>NC_090810.1:12530192-13220192 GCF_036512215.1 Solanum lycopersicum
TACCTGGAACGATGGATTCATGCGACGGTCCGTCACAGGCGCAACGGTCCGTCACTGTATCTGTCAGTGACTGCTGCAGTGTAATTTTCTGCAAAATTTCCCGGTGATATGCCTGCAAATTTAAAACCGATTAGTACAAAATTCTACCATTACTAAAAACAAAAACTATAAGTATTAGGTTGCCTCCCAACAATCGCCTGATTTAACATCGCGGCACGACTGAGGACACTTGATTACTCAGCCTTCATCAAGATGGTATGCCTCTATCACTTCATTCACCGATGCAGTATGCCCAAAATAGAGTTTAATTCGTTCTCTATTCACCTTAAACCGCACTTCCTCCTTTGTTTTTTAACTCAACTGCTCCATTAGGGAATACTTGGGTAATCAAGTAAGGGTCAGTCCGTTTGGAATTAAGCTTGCCCGGAAGCCAATGCAACCTTGAACTTTCTAAAAGCACCAAATCCCCAACCATAAACTCTTGTTTTTCACTTTTTAGGTCATTATCCGTCTTCATCTTTTCTTTGTGGGATATAGCAGATACTGATTTGAGCTCACCACTCTGCATCATGGACCTACAAATGTTGAAGGTCGCTTCTTCATTGTTCAACCGGAATTTCATCTACGCCTTTTTCATATCAACTAAGGCTCTACGCGTAACAAGAAATGGCCTCCCAAGAATAATAGGCACTTCAAAATCGACTTCACAAAATCTGTCGGAAATATGAACGACTCCACTTTTACTAGCACATCGTGGACTATACCTTCAGGCCTTTTCACTGTTTCATCAAACATCAGTAGCCACATTGCAGTGGGCTTTGGGTCACCCAAAACCTGCTTCTTGTAAGTCGAGAGGGGCATCAAATTTATGCTTGCCCCAAGATCATATAATGCTTTTGTAAAATGTAATGACCCGACAGTACAAGGAATAGTGAATGCACCCGGATCTTCTTTCTTTTGTGCGAGAGATCTTGTAGTTACCCATAGTCATAATCGCAATATTCAAATATGTAATATAAGAATTCATGCACTTACTTCAATGAGAAAGAGTACAATCCAGAAATTTACTTGATTAATCGACAAAATCACCAACAATCAACTTCAGAGAAAAGTGTAATAAACCAAAGTGTAATAACAAAAAATAATCTCCTCACAAAGAATATAACATAAAATAGTCTAATCACCAAAGATTCTAACCCCAAAATTGAGGTTCTTGGAAGTATTTATAAAAACTAAAAACCTAATTAAATAAGGACTCTATTTACTGAAAATCTGTAAAAACGCAGTTGAGTCGACGGACCTCGCGACGGATCGTCGCGGTCACGACGGGCCGTCATGGACTATGTCGTCCCATACTTATGCAAATTCATGTGCTGCTCTCTTCATTACCCTCGACGGCAGGTATGACGGATCGTCGCAGGCATAACGGTCCGTCAAAGGTCTTGTTTCATAACACTTGAACTCTTGGAATTTGGGTACTAGGACTACTTCTCTGATCTTCATGACGAACCAGCAGGACGGACCGTCATGACTACGATGGTCCGTCACGAACTCCGTAGCTCCACACTTAGTCAGACTTCCCCATCTTCCGTCACGCACTCCGTAGCCCAACACTTGGTCAGACATCTCCATCTTCCTTCAGTAGCTTCACTAAGATGCCACCTGCGTACCGTCACAGGCAGGACAGACCGTCACAAGCTCTGTAGGTGGTACTTTTCTTCATTTCTTGCTCAAAAACCTCTGCATTCACCTTTTAGACAGATTTATTTCAAATAAAGAGAAACTTACATAAAAATTAATACAAAAAGGCTTTTGGACACACTAAACTTAAGGAAAAAGCACTAAAAAGATTGTGAAACCACGGTATATCACGTTTTTCTCTTAAGCATTTGCCTATGAATTAATTGAAGACATTTTATCAATGATTCTGCTAGACAATTTTGAGTATGAACATGAGCAACTATATTCTCAACTGTTATCTCAGATATATAATAATCATTAAAAGCATGAGATGTAAATTCACTAGAATTATCAAGACGAATTTCCTTAATTGCATAATCTGAAAATAGCGCTCTTTACTTTACTATCTGAGCAAGTCATCTTGCAAATGCCACATTGCGAGTTGATAATAGCACACATGTGACCATCATGTCGATGCATCTATTTAAATCATTTAATATATAAATGGTCCATATGATTGGTTAATGGTCCCATGTATACGTTTCAGAAATGTTGGAGATTTACTTCCCATTTTGATTACTGATGGTATACTAATCAATTGCCTTGAGAACATGCAACACCATCGAATTTCGTAAATTGAAGATTTTATGGTTTTTCAGAGAGTGTCCATGTGAACTTTCAATTATATTGTGCATCATATTAGAACTGGGATGGTCCAACCGGTCATGCATAAAATTAAAACCATTTGATTTTTAGTAAACGTTTGGTTCACTACGGCATGTATTTCAACTACGCTAATACTTGTGTAGTATAAGCCAGACGAAAGAGCGGATAACCTCTAAAGTACCACCTTCTGACCTGACATCAGTGTACTAATATAAAGATATTCATTCTTTTCATCACTTGGAGTCTCAATATGATAGTTATTTTGAAAAAGGGCCAAAAATGCTCTAAAACTATTGGAAATGTATAAAATTACCCTCCATCCACCTATTGACTCCAAAATAACCTTCCCACCCCGTATTGGCTCCAAAATACCCTTGTCATCCATCTTTTGTTCAAATTAGACCACTTATTTAACAGTTTTAAACATAAAACTATTTTTATTTTTTTTAAAATACGTGGCATTCAACAATTTGGTATAATTTAACTTATCAGTATAACTTTTAAATCAATCCACTACTCACTTATTACTAATTAAACACCTCAAAATTAATAAACCCGTCAAGTAACTAATGTAACAACAGGAAAGCTACTCACAGTGAGTGTTTTTACAAATTTGAGGTGAAAATATCTATAGAAGTAAATTATCCTACATTCAAGTGTCGAAATAAAAAGATAAATTCAAAATTCTGACTATATTCATCTTATTTACTCTTTCATCTCAATTATGGGATGTTACTTATAGATTACTCTTTTTTAAAAAAATAATATATTAAAGGTTTTAAAATAAATCATAAATATTTATAAAATTATATTATAAATTATTTCAGAATGTAGTAATCATAAATTTCGAATTCAAACTTTAAAGAGAATCTCATTGAAAGTATCCTCCTAAACAAGTGTTTCGACTTAAGTTTAATTGGAGCTTCGATTTAGACTCGGATAATTTTGGATGTCATTTTGAGAAATCTATAATTTTATTGTGTTTTAGTAGTGTTTATGACAATTTTAATATTACAATTGATTTATTAATTGCGTGGAATTTAGTCAGTAATTAATGGGTAGTGATTTGTATTTAAAATTATGTTAATAAATTATATTATAACCAATAGTTGAGCGCCACATATACTAAAAATGTTTAAAGAAGTTAATTTTAAAATCGTTGAATAAGTTGTCAATTTTGAACCCAATGGTGGATGAGAAGGTATTTTAGAGCCAATAGGTTGATGAGAAAGGTATTTTGGAGTCAATAGGTGGATGACGAGGACATTTTGGAGCTAATAGGCGGATGAAGGGTAATTTGTATCATTTTTTCAATACTTTGACTGTATTTTAAGTACTTCCGCAGTTATTTTGACGAATGTCTTTGAAACTTAATAAATTTCTTTCAGACTTATTACGATATAATGCTTGATTGATTGTCAAATTGTTCCTTCGATAAGTACTAAGTTATCATTTTCGGAGCCTTCAATTAATTTTGTATTATCAGATATTATATTAATATTAACTTCTTTCATAATCAAATAAGAGAAATATTTCTTATCTTTTGAAATATTATGTGTTGTGGCACTATCTATAAGGCATATATCATCGTAATTGATTTTAGATCAAACTGGTAATTGAGAAATCTCCATGTTCCGAGTTAGAAACTTCTTCGGAGAAAGTTAGAATATATTTCGCTTAAATTGCAAGAGGAAAGAGACAAGGAATAAGTAAAGTAGAAATATGAATAAAATATTTATTTTTACTTGTCTTTGATATCTTGCATTGCATATCCTTTTATAAGTAAAATATTACTTAAAGTGATACCGCTACAGTAAAAAGGTGGGTTCCATAACATCCACATATTTGCAATAGAAGCATACTTTTCAATATACGAATTTTCAATGTTATTTTAGGAATTCAGCTATTTATAATATATTGTATTGCTAATTAGTTACTCTTTTCTATAACAACCCACCCAATTTGTTTGAGCAAAAGATTCTTTTTTCACTTAAAAGATCTTTTCCATCATTTAAAAGGTAGTAGTAATTTTTATCTTGAGAGAATTGGTGACAAAATTTGAATCTTTTTCACTTAAAAGATCTTTTCCATCATTTTAAAAGGTAGAAGTAATTTTTATCTTGACAGAATTGGTGATAAAATTTTCAAAGTAATTATAAAAGAAAAAATAAATAAAAATGTTTGACGAAGTCAACAAAATAGAGATAGGAGCTAGAAATTAAGTTCAGACAGATTTATTCCCCTTATTCTATTCAACCAAGATTAAAACATATTGTTTTTCATAAGAAAATATAATAGTACCGATTTTATTTTACTTTTAAAAAAGGGAAAGTAGTAAATCATAATGTAAAAAAAAATAGGAAAATTACGTCAATGGTATCTCTATGTAATATCTATAGTAGATTTTACCCACAATATTTGGTGGCCTCCAACTCACTTCTAGCACTATGGTTCTATTGAAGTCTAACAAATTACTCTCTCGGTCCCAATTTATATAACAGATTTTATTTTTTGAAAGTTAAACATTTTAAATTTAATCGAAAATTTTCAAAATATTAAAAAATTTACGAAAAATTTACCATTGAAGATAGACCTGTTAAATTCTTAATATTCAAAAGATGACATATAAAATAGAATGGAAGGATTAGATCATTTCAGACAAATATAGTTTATCTACACTAGTAACACTGTGTTGAATATCAGCTACTAATCCATTAAAGGTGGGTCCGACCTCTTTCGTTCAATAAAAAAGGTGAAAATCTTTGATGGTGAGATAGTATGACTAGACAGTGTTCATTTTAGGAAATATGGAAGGAAAAATAATATCTTTAAAAAATGCTCAAATTTATTATAGGTTATAAGCCACTTGAGATTATTACAATCACCAACTACATCACTATTTATACTACTCAAAATAGAAATCAAAAAGTCTTGCACAAATAACTAAATACATGTATCACAATTTACTAGATACATGTACTACGAAATTCTCAAGAGACTTCTTGAAAAACTAAGAGACAATTTCTGAAGACTAAACATTGATGCATTAATTCCAACACTCCCCCTTAATACATTTGTTTGATAACTCCAATGCGTTCTCGAAGATAGCAAAATATTTTTCTAGGAAGTGCTTTGGTGAAGATGTCAGCAATTTGTTTTCCTGTTTGACAATAATGCAACTGAATTTCGCCTTTCTTCTGTGGTTCTCGGATAAAATGATACTTGATCAAAATATGTTTTGATCTTTCATGGCTGACTGGATTCTTGGCAATTGCAATTGCTGATTTGTTATCACAATAAAAAATAATCCCTTTATTTTGTTTTTCACCAATGTCTTCAAATATTCTTCTACGCCAAATGGCTTGAGAAGTAGCCTTGGATGCTGAAACATATTCTGTTTCGGCAGTGATTGAGCTACAACACTTTTCTTTTTTGATAACCAAGAACAAATACTTGATCCAAATAAGAAAGCATAACTAGAAGTACTCTTCATGTAATTTATACTTCCAGCTCAATCACATCATAATAACCAATTAAGTTCAAATCTCCACCAAATTTGTACATTATCCCATAATCCATTGTTCCTTGCAGGTAGCGTAGAACACGCTTTGCAGCTTCAAAATGCACTTGGTTTGGTTCTTGCATAAATCTGGATAATAAACTATTAGAAAACATAATATATGGCCCTGTTGAAGTAAGATATAGAAAACTTCCCATCAAACTCCTAAAAAGTGAGCTATTAACTTTCTTTTCTCCATCATCTTTTCTAACTTCTCATTTGCTATCAATGGTATGGCCACAGACCTGCAATCCATCATTTTGAATTTTTAAAGAATAATTTTAGTATACTTCTTTTGAGAAATGAAAATTCCTTCTTTCACTTGAGAAACTTCGATGCCCAAGAAATAATTTAGCAATCCGAGATCACTCATTTCATAAGCTTGCATCATATCTAGTTTGAAATTTTGCATCATGTTTACATCATTTCCTGGAAAGAGCAAATCATCCACATAGAGACAAACAATCATAATGCTGTCATGTTCTTTCTTCACATACAAAGTGGCTTCACTTTTACTTCTCTGAGAATTATTTTTGAGAAAATATGTATCAATTTCATTGTACCAGGCTCTTGGATCTTGCTTCAGCCCGTAAAGAGCCTTTTTTAGTCTATACACCTTTTCTTCTCCCCCTTGAACAAAAAATACTTGAGGTTGCTCAACATAATTCTCTTCATCAAGTTTTTCATTCAGAAATGTTTATTTAACATCAAGATGAAATATCTTCCATTTATTTTGTGCAACAACAGCAATTACAGTTCTAATTGTCTCAAGACGAGCAACTGGACAGAAAGTTTCTTAAAAATCAATACCTGGTTTTTGCGTGAAGCCTCTAGCAACAAACCTTGATTTGTTCTTTGAATATCTCCTTCCTGATTGAGTTTGATTTTGTAAATCTATTTTAGACTTACAACTTCTCTTTATCTAGGAATAGCCACAAGCTCTCAAGTAGTTTTTTTTCAATCATTTGAATTTCTTCTTCCACAGCTTTCTTCCAAACATCATGCTTTATTGGTTCTTCGTAATTTTGTTGCTCAACACCGGCAAAATTACATCTTTGATAAATGTCGCTCAACATTTTTGTTCTTCTTGGAGACGGATCTTCATTATCTGAATCTGGGATTTCTCCCCCTTGAGAGACATCATCTTTTCATCCTCTTCTTGATTTGAAGATATGATAGTAGTATTCTCTATCTTTTTATCCTCCCAATTCCATGTTGTTGTTTTTTTATCAAAAATGATATCTCTACTAACAACAAGTTTGTTAGTTTTGACATCGAGAAACCTATATCCTTTTGTCACATCACTATGACCAAGAAAGACACATTTTTGACTTTTTTCATCCAATTTTGTTCTTTTCTCAGCAGGTACATGAGCATAACAAATACACCGAAAAGTTTTAAAATGACTTACAGAAGGTTTAATTTCACTCCAAGCTTCAACTTATGTCTTGTCCTTTAGTGCCTTTGTTGGACACCGATTAAGGATGTGAACTGCTGTATGCAGTGCTTCTGTCAAAAAAAAGTTCTGGCCATTTCAACACTTGTTCTATTTCTTCTTACAGATACACTATTTTGTTGAGGAGTATAACCTGGTGTAAGTTGCTTTTGAATGCCTTCATTTTTGTAATATTATTCAAATTCTCGATTTATGTACTAACCTCCTCGATCACTGCGAATGGTTTTGTTGCTGCAACCTTTTTGCTTCTGAACAAGGGCTTTAAATTTCTTGAATGTAGCAAATGCTTCTGACTTTTCTTTCACGAAATAAACGCAAGTCATTCTTGAGAAATCATCAATAAAGATTAGAAAATACCTTTTACTCCCAAGAGATGGAGTCTTCATTGGTCCACAAATGTCGGTATGAAATAGTTCGAAAAGTACACTTGCTCTCCAAGACACCCCTTTTGGAATAGACTTCCTGTGTTGCTTTCCCATTATACAACTTTCACATGTAACCACCTCAATCTGTATCTCTGGAAGGCCTTGCACCATATCCTTTTGCTTAAGAAGCTTTAAACCATGAAAATTCAAGTGACAAAATCTTTTGTGCCAAAGTCATGAATCATCTACAATTTCATTTTCCAATTCATTGTAATGAAACTGTAATGGGAAGTTTCTTTTTATCATCTTTACCTCAACAATGACTTGATTTGACTCAATTTTGTCATAAATCTTGAAATAATTATCTCTAAACACAAGAGAATAACCATTTTCCATGAGTTAACCAACACTAAGCAAATTTTCTTTTAAGTAAGGAACATAAAGAACATCATGAATTTGCTTACCACTTCCTTTCATGTTGATCGAAATATAACATTTACCTTTGACATCAACTAAGGCTCCATTACCTATCTTCACTTTAGTAGTGATGCTATTATTAATAGAGAGGAACACCTTTTCTTCCCCATTCATGTGATCACTACAACCACTATCAACATACCATTCATTGCTTTTTGTTGAAGCATCAAATATAGAAGCAAAGAAAAGGTTTTCTTCCCTTTCTTCCTACTGTTTTTCAAAAAAATTTGCTTGCTCACGTATCTTGTGCCAACAACCCTTTTCAATGTGGACAAACTTTTACAAAATTTACATTGGGGATTGCCTTTGTGCTAACATTTTTTCTGTATTGTGGTTAGTCTTTTTGCAAACTTTACAAAAAAGAATAGAGTTTTTCTTTTCTTTTTCTTCAACCTTGTTGGAAGAACCACCATGATCCTGCTTCTTTTTTGGCTTGTGATTTTTCTTCTGATAAATTTTTGAGAAATTTCGAGAATTCTCATTCATTTTAGACTGAAAAGCCGTCTCTTTGGGTTGATCTTCATGAAAAAATCTTCGCTTCTCGTGTGCACGAAATGATTTAACTAGCTATTGATGGAAAGCTTAGAAAGATGTTTCGTCTGCTTAGTGATAGAAACGCTGTACTCATACTTTTCTGTGACACTAATTAGAATCTATTCCATAACTTGTTGGTCACAAATTGTATCACTATGATTTCATTAACAATATTATCGACTCTTGTGCAATATTCATCAATTTTTCAGATTCTGTCATCTTTAAATTTTGAAACTCTCTTCTAAGAGTTTTAAGATTTATAGTGTGTACCTTTTCGTCATCGTACACATCAGTTTCCAGAAAATTCTAAGCTTCCTTTGCAGTTTCACAAGTAGCAATTTTTGCAAAATATACTCTTGAGACTCCCATTTGGATTAGTCTCAAGTCTTTTGCATCTTGACGATACTTAGTCTCAAGATTTTTCATCTCTACTGCTGTAAGATCACCATAGTTGTATGGCTCTTCAAAGACATTTGCAACAATAGTCCACAAACCTTCAGCTTTCAAATGTGTTCTTATTCTTTTCTTCCAGTATTCAAAATCAGTTCCATAAAAAAATGGAGCAAGAACAACTGAACAATTAGCACCTTCATTTGTTTTGGATGTCATATTTTTTTCTTCGCCTAACCCCAGATTAAGAATAAAAATCTGCTCTTGATACCAATTTGTAGGAAATATGGAAAGAAAAATAATATCTTTAGAAAATACTCAAGTTTATTATTGGCTACTTAAGTCCACTTGAGATGATTACAATCATCAACCACATCACTATTTATTCTACTCAAGATAGAAATCAAAAAGTCTTACACAAATAAATAAATAAATACATGTATCACAATTTACTAGATACATGTATTACGAAATTCTAAAGAAACTTCTTGAAAAACTATGAGACAATTTCGGAAGACTAAATATTGATGCAATAATTCCAACATTCAAGACCGAATCCTTTCAATTGCCAAAGTGATTATTAATCCTTTTAACCTTTGAGGAATTCTTTGTTAGTGGTTGTGAATGATTTATTTTTGCAAAATTTTTTATCTTAATTTTGTAAAATTAAGTTAGACAGACTGAGAAATAAAATCATTTGATTTCATTCGATCTCAATAGCTATTAAATAATTATCTTAGGTTGAATTTGATCTCTATGTGCCTCGGGTAAGGCTTGTATAGGATCCAAATGTACTCCTCATACCTGTCAAGATATAAGCCTAAAAAGATGAGCGAGATTAGCATTCGATGTCATTGCTGGTCCGAACATTCTCTTAATATGAAATAACTTAGATCATGTAACTAATTATGAGCAGATACAAACTTTAAGTTCTCTGAAAAAGATAAGTAATAGTCTTGTGAAGAGAGTGTTCTTCTCAAACCATAACTTTAGATTCAAGGAGCGACACACAATAATACATTTCATAAGATTTTAGTGACTAACTATAATTTATGAATCCTCTATATATTGAATAGTAACTATCAAAAAAAGGCATTGTCTTACTTTAATTTCTAACAGATGCAGACTATACAACTACAAGGTCATGATGAGTATGATTTCATGATGTTATTGACTTGTTGTATTTAATAATATGTTGAAGGCTATATTAATTGGTAATTTTCTGCTCAATGTTTCATGATTTGACATGTTAGTTAAGGTCTAGTATTGTGTTATGACCCAATTCACCAGGCCGTCCAGGCACCCACTCTAACATCTAAGTAGGAGAACCCTCATATTCCAAAGGTTTATTCATGCAGAAAATTAACTAAATAGATATATTGTAGGGTAAATATTACTAGAACCTATTATTTATGCACTAATCAAAACATTATTTAGAGTAACTTGACAACCCCAAGGATCTAGTCTAACCAGTACCAGAGCTTTTAAGAATTACAATAGGATAACAATTTTACAAAGGACACAACTCCCACCATCCGTAAAGAAGTGTCGAAGTTGCTGGAGGAATTCTTCGTCTTCACCTAATGAAACGTCACCAATCCTGCATCTAGACCATATTAAAAATACATGGAAAGAGTAGTATCAGTACAACCACACGTACTATTAGGTATCATTTGTCATCCCGACATACACCTCGTAAGATGTGAACAGAACAATAAAAGATAATGTCTGCACCCCTCTCTTCTACAGCCTTAACCTTTACGTAGAATACTTTCCAATTACTATTTATCTCCTTCCTATGAGGTTACAACCTAAACACTTTATATCCTACAAGTACCACTAACAAATTTAGGGTTTCAATAGATCATAGCTTAAATATACTAGCCACATTTTATACTACAAGTATCATTACCACAGTAAGGTTTCAAAAGATCATAGCTTAAACATACTAACCACATTATATACCACAAGTAACACTACCACACTTAAGGTTCCAAGAGATCATAGCTTAAACATACGAACCACAATATATACTGCAGGTAACATTACCACACTCATTATTTCAATAAATCATAGCTTAACCTCAACACATATATACATATACGCACTGAGAAAAATTGAACAAAATATATTTCATTATACACATTTTATAACAAGTAGTGGACCCTCTCATGGGACCCAAAGTCAATCTATTAACATCGCGGAACGTGACAATATTATCCAAGTTTTATATCGAAACGTGGAAATCGATCTAAGCTAGAGTGCCGGAACATGGTACCCAATCCCAGTTAGCATGCCAGAACGTGGCAATCAAAGTTAGAGTGCTGGAACGTAGCATACGATCCCAATCACACATCATAATAACACCAAGATCACACATTCAAGTCATGATTTCATCATATCGATATTCACATATCTCTTTTCAACATCTAAGACCATTATTGCAACATGCATATGAATATAAGTATCACCACGAAGAAAAACACGACTATATCACACCATCATAGAATCAGAGTAATCACCTAGTCATATACTTAATTACATATTGGTTCTCTCGATTTCTTCTTATGGAGTTACAGAAGTACAAATGCTAGTTCTTCGTAAAGTTTCATTTCTAAATTTATTTACCCTGACTAGATTATTTTTCACCATTATACCATAACCTAAGAAAAAACCCATTCACGAACACAAAATAAGAACCTCGGTCGATATACCGTCTCAACTCAACACTAACCCCATAAACATTGAATTATAGCAACTTTTCATGGAATTTACTCGGTGCACGAAGGTCTAACATACTTTATACTATTAAATTCATATATTACATGGTAAACATGGATTTATAACTACTCAACATAAACCTAGCCTACCTGCGCGCCAAGCAATTTGTATGGGGTTTAGATTTCGTTTCCAGCTTTTTCAAATGCGCTACGATGATATGTGACCAAAATCTCGTAAGATTCTGCCATCCTTATAGTAGAAAGCTCCCTCTCCTACTTTTCCTTACTTGAAATAACTTTTATGGGATTTCTATGTTAATTATGACCTATTAGGGTATTTTACAAGGATGGAAAAATAAGAATTTCACTTAAATAAGGTTCTGCCTTGCTGATCTGGCTGCAGAGTTTTATTCTTCTCAAATAATGACAGTTCGGGTCATAAAAATAGATATCAATTCACCTTTCGTTAGTCCTTGAACTACTACGACTCGGTTCATATACGCCCATACCATAAAACGTTTACTAGTAGCACAACTCTTACACGGTACGACAAAAGTTCGTGACTTTTAGCAAGTATGAAACTTTATACGGGTAAATACTTTAACAGAGGGTCAAAATGTTGTACATTGAAAGGGATTTGAGACTTTTTGTTAGGGTAATCTAAAAGGCAGCACAAAAAGATCTGGTGAATTTAAGCCAACATTTCCCTAAAGTTCTGCCTGCTGGAGAAGCAGGCTTGCCGCTGCAGCAAGAGATGAGGCAACATAAAAGGAAGAAAACAAAAGGAACACAAATTCTCATTTCCCTCATACTCCTCAACCACTTTCTAATTTTCTCAATACCCCTCCTCCAATACATTCCTTGGTTTCAAAACATTACTCACTATAGGTTACATGCTAGAATCATATTGACTAGGAGTGGTCTTTGGGTAGTTATTTTTGAAATTGAATTAGTTTGTTAAATGAATTTGAAAAACATAGCATTTTTACTTCCCTTACGCCCCCAACTTTTATACAACTTCCTGGGTGTAAGTATTTCACAAAAACAAGTTTAGATGGATAAGAAATGGGTGGGAGGGGTAGAAAAGTCTTCTTGCCACAAACTCAGATTTAGACAAAATTTTAGGGGTTGTTTGGTTGAAACAATTGTTAATTCGTGTTCTAAGGTAGTTGATATACTCTGATTTGTCAAAAAACTGATAAAATGGATATTTGGGACGAAAATACATCAGTTTCACGTATGGCTTTTGTCCCAGATAAAAGTCGTTATTGTGGCCTGTATCCCGTTATAGCGGCGTGCATTATCCCGCTATATCAGGATGTGGACCGATGTAGCGAGATGGCCCTAACAAGTGGCCTGCTTCCTATTTTCAAAAAATTTCCTCTTTTCGTTTAACCTTCCCCATCTGGTCTATATTGTTTCAACTTGTCTTTATTCCCCACAAGTTATCCTAAAATGGCTGGTAAAAATGATGACAATGCTCCCTTCATCTGGTTTTCAAATGCAGCTAGTCGAGAGAGGCACAATGCCCATCGCACTACTGGTTTTTGCTGTGAGAGGGCGATGGTACTTCATAAGATAAAAGAGAAATATCCTGCCTTCTATGCCCGGTTTGTCGTGTTTTGGTGGCTTCAACTGACTGAGGCTCCACAGATGCCCGCTCCGCCTATGTGAGGGAGTTCTATGGTATTCTCCCCACAGTACGCTCATATGTTCCTTATCTATTTATTCACATTTGGGGAGTTGAAATTCCCTTGAATGTCACTACTATCAATGAGGTGTTGGAGGTGCCAAAATTCCAAAACCTAGAGTTTGAGGACAGCTTAGGGGGATGTACCTGCAGTGGCTGCGAGATACTATTTGGGATCCCACAAGATTTGATCAATTTTACTGGGCTACCGCAGAGGGTATCACTAGTATGAACTAGTCGTCCAATCCTAAGAAGTCTCTACACTTCGTATCCAGGAGGATACACCCGTCGAGTAATCGCACCGACGTTACCTTCCCCCGGGCTCTGGTGGTGGCATGTGCTATTGAGATTAATGTGGTGGCAAAGATTATCTTCGAGTGGAAGATGTTCTATGGGGTAAACAAGAAGGCACTCTTTCTTTCAAGTCTTGTGACTGTCGTATGCAAGCGGACCGAGGTGACCTTATTCGATGCGGATGAGGTATTACCTTTAAATATCCCTATTCAGCCTTTTTTGGTTTGGGCAATTTCTATTTCTACCGGAAAAGAAGAAGGACTAGCAAGGCGATTGCAGTTTTTTATGATGAAGATCACTCTTAAGGGAATGAGTCGAGATAAATTTAGAGGCGGTAAGGAAGAAGATGGGAAACACCTACGCTGACTTCACTCCCGTCCCACCCTGCACAGCTCTAGAGGTAGAGTTTCTCCATCGCCACTTGCGCCACGAGAGGAAGAAGAATCAAGTAGGGTTCATCTCACTATTCGACTATGGAAAGCAGTCAAGGTCCTGTTTACCTACGTTGCTCCTGAACAGGAATTGCCCATAGTGGAGGACGAGGACTATGTACAGTTTCGGGAGATGAGGGAGGGAGGCTGCGGTTAGTATGGTGCCTCCGGAGGAGTTATGTTCCGACTCCGACACCTTCTTGTTCAAGGAGTTCTAATTTTTCTTTCATTTTGCTCCTTTTGGGCTCGTATTTAAGACAATTAGTTTATAATCTCTCTTTCGATATTACTAAGTTTTTGTAGAACATGGATGCTCGTTTCTTTTATTACTAGTCATTTTTTAAGTTACCTATTGTTGTTGAATACTGATCTGGAGTTGCAGGGGTTGGTTAGGATCCATAACTGGTTAATATTTGAAAACAGGAAAGAACGGGAAATTTTCCTGTTGAGGTTCACCATCTCGTGATTGTGTTGTACCGGTACTGTGCCAGCGGGACAAATCTTGATTCAACGTCCGAAGTGGGACAAGAACCTGCGAACGAATTTCAGGGTACTGTTTACACCTTTCACGATTTTTCCAGGTCTCTATTTTAACTATCCACCAAGCTCCCGACTTTCCAGACTAGAGTAACACGACGTTTGACTCCTAACGTAAAAGGAAACTCGACACCATAACAACATATCCCTTGTATGCATGCGGACATTAAAACTTGCATAAATCTTGCAATTTAATGGTAATTCTACTCGTATCGATTTTTGAAACTCCACACAGTTTCCTTAATCAGTTATACTTATTCCAACTATGTTCTTCACTTCGACAATGATTCAGGCATTCAAATACTCTTACATTCAGTGATACATAATACAACACGAAGTACAAAATAGAAGATAAATACAATATCAAGCCCACATTCCAATTATTTATAGCAACAAAGGGCACACGCCACAGTTTCAAAACACAAGGAACATGATATTTAAATTAAATAATTAGTTTTCTCCATTGATAACCCTTAATGATTATTCATGCTCTTTGTAGCCCCTAGGTCTAGATATCAATTGAAGCCTTTCAGTTCCAATTAACTTATTGGTGTCCTTCGGTGGTGTCAACAATGTTAGTCTTCATTGTCAAATTGGAATTGGGAGATACCAATTGGGATTTACCCGTGCCAGAAATGACACTTCGCACGAAATGAGTGAATAAATGAAATGACTCCCTAGAACATTTCCTAGCCTTTTGTAGATTAGATGTCGATTCAAACACACCAATCCACAAGAGTTTAGTTCACATTTTACTCTTGTACATGGAGACCGTTAACCTAGGCTATGCTACAAATTTGTCACGATCCGACTCATCCGGCCGTGCAAGCACCCACTCTGACACCTAAGTAGGAGAATTCTCATATTCCAAAAGTTTATTCATGAGGAAAATTAATAAAATAGATATACTATAGGGTAAAATATTAACTGCAACCTTTTATTGATGCACTAATTAAAACATTTAGAGTAACTTGAAAACCCAAAGGATCTACTCTAAAAGGTACAAGAGCTTGCAAGAATTACAATAGGATAATAATTTTTTTAAAAGGACATAACTCCCACCATGCGGAAAGAAGAGTCTAAGATGCTAAAGGAATTCTTCGTCTTTACCTAATGAAATGTCATATATCCTGCATCCAAACTATGTCAAAAAGACAGCAAGAATAGTATGAGTACAACCACACGTACTGGTAGGTATCATCGGTCAGCCTGACGTCCACCTCATAAGATCTGAACAGAACAATAATAGATCATGTCTGGACCCCTCAATTCTCTACCCTTAACCTTTACTTAGAACACCTTCCAATTACTATTATATCCTTCCTACGAGGTTACAACCAAAATATGAACAACTTTGTATCCTACAAGTACCGCTACAACACTTGGGATTCCAATAGATCATAGCTTAAATATACTAGCCACATTGTATTCTATTAGTACCACTACAACACTTAAGGTTCCAACACATCATAACTTAAACATACTAATAACATTATATACCTAAAGCAACACTATCACACTTAAGGTTCCAACATATCATAGCTTCAAAATAGTAACCACATTATATACCACAAATTACACTACCATACTTAAGATTCAAATGAATATAGCTTAACCCTCAACAACTAGATACATACACACACCTCACAAAATTAAGCACAACATATTTCACCTCAGACATTTTATTATAAGTAGTTGGCCCTCTCATTTGATCGAAAATAAAACTGTTAGCATGCAGAATGTGACAATCCGATCGAAGTCTTACGTAGGACTGTGGCAACCGATCCTAGTTACAGTATAAAAACATGGCAGTTGATCAAATTAGTATACCAGAATGTAGCAATCTGGTCCAAGTTAGAGTGCTGGAACATGGAAGTTGATCCCAATCACACATCACAATAACATTCCAATATCACACACTCAAGTCATGATTTCATCATATCGATACTTATATATCTCTTTTAAAAATCTAAGAACATTACTGCAACAGGCATACGAATACAAGTATCGCCACAAAGCAAAACACGTGTATATCACAGCATCATAAAATCACAACTATCACCTAATAACATACTTAATTACATATGGGTTCCCTTAATTTCTTCTTATGGAATTACACAAGTCAAAATGCTAGTTTTCATCAAGCTTTGTTACTAGATTTCTTTACCCTGACTACAACTCCTTATCAACATTATACCATAACCTAACAAGACACGTATTTCAACCAATTTACCATCTCAAACTAACACTAACCTCATAAACATTAAATTATAATAACTTTCCACAGAATTTACTAAGTGCACGAAGGTCTAACATATCTCATAGTGTTAAATTTATTTATTACATGGTAAGCATGAATTTTTATAACTACTCAGCATAAACCTAGCCTACTTAAGCCAAGCAATTTGTACGCGGTTTTGATTTTTCTTCTAGCTTTTTCGGGTGCGCTATGCTGAATTTGTCCAAGATCTCGTAAGATTCCACCTTTCTTTTGCTAGAAAGCTCCCCCTTCTTGTTTCCCTAAGTTGAAATAATTTTTCCAGGGTTTCTAGGGTAATCTATGACATATTAGGGTATTTTACAAGGAAATAAAAATAAGAATTTCTTGTAAATAAGGTTCTGTGTCGCTGATCCCGCTGCAGCGGCAACTAACCCCCCCTACAACGCCAACGGCATCCCGCCGTAGCGGGACACAATCCAGTTTTCTATGGAGTTCTATTCTTCTCAAATAATGATTGTTCGGGTCATTACATGTTATAATAATAATAATGATCATGATAATCATAATAATTATGATAATAATGATAATAATAATGATAATGATAAATAATGGTATGATTATAATAATCATAATAATAATGATAATGATAAATAATCATATGATAATAATAAAAATAATAATAATAATAATAAAAATAATAATAATGATAATAATAATAATAATGATTATGATGATAATGATAATAATGGTAATAACAACAACAACAACAACAACAATAAGAACAACAACAATAACAAGAACAATAGCAATAATAATAAGAATGATAATATTAATAATAATGATGATGATAATATAACAGTAATAATGATAATAATAATAATATCTAATAACAAAATTTTAATACCAAATAATCTATGTGTATAAGGTTTAGGTTTATTATACGATTAAACTTGCCTAATCATATTTTGATTTTATCAAATAACTCAACTCTTGTACAAATTCTTTTACTATGAAAAAAATATTACTATTTTTTTTGTAGCATTTCACACGAATTACTCATGTTCTATATGGTCTCATTTATTTACACTTAATGGAGGTCTGAATCTTAATTATTAAGATTCAGCCTATTAAGTATGTTTGATTTTTAGGTCTGAATCTGAATCATTCAGATTCAGCCCATTAAGTGAATTTGTTTTATATTTTAAAAGCCTCTTAATGGGTCTGAAGAGGTCTTAATGAATCAGATTTGCAGGAAACTCTTAACAATATTCAGACTCATTTAATTAGTTATCAAATAATAAATCATCGCTTCTCTACTTTAAGCATGGTTTTTTAATCTCATTACAAAAAACTTTCTTTCTCTTTTTTCTCAATCAAACACCATTTTTTCCTTCTTGAACTTATAAGTTTTCATAAATCCTTTGAAGTTTTTATTTTTATTAATAGTTTTCTTGTATTGATTGTGTCAAGAACAATGTTGGTGTATTTGCGTTTATCAAGGTTTTCGAATGAAAGAAATTATACTTCCAAATCATGATTATTAACACTTTTAAAACTTTTTTTTTATCAAAAGCGATATATTTTGTTGAAATAAAAATTTTATGATATTTTATTAATTTAATGTTAATTTCACACGCACATTCACATAGTGAAAACAAACAGTATTAATTATTTAGTCTTCATATTTAGATACCTCATATTAATATTCAGATGTGTATTTAGATCAAAACACTTGATTCTTAATGCAAATCTTAATATCAAATGTGTATTCAGACTTAGACCTCTTAATCTTAATGGAAATAATTGAGGCTAAGGCTTAAGAGGAAATTATGTTTTATGTCTATGGGAAGAAAATATTTTTACTCATTTAGTATACATATGTGTATAAACGTCTTTTGTGTTATACATTTCTAAACTAAATTGACAGAGTATGTATAATATTTTTTTTATATTGTACTTTGTCTGTCCTTAATTACTTGTTCACTTTCGAATTCACACATCTATTAGTTACATATCTAGCCATTTTTTTTTTCTTAAGATGAATCCAAACGGGCGATAATAATAATAGAAAAGAAGAAGATAAATGTATTAGTTACATTTCTAGTCATTTTTCCCCTCTTTAAGTGGATACAAACAGACAATAATAATAATAGAAAAGAAGAAGATAAAACTGTAAATTCTAATAAATAAGATTTTCACATAATGTGGGTTAATGACAGTTAAGAATGAACTTCTGTTGCTAGCCAATTTTCAAGGATTTTTTAAAACTTCCATTGAATCTCCATTTTGTCTATTATTTTCTTTTTCTGTAGTTTCAATTTTATCTTTCTATCCATAAAAAATCAAATTTTGATTTTATTTAAAATGCTGAAATTTATCATTATTTGCGTATGTTGATGACATGTGTCATAAATTTTGAATTTAACATATAAAATTAATTATATAATATTTAATAATTTATAATTTAAATTTTCTAAAATATATGGGGTTGACATGTGGCGATTTTTCTTCTCCTATTATCTATAGATACATATATTTGTTTTTTCTTTTCATTGATTTCAAATATTTTTTGATATGTCTTTTATTTAAAAAAATTTAATTTCGGACAGATATCAAAGTAAATGAAGAAAATTTTCTAAAACATAGAAGTTAAAGGAAACTTTTTAAGAAAATTATTTGTTTTTTAATAAAATACACAAAAATTTTTAAAACCAATTAAAAATGAAAAGATAAAAAATCTAAATATAAAAAAGTTAAAGTGAGGAGGGAAATAAACATTTTACGAAGAAAGAAATGAAAATAATTGGATCTGTATAGTTTTAATGCAAATAATTATGTGTTTGCTAACTAATTATAAATAGAACAATTAAAAAAGGACATGTGTGCAAATATTTTGATCTTCACTTGCTTACAAAAAAGTGCTTAAATACTTTTTGTACCACATATATTTTTGGGGTTTGTATTACATTTTTAATTATTTTGAGAGTTGATAGCATCTTAGTTCAATTTAGGTGTGTCGTTCAGATTTCAATCCTAATTTATAAAGTACATGTTTAATAATTCACTTTTTCACTCCTCTTTTTATTTCTTATTGCTTTTTCCTTTTACTTCTCATAGAAATCAAATACACTTTTGCTTCTTTAGTGTTTGAAATTAACAAAAATAATTATTTTCTTGCAAAAACTATTTTCAACCAAACATCAAAAAAATTCTTTCAACTAGTTTTCGCAAAAATCGGGCAAGTTGTTGTTCTAAGTACATGTTTGATTAAAAATTATTTTCAATATTTTTTAAATTATTGTTCAATTTTTTAAAACAAAGTATAATCTTCACAAGCACATTTTTATATTACCGCAGGTCACAATGTATGAAGAGTAATTCACCTCATAACTAAATAAGGTCCTATTTATTTAAGTATTCAATAATACTTTTCTAACGTAAACGTGTGTTAATTATCCTAGGATAAACCTCTTTTGTAATTTTAATTTAATTAAAAATCCTTTATTAATTATATTACTTGATGCATTTTATATGCATTATCATTGCACACGTTAATATTCGTTCGATCGGTATCAAAAGAGGAGTAAAAGTATATCCTCAAGATAGTAATAGGGAATACATGAGCTACCATACATATTAGACAACGTTGAGCTAGATAGAAGCTTTTAATACCAAACATACGATTCTTCGTGGATTCGAGAGTATTTTTGCATTGGCTTTGACAGTTTCCAGAAGCACAATAAGCAGGTGTGGTTCCACACCAACCATCTAAACTACAACATACTCCAGTAGAACATGGTCCATTATCAACTTGCCATCCGCATCATCGTTGTGGGAACGGGCCTGAACATTGACTTTGGCATCTATTAGGATAATAATAGATCGAGGTGGTTCCACACCAACCTGAGTCACTACAACACACTCCATTAGGACATTTTCTACCACCAGTTTGCTTTCCGCATCGTCCTTCTGTAATTGATGGGGGTGAGGGTGGGTATGGTATTTTACATTGACTTTGACATTTTCCACGACCACAATGACACGATGTGGTACCACACAAACCACTTACACTACAACACACAACAGTTGGACATGATCCATTATCAGCTTGCCATCCGCATCGTCCCTGTGTGAACAGACCTGAACATTGACTTTGGCATTTATCAACATCATAATAGTCTAATGTGTTTCCACACAAACCAGAGTAATTATAACACACTCCTTTAGGACATTTTCTGCCACTAGCTTCCAATCCACATTGTCCCTGTGGGTACGGGTACGAACATTGACTCTAGAAATTCTCTGGAACACAATAACCTGATGATATGGTTTCGCACGAACCAGAGATACCACAACACTGTCCAGTAGGACATTTTCTGTCACCACCTTGCGTTTCACATCCTCTTTTGAATGAATTGGTTAGACCATTGACTCTAGCAATTAGTTAAATAATATAATAAAACTTAACTAAATTCATATTGTTGGGATTATAAAATATTACTACTTCCTCTGTCCGGTATTGTTTATCATGGTTTTATTTATAGAGTCAAACTTTAAGAACTTTGACTAACATGTTTAGATGTATTTTTTCATCATATTGATATATAAAAAATTACAATTTATATTACTTTTCATATAATTTGTGAATATCTAAATATTTTGTTCATAATATCTAATTAATGTAATCTGATTTAACTTTGAAAGTTAGTCAAATTGACTTTCGAAAAGCATGACAAATAAAGTGGACGGAGGGAGTATTATTTTGGAAATGTATTAGTTAATTTATAAATAAATATTTTTTATTTCAAAGAATTTTCTTGATATTCAATTTTATGACTTGGTTGGTAATTTTTGGAAGTTTTCGTAAAATTATTGTTTTACCCTTCTTGGTATCAACCCTAAATGATTTTTAAAAGAGTTGTGAAACTGATTTCAAGCCTTGCATAAAAAGTTATGAATTTTGCAATTTTTTGAATTTGAAAAGCTAAAATATATAAAAAAAAAAAAGAATTTTTGGGTCTTTTGAAGTTTCGAGCGTTGGAATAAAACTTTCTCAATTCTGTCAGTCCCGAAATGTGGAAATTGGTCTATGAGAGTTGTCGGTTTTAAAATGTTCCTGAGAATTGAGGTCCTAAGTTGAAATTTATTGAGATTTCAGCCTTTGGGTTGACTTTCGTCAACTTTCAAGTTCGCGTGATTGTAATGGAATTCTCAGAGTTCCGCTAGATTCAAGGGATGATTTTATGTCTAGGTGAGGTTTTAAATTTCAGAAGTTCCAAGCATGATTTGTCATTTTAAGGTGATATGTCATTTCTTCTGACTTCCACCAATATCGGGTTAAGGAGACCTTAGATTCGTGTTTCGATGATTTCATTGAATTTGAACGTCGAATTTAGTCAATTTTCATATATGGTTTGTATGTACGGGATTTCAAATGAATCTTGCGAGTCCTTTCGACGTTTTTAGAGTTGATTGATTTTTTGGTGCCTAATTTTGTACCATTTGCGTTTGCGATAAGCCTTCCACTTTAGCGACCTTCTCTAAAGTGACGGTGTGATCGCTAAAGCAAGTGATGGAATTTAGCGTGGTTCGCTTAAGAAAATCAGGGCTCGCTTTAGTGATGGTAGCTTAAGCAGAGCCTGATTCGTAAAAACGAGACCCCCAGTTTTTGTGGGGTTCACTTAAGTGCAAACCTAAGTTCTCTTAAGCGACATCAGAGGAGATTTTTGTCCTTCCATTTGGGGTTTAACCCTCATTTTTTATTTTTTAAGCTATGTAAAACCCTTGGAAGCGATTTTGCACAGAATTTTTGTGCTAAATCATTTGGGTAATCTTTAGTGACCCTAAAATTTCAATTTCCTTTATCCTTTATGGATTTTAACATCAAAGTTTGGGATTTTGATTGACAAATTGCAAGATTTTTCAACAACTTGAGTCCGAGTTAAAACGGTGATTGTGAATTGATTTTTATTCCTTTTTGGAAATAGGTTTCTCCAATGAGTTTCAAATGTCTTGCATAACATTTCCAAGTAAATATCTCCGGATTCAAACCTCATTTTCAAAATTGGATTGTTGAGTTGATTTGACCCACTTGTAAAAATGTATGTTTTGGGTGTTGTTATTTCCGCAATGCTATTATGATAACTTGATTGAATTATATTATATGACTTTGGAGATTATTTAAAAATGGAGGCTCGGGTCTTAAATTAACTTTTTGATTGAATTAAGGAAAGTGATCTTCTAAATCTTGTAAAACTTGTATAATCGTGTATTCTCCTTCATGGTATGTGATTTGAGAAGTAATGAGAATGAGGTGATCATTTTAATCATCCCACTTGATTGATATCAATGAATAAAAATAGGATTATGTAAAAGGCATTGTGTTGATAAATGTGCTTTGTGAGTTGTCTTGTGGTGGACCCCAATCGTTGATTGATGAAATACCTGATGGAATTATTATGGACTTAATTCGATTGAGTTATTGTCTCTTCCTAATGGCATGGAATTTCTTATTTGCATTGATTTATGTCATTGTGATGAGGCATGTGATATGAAGTCAAAGGAAAATTGTTTCGTCTAGTAATATGATATAAAGCAAAAAAAATATAGTTCCGCTAGTGATGTAATGTAAAAACGATGGAAATGATTTCGACTACTGATATTTTGTCGAGGGAAAATGGTTCGTTTAAGTGATATGATATTATGCCAATGAAAAATACTTTTGGATAGTGATATTGTGCCAGTGAGAAATAGTTCCGACAAGTGTTTGATTATTGTGATTTTATGAAATTATACTTGATATTGATCTATTTGATACTTATGATTGATCGATTTGATATTTTGTCACGACCCAAAACCGAGCCGCAATCTAAACTCTAACATTTCAATATAATAACGACAGAACGTAATGCGTAAGACTTAAACTCATTAATAAAAACCAATTCAATAATTCAACATCTATTATTCAACAACTATATTTCCCCAAAATCTGGAAGTCATCACCACAAGAACATCTATAATCAAATTACCAAACTAAGAGTATTCTAAGAAGCTAAACAGCAAAAGCTAGTCCATGCCGGAACTTCAAGGCATCAAGACATGAGGAAGAAGATCCAGTCCAAGCTAAAAGCATTAGCTCACCCTGAAGATCCGGTGTGACGAAGACTGGCTAGAATTGCGGTTGAGTTGAAGATGACGGTACGTTTGCTGCACTCCACAGATAACAAAGAAGAAAACATAAAAGTAGGGGGTCAATACAAAACACGAGTACTGAGTAGATATTGTTGGCCAACTCAAAATAGAAGACAATATATATCAAGTAATATTATAAAAATCAACTACAATACTCAACATGCGGCATTTACAATTATCATAACTCTTGGTCACAACACCAAGCACATCAATGAGGACTCACGCCTCCCCATCATACTCATTTGGGAATTAGGTTCATTAGATTGAGTATATTAACATTTTTCAAGATTCATTATCTTTATTCCCCTCGTGTCGGTACGTGACACTCCTCTCCATATACTATCCTGGTGTCGGAACGTGACACTCCGATCCTCATTTACTATCCTAGTACCGGGACGTGGCACCCGATCCATATACTATCCTGGTGTCGGAACGTGACACTCCGATCCTCATATACTATCCTGGTACCTGAACGTGGCACCCGATCCATATACTATCCTGGTGTCGGAACGTGACACTCCGATCCTCATATACTATCTTGGTACCGGAACGTGGCACCCGATCCATATACTATCTTGGTGTCGAAATGTGACACTCCGATCCTCATTCTATCCTGGTACTGGAACGTGGCACCCGATCCCCTAATCTCACCACCTTCATTCATCAAGCCTTCTTTTATATCAAGGCATCATCATTAACAAAGTAGATTAGGGTTTCTTTTCAAGATTTAGGATTCAATAGCTTCATCATGCTTATCTTATCACAATTATATAATCACATTGATGCAAGCATACAATTAAGCATATAGAAGGGTTTACAATACTACCAAAACATATCATTCGCTATTAAGAATTTACTACGAATAGCATGAAAACCATAACCTACCTCCATCGAAGAATTTTGATCAAGCAAGCAATTTCCCAAAGCTTTGTGTTTTCCTCTTCGTTTCTCCTCTCTCGATCGTTTCTCTTTCCCTCTCTTTGTTATTTCTATTTTTCTTATTCAAACCCTCTTTCTTTTACCCTAATTAGCATAGAATTAAGTAATAAAGATGACAATAATAACCCACTAATTAACTAAAGGTTACTTCTTTTAACCCCCAAGTAATTAGACTTATTATTATTAACCCCATTTCTTTATAATTAAAGCAGGAATAGTCCAAAACGTCCCTTAAAACATTTAAAAAATCTGAACCAGCCTGGGATTACACAGTCTGTGATGGCCTGTCGTGCCTGCGACGGTCCGTCCTGCTGCTTCCGTCTCAGAGTTCAGAGACTCAATTTCCTTGAAGAGTATGTGACGGTCCGTCGTGACCACGACGGTCCGTCCTTCCATTCCGTTACAAAGTTCAGAGAGTCGATTTCAGTACCCAAATTTCAGAATTTCTAAGTGTTTTGAAACGAGACCCCTGCGACGGTCCGTCGTGCCCATGACGGTCCGTCGTGGGGTCCGTCGTCTGTCTCAGTTTTCCAGAAATAAAATCTACTGCTCAAAATGACTAAACAGGTCATTACAATAGATACCAATTTACCCATCGTTCATCCTCGAACGATCATAAGAAGAAAAACAAGGGTGAAAAGGAGTACCTGAATCTGTAAACAGGTGTGGGTATCTTTCTTGCATATCAGTCTCTTTCTCCCAAGTGGCTTCGTCAACCGGTCGATTCTTCCATTGAACTTTGATGGATGCAATCTCCCTCGACCTCAACTTGCGGACTTCTCTATCTAAGATAGCAACAGGTTCCTCCTCATAAGACAAATTCTCATCAAGCATAACCCAATCCCAACGAATGATGTAGTTTCCATCCCCATGGTATCTTTTCAACATAGACACATGAAATACAGGATGCACTACGGACAGCCCGGGAGGCAAGGCTAATTCGTAATCCACCTCCCCTACTCGCTTAAGTACTTCAAAGGGACCAATATACCTTGGGCTAAGCTTACCTCGCTTACCAAACCGCATCACCCCTTTCATGGGCAAAACCTTCAACAAGACTTGTTCACCCTCCATGAACTCTAAGTCTCTAACCTTTCGATCTGCATATTCTTTTTGCCTACTTTGCGCCGCTAGGAGCTTTTCTTGAATAGATTTCACTTTCTCTAATGAATCCCTCAAAAAGTCAGTACCCCAAGGTCTAACCTCAAATGCATCAAACCAACCAATGGGAGACCTACATCTCCTACCATACAATGCTTCAAATGGGGCCATATCAATGCTTGAGTGATAGCTATTGTTGTATGAAAACTCCGCTAAGGGTAAGAAGTTATCCCAATGACCACCAAATTCTATCACACATGCTCGAAGCATATCCTCCAACACTTGAATCATTCGCTCAGACTGACCATCGGTCTGAGGATGGAACGCAGTACTAAGGTCTAACCTAGAACCCAATTCCGCATGCAATGTTTTCCAAAACATAGAAGTAAACTGCGTACCTCTATCTAATATGATGGAGAGCTGAACTCCAGGCAATCGAACAATATCTGAGATGTAAAGTTTGGCTAACTTCTCTGCATTGTAAGTCACCTTGACCGGAATGAAGTGAGCAGACTTAGTTAACCTATCAACAATCACCCAAATAGAGTCATACTTACCCATTGTCTTTGGAAGACCAACCACGAAATCCATTGCAATTCTCTCTCATTTCCATTCAGGAATGGGCATTCTCTGAAGTGTTCCTCCGGGCCTCTAGTGTTCATACTTTACTTTTTGACAATTTGGACATTTGGCAACAAAATCAACAATGTCGCGCTTCATTCTACTCCACCAAAAGTGTTGCTTTAGGTCACGGTACATCTTGGTTGCACCCAGATGTATAGAATACCTTGAACTATGAGCCTCTATCAGAATATTGTTGATCAAATCATCGACGCGGGGTATACATACCCTTCCCTTAATCCTCAAAACACCGTCCTCATCGATTGTTGCTTCTTTAGCCTCTCCTCGCAACACTTTATCTTGGATCCGTATCAATTTCTCATCATTAAACTGCTCTCCCTTAATCTTGTCAAGGAAGGAAGATCTTGCCTCCACACAAGCCAAAAATCCTCCCTTCTCATTTACTTCTAACCTCATAAGGTCATTAGCCAGAATCTGAACTTCTCTAGCCAATGGACGTCTAGAAACTTGCAAGTGAGCTAGACTTTCCATGCTTCCTGCCTTTCTACTTAATGCATCTGCCACAACATTAGCCTTTCCCGGATGATACAATATAGTGATGTCGTAGTCCTTCAGTATTTCCATCCATCTCCTCTATCTCAAGTTCAAATCTTTCTGAGTAAAGACATACTGTAGGCTACGATGATCCGCATAGACCTCACACTTAACCCCATATAGATAGTGTCTCCATTGCTTTAATGCAAATACTACCGCGGCCAACTCCAAATCATGGGTCGGATAGTTACGTTCATGCACCTTTTATTGCCTCGAAAGCATAAGCAATCACATTCTTCTCTTGCATTAGCACTGCACCCAAACAAGAATAGGATGCATCACAATAAACAATGAAGTTCTTACCCTCTACTGGCAAGGTAAGGATAGGTGCAGTAGTCAACAACGTCTTGAGCTTCTGAAAGTTTTCTTCACACTCGTCCAACCATACAAATGGAACATTCTGCTTAGTCAAGTTCATCAATTGGGAAGCAATGGAAGACAATCCCTTGACAAATCGACGGTAATAGCTAGCTAAACCAACAAAGCTCCTTATTTCTGACACATTAGTGGGCTTACCCAATTCTTCACTGTCTCAATCTTAGAAGGATCCACCATCACCCCATCCTTAGAAACCACGTGCCCCAAGAAGGACACTGAATCTAGCCAAAACTCACACTTGGAGAATTTGGCATAAAGCTTCTTCTCCCTAAACATTTCCAATACAATTCTCAAATGTTCCTCATGTTCTTTCTTGCTCTTTGAGTATATCAGTATATCATCAATGAATACGATCACAAAGAGATCCAAATATGGTTTAAAAATCCCGTTCATCAAGCTCATGAACGCAGCAGGGGCATTCGTAAGACCAAAAGACATCACAACAAATTCGTAGTGCCCATACCTGGTTCGAAAAGCAGTCTTTGGCACATCCGTTGCCCGTATTTTCAATTGATGATAACCGGATCTCAAATAAATCTTAGAGAAGACACAAGCACCTTGTAACTGATCGAACAAGTCATCAATGCGAGGAAGAGGATACTTGTTCTTAATGTTTACCTTGTTCAACTGCCGGTAGTCTATGAACATCCGAAAACTTCCATCCTTCTTCTTCACAAACAAAATCGGAGCACCCCAAGGAGATGCACTTGGTCTAATGAAGCCTTTTCTCAACAACTCTTGAAGTTGGGCCTTTAACTCTCTTAACTCGGCGGGAGCCATTCTATAAGGGGGTATAGAAATGGGGCGAGTACCCGGTTCAAGATCAATACAGAAGTCAATATCCCTATCCGGTGGCATACCAGGAAGATCTGCAGGGAACACATCCAAAAACTCACAGACTACCGAAACCGACTCAATCGAAGAAACTGGGGTAGTATCATCCTGAGGTGTGCCAAGAAAGCTAAACAACCTTTACTAACCATTCTCTTAGCACGAAGAAAGGAGACGGTACGAACCGGATTGGAAGTGTAGTCGCCCTCCCACACTAACGGATCTGTCCCAGGCTTGGTTAACGTCAGAGTTTTAGCATTACAATCCAAGATCGCAAAATTCGGAGAAAGCCAAGTCATACCCAGAATTACATCAAAGTCAACCATTTCTAAGATAACCAAATCTACATAAGTGTTGCTCCCCACAAAAGTCACCAAACAAGACCTATATACTTTTTCAACTATCATAAACTCACCCACCGGAGTAGAAACACGAATAGGCATGTCAAGTAATTCACAAGGTAAACTTAAACCATTAGCAAATGAAGAAGATCCATAAGAAAATGTGGATCCAGGATCAAACAATACAGAATCCATGAAATCACAAACCGAAAGATTACCTGTGATGACAGCATCAGATGTCTCCGCCTCAGATATCCCTGGGAAAGCGTAACAATGGGCCCCATTATTTGTCTGTCTGTTGCCCCTACCATGTTGTGTTGTAGTGGCTCCAGTTTGCCCATCACCCCGGCCGTTTTGGTGACCACCAGTACCTCGGCCACGTCCTCCAGAATGACGGCCTCTTCCATAACCACCTCTACCTCTAAACATTGGAGGTGTGTAACTCTGTTTTGGACAATACCTCTTAATGTGTCCAGTCTTCCCACATCCATAACACTCTCTGGATTCAAGCATAGGTCTCTCAGAGAAGTGTTGGCCGGTCTGAGATAGACCCCCAACTACAGTTTGTAGTGAAGACTTAATTGGTCGGACTGAGTAACCTCCGGAACCCTGTCCTCTAGAGTAAGAACCATTAAACTCACCTCCCTTTTGAAACCTTTTTGATGTCGATGCCATGGTGAAGTCATCTGGCTTCACTCCTTCCACCTCTATCACGAAGTCTACTACTTTTGGAAAGGATTTTGCCGTAGCCGCTACCTGTAAGGCTGAAATCCACAATTCTGACCTCAACCCCTTCACAAAACAGCGAATCCGCTCTTGTGGACTGAAACAAAGTTGGGTGGCATATCTGGATAGTGCGCGAAACCTAGCCTCATAAGCAGTAACCGACATCCTACCTTGCTCTAGGCTCAAGAACTCATCTCTTTTCCTATCCCTCAAAGTCCGGGGGATATACTTCTCCATAAACAAGCTAGAGAATGAGGCCCAAGTCATAGGTGGTGCCTCTGTTGGTTGACACTCAACATGTGACCGCCACCACATTTTGGCGTTCCCTTGAAACTGATATGTCACAAACTCAACACCAAAGCGTTCTACTATACCCATCTTGTGTAGTAGCTCATGACAGTCAACCAGAAAATCGTAGGCATCCTCCGATTCAGCACCCTTGAAGACTGGAGGTTTCAATTTCAAGAACTTACTGAAAAGTTCATGCTGATCATTTGTCATTATAGGCCCTGTAGTCAGACGTCGAAACGTGCCTATTTCCAATGAGGCATCGATGCGGGGAGCCCCAGCAGCGGCATGTCGTACCTCTGGAACCGGAGGTGTTGGTGCAGAAAACACTGGAGGTGCCTGACCCTGATCCGATAACCCGCTAAGATAAGCAAGAACCTGATTGATCATCTCTGGGGTAGGTTGGGGTGGCAATTCCTCATTTTGCACTTGTTCATTCTCCCCTTCCTCACCCTCTCTTACTACTTCCTCAGTCGGTGGAGGAGTCACCGCCCTAGAATCAGATGGGCTAGGTACTTGTCCTCTTCCTCTAGAGGACGTCCTCCCACGACCTCTACCACGGCCTCTCGCCACTACTCCTCTTCGAGCTACAGCCCCAGTAGATGGCTCAGACGTTTCTTGTCTTGCTGGTGTTGGTGTTGGTGCAGTCGTTGCTCTAGTTCTAACCATCTGCGAAAAAGAGTGAAGATGGTCAGATACCAATTTGTATCACCTAGATACCAATTGGATCCAAGTAATAGCACGAAAGAAAGAAAGAAAGAATGGAATTTTCCAAAAGCCTTATAGCCTCTCAAAGAAAAGTAAAGGCGTCCCCCTACCGTTCCTTAAGACTCTACTAGACTCATTCTTGTGTGATGAGACCAACGAACCTAATACTCTGATACCAAGTTTGTCACGACCCAAAACCCAGCCGCGACTGGCACCCACACTTACCCTCCTATGTGAGCGAACCAACTAATCGTAACTCTAACATTTCAATATAATAACGACAGAACGTAAAGCGGAAGACTTAAACTCATTAATAAAAACCAATTCAATAATTCAACATCTATTATTCAACAACTATATTTCCCCAAAATCTGGAAGTCATCACAACAAGAACATCTATGATCAAATTAATAAACTAAGAGTATTCTAAGAAGCTAAACAGTAAAAGCTATTCCATGCCGGAACTTCAAGGCATAAAGACATGAGGAAGAAGATCCAGTCCAAGCTAGAAGCATTAGCTCACCCTGAAGATCCGGTGTGACGAAGACTGGCTAGAATTGTGGTTGAGTTAAAGATGACGGTACATTTGCTGCACTCCACAGATAACAAAGAAGAAAACATAAAAGTAGGGGGTCAATACAAAACACGAGTACTGAGTAGATATCTTCGGCCAACGCAAAATAGAAGACAATATATATCAAGTAATATTATAAAATCAACTACAATACTCAACATGCGGCATTTACAATTATCATAACTCTTGGTCACAACACCAAGCACATCAATGAGGACTCGCGCCTCCCCATCTTACTCATTTAGGAATTAGGTTCATTAGATTGAGTATATTAACATTTTTTAAGATTCATTATCTTTATTCCCCTCGTGTTGGTACGTGACACTCCGCTCCATATACTATCCTGGTGTCGGAACGTGACACTCCGATCCTCATTTACTATCCTGGTACCGGAACGTGGCACCCGATCCATATACTATCCTGGTGTCGGAACGTGACACTCCGATCCTCATATACTATCCTGGTACCGGAACATGTCACCCGATCCATATACTATCCTGGTGTCAGAACGTGACACTCCGATCCTCATATACTATCCTGGTATTGGAACGTGGCACCCGATCCATATACTATCCTGGTGTCGGAACGTGACACTCCGATCCTCATTCTATCCTGGTACCGGAACGTGGAACCCGATCCCCTAATCTCACCACCTTCTTTCATCAAGCCTTCTTTTATACCAAGGCATCATCATTAACAAAGTAGATTAGGGTTTCTTTTCAAGATTTAGGATTCAATAGCTTCATCATGCTTATCTTATCACAATTATATAATCACATTCATGCAAGCATACAATTAAGCATATAGAAGGGTTTACAATACTACCAATACAAATCATTCGCTATTAAGAGTTTACTACGAATAGCATGTAAACCATAACCTACCTCCACCGAAGAAATTTGATCAAGCAAGCAATTTCCCAAAGCTTTGTGTTTTCCTCTTCGTTTCTCCTCTCTCGATCGTTTCTCTTTCCCTCTCTTTGTTCTTTCTATTTTTCTTATTCAAACCCTCTTTCTTTTACCCTAATTAGCATAGAATTAAGTAATAAATATGACAATAATAACCCACTAATTAACTCAAGGTTACTTCTTTTAACCCCCAAGTAATTAGACTTACTATTATTAACCCACTTTCTTTATAATTAAAGCAGGAATAGTCCAAAACATCCCTTAAAAAATTTAAAGAAATCCAACCCAGCATGGGATTACGTAGTCTGTGACAGCCCATCGTGCTTGCGACGGTCCGTCCTGCTGCTTCCGTCTCAGAGTTTAGAGATTCAATTTCCTTGAAGAGTCTGTGACGGTCCGTCGTGACCACGATGGTCCGTCCTGCCATTCCGTTACGAAGTTCACAGAGTCGATTTCAGTACCCAAATTTTAGAATTTCTAAGTGTTTTAAAATGAGACCCCTTCGACTGTCCGTCGTGCCCATGACGGTCCGTCGTGGGGTCCGTCGTCTGTCTCAATTTTCCAGAAATAAAATCTGCTGCTCAAAACGACTAAACAGGTCGTTACATATTTGTGATTGGTCTATTTGCTAGTTGTGATTGATTTACTTGAAACTTGTGATTGACATACTTGATATACTTATTCATTGCTGAACTGTGACTATTGGATATGAATATGAAAATTGTGAACTGTGTATTGTGAGTTGTTAAGTTGAGATGATTTCTGTGCAGGTTGTAATTTGAATAGGTTCGATTGGTATGAAAGGAGTACTCATATTCTAGCTAGTTTTTTCTTGTTTATTACGTTACTTGTTGAGTACCGTGATGGTTTATACTTTGTCCTTGTTTCTACATTTGTATAGGTTTTGAACCTGGTTGCGATTGATTATTCTTCGTTTATGTATGAGGCTTTCATAGGACTTTGAGAGGAAGCTGCTAATCATTCCAACGGACCCTCTTCATTCTTATTTTATGTTTTGTTTTATTTTGGAACAAAGATAAGACTTGGAATTATCTTTCAATTTTTTATTAATATATTATTGGTTTATACATGTGAAAATCAAGTTTTGGGGTTATTTTATAGAATGAATAACATTTCCGCTCGTTTGTCATTATTGTTTTATTTTCCACATTCCTTTCTTGTTGTTAGGTTTGAGGCTGACCTAACTCAATTGGATTGGACAAGTGCCATCAGGTCTATTTCTGGGTCATGACAGATGAAGCTTATGAACCAACTTATGAAGATTCATGACAAATGAAGGTTATGAACCCACTTATGAAGACTCGAGGAATTATTTAACGAATCCACTTGTGAGAACGTCGTTTATAAACTCGAGGTCTTGATTAATGATCTCAGTTATCAGCATAAAAATGATGTCACTAGCCTATTGGATTTCACACGTGTGAAAATGATACATGTTTTGAGGTCCATAGTTTACAAGAAATTTTGGATACCATAAGAGAATACAATGTTCATGATTAAGTTAAAGATGATATAATATCTTTGGAGTTAGTTACGTGTAATAAAGCACTTATCGCGTTTAAACACTTCACTATTTTTTGGTGCAGTTCAAGAAAACAACAACGACACTTTAGATGCAACAAAAAAAAGTTAAAGATGAGTTTCATCTAAATTTAAATTTTAGAAAATAATACATAAGTATCCCCTAATCTATGACAGAAATCTCAGAGACATGTCTAAACTTAACTAAAATCTCATTAGCCCTCCTAAATTATCTTTAAAATGGAATAAACACACTCAAAAAGTTGACCTAGCATAGTAAGCGTGAACACTCTCTTGGAGGCAAGTGAAGATGAAATTTTTTTTGAGACATGTCCTTATTAATTGATCTATTTACAATTACTTAGTACATATAACTATTAACATTATTGTAACGACCTGTTTAGTCGTTTTTTAGCAGAAGATTTCATTCTGGAAAAACTGGCTGAGACGACGGACCGTCATGGGCACGACGGACCGTCGAGGGGGTCTCTTTTCAAAACACTTAGAAATTCTGAAATTTGGGTACTGAAATCGACTCTCTGAACTTCGTGACGACATGGCAGGACGGACCGTCATGGGCACGATGGACCGTCACAGACTCTTTAAGAAAATTGAGTCTCTGAACTCTGCGATGGAAGCAGCAGGACGGACCGTCGCAGGCACGACGGTCCGTCACACGCTGCGTAATTCCAGGCTGGGTCAGATTTCATTAAATGTTTTAAGGGACGTTTTTTACTATTCCTGCTTTAATTATAAAGTTAGTGGGTTAATGTTAATAAGTTTAATTACTTGGGGGTTAAAAAAGGTAACCTTGAGTTAATTAGTGGGTTATTATTGTCATCTTTTATACTTAACTATATGCTAATTAGGGTAAAAGAAAGAGGGTTTGAATAAGAAAAAAATAGAAAGAATAGAGAGAGAGAGAGAGGATTGAACAAGAAAGAGGAGAAACGAAGAGGAAACAAAGCTTTGGGGAATTTGCTTGCTTGATCACTAATCTTCGGTGGAGGTAGGTTATGGTTTTTATACTATTCGTAGTAAACTCTTAATAGCGAATGATATGTATTGGTAGTATATTAAACCCTGCTATATGCTTAATTGTATGCTTGCATGAATGTGATTATATAATTGTGTTAAAATAAGCATGATGAAGCTATTGAATCCCAAATCTTGATAAAAACCTAATCTCTCTGTTAATGATTATGCCTTGGTATAAGAAAAGGCTTGATGAACTAAAGTAATGAGATTGATGATGCCTTGGTATAAAAGAAGGCTTGATGAATTAGTAGAGCGGGTGTCACGAACCGACACGTAGTATTATGGGGACCGGGTGTCACGAACTGACACGTAGATTTAGGGGATCGGGTGTCACAAACCGACACGTAGAATTAAGGGATCGGGTGTCACGAACCGACACATAGATTTAGGGGATCGGGTGTTACGAACCGACATGTAGAATTAGGGGATCGGAGTGTCACATTCCGACACATAGTAGTAGGGGATCGGAGTATCACGTACCGACAGAAGAGGAATAAAGATAATGAATCTTGAAAGATGTTAATATACTCAATCTAATGAACCTAATTCCCAAATGAGTATGGTATTGAGGCTTGAGTCCTCATCGGTGAACTTGACGGTACTTATTTATGATTATGGTACTTGTTGTTGCTACATGTTGAGTATTGTAGTTGATTTATGATATTACTTGATATAAATACTGTTTTCTATTTTGAGTTGGCCGATGATACCTACTCAGTACTTGTGTTTGTACTGACCCCCTACTTTTATGTTTTCTTCTTTGTTATTTGTGGAGTGCAGCAAACGGACCGTCGTCTTCAACTCAACCGCAATTCTAGCCAGTCTTCGTTACACCGGAGTTTCAGGGTGAGCTAATGCTTCTAGCTTGGACTGGATCTTCTTCTTCATGTCTTGATGCCTTGAAGTTCCCGCATGGACTAGCTTTTACTTGTTTTAGCTTCTTAGAATACTCTTAGTTTAGTAATTTGATCATAGATGTTCTTGTGGTGATGACTTCCAGATTTTGGGAAAATAATAGATGTTGAATTTGAGAAGTTATTGAATTGGTTTTTATTAATGAGTTTAAGTCTTCCGCATTACTTTCCGTTGATATTATATTGATATGTTGAGGTTTAGATTGGTTGGTTCGCTCACATAGGAGGGTAAGTGTGGGTGCCAGTCGCGACTCAGTTTTGGGTCGTGACAAACTTGGTATCAGAGCATTAGGTTCGTTGGTCTCATCACACAAGAACGATTCTAGAAGAGTCTTAAGGAACGGGGGGACGCCTTTACTTTTCTTTGAGAGGCTATAAGACTTTAGGAAAAATTCCATTCTTTCATTCTTTCTTTCATGCTATTACTTGGATCCAATTGGTATCTAGGTGATATAAATTGGTATCTGACCATCTTCACTCTATTTCGCAGATGGTTAGAACTAGAGAAATGAACGCGCCAACACCGACACCGGCAAGACAAGAAGCGTCTGAGCCAGCCACTGGGGCTGTAGCTCGAAGAGGAGTAGCGGCAAGAGGCCGTGGAAGAGGTCGTGGGAGGACGTCCTCTAGAGGAAGAGGACAAGCACCTAGCCCATCTGATACTAGGGCGGTGACTCCTCCACTTGCTGAGGAAGTGATAAGAGAGGGTAACGAAGGGGAGAATGAACAAGTGCAGGATAAGGAAATGCCACCCCAACCTACCCCAGAAATGATTAATCAGGTTCTTGCTTATCTTAGCGGGTTATCTGATCAGGGCCAGACACCTCTAGTGTTTTCTGCACCAGAACCTCAGGGTCCGGAGGTACAACATGCAGCCTTTATGGCTCCCCGCATGGATGCCTCATTTGAAATAGGCACGTTTCCTCGTCTGACTACAGGGCCTATAATGACAAATGATCATCATGAACTTTTCAGTAAGTTCTTGAAATTGAAACCTCCAGTCTTCAAGGGTGCTGAATCTGAGGATGCCTACGATTTTCTGGTTGACTGTCATGAGCTACTACACAAGATGGGTATAGTAGAACGGTTTGGTGTTGAGTTTGTGACTTATCAGTTTCAAGGGAACGCCAAAATGTGGTGGCGGTCACATGTTGAGTGTCAACCAACAGAGGCACCACCTGTGACTTGGGCATCATTCTCTACCTTGTTTATGGAGAAGTATATCCCCCGGACTTTGAGAGATAGGAAAAGAGATGAGTTCTTGACCCTAGAGCAAGGTAGGATGTCGGTTACTGCATATGAGGTTAAGTTTTGTGCTTTATCCAGGTATGCCACCCAACTTTGTTTCAGTCCACAAGAGCGGATTCGCCGTTTTGTGAAGGGGTTGAGGTCAGAATTGCGGATTTCAGCCTTACAGGTAGCGGCTATGGCAAAATCCTTTCAAGAAGTGGTAGACTTCGTGATAGAGGTGGAAGAAGTGAAGTCAGATGACTTCACCATGGCATCGACATCAAAAAGGTTTCGAAAGGGAGGTGAGTTTAATGGTTCTTACTCTAGAGGACAGGGTTCAGGAGGTTACTCAGTCCGACCAATTCAGTCTTCACTACAGACTGTAGTAGGGGGTCCACCTCAGACCGGTCAACACTTCTCTGAGAGACCTATGCTTGACTCCAGAGAGTGTTATGGATGTGGGGAGACTGGACATATTAGGAGGAATTGTCCAAAACAGAGTTATAGACCCCCAATAGCTAGAGGTAGAGGTGGTCATGGTAGAGGCCATTATTCTGGAGGACGTGGTGGCCGAGGTAATGGTGGTCACCAAAACGGCCGGGGTAATGGGAAAACTGGAGACTCTATGACACAACATGGTAGGGGCAACGGACAGACAAGTAATGGGGCCCATTGTTACGCTTTCCCTGGGAGATCTGAGGCGGAGACATTTGATGCTGTCATCACAGGTAATCTTTCGGTTTGTGATTGCATGACTTATGTATTGTTTGATCCTGGATCCACATTTTCTTATGTATCTTCTTCATTTGCTACTGGTCTTAATTAACCTTGTGAATTACTTGATATGCCTATTCGTGTTTCTACTCCGGTGGGTGAGTCTGTGATAGTTAAAAAAGTATATAGGTCTTGTTTGGTGACTTTTGTGGGGAGCAACACTTATGTAGATTTGGTTATCTTAGAAATGGTTGACTTTGATGTAATTCTGGGTATGACTTGGCTTTCTCCGAACTTTTGAATCTTGGATTGTAATGCTAAAACTGTGACGTTAGCCAAGCCTGGGACAGATCCGCTAGTGTGGGAGGGTGACTACACTTCCAATCCGGTTCGTATCGTCTCCTTTCTTCGTGCTAAGAAAATGGTTAGTAAAGGGTGTTTAGCGTTCTTGGCAAACCTCAGGGATGACAGTACCCAAGTACCTTCGATTGAGTCGGTTTCGGTAGTCCGTGAGTTTCTGGATGTGTTCCCTGCAGATCTTCCTGGTATGCCACCAGATAGGGATATTGACTTCTAGATTGATCTTGACCCGGGCACTCGCCCCATTTCTATACCCCCTTATAGAATGGCTCCCGTGGAGTTAAGAGAGTTAAAGGCCCAACTTCAAGAGTTGTTGAGCAAAGGCTTCATTAGACCAAGTGCATCCCCTTGGGGTGCTCCTGTTTTGTTTGTAAAGAAGAAGGATGAGAGTTTCCGGATGTGCATAGACTACAGACAACTGAATAAGGTAACAGTTAAGAACAAGTACCCTCTTCCTCGAATTTATGACTTGTTCGATCAGTTACAAGGTGCTTGTGTCTTCTCTAAGATTGACTTGAGATCCGGTTATCATCAATTGAAAATACGGGCAACGGATGTGCCAAAGACTGCTTTTCGAACCAGGTATGGGCATTACGAATTTGTAGTGATGTCTTTTGGTCTTACGAATGCCCCTGCTGCGTTCATGAGCTTGATGAACGGGATTTTTAAGCCATATTTGGATCTCTTTGTGATCGTATTTATTGATGATATACTGATATACTCAAAGAGCAAGAAAGAACATGAGGAACATTTGAGAATTGTATTGGAAATGTTAAGGGAGAAAAAGCTTTATGCCAAATTCTCCAAGTGTGAGTTTTGGCAAGATTTAGTGTCTTTCTTGGGGCACGTGGTTTCTAAGGATGGAGTGATGGTGGATCCTTCTAAGATTGAGACAGTGAAAAATTGGGTAAGACCCACTAATGTGTCTGAAATAAGGATTTTTTGTTGTTTAGCTAGCTATTACCGTCGATTTGTCAAGGGATTCTTTTCCATTGATTCCCAATTGACGAAATTGACTAAGCAGAATGTTCCATTTGTATGGTCGGACGAGTGTGAAGAAAGCTTTCAGAAGCTCAAGACTTTGTTGACTACTGCACCAATTCTTACCTTGCCCGTGGAAGGTGAGAACTTCATTGTTTATTGTGATGCATCCTATTCGGGTTTGGGTGCAGTGCTAATGCAAAAGAAGAACGTAATTGCTTATGCTTCAAGACAATTAAAAGTGCATGAACGTAACTATACAACTCATGATTTGGAATTGGCTGCGGTAGTGTTTGCATTAAAGAAATGGAGGCACTATTTATATGGGGTTAAGTGTGAGGTCTATACGGATCATCGTAGCCTACAGTATGTCTTTACTCAAAAAGATTTGAACTTGAGACAGAGGAGATGGATGGAACTACTGAAGGACTACGACATCACTATTTTGTATCATCCGAGAAAAGCGAATGGTGTGGCAGATGCTTTAAGTAGAAAGGCAGGAAGCATGGGAAGTCTAGCTCACTTGCAAGTTTCTAAACGCCCATTGGCTAGAGAAGTTCAGATTCTGGCTAATGACCTTATGAGATTAGAAGTAAATAAGAAGGGACAATTTTTGGCTTTTGTGGAGGCAAGATCTTCCTTTCTTGACAAGATTAAGGGAAAGCAGTTTAATGATGAGAAATTGATCCGGATTCGAGATAAAGTGTTGCGAGGAGAGGCTAAGGAAGCACAAATTAATGAGGAAGGTGTTTTGAGGATTGAGGGAAGGGTATGTGTACCCCGCGCCGATGATTTGTTCAACACTATTCTGACAGAGGCTCATAGTTCAAGGTATTCTATACATCCGGGTGCAACCAAGATGTACCGTGACCTAAAGCAACACTTTTGGTGGAGTTGAATGAAGTGCGACATTGTTGATTTTGTTGCCAAATTTCCAAATTGTCAACAAGTAAAGTATGAACACCAGAGGCCCGGAGGAACACTTCAGAGAATGCCCATTCCTGAATGGAAATGGGAGAGAATTGCAATGGATTTCGTGGTTGGTCTTCCAAAGACAATAGGTAAGTTTGATTACATTTGGGTAATTGTGAACAGATTAACTAAGTCTGCTCACTTCATTCCGGTCAAGGTGACCTATAATGCAGAGAAGTTAGCCAAAATCTATATCTCAGAAATCGTTCGATTGCATGGAGTTCCACTCTCCATCATATCAGATAGAGGTACGCAGTTTACTTCTAAGTTTTGGAAAACATTGTATGCGAAATTGGGTACTAGGTTGGACCTTAGTACTGCGTTCCATCCTCAGACCGATGGTCAGTCTGAGCGAACGATTCAAGTGTTGGAGGATATGCTTCGTGCATGTGTGATAGAATTTAGTGGTCATTGGGATAACTTCTTACCCTTAGCGGAGTTTTCATACAATAATAGTTATCACTCCAGTATTGACATGGCTCCATTTGAAGCATTGTATGGGAGGAGGTGTAGGTCTCCCATTGGTTGGTTTGATGCATTTGAGGTTAGACCTTGGGGTACTGACCTTTTGAGGGATTCATTAGAGAAGGTGAAATCTATTCAAGAAAAACTTTTAGCGGCTCAAAGCAGGCAAAAGGAATATGCCGATCGAAAGGTTAGAGACTTGGAGTTTATGGAGGGTGAACAAGTCTTGCTCAAGGTTTCGCCCATGAAAGGGGTGATGCGGTTCGGTAAAAGAGGTAAACTAAGCCCAAGGTATATTGGTCCCTTTGAAGTACTTAAGCGAGTAGGGGAGGTGGCTTATGAGTTAGCCTTGCCTCCAGGGCTGTCTGGAGTGCATCCGGTATTTCATGTGTCTATGTTGAAAAGATACCATGGGGATAGAAACTACATCATTCGTTGGGATTCAATTCTGCTTGATGAAAATTTGTCTTATGAGGAGGAGCCTGTTGCCATTCTAGATAGAGAAGTCCGCAAGCTGAGGTCAAGGGAGATTGCATCCATCAAAGTTCAATGGAAGAATCGACCCGTTTAAGAAGCCACTTGGGAGAAAGAGGCTGATATGCAAGAAAGATACCCACACCTGTTTACAGATTCAGGTACTCTTTTTCGTTCTTGTTTTTCTTCTTATGATCGTTCGAGGACGAACGATGGGTAAATTGGTATTTATTGTAACGACCTGTTTAGTCGTTTTTGAGCAGCAGATTTTATTCTGGAAAAAATGACTGAGACGACGGACCCCACGATGGACCGTCGAGGGGGTCACGTTTCAAAACACTTAGAAATTCTGAAATTCGGGTACTGAAATTGAATCTCTGAAATTCGTGACAACATGAAAGGACGGACCATCGTGGGCACGACGGACCGTCACAGACTCTTCAAGGAAATTGAGTCTCTAAACTCTGCGACGGAAGCAGCAGGACGGACCGTCGCAGGCACGACGGGCCGTCACAGGCACGACGGGCCGTCACAGGCTGCGTAATCCCAGGCTGGGTCAGATTTCTTTAAATTTTTGAATGGACGTTTTTGACTATTCCTGCTTTAATTATAAAGTTAGTGGGTTAATGTTAATAAGTCTAATTACTTGGGGGTTAAAAGAGGTAACCTTGAGTTAATTAGTGGGTTATTATTGTCATCTTTTATACTTAATTATATGCTAATTAGGGTAAAATAAAGAGGGTTTGAATAAGAAAAAAATAGAAAGAACAAAGAGAGAGAGAGGATTGAACAAGAAAGAGGAGAAACGAAGAGGAAACAAAGTTTTGGGGAATTTGCTTGCTTGATCACTAATCTTCGGTGGAGGTAGGTTATGGTTTTTATACTATTCGTAGTAAACTCTTAATAGCGAATGATATGTATTGGTAGTATTATAAACCCTGCTATATGCTTAATTGTATGCTTGCATGAATGTTATTATATAATTGTGATAAAATAAGCATGATGAAGCTATTGAATCCCAAATCTTGATAAAAACCTAATCTCTCTGTTAATGATTATGCCTTGGTATAAGAGAAGGCTTGATGAACTAAAGTAATGAGATTGATGATGCCTTGGTATAAAAGAAGGCTTGATGAATTAATAGAATGAGATTAGTGGAGCGGGTGTCACGAACCGACACGTAGTATTAGGGGGACCGGGTGTCACAAACCAACACGTAGATTTAGGGGATTGGGTGTCACGAACCGACACATAGAATTAGGGGATCGGGTGTCACGAACCAACACGTAGATTTAGGGAATCGGGTGTCACGAACCGACACGTAAAATTAGGGGATCGGAATGTCACGTTCCGACACATAGTAGCAGGGGATCAGAGTGTCACGTACCGACACAAGAGGAATAAAGATAATGAATCTTGAAAGAGGTTAATATACTCAATCTAATGAACCTAATTCCCAAATGAGTATGGTATTGAGGCTTGAGTCCTCATGGGTGAACTTGACGGTACTTATTTATGATTATGGTACTTGTTGTTGCTACATGTTGAGTATTGTAGTTGATTTATGATATTACTTGATATATATACTGTTTTCTATTTTGAGTTGTCCGATGATACCTACTCAGTACTTGTGTTTGTACTGACCCCCTACTTTTATGTTTTCTTCTTTGTTATTTGTGGAGTGCAGCAAACGGACCGTCGTCTTCAACTCAACCGCAATTCTAGCCAGTGTTCGTTAACCAGTGTTCCTTAAAGTAACTTCCCTAATGAAATTAGCAAAAACAGATTATATTGTCTCCTCCAATGTCAAAATCCTCAAAATTACCACGACATCACAACCACACAGTCAACCTCATCACCTCCAGCTCATCTAGTGGGAAAATAAAAAATTTCAGTCAGAGTATTCTATATTTAGTATAGATACATGAAAAATAATTTTGACCTATTTATTTTCTATAATTTTTTATATAAAGATGTTAAACTAGTCACCCTTCATTACTCTTGCCTACGCCATGTAACCCACACTAACTCCCCCCCCCCCCCCCAATTCCACCCCACAATTTAAGAAAAATATTTTCCTTTCACATACCAAACACAGGAGGAAGAAGAGTCATCAATTGAGAAAGAAAAATTAGAAGAAGAAATACAACGGAAAAGAGAAGAGGAAAAAGAGTCGGAGAAAAGAGGGAATAATTTAGAAGAATATCGGTAAGAAAAAGGTCAATATTATAGTTTTTGTGGGTTATTTTGTTGGGGATACTGCATTTTAAGGATTGAAGACTCAATTTTAAGATTGAAGAACAATATAATAAGGTCATATTCATGAGTCGGGGGAAAAGATTGACATGTTGATGATGTCTTTTTGATCAACCAATCAGTATTTTCTTTAAAGCATCATACAAAAATTTAAAAGGAATAGAGCTGACATAGGCATCCCTGAACCTATATTTTGAGCGGATTTGGCATTTAATGTGATTGTTGGTCCGAACATATTCTTAATACGAAATAACATACATCATACATCTATACATGAGTGAATACATAGTTTAAATTCTCTGAGAAGCATAAGTAATAGTCTTGTGAAGAGAGTCCACTTCTCAAACCATAACTTTAGATTCAATAAGCGACACGGCGTCTAAACAATAATTCATTTCATAATATTTTAGTCATTAACTATTTATTTATTTATGAAGCCTCTGTATACTAATTAGTGGATATCGAGAAAGGCATTGTCATACCTCAATTTCTATATGATATTGTGACTATACAACTGTAAGGTTATGATGAGTATGATTTCATGAAACTATTGACTTGTTGTATTTGATAAATATGTCGATGTTAATATTGATTGGTGATTGTTTGCTCAGTGTTTCATGGTTTGACATGTTAGTTAAGGTCTAGTGTCGTTAAAAGGAGATATATTAAGGAAGGGTACATATTTGTACTAAAATAAGTGGTTTCATTTATATCCTAAAGGTGTACATTCCAATGATGTGTACTAGTTATCTCAATTGGTGATGATGTTGTTGATGTGTTGTAAAGACAATGATGAAGTGTAATTATATCTACTTACACACTAATATGTTAGTGATTTGACTATATGGAATTTCTTATCTACTTACTTTATAGTCGTGTTTATATATCAATTATTAATTTTGATTGGACTATAATTACTACAGATGTTTGTATTGATGATAATTCTATTCTTTTTTTAAGTGTTTAGTGATCGAGGTGTATATAGACTCTCCATTAAGCCACGTACTTATTGTTGAAGAAAAAGAAAGTTGATGATCGGAACATGTTAAAGGAATAGTTGCCACGAAGCTGGCTGACTAGTTTACAACACTGTTCTAGAATTAGAGTCAAACTAGGATTAGACTACTTATATTAATTAGAATTATATTACGACTAGTATTAGATTACTATTATGTACAATTAGGATTAGATTATTTGTAATTGCATTATTATATTTATAGTATTAATAGGTATTGTAGTAGTACTTTAAGTATAGTTAGCTTAGGACTATACAATTATCTCTTTATATAAGAAGTATTTATGATCCTTCATTTCTCTAATCCTAAACGGGAGATTTCTACATGTTATTAGAGCATAAAAGTTCTATCTCTCTCTGAGTTTTTCTAAAAAAAACACATGTTGCAATGGATCCTTTTACCAACACTATATCAACATCCTCACTTCACCAACTCATTGTCGCTTGCTCTATGAAACTTAAGCCAACAAACTACCTCATAGGGAGGACACATATATATCAATTGGTTCACGTGATGAAACAAACATATCTCATCACAAAGAATGAACCAAGTAAAAATAGGTGTTCCATTGGATAGACTGCTGGAGAAGTTGTAAAAGTTGAAAAGGATGCAAAAGATAGTGGCACCATTTATGATTGGAAGGAGAAAGATATCTTACTGAGGAGTTGGATCTTAGGAACGTTGAACAAAGAAAGAATGTACCTAATTATGGGATGCTCATCCGCCAAAGAGATGTGAGAATGCTTGAAAAAAGCATATATTCAAGCAATAAAAGTAATTAATTTTGCTAGAGGCTTCGGCTGCAAATACAAGACCCTTGTCATATTATGTAAGACACTGTATTCTACTCTTAATCAATTTGTTTATTCTATCAAGATTTTTTATATAAGGGAAGATAAAAAAGAGGTACCCCAAAAAAAAATCACAACATGATACTATCTACTAGAAAGGTAGAGGAAGAGGAAACAACAACATTAACTCCAGAGGAATATGTTCCAAGCCTGCTGGATAGGGTACAAGTTCTCAGGAATTCAATATGGACCAAGTTCTCTGAACAATAAAAGTTTCCAAAGTGAAAATAAGGAGAGGAATAATATTAAGTCATGTCAAATAAGAGGTAGGAATAATCATACTACTCTTAAGTGTTTTTACTATTGGAACTACTCCTATCAATTTGCAGATGAACTATCACGTCAATGACTAGACATCACAGTCATATTGAATCATTGACAAAAAAAGATTTTCATGGGTATTCAAAGTTCTTTTTTCTGGGTATTCAAAGCAGGCTAGGATTAATTGTTCATCTACTCACTAGCTTGAGGGGAAGTGTTGAAAAAGTAGGAAGTTGACGATTTGAGCATGTCAAAGGAACAGGTCCAACGAACCTAATTGACGTATCTAAATCAAGTGTTAATGAAGAAGGAAGCTGACATTTGAAATATGCCAAAGTAATAGGTCCAACGAAGCGAATAGATCGAGTTTATAGCACTGCTCTAGAATTAGAATCTCACTAGGATATAATAATTAGGATTATATTACGACTAGATTAAACTACCATTAGAATTATAGTACAACTTGAATTAGATTATTTATAGTTGCATCATCATCATCATCATACTCTAAATATATTTAACTTAAAACTCTACAATTCTCTCCCTAAATAAGGAATGTACTTAACAATTTTAATCATGAACACAATCCTTGATTTCTCTAATCCTAGACGTGAGATTTACACTTTCTGATCAGAAAGTGAGCTACCTTCCCCTGAATGGCAAGAAATCTTCCTCATTTTTTTATGTCTCCCTTTCAGACCTTGAGACAATATATTACTCTTGCCACATCGTTCAGGAGTCATGCACCAACTCTTGCAGACCTAGAACCTAAAGGTTGTGTACTTTTTCAATTGTCCCTTTCTCGCATATAAATACCATTCAAATTAGGTTCCCTTATATGATACCTTTGTTTTTTAGATCATCAAAACTAAAAGATAACAATATGTTGAAAAGACAATGGTGACGTGTAATTATATCGACTTAGTGATTTGAGATGACTTCTGACCTATGTTTTTGGTTGTATGAAATTTCTTGTCTACTTACTTTATAGCTAGAATTTATTATATATCAATTACTAATCTTAATTGGACTATCAGCACACCATATTAGGTCTACGACAACACTAAATCTGGAAAACGCTTATAAAGTGTTGCCTAAAATACTTTTGGGATCGCTTTTCAATTATAGCCAAAGATTTTGAGTTTTAGCTACACTAATATTAGCAACACTTTTAAAAATGTACTCTTTAATGGGATAAACTACACTTTATAAGTGTTGTTATAGTTGGCAACAACTATTTACATAAATGGCCACACTTTTAAAGTGTGTTATTTTTATAATTCTAAATACAACATATTAAAATGTTTCTCAACATTTTAACATTAAAATTTGATCTCCATTCTCTTTTTTATTTGGCCAAAAAAATAAAAAATTAAAGAAATATTAAAAAGAATAAAACATTAATGATATATAAAAGGCAACATTTCCTAAATCTTCAGCAGAAGCTTCTATTTTCAGCTGAAGCTTCCATTTTTAGCTGAAGAACACCATTTGAAAGAACTGAAGAAGAGGATCAAAGAACGGAAGAAATCAATTTGTACTATGATTTTTGTCACATTTCATTCAAACTTCAGCTTAAGAACATCATTTTCAGCAGACAAATCGAAGAGCACTACGATTTCTCTTAAGATGAACTGAAGAAGACGATTTTCCTCTCAGAGCTTCATTGTTCATGATTGGAGAGTTCAAGAAGACGATTTTCTTCAAAATTCCTGGGTAAACTGTTGTTCCATCAGATTTCCTTTTGAAAGTTGAAAAAAAATGCTTCACAAATTAACTTGCCTCATGTCTTAAAGATTTAGGGTTGTTGGAATAGAATTTATCAGGTAAGAGATTTTATCTTCAAAAGTCTAAATTATAGCTTTAAGATTTTGATATTCTTGTGTGTTAGTCAAAAATTTAAGTTATGGTTTTTATGTTCTTCTGTTGTTGATACGAATTTTGTTGATTTTGGGAGTTTAGTTTTTAGTTGTATTACGTATAAATGGGCAGATTATCTTTGACAGACTAGTTTTTTCTCTTGAATGTTGAATGTTGAATGTAGAAGCTGAAGCTAAGTTGCCTTTATCTGAGTTGTAGCTAAGTCGTCTTTGTTCGAAGAACTGAAGTTTTGAAGCTGGCTATACCTACGATATTTTGTCCCTAATATGGATTTCGTCAAATGTAAGTAGCTACTCTACATGAATTTTAAAAGGTTTTAATGTCTGTTTTAATGTCACTGTTTTTTTATTCTTCCTGAGTTCATGGTTGTGCTCGCCTTAAGCTTGTGTTCCTCTGTTAACCACATTGCTTCTGTCTTGTAACTATTTGCTGGTAAAACTTTTCTTCTTTTGACAAAATGTCTTGAAGTCTCTAGAAGTCATTTTGTTGTTTTTCTAGTGCATTTTCAAGTATACATCAGAAACTTTAGTTCAATATTGCTTAGTTGTTTTGGGATCACCTTGTAGTATGAATTTTCTAAACTTTCTTTGAAGTTTGAGTTTCACTATATAGAAAATGAATCATATGCCTTAGAGATAGGAGATATAGGATATATTTTTCAAGTCTAGAAGGTATGGAGAGGGATCATCTCAAAAATACATTTTATTACCTTCCATAACTTGTAAAACTACAGTGATAGCGCAACATGCTTTAATTGTTAATGTGTACAACTTAAATCCTTAGTAAAGCAATTGTTTCTACGTCTTTAATTGTTTTGTTTCTTTTTCTACTTTCAACTTGAGGATTATGCTTTCTTTCATTTATTCTAACTATTACTAGCAATAATATAATAGAAGTAGAAGATTTGTTTTTGTATTATGGACAACCTATTGAGTTTTGGATAATGTTGAAAGCGAGGCTTGCTTCATCTAAGTTTTAGAAGAATAAGGAGAAGTCAATGTAAACAAAATGGAGAGAAAGTTTTGTACGATGCTAAAGTCTATCCTATTTGATAAGATAGAAGCAACAGATGAGAAATAGCTTGCAACTTTCTAATTTTATTACATGTCAAGTTCGTGCAGATTGAATAGAAGTAAATAGAACTGTAAAGACAGTCTATGGTCAAGTGCTTCAATACAGTCTATGGATGATGGTAAAGTTTGTTTCTACGTTTGTCCTCTTGATGAAGTAAAAAACTTCATTATCAACAATTTCCACACTATATTTACGTTTCTCCTTCCTACTAACTTCAATGGTTCTGTCATGCTCCACAAAGTGGGCTTTCTTTTGAGCTTCAGGGGGAGGAGACCTATGGTGGTATCCACCAACACTTTTTCTCTATGACATCAATTGATCGGATGCGTTTCCCTTTAGTCCATGTCAAACTGTGGATATTCCAGTTATTAGTGAAAACGAATAACCCTACTGAAGAGCTTAAAATACATTCATTCTTTTGAACTTTTTGAAGAATAAACATTTTGTAATTTGTACTCTTCCAAGTTTGAAACTTGTGACCATATCACTAAGGCTAGAGTCTATTCAACTTAGTGATGAAACTAAATAAAAAAGTAGTTTTATCATATAAGAATCAATATCAGGAAACAGTGTTGTTCTCTTCTTTTCATTCCTAATCATAGAGAGCCTCCTCATTTTTATCTATGTTTATCGGACTCTCCAAATATGTTGTCACACTTATTTCAGATCCTCCACAAATACACTACTTTTGGAGAATTTGACACGCACTCAACAATATTTTTGAAGAGTTGTAGCAACATCACTTTGATATTTAAAACATAACATTGGCGATATACGTTCGTAGTGACGTTACTATTCTAAATTTTGGTATCCTAATAACTCATATTTTTTACCTCTTTGATAGAAGGAAAGCATCTCACTAATATATTCTATTGATTTTCCTTAATGAGAGATTTTAGCTGTTAAGACGCTATTATATCTATGTGGAAAAGAAAAGGTTGTGTAAATAATGTTAACATATCTCTAAAACTATAGTTTGAATTTCACAAGCTAAGCCTACTTTGTTTGAAAAGGTAAACTAAAACTCATCTTTCAAGAAAATGCATATTTTGCTATCTCCTGTTGTTTTGTTCCTCTTTAATATGAATTTGTCATACATACATAAAGCTTACACTTCTGCTCCTTCGCATGTTTTAACTATTCCAGCCAAGGACTTATTTAAAAATGAGAAATTTGGGGCTGTTCTTTAGCCTTTATGAAAGAGTCATTCTCGGATCAGTGAAAGCTCTTTCTTATTTAATAAACTAGTGCTGAAAAAAATTAAAAACACCATTAAGGACCTTTACTCTTCGACCTAGTGTTGAGTGTAGTAGAACTAGCATACATGCTGGTGGTTGATATTCTGGTCCTTTGTCTCACAGACTTTCTACCCCTCTATGAGAGTCCTTGCGTATTTGTAACTTCTTGTACTTCCTCATGATTTTCTTGTTGAATAGTGAATTCAAAAGCTCTAATTATATTATTCACGCTATGTTACTTACCTATTTTATGGTTTGAAGGTTGATCCACTCTGATCTTACGTACGATTTGTTCCACTTCCATGGATCAAATGAATTGATTGAAACAAACATAGGTAAAGATCACTTGACAAGTGTAGCATGTGCGAATGAGATAATCATCTCACTTTGGTATATTGAGGTCAGTTTATCCTCCATGTCTTTTTATCTAAACATGAATATATAACTTGTTGAATGTCTTTATTTCAGAGGACACATAGTAGAGATAAGGTATTAAAATTAGCATCTCTCACTTTTAGGACATGAAGTAACTCACCAAATATGTAAAAGAATATAGAATTTAAATAAGTGATAAAGACAACAATTAATATTATCCATTTCCTTTATTAAATTATGTGAAAGTTTCTGCTCTGTCACGATATATGTTGGATAAGATATCCATTTCCTTTATACAATCAATGGCATAATAACGGTCACCATATCATTAGTTATTTAGATAATAATTGAGCTATGGATTATTGTAAATTGATATTCCATAAACACTGTTAAGAATGATCAACCTTATGATTGAAAATATTAATGAATGGAGGCATCCTTGAAGCTAACACATGTATAGAAGGGAGCTAATTTACAAAGAGATAATTAAGATTCGTTCTGAAGATAATTAAGGGAAGATTATATTAATGAAATAAACATAAGCTGTATGCCTAAATCTAACATCAAACAAAAGAATTTTTCTACAATAGCAGACTAACATATGTTCAATTATGCACGACAAAATGTAGTTCTATTTGGTTTTGCTAGTATGTTAAAATCCCAGAATTTCCCTTTAGAAGAAACCAAATTAGTGTCACATAAGAATTTCCAAGAAAATCACTTCTCAATCATTCTATCAACATCATGTACCAATACATGAGTCCCATTATTCTTCTTGCTTCTTCTTGCTACTACATCAACAATGTAAATTGCAGCCATTCTTCCTGGTGATTCCGGTTTATCACCTTCTGGTCCATCAACAATCACCAAATCCCACTTCACTTCATACACTTCCTTGGGAACATTTGTAACAAGTGATATAAATTTGCACTTTCTTGATGAACTACTATGCACATCATGTTTTGAACTACTAGGCCTTGAAATTGCTGAAATGTAGCACTCTTTCTGGTTTTATCTAGCATGTTTTAAAATCTTATATGCATCTCTAGCAACTGTTTGATACTTGAATCTGTGAATTCGAGCACTATCAACATTACTCGTGAGTTATAAAGTTTGATGTTCGCGGGGTTGTCCTCAAGAAAGACAGTGAATCCCCCCTATGGATTGTTCAAATTTGAGAAGAGTATTGTGTTTCAGGTCTGAAAACAAGAATATTGCAGGGGGATTTTTGCGATACAAGATCATAGAGAAAGTTGATTTCTTTCTCCGCGAGGAGGTTGTGGCTATGTTCAACTAGAGGCAAGGAAGAGAAAATTGTAGAGGAAAATTGGCTGGGGATTTTCTTGCAGCCTTGTCCTCTATTTTATTCACTATCTGTTAAATCTTTACCTTGTTCAAGATTTTGTTTGTCTTTTTATAGCATTCCTTCTCTTTTTACTAAACCTTCCTCCTTATTTATTATTAAACCTAACTTTCTGTTGACCTGTATCAATGGCCTCTTGTTGCCCTGTATTTTTGGAACTTGAAATAAGAGTGACATGGGATTCAGTATAGTGAAAAGGGATATTCATAACCTCCTGCAAAACAAGAGTCATTTCATCCCACCATGTAGATTTCTTTTCCTGCAAATTAGTAGTGTCCTGCACTTTACAACCATATCAGCAACTTTCTTAACAACAATATTATCTAGGGGCTTAGGGAATGAAGTACCTGCATCAACGGAACCTTTAGAATATTTTGGCACTTCCATGTACGTACTGGAGACGCGGTCTGATGATATTTATTTTTGTGGTCATTATAAACTATGTTATGAACCTTGTTTCCAGTGTTCATCTATCGTTCATTTCAACTACTTGTGTGTTCCTGTGAGTGTTCTCAGGCCCAATATATTGTTAGTGTTGGACTTATTATTAATTTGTTTCTCCATTATATCCTTATTTATTGATATTTTTGTTGATCCTGCATACAAAAATAAATAAAATTATTAGAAATAGCAAGTGAAGAATTAGTAGTCTTACCTGTGTGATGAGTCTGTCCTATTTGGTGATCAAAATATAGAAAATTATCCTACAACATTTAAGACTTGTTAGTGCAGAATTATTAGAAGTAAGACATGTACCATTCAAGACTTGTTAGTGCAGAATTATTAGAAGTAGCAAGTGCAGAATTACTAAGTAGTTTTGTTGCTTCTTAAGTTACTAAAATTCATTCAAGACTTACTATCTGTGAAGTTTGAAAGAGTAAGTAGAGGATTAGAAAAAATGTTCTTCATATTATATACTTCTTTCTGTATGCAATTCAAGAATTCATATCTCAACAATTATCTCACTTGTCCTATGACAAACCTCTAATCTCTGTTTAAACTTTTGAAGTTTAATTTTGGAGAGACAACAACAGAAGACTGCACAAATGTTGTAATCCTTATAATGTGTAATTTTAACACAAAAATTGTATTTAGATATGGATTGGTTGTCTTACAGTGAAAACTCTCCAATTATGCACTTCCATAAGTATTTCACAAACGTATAATTTTATTTTGAATGTGCTGGAAAATGCCGGTAATTGAATTTTAATTTGGCCAGAAGTAAAGTTGATCTATTATGGTGAAAAATGAAATATTTTTTTTACTATTGTCATATACGTTTGAATGACACTTTTGGTTTTTTGGAATTTGTTGATATAAGAGATCTTTAAATAATCACTTTCTATGTTTTGGTTGTACATGAAATATTTCTCGAAGTTTATTTGAAATATATAGCTTCGATTTAATGATTAGTTAATTTTTTGTTTTAGGTCAGTTGTATCTATGTAGATATAAAGTTACACTTTGTAAGTGTTGCTCTAGATGAGATATAAAGTTACACTTTATAAGTGTTGCTATAGATGAGATATAAAGTTACACTTTATAAGTGTTGCTATAGATGAGATTTAAAGTTACACTTTATAAGTGTTGCTATAGATGATTTATAAAGTTACACTTTATAAGTGTTGCTCTAAATGCCAATAAAAGGCAACACTTCTTAAGTGTGACCAATAACTCTGAAAAGGCAACGCTTTTAAGTGTTGTTGATAATGCACGTCTTCAAAGCGTGCCCTTATACCTATTTGGCTACGGTTTATAAGTGTACTCAAAGATGGTAACATTTAAAAAGTGTTGCCTAATGTCAAAGGTTACGCTCCTTTTGGGCAGCCCCTAAAAAGTGTTGCTAAAAGTCAAAAAGTGTAGTCCTAAACATATTTTGCTAGTTTACAACTACACTTACATGGTATTGTCATAGGCCGAAAATTGTGTAGTGTATGATGCGTAGAGGTTACATTTACATAATGTTTATATTGATGTTATTTCATACTTTTTTCAAGTGTTGATTGTGGTCGAGGTTTCTATAGACTCTGAATTTAGCAGCATACTTTCCGATCAGAAAATGAGCTATCTCCTTCTGAATTGCCGCAAATATTCTTCATTTTTTATTTCTCCCTTTCATAAATTGAGACAATACATTACTTTGAATTAAATAAACCAAAATAATGAACTTCCACACGAATTCATTCAAATATATGCTATTTTAAAACCTTCCCTTTTTTTCATAGAAATAGAGAGTGGTGCCTAAACTTTTATTAGCATTTGTAAAATTTAGTAATGTGTTTTATAATATCGCAAAGAGCAAGTACATTTACTTTTTTAAAGGATATAAACATATAAAAATATTATTTTCAAACCCAAAAGGTTAGAGAGATCAAATGAATTATTCTCATTGATTGTGTCAAGAAAAAGTATATTAGCTATAAACATTATTCAAACAAATAAAAATCTTGACATACTATTAGAAAAGATAGCAATAGGAAATAAAAATTGATAGTAATATTTATTAACTATATATATTATTTAAATCAAAACAAAACAAAAATTGCCTTGGATGCAACTGCAAAAGCGACTTGTGCATTTTTTGCACTAATACAAGGTAAAACATATTTTCCTCTTTACTGTGTCATAAATCTTTGATATCAAATCCCTCGATCTCATTACCTTCTTGGTCGCCTTTCATAAGAAACAACTATCAAAACAAGACTACAAGTTATACGTAGCACAGGATAATTTGTGTCCTCGACACACACATTTGTGCACACACATATAGCCTTTAAACTAAATATGTGTATGTGAAAGAGTGTTTCTGTAGATTGAATATGCCTGCTAAGGGTAGTCGAGTCATTTAAGCTAATTTCTTTTTTCTCATTGGTTTAGATTAAGGGTGTCTAATGGACAGGTTGGGTTGAAATTGAGAATATTAAAATGGCATGAAATAGAAGTCGGGTTGGGTCTTGACACGCCCAAGTTTACTTTGGGCTCAAATGAGCTAAAAACGGGTTGGGTCTTCACCCGCCCAATTTGACTCAATTAATCTCAATAATTTAACATATTGATATTTAACTTTTATAATCACAATTTGAATTTTATCTCAAGATTTTTTTAAAAAAAGTAACAAATAAATAAATAAACTCTAAAAGATGTTAAATAGATAGTAATTCATACCTTAAATATAGGAACATATTTTAATAAAAAGGTTTTTAAATGGGTTGAAATTGAAGATTGGATTAGACTCAATTAATGATTCTCTTCAAATGGGTCATGCTTGAATGGGTTGAGATTGAACCCAATTCAACTATGGTTTGCCCAACCCTTAAAAATTTGGACGAATTGGGTGAGTTACCTATGTTTGGGTCATTTTTTACGAGTCCGGAACATAAAGGGTGAAAAAAATTAATAAAATTTTCAAAACGGTATATAAATTATTTTTTTACCAAAATGGTAAAATCGCTAGGGAGATAGCGATTTTGTCCAACCTGAGTTAAGGAAAATTGCTGCTATAGCAGCGATTTATACAATTTCCTTTTTTTAAAAAAAAATTACCAAAATCGCTGCCAAGGTACCGATTGCATTATCAAATGTTTTATTTATTATTTTTTAATAAATCGCTGCAAAGGCAGCGATTTCACGTTAATTTTATTTAAAATTATTTTTGGAAATTTTTTTAGTGATTAACCAATTTATAATTTTTTTTGTTTTAATTTTTGAGTAAATCTCTACCAGCGCAGCGATTTACGATTTTTTTATTTTTAGATTTATTAAATTTTTATTTTTTTTTAATTTTTAAAAGGAGGGGTTGAAAAAGAATCTGTTTTTACCTGCTTTTTAGAGTCTTCATTCAAGAAAAAGAATTCTATTTTATGTTATTTTAGAGGAGAAAAAATAACTTGTTCCATTCGTTATATAATGTATCATACATATTATATCGTATTTGTTATTATTATTATTATTATTAATAAATATTGTGATCACATTATTTAGATTGAGTTTTTTCTTATTAAATAAAAAATACTAAAAATTAAAATAAATATTAGAATAGTGGTAGGGACATTTGAAAGAAAGAATAACAATTAAATAATGACTTATTTATAAATTTAAAAAAATAAAGAAAACTTTCATAAATCGCTGCCAGTGCAGCGACTTATTTATAAATAAATAAAAAAATTCCGATAAATGGATGTGCTGGCAGCGATTTACTTAAAAATTACAAAAGACTGTAAATTGGTAAATCGCTAAAAAAAATTAAAAATATAATTAAAAAATTGGTAAGGAAAATCGCTGCTTTGGCAGTTTTTTAGTCTAAAAGTGTTTTCCCAGCGATTTTACCGTTTTGATTAAAAAAATTGCATATGCCGTTTTGAAATTTTGATTAATATTTTTCAACCTTTAGGCTCCGGACTCCATTTTTGACACCCCTAGTTCAGATTATTGCAGCTTTGTTCCCTGTAGCTGTGAATAAATTTTTAGCCCATATTGTATGCCACCCTTTTTATTATTTAACCATTGAAACTTGTGGAGTAATATATTTTACAATGTTATGCCTTCAACATTGACATACAAGTTTTAAACAATAATATTTAATCCAAATAAAATTATAATTCTTAAAATTGGTATTCAAAATCTAAACTGTTTGTTTTTTAATTTCAATTGTTGAAAGTCAACTATTGATATATATATGGAAAAAAAACGTAAACATATATGTTTATTACCTGATTAACATACATTTAACTAACAATTCGCTAAATACGGATGTGAGGGAGGCAACTAAATAAGCCACAAAAAATAAAAGTGACCAAAATAAGCCTCAAGTTTAGGAAGTAATTAAAATAGGCTTAGTGGAAGAAAAAACTCCATTTTATTCAATATTCTAAATGTTTTCCGTTAGTCTCATAACGTGTATAGTTTAATATATAATTGAACTATTTATTACGCTTTATAAAGTGTAAGTTTTTCTTACACTTTGTTAAGTTGAATTTTTTCTTACACTCTATAAAGCGCAAGAAAATCTTACATTTTATAAAGTGGAAGTGAGGTTTCTACTAAACACTTCATCTCAACTAAGAAGAGTGTTCGCCATTAAACTCCCCTTCTTATTTTTTTTTTGTCTAACTTCATTCACTCATTTATTCAAAGTGTGAGTGTGAGTGTACATGTGAGCACACCTTTTACATAATTCTCATTCCATTTACATTTCATTCAATACATGCATTAGACCTTCATTAATTACATCATGTACTTTAACATACTTAACATAATCATGTAATTCATTTAGGCATATACTCTAGGCTACTTCACATAATAAGCTTCATAAAGCACATTTAACAAGAATAAATTCTTTTCTATCTTACTTCACATAAAATGCCCTCATGTCCTCATTTACAACACACAAGTAACTTCACATTCATATATACACCAAGTAAACACCGCCACCAAAGGTGGACCATACCACTCAAAAGCATTTCATAATTAAAGCTAACCAAGATAAAAAAAAACTTACATTTTAATACGAGCTTCAATTACATATAATCCTTCCTTCAACAATTCATCATAATGTAGCCCTTAGGGTAGTAGCTAAACAACAATATCAATAAAAGGAAACTGAAGCTCAAAGACTACAATATCATACTCATTCAACCCCTTTCTTAAGCCAAAATATGATAAAAAGCTTTAACGTGATTTCATTGAAGTTTTAGCATTAAAATCATCAAATAACATTAGAAACGTTTTCATGCAAGACCCATATATAGAGTCAAAGATAGAAGAAGTTAGGGTTGGAAAACTCTTTTTTAAAACTCTTAGAAAGGGGCTTCTTGAATGGAAGATGTTATGACTACAATACCTTAGATAGGATAAACCCCACTAAATTTGATGAAAAAATCGACCACCAAAAGCCCTCTTAGCTCATTCTTGACTTCTAGCTTCCATTGAGACTTGAGAGAGTCTTTTAAGAGGGAGGGGTTTTGGGTTTTAAATGAAGTCTAAAATTAGGTCTTAGGGTTTGGAAATCATTAATATACCTAAAATACCCTAAAACTATCACTCTAGTTTCACAAAAGACATGGGGTGAATTTACCAAACACCCTAAGTCATTACAGGAAAGTGACAGCTTTTTGGGCAGTCTCACAGACGGATCCAACCAACGGACCATTTGTACATCAACGGCCCGTTGGTGGTGGTCATTAATTGGGACTTAAACTCTCCAAACATTAAGGCTTGCATGTCCATTAAACGTGCCAAGTCAATGAGTTGTTGGTTGGACCACTGGTCGTTGATTTGTCTCGTTGCTGGACACTGCCTAGGCAATCTTGGGCCCTTCTCTAGGGCCCCTCGTGGGTCCTAAGTTGGGTCGTACCCGGATGTTAAACCCCTAAACATAGTATTCGAGGTCTTAGGAATGTCTCACTCAAACACATGAAGACACACAAGAACTTTCTAAGGCTCACCTTCCAAACATCTTGGCGTTTTTGGACGTTTAACCTCCAAACTTCACACACTGTCTAAGGACATCAATATAAATCACTTTAACATTATAGTAACTCAAGAAATATTCACGAAACTCTAGTTCAATTTAGTTCGTTTTAGGGTGTTACAAGTTCCCTCAGCTTTCTTTTCCTTTTGTAGATCCACTTTGAATCCAAAAGTTTATTTCCTGGAGGAAGATGAACAAAATCTCAAGTACGGTTTCTCAAGATAAGATTGAATCAATTTTACTATTGACAGCCTCTTTCAAAAATGGTTCTACAGAGGACATAACTTCTTCAAATTTAAAAGACTCATTTTTAAAAAGAAATATTACATAATTAAATTCGAAGGAAGTAGTTTATCCATTCACATTTACAACCCCTCTGAATCTCTTTATTAAGTATTCTCCTTTGTTTCATTCAAATATCGTTTAGAGCATTCACTTAACTATCCAATGGTTCGGACATAAGAGCCATAACTTGACATGTTTTACTATTTGTAGCATATCTAATGAACATACAATCCACAGTCTTATGTATTTACCAGTTTGGGAATAGTTCTCTCAATTTCATTTCTCATATGGAATAGACTGTACTAAAAATTGTTAGATTGCTATATTTCAAGATATATTGCTTGTATATACTTTAACAGACGACAAACATTCTCTATCAAGATACAATAAAGCCGAACAAACAAAACTTTTTGTTGCTCCCTTTATGAAAAGATTTTTTTTTGTTTTTCTCTTTTTCTTTAATGATATCACCCCCACAAAATTTGTGGTAAATTCAAACTTATAGAACATTCAACATTTCCTCCAGAGTTCGATTTTTCTTGTCAACAATTTCATTAGATTAAGGTGAGATGTGCAGTAATTTGATGGATGATTTCATTTACAAATATATTTCTGCAAAAGAAGGTTCATATTCTTCACATCTACCACTTCTAATCATGAAAATATATCCAACTAACTTTCAACTTCAGTTTTATATTGCCTATATGTTTCTATTGCTTCATCCTTACCATTCAGCAAAGAAACATAACAATATCTAGTTCAATTGTTAATAAAATTTATGAAACACTTTTTCCTACCACGAGATGGTGTTGACTTCATATTCATAAATGTCAGTGTGAATCAATTCAAAGGTATTCTAGTTCATTTCAACAACACATACTTGACATTGATTCATTGCACTAGAATTTAGGCAAAACTTTTAAGTTGATCAGTTTTTGTTAAATTTGTAATTGACATGTCTTAATCATTTATATCACAAACAATTTGAGTCAAGCAAGTAAGAACAAAAAAAAATACTAAGTTTGAAAAGACCTTCTGTGAGGAAACCTTTTCCCAAAAATATTGTGTTACTTTCTATAATTTTCTCAAATACATACATTGTTGTACATTCAACACCTTGTCATATGTCCTTTTAAGAAGGACATTTCCATAACATTCAATTTGTTATAAAATTACCCATGACCATAGTATCATTGGTCCAATAAGGACAATATGACCCAAATGTTTGTTTTACAACACAAACATAACAAGGTCACTTTACACTACTGTTCATATCTATACAAAAATATTATTGTAATAGACATATCTTTTCATGAAAAATCACAATCTTTTAAGTGAAAATTTTTCATCAAACAATACAATTATTTTAAACGAGTAATATAATTTTGTGATTTTATACTAGTCATATTATATACTAGTAAAGAGAGACCAACAACCACAATATCAAATATACTCCAAAAACTTTGTTGGTCTAACATAATACAAGAATGTAATCAAAATTTCATATCTTGTACTTTCTTATCTTTATTACAGGTAAAGAACCACCACATTTTAAATAAGTTCTCAAAAATATTTTTCAAGTATTTGAAATTACTTTTTACATTATTTTCCCATGCTTTCAAATCCTTTACCATCAAAATACACATTGGCAACACGAAGCCTTATTTTGGAGATATAATCAATAGAAACATTCATTGTAGGCACAAAAATCACTTGTTTTATGTTACTAGTGTTCTTTCTTCCATTCTGTCACAACTAGATAGACCACTTAGTATTTAGAATACTAAAAATAAATATTCAATTTTTTATACAACTTGTTTCCATTTTAACAATGAAGTTTTTATATTTTATCATCAGTAACCTAATGAACCTTGAATTCTGATGAAGTTTTTATATTCTTCGACTCAGTGTCACGTTCAGACAAAGTAGTAAAACAAAAAGGTTTTAATCTCCAAAAATCACAATTACAACATTGCATTTAGCTGATGATTAATATTTTATGTTTTTAAAATCATGTGTTAATATTAATTATGAAGATTTGTATTCTTAAAGTAAGAATATTCATTCAAACAGAGTATCTAACAAATTGGTGAAGTTTCTATATTTTTCAAACCAATGCACAATCTGATTTGTTCGTGAAGTTCTTATATTTTTCAAACCAAAAGATTTTACTATCAAAAAGTCAAACACAATCAAATTTCACATGGAGTATAAATCTACAAAAAAAATCCCCTCTTAACAGAATATGTATTAGTAATAATCATCACATAATGTTCATCTATCCTGAAATTTATGAGATAAATCTCATAAGTTATAAAGGATTAGAAATAAAAATAGAACTTGATTTTTACTCTCATTGAATAATATTCTATTTGTCCGTAATGATTCCATGCAAGTCATTTTCCTTGCTATTTTTTCCTCCTTCCTGAATTTCCATCATATTCCTATTATTCTTAAGAAGACATTTAATTTCAGCAACAAACTAAACTCAAGTTCAAATATTGTTAGAAGACAAAATTTGTTCATTTACTTCTTCTCATAGTTATGTAAAACCAAGAATATAGAAAAAAAATTAAAGTGCATATCTTAACCTTTATGACAAAATAATTTTCTTTTTATTTCCAGCAAAAATAACACACAAAATAAAAGTAATTTCCTTACATAGAAAAAACCGTCAATGTAAATTTCTTAAGCTCGTTATCTCTTGTATTTAAATTAGCAAATTAAAAAAAATAAAAGATGAAATGAAAAATACTAAAAATTATCCGAGTCCACAAAACAGACTGTGTATCCTTAAGAAATCCCTTCAAGTAACCGAGGTAACAGATTAGTTCCTCCCAAGATAAGACATATTAGCCAATAAAGAAGTAGTGATACCTCAAACTTCAATGATTTCAACGAACTCAAAATGACAGCAACGAATCACACACACAGACACGATCGATTGATTTTATTTTGTAAGAAATGTATGCATAAGAAGGGAAGAATTTGATGCTGAAAAATGAGAGATAACCTTTCTATTTATAGACAACAAATGATAAAGGTCACAACTCTTAGGAAACAAGACAACTTTCCAGAAAGGTCACACCACTTTTGCAAAGGCACAACCTTTCAAACGGTCACAGCCCTATAGAATGGACACAACCTTTCATAAAGGTCACAACCCTCCGGCAAAGTCACTCCCTTCATTTCCTGTTTGCACCTTTAAAATCCAACACATTACACATAAAACTCATGAAATGGATGATTTCTTTGGGGATAATTTCCCTCCTAATCTCAAGCAACTGAAATCAACATGTACGTATATATAATGGGAAGATGTGAAATTGCTGGCTAATTTACCCTATCTTGAGGTGCTCAAAGGGTATGTTGCATTCGAAAGAACTTATTGGAAACTAAATGAAGATATTGTGTTTCACAAATTAAAATATCTACTACTGAGTGAGTGTTATTTTCTAGAAAGGTGGGAAGCAGGACATGCCAATTTTCCGGTGCTTGAGCAACTAATACTGAATAGTTTATATTATCTAGAGAAGATTCCGGAGAGTATTGGAGAAATAATGACACTAAGATTCATCAGAATAAAATATTGCATCTCTAGTGTAGACATTAGTTCAAGAAAATTTAAAAAGAGAAACAAAGATTGGGAAATTATGAGCTTCAAGTTAAAATCTCAGCTATGGTATGTTAAAATTCATATTTGAATCATATCACTTGTGTTTTGAAGCTTTATTTTAAATTTGTGATCATTTGGAGCGTGATTTAATTGAAACTATAATGTAACCAATAATTTGTTGAACAATACTTATAAATTTATCAACAACACATTCTGTTAATTTGTGGTGTATTTATCAATTTGTTTTGATAATTGTGTAGGAGGAATGAAGGACGAAGAAAGAGAAGGGAACTTGAAAGAAGTTGGTGAGAAAACATGAAAATATCAAGTGATATAGATAGTGAGAATTCATATAGTCGATCTCCAGATTTGTTTGGAACAGAGACACATTAGTTAATAAATCATTTTTATAGTAATTATGCTCTCAAGCATTCTGCAAATAAATTTCAGATATGCATCGCGAGCCTAAGGCACAAGATTTTGAGATTTATGCTTCAAATGCAACATTTGAAGATTCCATTATGTTTAACTTATCTATCTTATAATAGTAGCCCTGTTTAGTGTTCAATACATTCTTGTTATATTAGAAATGTGGAGCAAGAAAAGAAAACAATTTTAGTCGTAAACGACTCTATCATGCTTTCTTAAGTATTTTGTCTTTGTTTTTTCACTACCTTTGTTTCATTTTTCCCAAACTACTTTATAATGCTTACTTGAGCCATGATTTTATCAGAAACAATCTTTTTACCCACATCTCTACGTACACACTACTCTCCCGAGACTCTAGTAGTGCTTGCTATCTGTATTCTGCCTTTAAAGTGTTCAGTAATTAGCCTATTCGTCTCGACTCTAGTTCCAATTCATAACTTCCTCTATATAAGAAGGGTTATTATGAATTTTACTGTTCATTGCTGATTAAGTCACCATTCTATTCGCTAACTTGTACTCTCTCATTGCTTACATACAACATACAATATTTGCAGTGATTTTTTTTTATGTGTTTCAATTAGTTGGTACCATATTTTAACAAATATATATATGTTTGTCTGAAAATATGTAAGGATAATTATTCACTTGATCCATTTGGGCTTTTCCAAGACAATTATATTTAAATTTTAGCAAGTATTACTAAACTAGGGATAAAACTTGTGTGCTCCTCTAATTTTCTTCTATATCATCCACCAACATTGATCGTTCGTCTTCGATCTAAAATTCAAAGTTAAGGAGAGAGTTTTGATTTTTAAACAAAGTTAAGGATGTAATTTTTTTTCCCTCTGATTAGATATATTGAAATAAAGTCACTTAATGATCCTCCATTTATAGAGTGATAGAGTAATGTTGGGAACGGCAAGCATAAAATGATGTGCACACAAGGCGATAGCGGAAGAAATCCAAATCAAAACTTTCCATTCTATTTTAACCAAGAAAATAAAAAATAAGGCAAGAATAAAATAGTTTGGGCAGCAAACTAATCAACCAAGCAAGAAAAATAAATCAATTTAAGAGACGTAAAATTTAACGTGGAAAACCTCTTCAGTGTGATGATTAAAAAACAAAATACCAAAACTCCTCTATAATCAACAAAACTTAAAAAAGTATCATCAAAAATGGTCACCAACAAAGTGCCAAACCAGTGAGAAACACAACTACAAGATAACATCAAAAATTAGAGAAATAAGAGAAGCAACATACAAAATTATAACTAGTGTTCAAGGGCTAAAATCTGGAGCTACAGGACTCCAAATCACCTTAACCTTCTCTCAGTTCCTGATAAAATATTAATTTGAAAACTAAACGCTATCCAAGAATCATCTCAATTGATTAAGAAACATAGCGGGAATCACAATTTGAGAATGGATGCTAGGGCTTATGCAAAATTCTACACTTTCTAACTTTTCTCTCAGCTACTCTCAATCTCTTGTGATTTTTCTCAAATAAGACCTAAAAGAAAGTCTTACATATGCACCATAATAGTGGGTTTATGGGAAAAAGTGGGATAGTCAAATTTGGACAAAATTTATCCACAAAGGAAAGGATGGAAGACCCAAAATCATGGACTTTTATCAATCCACATAGGAAGGGAAAAGGTCCCAAAGCCCAACAATTCTCCCCATACCGACTATGTGGAGGAAACCGTCATCCCGCCGATCATGAAACATTCTTCAAACTTTACTTTTGGCAAAGCTTTATACATCATGTCAGAACCATTATCATTGGTATGAATATTTTCAAGTTCAAGTAACTTAGAATCCAACACATCTCGAATCCAATGATACCTCACATCAATTGGTTTAGATTGACCATGAAATGAAGAATTCTTGTTAAGATGAATAGCACTTTGAATCTTACAATAAAACACATACCTATCTTGAGTACAACCAAGTTCCCCAAGAGAGATCAATTCTTTACAAGCTTCAACAACTACAATAAGATCAACCTCTTTAGTAGATAATACAACATATTTTTGCAACCTAGATTGCCAAGACACCGTTCCCCTTGCAAAGGTAATCAAGTATCTTGAAGTAGACTTACGAGTATCAAAATCACCAGCCATGTTTGAATCATTATAACCACAAAAAATAGGCTTCCTTATCCGAAAACACAAACTCAGACTAGAAGTGCCGCAAAGATATCTCATAATCCACTTTACAACATCCAATGATCTTTTCCCAGATTAGAAATAAAATGGCTAACAATACCAACATCATGAGCAATATATGGTCTTCTACAAACCATTGCATACATCCACCAACCAACCGATGAATCATAAGGAACTTGTTTTATATCTTCCTTCTCACCATCACTAGAAGGTCAATGTATAGTACTCAATTTGAAGTGCATAGATAAAAGTGTACTGACAACCTTAGCTTTGTCCATGTTAAATATACGAAGTAATTTCTTAAGTGTACTTCTCTTGTGAAAACCACATTCTCTTGGCATTTCTATCACGAAAAATTTGCATGCCAAGAATTTGCCTTGCTGGTCACAAGTCTTTCGTAGCAAAAGATTTATCAATTCTTACTTCAACTCTTTAATCCTGCAAATATTATGACCAACAACAAGCATGTCACCAACATTAATCAAAATTATAATAAAGTCAGCATCAGAGAAATTTTGCACAAAAACACAATAGTTTGAAGAGTTCTTCTTGACTGTAACGACGTGTTTAGTCGTTTCGAGCAGTAGAATTACTTTTGATAATAACTGACTGTGTCGACGGACCGTCATGGTCACGACGAACCGTCGAGTGTCTTCGTGCCAAAACACTTAAACTCTTAAATTTGGATACGGGGATCAAACCTCTGAACTTCGCGATGAAATTGCAGCACGGACCATCGTAGATACGACGGACCGTCACAAACCCCTTTACTGAATTTGAGTCTCTAAACTCTGTGACGAACCTGCAGGACAGACCGTCGCAGGCACGACGGGCCGTCACAAGTTGCGTAACCTCGACTGGGTCAGATTTCTGCTAAAAGTTTTAAGGGGTGTTTTGGACTATTCATGCTTATAATTAGGAAATTAGTGGGGTAAGTTTAATAATTTAATTACTTGGCGGTTAAGGGAGATAACCTTGAAATAAATAGTGGGTTACTTTTATCATCTTTTATACTTAATTATCTGATAGTTAGGGTAAAAGAAAAAGAGTTTGAAGAAGGAAAAATAAAAAGAACAGAAGAGGGGAGAACGAGCGAGAGAGAGAGGACGAAGAGGAAAGCAAAGGCATTGGGAAGTAGCTTGCTTGATTTCGATTCTTCGGTGGAGGTAGGTTATGGTTTATGCTATTTCATAGTAAACTCAAAATAGCGATTGATATGTATTGGGTGATATTGTAAAGTCTTTTATATGCTTAATTGTGTTGTTGCATGTTGTGATTATGTAAATGGTGATGGATTATAATGATGATACTGTGGAATCTTAAAAACCTTAAATCCACTCTATTAATAATGATGCGTTGATATAAAAGAAGGCTTGATGAACTAAAAGAATGAGGTTAATGGATCGGGTGTCACGAACCGACACGTAGTAGTTGTCTACTTGATAGTCAACGATCGTTAACTATCCCAGCCCAAGTAGTCCGCGTGGGTTACCTTTTCTACTCTAAATACAACCCACTCCTAGTAAACTAGCGTAGAGCCGAGCCAAATCCAAATTTAAGCATCAACCTAAGATGACCCAACACCCAAGGCGTGTTGAGTCCATTAGAAAGACCACCTTGAGTCCATAATGGCCTCTAGTCTAAAAGGACGATCATAATTGTGTGTAATTTAAATGATGTATACGTCGTTTGACAAATCACTGTCCATCTGAATTAGAAGGTTATTTTAACAGTTTACTTTTGTCGAACTCGGATTTTCATAAACTATCATTCCATCCAAAAGTGATGGCAATTGGAGATGACAAGAATTTCAAGAGGAAGACCTTTCCGCAAAGTCTTAGAATAGGATGGTACCCCTACGTGGGATTGAATATTTGTTATTTTTTCCTTCGTTGTTTTTCCCTTAACTTTATAATTCTATTTTGTTTATTCATAAAATTGTACTAAGTGTTTTGGGAGACAATGGAAAGTTGTCAAAGGGCGTAATACATCTTTCAAATCGATAGGCGTACCCTAGGCATAAAAGGGTCACATATTTGTATAGGACGCGCACTAATTGTTTGTATACTATGTGATATATTTCAGTTTGTCTTTAATTAAAACAGTATTTATGTGTTTTATTCATTATTTGTGTGATATTTTGCATTATCCATTATGTACAGGAACTAACACTTTTACGTTTTGAGTTGTTCTTCTTCAGAGCAAAAAATTGATTTATGTTCGAATTCAGAAATCATTATATGTTTGAAGTTGCAAGAGATAAAAGGATTAGCGAAATTAGAGTCCTTGCATTTTTCAATTATATCAAGTCAAAATGATAAATTAGGGGAGTATTTGACTATGAGGTGGCACCCACTTATTTTTATTATTATTTTGCATGATGGTCCGACTCACATATTTCTCATTATTTTGTAGTGATACCGTCCCCGACATCAGTCGGGGATGACCATAACAATGTCTGAATCTCGTGAAAATTGGGAGGAGGCAGTTCCAAGAAAACATCCAAAAAGAGTATACGTAGATATTACTGTAGAAATTCGCAGGTTACATTCAAAAGACAGTATAAATATTGACGATTAAGAGGCTATAAAACATATTGGTGCAAAAAAAACACTTCATGACTACAAATTTTAATGGCGCTAGACTTAGGAGTTTCTTTGAGTTGTCTAAATCTTTAAATTATTATATGCCTTATCTGAACGAACTACGTATACCTGATTCTCATTTTAATGAGATACGTAGGCAACCCTTCTTGGGTTCGGTATTATCTTCTCTAAAAATAAACAATTAAAAATAGTTTGTGCATATTTTCCAAGTCATATCTGCACGAACTATGCATACCTGATTCTCATTTTAATGAGATACGTAGAAAACCCTTGTTGGGTTCGGTATTATCTTTTTTTTTTAAAAAGGTAAAAATTAAAAATAAAATATTTGTTAATATTTTTAAAGTTATATCTACGTGAACTACGCACTGCTAATTCTCATTTTAATGAGATACGTAGGCAACCCTTCTTGGGTTCGGTATTATCTTCTTCTTTTTTTAAAAAAAAAGGGTAAAAAGTAAAAATAAAATAGTTTGTTAATATTTTCAAAGTTATATCTACGTGAACTACGCACCTGATTCTAATGTTAATGAGATATGTAGGCAGCCCTTCTCGGGTTCGATAATCATTCTTTCAAAAATAAAATTACTTGTACATACTGTAAGAGTCATGTCTTCAGCTCGATCAGGACCTATGTAGTTAATAGTATGTAAATAAATTCGATATGATGGAAAAGACTGACTTTGCGGTAAACTATAGATTCTCGTGGTACCTCTTATTTGTACTTTTGTGATGATTGAAATTTCTCTTGCATGCAATCAAGATAAGAATAAAACTAACTTTATGTTTCATGTGCATTGTGTAGTGAGATTTTGATCAAAGTTCAGTTGTGTTACATAACTTGACCTGAATGTTTTTTGAGGCGAAATCATAAGTAATATTTGGTTTGAGAAAGGATTGTAGGCCCTTTTTGACCCGATTGTGTCTTTCAAAGCCTACCAAATTACATTAATCCCTAGTTTTCCCATTTTGAGCATGAAACCTTTATTTGGACAACCACATCTTAACCACTACCCTTTTGAGTGGTTACAAGCACTATCCTCTCTTGGCCCAACCTTCTTGAGTGCACCAAGAATGTGCAAATTATAAGAGGAGATCCATATTTGAAATTTCCAAAAGAAAAGATATTGAGTCTCCCAAAATCAAGGAAGCAAAGACTTCTAGAGAAAAGAGATAAAGGAAGAAAGAAAAAGTAGAAGAAATTAAGAAAGATAAAAAAAAATACCCTTACAGGTTCAGTGAAAGGTGAAAAGGAAAATACTTCAACAAAAAAAAGGGGAAAGATTATTATAATAAAGAAGTGAATAAAAGGAAAGCTCCAAGGAATAAAGACTCAAAATAAAAGAAAAAAAGAAAAGAAGAGAAAAGCTCAAAAAATGAGAACTCAAAATAAAAAAAAGGAAGTTAAAAGCGTTAAAAATGAAAATTCAAAAGAATTTGAGAGGGCAGAGAATAATGAAGAGGATCTAACGCCAAAGGCGTACCAATCATTAAGAGCACAAATTCTGTGTGAAGCTCAAGGAGGAATTCAGTCACTTTTATTTCAAATAAATATCCTACCCATCCCTAAGTCTACATTATAAGCCAATGACAAGCCCTACATGATCTCATTCCAAATATTCTCACATTAGTGGAGATTTACATAAGGGTCAAGCATATGGTATCACAGTTGTGTGCATTGAACATTCTTGTGAGTGTGAGTGCATTTTGGAGAATGTCCTATGATCAAATATTTCAAATATTTGTGAAATAGGACTAGCCTTTGTCGTGAGGGAACTTGTAACATGAGGATTGATACAATTCACAACCTTTGTTTGAAACAAGATGAATGAATCTTGTTGATCCTTAAGTATATTTTAGGTACCGCTTGAAGCTGTAGCAATTACCTTAATTCTATCTAAAAAAACGAAGAAGAAAGATTTACTTGCAATCCTAACTGGTTGTACCAATCGTGGTGAAGATTTGACTTACCTTAACTCAATCTAAAAAAAATAAGAAGAAAGATCTACTTGCAATCCTAACTGTTGATACCAATCGTGGTGAAGATTTGACTATCTCATCATATTTTTTATTTTTTTAAAAAAAAACAAAACAAAAGAAATTGTCTTTTGAGCTGTTATTAAGTTAATCTTATATGTGTGATACACCTATTTTATTTCCTTGGGTTGCCCATCCCAAAAATGTGATATATCTTGTCTTTAGGCTTTGAATATAGCAAGGAATACAATTTTCGTATTTCATCATGTTCATATTGTGCATTTTCTACTTATAATCTTTCAGATTCTTTGCAACATCATTATCCACAAGAATGGAACTACATTAGACCTGATTGCTGCCTCGACAAGATATGTAGGCGCCACGACGGCTCGGTCATATACCCAGTGCGATTATTACTTCTTCTTACGATAAAAACTGGGACAGAATTTTTAAAAATATCTCAAAATTCACAATAGAGATAGCCAACAAGTCAAGATTGAAGATCATTTTGAGATTTTCCAAAATTCTAACTGTGACAGAATTTTTGAGGAAGACCTCAAAATTCTAATAAGTACCGCGAGAAGCTTGATAGCAACTACCAAAGATCATGCATCGAGAGTTAATATTGATGCATCGCGGGAAGATATTCATGCCCCGTAGAAATTCATGCATCATGGAAAGATATTCATGCCCCGCATAAGATCATGCATCGCGAGTTAATATTTATGCATCACGAGTTAATATTCATGTATTACGAGTTAATATTCATGCATCACGAGTTAATATTCATGCATTGCGAGTTAATATTCATGCATCGCGAGTTCATATTCATGCATTGGGAGTTAATATTCATGCATCGCGAGTTAATATTCATGCATCGCGGGAAGATAATCATGTCCCACAGGAGATCATGCATCGCGAGTTAATATTCGAGTTAATATTCATGCATTGCGGGAAGATATTCATGCCCCGCAGGAGATCATGCATCGCGAGTTAATATTCATGCATCACGAGTTAATATTCATGCATTGCGAGTTAATATTCATACATCGCGAGTGAATATTCATGCATTTCGAGTTAATATTCATGCATTGCAAGTTAATATTCATGCATTGCGGGAAGATTTTATCCCTCGCAAAATTTTATGCATCGCGAGAAGATTTCATCCCTCGCAAAATTTTATGCATCGCGAGAAGATTACATCCTTCGCAAAAGTTACATATCTCAAGAAGATTTCATACCTTGCGGAATTTATGCATCGAGAGAAGATTTCATCCCTCGCAAAATTTTATGCACCGCGAGAAGATCCCTCGCAAAAGATTACATATCGCAATAAGATTTCATACTTTGCGGAATTTATGCATCGCGAGAACATTTCATCCCTCACAAAATTTTATGCATCCAAGAAGATTTCATCCCTCACAAAAGTTTATATATTACAAGAAGATTTCATACCTTGCAGAATTTATGCATCGGGAGAAGATTTCATCCCTCGCAAAATTTTATGCATTGCGAGAAGATCTCATCCCTCGCAAAATTTCATACATCGCGAGAAGATTTAATCCCTCGCAAAAGTTTACATATCGCAAGATGATTTTATACCTTGCGAAATTTATGCACCGCGAGAAGATTTCATTCCTTGCAAAATTTACGCATCGCGGGAAGATATTCATGCCCCGCATACAATCATGCTCTGCAAGAAAAGGAATCGTGCATCTCAAAGGAAATATTTACCCCTTAATGTCAACTGATGTTAAATGTTTTGGAAAGAAATTAAGTATCGGCACGGTGAAATACACTGTCTCCCATTTAAATTGCATTATTAAGATGACGAGTTTTATCTCAGTCTTTTTCGAAAGCATTCGAAATGATGAATTTTCCAAAAAAAAACATGTGCAAACCACTTCAACAAGGAAGCAACACATCATAGAACGTTTTAAAGACAAGTCTGGGATTGACTTCCACCACATTTAACCGCACTTCTCTAGAAAGGTCATGTGTTCGGTCAAAATTGGGTTTGTCAATTTTCGTTATCAATAATTTCTTTCATCAATCATACACAACGAAAGGGACAACTGTTGACACCCAGTTTTGGCCTGACATTTTTAAAAAAAATTCATAATTTGTAAGTTTATTTATTTAATAGTTCAAAAGATATTTTTTTATAATTTTTGAATAAATTTATCGAAAACTATATTTATTTATTAGAATTTAGAATTTCTTATTCGTTAATTTTAAAATTGTATCTTTACATGTCATTAGTTACGTTTATTATATTTTTTTTTAAAAAAATCGTTTTTATTTGTTACATTTATTAATATTTATGATGAATTCAACACAGTCTAAAATTTATTCAAATACGAAAAAAATTCAAGAATTCTATTCAGATAATTTGGGCTACAATGCTAAACCCATCATTTGATCTCATTTTGGATTTTGTTATTTAAGTTATTAACTAGGTCAAAATGGGGGAAGAAAATAAAATGAGGGCTACTGTAAATTTTCAAATGGAATAAGGATACATTTTCCTCCCTTAGATGCCACCACCCAACCCCCTCCCCCCCCCCCCCCTTGTTTCCATTTTTCGATTTCGTCCAGCAACCTTCCTGCCACCATCTTAGACACACCAGATCTCTACCCTCCCTACGTCGGAATCCAGCAAGGCTTGAGAACTCCAGCTCAATAATAGCTTCCAATCACCACCGAAAAAACCACCAGTTCAACATCCAAATAACCTCCAAAACCCCACCAGCCGCCGCGTGAAACAAAACCCCTTTGTTTTCACGATCTCCGAGCTCCGGTGAACTCATGGGAAACCAAACTGACCAAACAACCACCAAAAAGCAAACAAAACCCCATCGTCATTCTTATTTATTTAGCCAACAAAACCCCGGACCATTTTCCCCTTACTCGAACCAGTACCCTTCCCCTCTTTTTTTTTTTTTTGGCAGGTTAGCAGTGAGCCCCAAAACCAGCTGATTATGAAGACCCGCGTGGGCTGTTATGCCATCTCCAACAAGCTCCGTGCTCCAACTTCAATTTAACCGATGACCCATTAAAATGGTGAAGTTATTTTGTCTCTGTTTCATCTATTTCTCTTTGAATATTTAATGTTGCAAGTCTTCAGTGATTTTGTAGTGATTTCAATCTTGATTTTTATTTCTCTATCTTTTAATTTTAGCATTTATGGGTTGCATCTTTGGACAATGATTACCTTTCATTTCTTGTTATTTTGTGTTGAGTTGTTTATTGTTGTTAATATTATTTTCAAATCTGATCGGAAATTCCATGTTAGGATTAATTTCATTTTCTGTTGTCTATTAAACTTAAAATTACTATTCTATTTTGTTTTGTTTATGGATGATATATTAGCTTATTGAAGTAGCATTACATAACCTATATTTAGCAGTATATATTAATATGGATATTTTTGGTTATTAACTTATATCGTTTTGGTATATATTCTTATTATTTTAGTTATAATTTTTGTTTTAAATTGATTGTTGATGTTGTAATTGTTCTCCTATTACCATTGTTTTGTTTTGAATTGCTATATCATGTTATTGTTTTCAGTTGATTTGATTTGGGAATGTGTGATAGGATTGACCAATGAAAAAACTCTCCGTCGGTTTGAAGGCCTACTCAATATTAAAAGACGGAAATTTTTAGTTTAAGTTTATATTAATTGTTTGTTAAAATTGTTAAAATGACCAATGAAAAACTCTTCGTCGGTTTTGGAGGCCTACTCAATATTAAAAGACGGAAATGTTTAGTTTAAGTTCATATAAATTGTTTGTTAAAATTGTTAAAATGGCTAATGAAAAATCCATCCATCGGGTTTAGAGGCTTATTCCATTTTAAAAGATGGAAATCTAATTTAAGTTCATATATGTTTATTTGTTAAATTGGCCTATGAAGAAATTACCGTCGATTTCGAAGGCCTCCCTTGTTAATAAGACAGCTTTTTATTTTTAAGTTATTATTTGAGTTATTCTTTTTTATTTAAATTTATTTGGTATTAACTCTTTTACTAAGTGTCTTTACAGGTAACCGGATGTGATTCTCCTTGAGATTATTCGAATGTAGTTCGAATAGTACTTTTATTGCATTATTTTGTATATATTAACGTTAGGGAAAATTTAGTCCGTCTCTTATATTTTTTATTTTATTATTTGTGCATATTGAATATTTATTATTCGTGTACATTATTTTATATTCTTCCTCAATTTGAAACAAAAAAACTAATTCAGCCGGGACACACATTTGTGGATTTCGAAGGATGCCTAACCCCTTCTCTTCTAAATAATTTGAACCCCTTAACTATAATCAAATTGGTTTCCTAATTTTATTTTCTAAAATTAGGTGGCGACTCTTTTTAAAACTTGTTCATTTTGAAAATTATTTAAAATTAATTCAATTAATTATTTTTTGAGTCACTGAGACATTTCGTCCTATTTTGACAGAGTAGGGATGTGTGCCTCTTTTGTTGTATGTTTATAGCCTGTCTCTCTGAATTCAAAATATTTTTTCATACAATTATTTGAATGATCTTATGATTATTGAGGGATCCAACTTCCAAGGCTTTCATCATAAGAGAGATGAGAATGATCAAAAGTTAACAAATTACTACTAGAGCTAAAAAAAAAAATGGAAAAGGAACAGCAAAGCAAAGATTCTACATATTATTCATTGTTTTGTTTGCCAGCAGATCCAAGAAGAGAGTTTTAATTGCTTAATTTCATGCACAAAAAAATGTAGTGTATAAAATAGCAAAAGAAAGAAAGATAAAAGATTTGAGTAATGCTAAATGTTGAGAAAAATTTGGTCAGAAGGTCAAAAATATAAAAAGATTAAAATAATTTTATTTTAAGTTATACATTTATTTCCTTAATACTTTTCCCTCCAAACAAAATTAACATTTTTCTAATTCCCAAACTCCTCAAATACTAGACATTATCTATTTGGCTGCAAAGGAAAATGAAAAATGTTTTCTTTTTGTGTAGTTTATCTTTAAAAATAAGTATTGTTTAGTTCATAAAAAAATGTACACTTTAATTAAAAAAAATATTTTTGTACTTTTATTTTTGTACTTTAATGTTTTTTTCATTATATAGAAAATTATGTGCTACATATACCCCTCCCCAAAACTCAATTATGATCCTAAGGTGTCAACTTTGAAAAATTATTTTTTCGCTTAAAATAACCTCTTTATTGAAAAGACAATTAATTTCCTCATTAATAATAACTTCAAATGACTATCTTATCTACTAAAGATTATACTTAATTATTTTGTAATAAAAAAATTATAAAATATAGTAAAAAAGCGTAGATTAAAAAAATTAATTAAATTTTTCTTTAAATATAATCAACTAAATAGATAAGTCTATATAATTGACATTTTTTGAAAGAAAAATTATATTGAAATTTTGATATTTTTAAAAATAATTGATGATAAGACATTCAAAACTATGTCATAAATAACACATTATTTTCTTTTATATTATAATCATTCCGCACAAGAATTAATATATATAGAAAATAGTGAAATTATTTCACTAATTTTAACAATGAATAAATAATCCAGTTATTCCAATAGTATTAATTAAGTGGATATTTCAAAACAAATGAATAAAAGATCACTCAATACCTACTTATCAATTATAATTCTTTAAAATAGATGTATTTTATGTATATATTAATTTACAATATATTTAACGTGTATAAGTAAAGTATAACATAACTAGAATTTATGTTTTAAAAATTATTTTCATTTATCTAGAATTTTTATATTTCAATAACGACAATCAAATCTCAAAATACTTTCGAGTTGATAGATATCGGCACATTATAAAATACATAATTTAATTTTCTTAAAACATAGTAATTAAATATGTAATTAAAATTTTTAAAATATAGTTTAGTTTTTAAACATGTTTTAAATATGTAGTTTAATTTTTTAAAATGTAATTACCAAGCATAAACTTTAAATATGCACTTTTCAACATTAATGTGTAGTTATCTTGGGTTGTTGTTAAATAGGATCGACATTTATAAACCATATGATTTTTAGTATTTCTTTAATGTGTTGTTGTCTATCAATTCTAAAGTATTTTCACTTTTGATTGTTATTATTGAATTATTTTACATTATATATATATATATATATATATATATATATATATATATATATTATATATATATATATATATATATATAATATTTAAAATGTAATTTAAATAATTATTTAAATTGGTAAATTAAATTTATTTATATAATAAATGCAATAAAATTACTTAATTTTAAAAATTATTAATCTGTTCAAAACATATACTAATTTGAAAGGAAAAAAAATATTGTGATTACAACTATGTATACTTAATATTTTAGCAGATCATTTAATAGCAAACATTTTTTATAAAATAACAAATAATACTAATAAAAAAATCTACGTGATGAAACTTAAATCTAGTTCATATCAAAAATTGTATTGTCATTATCATTGGAGAACTATAGAGATGTTTTTCTTTCAATTTTTTTTATAAAAGTTTATTTTGAAGTTATAAAAAACTCTATATTCTTTTTATGTTATTAAAACTTAATGAAGCACCATGAAAGTTTTTATTAAAAAAAAATTGTATATGTCTCTAGTACTGAATAATAATAAAAATTTAATTTTAATGAGTCTTTTTTGCGTATGACATGATTCATATGCTATCGAAAATATGAAAATAATCACATAATAGAGGAAACATAATGGTAATTTTAGTTTTCTTCTTATTTCACTCACATAATTTTGAGTATAATTGGATAAAATATATTTTTATCATTAATTTTTTTCTAAAAAATCGGTGTGTAACAACAACTCCTTTGAATAAATAAGAGTAACTCTTTAGCCAACTCGGCTATATCATATTTTTATTTTTTAATATAAATTTTTAATATTTTAATTTAGATATAAATTATCTTTTCGCGATTAAAAATTATAAATTAAAATAGATAATTTAACCTTAGTTGTGTTTAAGCTACCTCTGTCCCTATTTATTTGTCCACTTTAAAAATGACACACATATTAAGATAGCAATAACTAACATAGTGAAATTATAATTTTATCCTTATTAATTATGGTTTCAAAAATGATGAATTATAACTTAGAAATTTTTCAAAAATTATAAATGAGGATATAATAGAATTTTTTTTTGTCCTTTCTTGATTTGAAAATGAACAAGTAAATAGGGACAAGTAAAAGAGAAAATATGGACAAGTAAACAGGGACAAAGGGAGAACTTTTTAAAAATTTTCTTATTATTAAGGAATAAGAAGTGAAAAAAAATAATAAAAAGAATAAGTAAAAAGGAGCAAAATTGAATCATGTTTTTTGGGTGAATTTTCCCATGTTTAATTAAGAAATCATCAATAATTAATCACTAATCATTTTTAATGTCTTGAAAATATAATTAAATAAAATATTTAATATTTAAGTTAAAAGACAAAATATCTAAAAATAATAATAAATTATAGTATAAACATGTCATTTTACCATTCTAATCAAATCATTTTACCATTCTGATCAAATTCTGATCAAACTTTTCTGGCAGAAAGAATTTTTTCTAAAGCTTTATGTTGATTGTGACTATATGTAACAGAAGCAATGTCTCTAACTTTTCTCTTTAATTAATGAAAAAGTCTGCAAAGGAGCATGTGTGGAAACTTTTTCTCCATTACACTAATTAATCTTTATTTTTTCCTCAAATATTTCAAAAATATTTTGGATTGGAATAATTGCATATTTCATCCTGGAATTATGGTTGAATATATAGATAGATACTTAAGTTTGTCAATATATTTTTATTTAGACACATACTTGAATTATAGTCTATTACAACTTGAGTATTTGAACACATGTTACAGTATTTTTATAGACGTTTCTAGGTCAAATATATTATACATACTCCAATTAATTTTATGATATGTGTATCACCTTCCACTAACACAAGTAATCGTTGGTGGAGCTAGATGTGCTTATGAGGTGTCAATCAACACCTTTTTTTATCAAAAAATTACATTGTGTAGCTAAATAAAAATATTTTGTGTACTAATATATACATGTGAAAGCTTGTCTTGGTCTTTGGTTAGACTTAAAGATTAAAAGTACTGTTCGACTGTACTAATGGCAATATTGAAAGATACATTAGTACACAATGTAAAATAATGTTAGACTTTAAAAATATTTTGTGTACTAATGGAAATATTGAAAGTTAAAAGTTAGAATGCCTTTCAAAAGTGTATACAAATTTTATACTATGTTATTAACCTTATGGTCATATTAATAAATTCCAAAAAAAAAAAAGGGGGACAATTAGTGCTTATACCCTTTACTTTTTCTTCTCAATAGTAATCATTTCTTGATCATATTGAGAAATTTATAATTGTTGGCTTGCCTTTAGAGCTACATATCTTTTTTGTTAGTTCAATCATTGGTCAAAGTGAAACAAACATAATTATTAAGATATTAAATTTCCTCTTCCAAGCGACTCAGATTCTGACTAAGCAATGAAATTTTTCAGATGATATCTTCCTATTGTATAAAATTAAAATTCCCGCTTCTGTTAGTTGAGAATGACATGATAGTGATAAATTATTTATTTTATAGAATATTGATGGATTGAGGGTAGATTAACGTGACATGCTCAATTTATAATAAACCACAATTACGTTTGTTAAGCCAACAATTTATTTTATTAGTTCAAGAGTCGTCTGTTCAGTATCTTCAAACGTTAATAATAATAAAAGTGAATTATTCTAAATATTAAGTGTAATAAAGTATCAGTTACACTAAAATAATATAGAGTAATTCAGCTCGAAATTATAAATAGAGCACTCTAGAAAAAAAGATAATGCATTACTAAAGACATTAATATCATTACATAAAAAATACACGACAACTAAACGTTACAAGCACAACTCCCCTGAATATTATCGATCCCACCACCCTCATTATTATCGGCACCACCATGGTTGTTATGTTCCAGTGCAGTATTAACATGAGTTGAAAAATTATGTAAAGAACGAGATAATGTCCTCAGTTCATGCTTGAGTGCTTCCATTGCACAATTGAGGTCTCATACTTCGTCCTTTAGAAGTTCAATATCCGAAACTATATGACATCGTCTTCTACGATTATCATGACCATTTTTAAGCATGATAAGTCTTAAAACAAGTTTTAAGTATTTGCAAAAGACTTGTTGAAAGAACTTTACAAACTCTCTAGACTTGGCTCTAACTATCCTTGAATTTGAAGTTATGGATTCAAAGTTGTAAATTTCCATTTTTGGATGATTTATATTCATTAGGAAGTGTTAAAACACCTTAGAAGGACAAAAGGCTATACTACGAAAACTTGGCAAAAAATTCTGATTCGGGTGTGTTCAAGGAGAACCGCGCCAGCCTCGATCAATTGAGACCTTGTTCTAGCGCACTGTGGCGCGCCACGCCAGACCTCAGTGTCAAAGGTCAGTTTCTAACGAATTTTCCAACTCATTTTCTGATCCTAAATTGCCTAAACCTCGATAGTTATATCCCGAATCCCGTAGGATCATCAATACCTTCAATACCAATGGATTTAACTCAAAAACACAACGGAAACTACTAATCAACATCAATGGGTATCCAATCAACTCAATCAAGTAGGTATTCGACATGATTCATCAAGAATTCACTTGTAATCATGTAAACGATTCAAAAACCACTGAATTGAGACAATATTGGTGTATAGATGAATTAACCCAACATGAAAGATCTCATATACCTTGATAGGGATCACCCCGATGAATTTCACTTAAAAACCTTGGCGTATTTGGCGAATTCTTGATCTTTCTCCCCTTTTCCTTCTTCTCTTCTCTTTTCTCCAAGCCTAAGCATAAAATAACTTTTCGAATCTAAACCTAAACTTAATTTACCCCAAATAAATCCCTAAAATGAAATAGGAAATAAATGGGTAAAAACACTAGTTTGCCCTTCCTTAAATGTGGATTGGACTTTCCTTACTTCAACAACCCAACTTTCGAAAGGCATATCTCCCTCATTTGATACTAAAATTGTGCAAAATCATCGCCGTTGGAAAGATTTTTCAAGGGATTTCTAACCATAAAAAGAATTAGCTCTAAATCATCTTGAGCTAGAAGTTAGGCTTTTAGAAAATGACCAAAACTCACTTCTTAAACTTAGAAAATTTTCCAGGTTTTCTCCTTTCTTTCCAAATGTGGTTATTATTAGTTTTTTTAAAGCTTATTCCTAGCTATTTTGAGTTACAATACATTATAATATCTCCCACTTGGGAACATTCATCCTCGAATGAGATTTCTTTCACTAAACTAAGGAGAGTAACATCGGTTCAACAGTCAACAAACAAAGCAAGTAATAACATGCTTACTCATTGTTTATAAAGTAGTAAAGAGAGAATTAATACCTTGATCAACATTCTATACGGATTCAAAGAGATGTGAATATCTCTTTTTAGCTTCCCAATTCGCTTCTTTAAAAAATTGGTTCCTCCAAAGGACGTTGACTGAGGCTTACCTCCTTTGTTCTCAACTTGCGAACTAAAATCTGAATTAGAATCTCTTCATAGGATAAGATATACTTAATCCCAACATTTTCAGTTGGTACAAGCAATGAAGGATCACCCATGCACTTCTTCAACATGGTGATATGGAATACCGTATTAACCGTTGCTAACTCTTGGGGTAGCTCCAACTCATACGCTACATTGCCAATTCTCTTAAGTATTTTATAAGGACCAATATTGAGTTTTCCCTTCTTACCAAACCTCATAATTCCTTCATGGGTGACACTTTCAGATATACCCAATCATCCAATTTAAGCTCCAACGACCTTCTCCTAACATTTGTGTAGGACTTTTGAAGACTCTGTACTGTTTTCAATCTCTCTTTAATCACGTTCACCTTCTCAATCGCTTATTGAACTAGATCTGGTCCTATCAACCCTTCTTCACCAATTCCAAACCACCCAATATGAGATCTATATCTTCTCCCATAAATAGCTTCATATGGAGTTATTTGGATGCTCGAATGGTAGTTGTTGTTGTAAGCAAACTTAATAAGAGGTAGGTAATCATCCCTGATAGAATGTATGCCTTCACATACTAAGTAATGGACCAGGTCCCTTACTTTACTTCAGAAAATTACCAGAAAGTTAAATGCAGTAAAATCAACACAATGATTTTACGTGGAAACCTCCTTGCTTAAGGGAGTAAAACCACGACCTGTCTCACAGGGTTTTCAATCGTTTTCACTAATCTTCAAAAGCAAAAGCGAAACACGATTACACCAAAACGTAAGAAAGAGTTATCAATCTTACCGTTAAGCCATAGTCCTCTATTGCTCAACAAGCCTAAGTAGAAAAATAATCTACCCACTAAGCTATCCTAACTGGACAACTTAGACTTTATCACAACACACCAATTCCTTTATAGATTTAGGAGTGGTTTACAATTTAAGAACAAGAGAATAAATTCCTAAATAACTAGACGAAAAGCTCCAGATGTTGCTGTTGTCCTTGGAATAATTCTGGCTTTGCTTTGTGTAGCCTTTGCAAGAGTTCTTGAAAAGTTTTTATCAAGTTGCAAAAACTAAACAGAAGTGTTTAGGAAAGTGCCTTTTATATGGGCAAGTCACTTTCCTAAACCTCTTTGCCATTGGCTGGAAAGGTCACACTTTCTGACGCCATCGGGAAGTGTGCACCTACTTTCTGCACCATCTCCAGCTGGCAGTTGACTGGCTCGTCATCATGAGAGTCTGGTACCTCTACTAGGTCCTTGAGTTTGTTTCATCTGCAATACTTCAAACAAGACACCTGCAATACTCAAGTAGAAAACCCGGTACCTTTATGAGGTCCCTAAGTTTGTCAAATCATCAAAACTACAAATAACATTTTCCCCCTTTTTGATGATGACAAACAATGATATGATCTGAAATCTTCACTAAAATTGTTCCCCCTGACTTTGTATTCCCCCTTTCTATATATTCCCCTTTTGCTGAATATACCCCCTTAATGTATGTTCCCCCTTAATGTATGTTCCCCCTTATTTAGCTACTTACAGTTTACTTCCCCCTTTTGGCATCATAAAAAAGATATGCAGTAAACCATTGAGTCAACATAAATACTGAACAAGATCAGAGCAAACAACAATCAAACAGTAGAGGAAAAGCATTCACAAAAGAAACATAGAAAGAACAGCAAAGGAATAAAGTAACCAACATGCCATTATAACATAAATACATTAAAAGCACGATGATTAGCCACACAACAAAAGAGACACAGGGAAGGATTGGTTGACAGTTTAGGAAGAGGGGGGAGTTTTGGATAGGGACTGGATAACAAGAGTGAGTTGTGCATTGGCAGCATCATTATCCTTGATGGCCTTTTCTTGCAGGGCAGTTATCTTCGCCTTCAACTCATTGTTCTCTTTCTCCAGTGCTTATACAACTGAAGAACCAGGTCCCTCACTCTGTGCAGTAAGCAGCTCTGCTTTGAGTATAGCAATTTCAGTCTCTTTACTACTCAACCGCACAGAGAGTTCTTCAGTCTCATGTTTAAGCTGATCCAGGTCCTCAAGAAGTTGAGCCATCTTGCTTTTTGGTAAGCCTTTGCCTTCAATACATTCATATTCAAACAAGGTATGCTCAGAGATAGTTTGTTTAACTGTCCCCACCTTTCCAACACTAAGAGGAATCTGAAAGTGCTTGAATACTTTAGTGAGAAAGTATCCATACCCCATTCCATGTACTCCTTTCCTCTCAATAACTGTTTTGTGAATGTGTTCAATCATGAGACTAGGAAGGCACAGAGCCTCAAAGCTGCAGAGCATCTCCATGACGTACAAGTCAGCAGCTGTAGCAAGTGTTCTCTTTTCAGTGCGAGGGAGAATCACTTTGTTGACAAACTCGAAGACCAGCTGATAATCACTCTTCATAATTTTCTTATAGATCCCAGCAACCTTGGTTGTGGGAGTCTTAGAAATCATAGATGCAAATTCTGAAGAGCAAGTTTTTCCCTGCACGGACCGGGTCCCCTCTGTAGGCACTCTGAGGATTTTGCCCAACACCTCCTCATTCAAAGAAATAGCAACATTGTTCACACGTGTGAGGAGACTCCCATCTTCCAGAAATTGAACATTGTAATCGAATTCACGAACCTCTTCTTCATGGAGGATGGGGGATTTCTTGTTGAACAGGTGCAGCCAAGACTGGATCTCCACCATGTCATGCAGAGAGTCCATGCCCGGAAAAGTAATAATCCCCATATCAAACACTCTTCCAGCGAGAACTGCTTGTTTCCTCAGACTGTCAAGTACTTCCTGCAAGTTGACATTCTCAACTTTCCTAGCTTGAGGACCAGGTTCCTGTGTCCGCTCCTCTTCCTTTCAGATTTCTTCCCTTTTGACTGTGACTTTTCAACCTTCTTTGTAACCCTTTCCCTTTTCTTTTCTGACTTCTTCTTGTAATTTTTCTTTTCAACCTCTTCTCAAGACAACTCAACCAACTTTTCTTTAGGTATCCTAAAATTTGATACCTTGAAGGTTCGTGCACTTCTTACTGCAGCAGCAGATCGTGCACTTGCCTTCAAGGCATCTACCATCAATTTTTGTGCAGCAGACCTTGTATTAGGTCGTCTCTTAGGAGTCTCCTCCACGACCTTTTACTTCCCTTTTCAACTTTCCACCTTCCATTTTAATGGTGCTTCCTCACTTGCAGATTCAGATGAAGAGGAAGAAGAATACCGCCCTAAATCGGGGGTTTTATCGAAGATGGGTTGAGAAGGCCTTACCTCTTCTCTTTCCAGGGCGTCAGTATGTTCTGCTCTGGCCTTTTCTCTCATCATTGCCAAGCTCTCAATCACAAGTTCCTCACTTGCTGCCAGAATATTTGACTCGGAAGCCTTGTGTTTTGGTAGGTCTACCTCAAACATGTTGTCAGGCAACATGTCTTCACATGGACCAGGTACTGAAGAAGTGTTTAAATCGATGGAGAAGAAAGGGTTGTCCGGAGTATTTTGTGGAGGACTGGGTGGGGGAGGAAGTCTGGCTTGAGCAGTTGTTGGAGAATAGAATGCAAGGGGCTCAATTTCACTAAGGGCATCCAACATTTTCTTAGAAGAAGATGAAGAGGAAGACATGTTTGTGATACTGGAAGGTTTCGTTTAAAAGCAAAAAGGAAGAAGAGGACAGATTTGGCCTTTGAATTCGATAAGCCTTTTGATAAAAAAAGAGAAATAAAGTTAAGAAACAGATGAGAGTTCCAAAAAGAAAAAGGCCTTTTTAAAAGAAGTGAAAGGGTGCCAGGTCCTTGATTAGATGCGTCGTTTGAGGGAGAAATGATTGGACTGATCGGTCAGAGTAACCGATGACTGACACGTGGCATTTTTCAACAGTCAAAATTTTAGTTTAAATTTAATGTAAAAATGCTAACCTAGACAGGTACCAGGTACCATGATAGAGTTTGACTTCATTCCTTAATTGTTCTAGCCTCTTCTTTTGCTGAGCAGGCCCCTATTGAGAGTATACCTACTAAAGATACAAAAAGTGATCTTGTTCAAATATTTAAGCTTCACACAAAGGATACCTGCACTGCAAATCTAACCATCAAGGGAGTTCTACTGTTGGAGGCTAAAAGCATCACTTGGAGATCAACATCCCCAACTTTAATAGATTTCTCTCAAATTGATCCTTGCTGAGAGACTTGGTAAAGATGTCCGCAATCTGTTCCTCCGTTGGACAGTATGTGAGCACAATATTTCCCTTCTCAACATGATCTCTCAAAAAATGATGTCTGACATCAATGTGCTTTGTTCTCTTATGATGAACTGGATTCTTTCCCATACTCACAGCAGTAGTGTTGTCACACATGAGAGGAATTGTTGTGATGTGGATTCCAAAATCTTCTAAGTGTTGCTTGATCCACAATAGTTGAGAACAACATGCTGCAGCAGCTACATATTCAGCTTCAGCAGTTGAACGAGCCACATAGTTCTGCTTCTTTGTGCCCCAAGAGATAAGTGATGATCCCAGGAAATGAGCCATTCCAGAGGTGCTCTTCCTGTCAACTTGATAACCTGCAAAATCAGCATCTGCAAAACCAACCAGATCAAAAGTATCACCTGCAGGATAAAAGAGAACCAGGTCCCCTATTTTCTTCAAGTATCTAAGAATACATTTTGCAGCCTTCAGGTGTGAATCACGAGGACATGCTTGAAACCTAGCACACATTCCAACGGTATACACAATATCAGTCCTGCTAGCAGTCAGATATAGCAAGGAGCCAATGATTCCTCTGTACATTGTCTGATTTACAAGGGGATCAGATTCTTCTACTATCATCTTGGAATTTGTTCCCATAGGAGTGTCAATAGGTTTGGAATCAAACATATTGAATTTCTTCAGCAGCTCTTTGATGTACTTCTCCTGGCATATTGAAGTGCCATTTGATGATTGCTTGATTTGCAGCCCCAGGAAGAAAGTCAACTCACCCATCATACTCATTTCAAACTCCCTTCCCATCAATGATTAGAATTCTTCACAGAGATGTTCTGAAGTAGCTCCAAAAATTATGTCATCCACATAAACTTGAATGATAAGCAATTCTTGTTCTCTTTTTAGTAAGAACAAAGTATTGTCTATCTTGCCTCGTTTGAAACCATTCTTCAGCAGAAACTTTGACATCTTTCATACCAAGCTCTTGGAGCTTGTTTCAGACCATATAATGCCTTATTCAATCTGAACACATGATTTGGTAGTTCTGCATCTTCAAAACCAGGAGGTTGCTTGACATACACCTCCTCTTTGAGATCTCCATTCAGAAATGCACTCTTCACATCCATTTGATACAGCTTAAACCCCATAAAAGCAGCAAAATCTATTAAGATTCTAATAGCTTCCATTCTGGCAACAGGTGCAAAAGTATCATCATAGTCAATTCCTTCTTCTTGATTGTATCCTTGCACCACCAGCCTGGATTTATTTCTAGTAATAACTCCATTTTCATCAAGTTTGTTTCTGAATACCCACCTGGTTCTTATTATTGTTCTGCCGTCAGGTCGAGGAACCAGGTACCATACCTTACTTCTTTCAAACTGATGAAGTTCTTCTTGCATAGAATTGATCCAGTCTGCATCACTTAATGCTTCTTTAACATTCTTAGGATCAATGGATGATATGAATGCTGAGAATGCAACTAGATTTCTTGTTTTTTGATCTAGTTTGAATTCCAGAATTCAAGGGAGAAATGAGATTATCAAGAGGATGTGATGAACTATGCTTCCATCCTGACCTTGCAGCAGACTGATTTGACAGATTATCATGATCTTCTTCATCAGGAGTGACGTCATCTTCTGGAGAGTCTGATGTACTCTGGATTGAGTTTTGAGTAGTACCAGGTACCCTATCATCCTGTTCAACCTCAGCATCCTCTTCAGGTGGACTGTGATTCTGATCATCACAATCATTATTCAGTTGTTGATCTGCATCAGTTTCAGCACCTTCAATCTTCTTGGATGTTAGCATTTTGAGTATATCATCATCATCATTTGATCCATCATTCTTCAAGCTTCCATTTTCATCAAAAACAACATGAATGCTTTCTTCAATGCATTGTGTTCGTTTGTTGAATATTCTGTAGGCTTTGCTGGATGAAGAATATCCAACAAATACTCCTTCATCACTTCTGGGATAAAATTTTCCCAGATCATCCTTCCCATTATTCAGCACAAAAAATCTGCATCCAAAAGCTCCAACATAGTTTAGCATTGGCTTCCTGTTGTTGAGCAGTTTGTATGGAGTCTTGTTCAACACAGCTCTTATTAGACACCTGTTGGTAACATGACATGTTGTGTTAAAAGATTCAGCCCAGAAACTTTGAGGAAGATTTGATTCAATAATCATAGTTCTGGCAATGTTCACCAAGGTTTTGTTCTTTCTCTCCACCACTCCATTTTGTTGAGGAGTTCTTGGAGTAGAGAAGTTGTGGCTTGTACCATTTTCCATACAGAATCTATCCAATGTTGAGTTTTCAAACTCTGTCCCATGATCAGATCTAATGCTTCAAACAACTTGATTCAATTTGGTTTGAATCATTTTGAAGAACACCACCAGCTCATCAGTTGTATCTGCCTTTGATCTCAAAAATCTCATCCAGGTGTATCTTGAATAATCATGAACAATCACCAAGATGTACTTCTTGCCATTTCTGCTTTGAACCTTCAAGGGTCCACAAAGGTCCATGTGAAGCAGCTCTAAGGTTCTTGATGATGTTACCTGATTCTTGGGCTTGAATGATGATCTGATTTGCTTTCCTTTAACACAAGCTTCACATATTTTATTTTCAGCAAACTTCATTTTTGGCAACCCTCGGACTAGGTCCTTTGAAATCAACTTATTCAATAAAGATGAACTCACATGTCCCAGCCTACGATGCCAGAGATCAGCATTTTCATTTTGAGAACTGAGACATGTTAAGTCATCTCCAAGAGAGATTTCCAAGTTTGCCACATACATATTTTTACTTTTGTGTGCAGTGAGAATTACCTAGTTTGTAGTTAAACTCACCACAGTGCATTTTTCAGAAGTAAATTTGACCTCATTTCCTTTGTCACAGATTTGTGACACATTTAGCAAGCTGTACTTCAACCCATCCACATGGTAAACATTGTCAATTGAATCTTCAAGAGATCTTCCTACTTTGCCAACTCCCAAAATGTACCCCTTCTTGCCATCACCAAATGAGACACCTCCTCCTTGGAGGGTCTTGAGTGAAAGGAAATTCTTTACATCACCAGTCATATGTTTAGAGCAGCCACTATCCATATACCAACATTGACTGCTGCTCCTCTCACTCACCTGCACCAAAAATCACTTGTTAAGCTTGGGAACCCATTTCGCTTGAGTTCCCAGTAGGCAGACAAAGGAGTGATCAGATTGTTCTTGGTCCAATATGGTAGACTTTGAATCTTTCTAACAAAAGACCTAGGAGCAGGAACAGATTTTTTCTTTGAAAATCTGTGAGTTGAGACAGGCTCTGTAGGACCTGGTCTCTCATTTGGTGTATTTTGTCTTTCAGCATAATTAGAGTATCTTTCACATGAGTTTCTCCAGCTAACACACTCATTCTTCAAATGTCCATTCTTACCACAATGCAGACACAAGAGATTGTCAGACACAAACACATACTTACTGTGAGGATTATAAGGAGGACTTATGTTCAGACTTCCTAGTCCTTTCTTATTAAAATTACTCTGATTTGTCACATTTGACAGCAACTTTGAGGATTTGGTCCACTTAAGGGATTTTTCAAGTTCCTCCTTAAGTTTCACAATATCCTTTTCTAATTTGTTATTCTTTTCAAGTGACAACCTGAGATTTGTCTCAGAGTTCTTCAATTTTTCATGAATTTCAGCTTGCAAACTATTTGGCTTTCCATTCAGCTTTTCAGCTTCTTCAGTAAACTGACACAACTGATTCTTAAGTTCAGAGTTATTTAACTCTAGAGACACCATTCTTGACATTGTGTCTTCAAATTGACCTTTGTTTTCAGTTAAAATTTCAAATTCAACAATCATGGTATCTCTTTCAGATCTTAACTCTATCACAGAATCTAACATGACTTTTGCCAAGGTTCTCAATTTTTTAAGAGAATATTTATCCAAGTCATTTTTCATGTCAAAAAGAGTTACCTGATTGTCTTCTTCTTCATTTTCTGTGTGTGCCATGAGAGCAAATATTTCATTGAAGACAGTTTCCTCCTCATGCACAGCAACCATCGACACATTTTTTGGCTCATCAGGATCTTCTGAGTCACTAGAAGAATCCCCCCATGCAGCAAGAGCCCTTTTGACAACCATATCAGCAGCAGCTTTACGATCTCTGTTACCAGGTACCAGGTCCCTTCTGTTTTCTTTGTCACCCCTGTGTTTTTGATGTTCCTTGTTTTCATTCTTGAGTAAAGGACACTCTCTGATGAAGTACCCAGATTTTCCACACTTGTAGCAAGTATCACCTTGAGCAGCATTTCGAGTCCCATTTGTTCCTCTTTTATACATTTTGTTTTTTCTTACAATCTTTTGAAATCTACTGATGAGATATGCCATATCATCATCATCACTTGAATCTTCATCTGATTTACACTTCAACATCAATGACTTGTCCTTCTTGGCTTCCCTTTTTGACAAATCATTGTTTCGATTCATCTCATGTGTTTTAAGATTTCCAATCAAGGCATCCATGGTCAGCACCTTCAAGTCCTTAGCTTCTGTAATGGCATCAACTTTGCTCTCCCAAGACTTTGGAAGAATTCGAAGAACTTTCCTGACTTGTTTGGTCATGCTTAAAGGTTCACCCAAACTTCGCAGCTCATTTGTAATGGAAGACAACTTTGTGAACATATCATGTATAGTTTCTGCTTCCTTCATTTTGAAGTTCTCATATCGTGAGGTGAGCATGTCAATCTTGGATTCTTTGACTTGTTCAGTTCCTTCATGTGCAGTCAACAAGCAATCCCAGATTTCTTTAGCAGACTCACAGCCTGACACTCTGTTGTACTCATCAGGTCCTATCCCACAGACCAGAAGAGTGTTAGCTTTGAAACCCTTTTCGATCTTTTTCCTGTCAGCATCATCATATTTCTGCCTGGGCTTTGGAACAGTGATGGTCTTTTCTCCATCCTTTACTTCCATCATTGGAACAAAGTGTCCATCTAGTATAATATCCCATAACTCGCTATCTTCAGCCATGAGATAATCGTGCATTCTAACTTTCCACCAACTGTAGAAATGTCCATTGAAACGAGGAGGTCTGTGTGATGACTGACCTTCTTCGAGGTTAAGTGGAGCTGCCATTCTAGAACAAAATCACTTCCTTGGTGTTAACCAAATAGGTAGTGCCTGCTCTGATACCACTTGATAGAATGTGTGCCTTCACTTACTAAGTAATGGACCAGGTCCCTTACTTTACTTCTAAGAATTACAAGAAAGTTAAATACAGTAAAATCAACACAATGATTTTACGTGGAAACCTCCTTGCTTAAGGGAGTAAAACCACGACTTGTCTCACAGGGTTTTCAATCGTTTTCACTAATCTTCAAAAGCAAAAGTGAAACACGATTACACCAAAACGTAAGAAAGAGTTATCAATCTTACCGTTAAGCAATAGTCCTCTATTGCTCAACAAGCCTAAGTAGAAAAACAATCTACCCACTAAGCTATCCTAACTGGACAACTTAGACTTTATCACAACACACCAATTCCTTTATAGATTTAGGAGTGGTTTACAATTTAAGAACAAGAGAATAAATTCCTAAATAACTAGACGAAAAGCTCCAGATGTTGCTGTTGTCCTTGGAATAATTCTGGCTTTGCTTTGTGTAGCCTTTGCAAGAGTTCTTGAAAAGTTTTTATCAAGTTGCAAAAACTAAACAGAAGTGTTTAGGAAAGTGCCTTTTATATGGGCAAGTCACTTTCCTAAACCTCTTTGCAATTGGCTGGAAAGGTCACACTTTCTGACGCCATCGGGAAGTGTGCACCTACTTTCTGCACCATCTCCAGCTGGCAGTTCACTGGCTCGTCATCATGAGAGCCTGGTACCTCTACTAGGTCCCTGAGTTTGTTTCATCTGCAATACTTCAAACAAGACACCTGCAATACTCAAGTAGAAAATCCGGTAACTTTATGAGGTCCCTAAGTTTGTCAAATCATCAAAACTACAAATAACAATCCCAATTCTTCTAGAAATCAGTCATACAAGATCTCAACATGTCTTCTAAGGTCTAGATAGTACGCTGTGCTTGTCAATCTCTTTAATATGATACTAAATTTTTCACACCCTGAGCCTATACCCTAGACGCGGGCGACACTTGAAAATTACTATTGGCCCCAAGAGAACCCTTGGCTTGTCTTTCTTAACTCAGCGGAAGACTTAAATACATGCGAAGTAATTCAAAAAAGACTATCAAAATATTCAAGAGTCTCACAAAAGGTCTAAAAATAATCAAAAGTCTAACCAATAGTTTAAAAAAAATCCAGGGTCTAACCTCAAAAGCAAATTTTTTTGAACTATTTATAAAAATAAAAACCTAACTAAATAAAGACTCTATTTACTGGAAATCTGAAAAAACGCGGCTGGGTTTACGGACCTCGCGACGCATTGTCGTGGTCACGATGGGACGTCATGGACTCCGTCGTCCCATACTTGTGCAATTTCTTCTGCTGCTCTCTTCATTACCCTCGACGGCAGATATGAAGGATCGTCACAGGCACAACGGTCCGTGGAAGGTCTCCGTTCCTAAACACTTGAACTCTTGGAATTTGGGTACAGGAACTACTTCTCTGAAATTTATGACGAACCAGTAGGACAGACCGTCATGGATACGACGGTCCATCATGCACTCTGTTACCCCACACTTAGTCAGACTTCCCCATCTTCCTTCAGAAGCTGCACTACGATGCCACCTACGGAGCGTCACGAACATGACGGACCGTCACAAGCTCCGTAGGTGGTCTCTTGTGCATTTATTCGCTCAAAAACATGTGCAGTCATCTTTGGACAAATTTTCTGCAAATAAGGAGAAACCTATATAAAAATTAGCACAAAAAGGCTTTTGGACACACTAAACTTAAGGAAAAAGTATTAATAATACCGTGAAATACGATATATATGTAATGAAGGGAGGCTCACCAACTGACTCTGAGCTGCTCACTGGATCAATAGTGCGCCAAATGTCGATCCTAGTTAACTGAGTTTGCATCATGATACGATGCTGGCCAACTGATATCAGTACATTGAATGTACGAGTATGTGAGCTGGAATGCTAACAAATACTTAAGCTTGAAAAGGAGTAAGAAGGAACACTTACCTTGACTCTCCTGAACTCATGTATAACTAACTCATTTCAATATAAAACAATTTTAAAACAAGAAAAGTTGTTTGAAAACATGTTGTTAACTCTGATTATATACAAGGATACAATTAAATTTTAGATGTATGTAAAAATACAAATAAACTTATGTATATAACCAAATACATTTAAATTCTGCAAGAGTTTCTTTGACCGACAACCATTACTTAAGAGCTATAGTGATGATATGACGACCTACCTCACGCTGCCAGCGCATCCTTTACCCGGTCAAAGGTGTAAGACTTTAAATGCCTAATGGATCCTTAAGTCTACTATGAAAAGAGTTCATCTAAAAAGCATGACCAATTTCTACCCATGGTGGCTATATGGTTTACGGGGGTTGTGAGTTCTCTGAATTTTCCCCCATATCGATGCTCAATACTACTCCCAAAATACTGGCTCTTATGTTTTAAAAATATACTGATTTTGTTGTTTGAGATTAGTGCTCAAAATATACTTAGCTCAAAGGTTATCTTTGAAATCTTAGTTTCCCTGCTTGCTTCATTTAGAAAGATATATTCTTTTAATAAAAACTAGCCATAAGGATCTTTGTAAATCTTAGTTTTCATTCCTTTAAATGTGAAAACATTTAATACTGATTTGGGAATACTTAGTCCCCATATACTGTTTTTCAAGTAAAGACTTCACTTTACTATGACTAAATTCAACTTAAGTCTTAAACGAAGTTAAAAGTTTGTGAAAGACTTATGAAAATCTGAAATGAACTTCTTCTTATTCTTATATTTAATTCTTACTCGATATTATAGTTAAGTCTTAAAACAAGTTTAAAGTATTTGTAAAATACATGTTTAAAGAAATGTACGATCTCTCTAGACTTGTCTCTAACTTTTCTTGGATTTGAAGTTATGGATTCAAGATTATTAATTTGTATTTATGGAATTTGTATATGATTATAAGACATTTATAGTAGTTAAAATCATTAGTAAGTGCTAAAACACATTAAAAGGACTTAAAAGGGCTAAACTACGAAAACTGCGCGAATAACGCCGATTCAGGTGCGTTCGGGGCGCCCTGCACCAGCCTCAATTGCTTTGTTCAAGCGCACTGGTGGCTCACCGCACCAGACCTCAGTATCAGAGGCCAGTTTCTGTATGTACTGCAGGCGTGATGCGCCTTGCCTTCCCAGGTGCATCTTACAAATTTTCAACTTGTTTTCTGATCCTAAATCGATAAAACCTCCATAGTTCTATCCCAAAATCCTTAGGATAATCAATACCTTCAATACCCAAGAGATCACCAAATCATATTTCTTGTATTTTTTTAATTTTTTTTACTTTTTTTCAACTAATTCTTGAGTCACTTTACTTTTATTCCTTTCTCTCTCTTTGTTTTTCAACCCCACTTTCCAGAGCAGTCCTCATAATAGACACCCTCAACTCATTGCTTTGCGATAAGTCGAAGTACACAATACCCAAAGTTGGGTCAGGGCCATAAAAAGGTTTGTTTACTACATTATCCACCCTCAACTTATTCTTTTGGCATAAGCTGAGGTGCACATGTCCAAGGAGGGACCAGGTCCAACACATTATTCTCAGAAAATTTCAGTTAGGGTGAAAAAGAAAGGCCTAGTTTATGCTCAAATCATTTGGATCAAAGAAGGATAAATTTCATTTGGTTTTCTTTTATTTAGGCTAAACAATGGGCTATATTGAATAATGGCCTATGATCCTTTCCTAATTGTGTATTACAACTTACTTTTAGCAGGACTAACTAGGCAAGTTCTAGCTCAGTACAAATAGTGGACTATCCAAATCTTCCTCACACTCACTTGACATCTCATTACTCTACCAGATTATCAGACACCTAGTTCGAATTTTAGACTTAGGGTCATGCAGTGGTGTACCTCTATTTCATGCTTAGAGCCACACATCTATCAATCACTATACCTAGTCATGCATCATTTTCCATTTTATCAGGATATCATTTTAGCCACCATGCTTCAGAATTAAACTATGTACACAAGATATAGACATGCCGGTTCAACAGAAAAAGTAATCAGTCTCTTTGGGAAAAAGAACACAGGCATGAAAACCCCAAAAGAGGATAGTAAATTGGGCTACTCAAACTTCACCCTAGCACTCACTTTCCATTTACCTCACCCCCAACAAAGAGACATGCAATTGTCCCCAATGCATAAAAAATTGAAATACTAGAGTGGTAGGTGAAGAAAACCTGGGGCGCAAAGCGCCGACGATCAGCAAGCTGGTGGGTCCGATTCCCAGGAACCCACTACCTCTGTAATTTGGACACCCTTAGTGGTGTCCTCAGTATCAACAGCACTATCAGCAGTGCCTCCTGCTATCTCCACTGTTCTGGAGCTAGATGCCCCAACAGCTAACTCTACTGCTCTCATCTGATGCGCCTCCTCCTCAGCAAGCAAGGCTCTCCTCGCAGCCTCCATCTAACGGCGCTCCTTCTTCCGAACTTGATATTCATCCTCCTCTCGACCCCTACGCCTCTCTGCATGCTCTCAAAGGGGAGGTGGTGGAATCTCTGAAGTGTCGAATAGGGCCGGCATCACTGTGTCTTCAGCAGGCTATGCAGAAGGGGCCTCAGACTCAGGCACCCTAGCCTCTAAGATCATATCAATATCTGCGCGAAGACTTTCAACTGCAGCCTGAAGGGTCGACACATCCACCGGAGGGGCTGGACGGGCTAGCACTCGCAACTCAAAAGCGTCCAAGCGCTGATGAACCTCAGTGATCTTCCGCTCTGTGTGCTGGACCATTCTCGGCTCCAAGCGCTCTTCTGCCTTAGCAATTACCTCTGCAACCAAGGCTGGATATGATGCAGAAGTGTAGCCATTTGCGCCACTAATTTCTGGACCCTAGCAAGCGGGACTAGAGCAGATAAAGGGGCTGAGCGAGAGCAGCTTGGGGCAGTGCTACTACTCGGGATAGACTCGACCGGGGTAGTGTCAGTGGAAGCCGCCTGCGTAGCCGTGCGGGCCTGTGCTACCGTATTAGCCAGATTGTCACCAAGTGGAGGTAACTCTTGACGGGGCCCTCTGTGTGGATCCAACTTATTGGCCTCATCCCTGATGAGGCCGATATCAACAGTGCCCATAGGGGTCTTGAGCTAATCAACGTGCAATATAGGAACACCTGCGGACCTGCATAGAGAAAATATCATGCACGGGAAAGGGTAAGTAGTTGTGACCTTAAAATCCCTCTCGTGCATGACCGCCTGTAGAAGCCACGCAAAATCCACCTACAAACCCGGATATCATCGCTGCCATATGTATTGCTCGATCCCAGGTGACGATATTATCAGCGGCTGTGGGGGAAAGGCAGTGGCGGACAATCAACCACAAAAATTTTGACGTGAAAGTTTGGTTGGCCTTCTTGATGGTTCCCTTCGGCTAGGTCACCCAGTCGGCACCCTCTCCATCAAAGGACAAGTGCAGGGCCATCCACCTCTTTGTGGTATCTCTCAGCGATGGCTCACGCATGAATTGGCCATCTTTAACAATCTGCCATCGGTAGTCGAACTCGGCAGTGAGAGGGGTCCGATTAGCATCAACATTCTCGCCGTATAGAAATCATCGGATGGCAGACAGGGAGATATCAACCTTAACGCCACATACTCGGACGTGCTTCAGGGGGCCTGCTTTGCGGGGGCAGCCCGCCTATCAATCTGTGATCGGAGAGTCGCTGCGTAGGAGGCATAGAACTCTTGGACTAGCTCTTCTCTATAACGTCCCAACGGACGCGCTGTCCACTCCAGTCGATGTCTGGTGAAGAGATTGTGGATCTTTGGCATCGTTAGGAGACTTCCCGTAAGGACCCACCGCTCCAGTGTAAGTGTCCGAGTCATGATTCCTTTTCTATTCAAGAACTTTGCATCGGAATAGACTTGATACTGCATGTCGACACACCACCTGTTGGGCTGGTCGGTCACTGGGGTGAGAGCACGAGTCGGTGAACCGGGTGTGGATTCCGAACTGTGAGCCTCATCAGACGAGGTTGACTCTGCAGCGCTGGCGGGTGCGGGAACCTCAGCAGATCCAGAGGCTTCCTCCGACCACGAAACTCCTAAGGAGCCACACGTTCCTTCTTTATTAGTAGTTGACCCAGAAGGTGTTCCGGTCAGTGTGCGCTCCTCATCAGACTGGGAGGCAATGACTACGCCGGACGCGACCTTTTTGGGTGTGGCTCTGGCAGCACGCGCAGCTCGGGATGGGGTAGAAGTACCTGGGGGCACGTACTCAGGGTCACACTCATCATCAGAGCCAATAAACAGGCGGGCAAATGGGGCAACAGATTTTGATCGCCCGCGTGTGTAGACTCGATCTTGTTTTGGTGCCATAATAGATAATACCTGTAAAGGATCAATATTAGTACTAGAAGGAGCAATCAAGACAAGCAAAACCACACAAAATAAATAAAAGAGTTAAGATGTAATGACATTTCTATAGTTATAGTGACACACGACGGGCCAGGTGATGGCTCGTCGTGACTATGATGGACTGTCATGGGGTCCATCGTGTCTTACTTAGACTTTGTTAATATGGAGAACCCTGAATGAGAGTCTCTGACAAGTATGACGGTATTTGCAGGACGAACCTTCACAGGTACGATGGTCCGTCGTAGGTGTCCGTCAGAGGACACTTGGAAAAAAAATATGGAGACCCTTAGGAGAGGGGTCTCTTACCATCATAACGGTCATGCAGGACAAACTGTCGTGAATATGACGGTCCGTCGTGGTTGTCCGTTTGAAAACACTTAGAAAAATAGAGAGAGTCTTAGGAATAGGGTCTTTGACAACCAGAACGGTTGTGCAGGATGGACCATCGTAGGGATGACAGTCCGTCGCATGTGTCCGTTGGAGGACACTTAGAAAAAGTGAGAGACCCTTAGGAATAGGGTCTCTGAAAACCAGAACGATTGTGTAGGACGGACCGTCAGGGGAACGACAGACCGTCGCATGTGGACATTAGTGGACACTTGGAGAAAATTGGACAATAGGGTGTTAGGGTTGTGGGAACGAACCCAATGACGGTCCGTCGTGGGTACGACGGTCCGTCATCGGGGTTCCGTTCTGTAACTTAGTGACAGATCTGGGGATGCCCCATTCATACCCTATGAACCAAATCGAATTGGTAGTGTTTTAACCTACATATGTCTAACCCAAATACCTAGTAAACTAGCAATGCTAAAGCACCTATTTCTAGGGTTTTAACACGGCAATTTCTAGGATTTTCAACCTAGGTTAGATAGAATTTTATTAAAGATTGAACATATCAAGAAAAACTAGGCTAATACTAATTGATAAACAAAAATGCAATAGAAATGAGTAGAAATTAGAGACACATACCTAAGAATTTGAGAACAACAAGAGAGAAAGTACTTGGTGATCAAGTAGAGACCCACATCAGCAGCTCCGGCTAGTAGATGATGATTTTTAGGAAGTTAGAGAATTTGGGGAAAATGATCGGTTGTAAGAGGGAGAGGTCTTTGGAAGTTGAAAAGGGAGGGAAATAAGAGATAGAGTGAAGGAATGGGGTGAAATGAAGGGGTGGGGGTTTTAAATGTTGAATTTATTTAAAAAAAACCCGCCGGGTCGGGTCGGGTACGCTTCATTAATGAAGCGACGATTCCTAGACGATGGTCTGTCTCAGTTGTGACGGTTCGTCGTTGGTTCCGTCGCGTGTGCCCTAGTTTGAAAATAACAGAAAGACGTACCTAGCATGACAGATTCATGCGACGGTCCATCACAGGCACAACGGTCCGTCGCTGTATCCGTCAGTGATTGCTGCAGAGTAATTTTTTGCAGAATTTCCTGGTGATGTACCTGTAAATTTAAAATCCATTAGTAGAAAATGCTACCATTACTAGAAAGAAAAGCTATAAGTATCGGGTTACCTCCCAAAAAGCGCCTGATTTAACATCGCGGCACGACTGAGGACACTTGATTACTCAAACTTCATCAAGATAATATGCCTCAATCACTTCATTCTACGATTCAGCATGCCTGAAATAGGTTTTTATGCGTTGTCCATTCACCTTGAACCGAACACCCTTATTAGTTTCTAACTCAACTGCTCCATGAGGGAATAGTGGGGTAACCAAGTAAGGACCAATCCATCTGGACTTGAGCTTGCCTGGAAACAAGCGCAACCTAGACTTGAATAAAAGCAGCAAATCCCTGACCATAAACTCTTGTTTTTCAATTTATTGGTCATGGTACTTCTATGTCTTTTCTTTGTAGAGGGTTGATCTTTCATACGCTTTCAGGCAAAATTCATTGAGTTCATTCAACCCAATTAACAGTTTTTCTGCAGCTTCGCTCCAATCCATTTTCAACTTCTTCATAGGCCACATGGCTTTATGCTCTAACTCAACCGGAAGATGACAAGCTTTACCATATACAAGTTGGTATGGAGACATACCTATGGGAGTCTTATACGCTATCCGCTAGGCCCAAAGAGCATCATCAAGCCTTTTTGACCAATCCGTTGTACTAGCGTCTTACAATATCTGTTTGATCTCCCAATTAGACACTTCAACTTGCCCACTAGTTTGAGGGTGGTAAGGAGTGGTCACATTATGGCGAACCCCATATTTCTCCACAAACCCCCTTGAACAATCTGTTGCAGAAGTGGGAGCCCCCATCACTAATAACTTCCCTTGGGGTGCCATAACGAGAGAATATATTCTTTTTTAAGAATGCAGTGACACTCTTCCCTTCATTTTTTGCGAGGGCGATGGCTTCGACCCATTTAGATACATAATCAACCGATATTAGAATGTACTTCATTCCATGAGAACTTACAAAAGGGCCCACAAAGTCAATACCCCACACATCAAATAACTCAATCACAAGAATGGGGTTTAGAGGGAGCTCTTGCTTTCTTGAAATGCCGCCATCTCGTTGGCATCGATCACATGCTTTAGAAAACTCATGAGCATCTTGATGAAGAGTTATCCAATAGTAACCACATTGTAATATCTTATGAGAGGTTCGGATACCGCTTTGATGTCCACCAATAGGTGAGGAACTGCATACTTCCAATACACTCAACATCTCACATTCGGGCACACAACGCCGAATAAGCCCGTCGGCACAACTCCTATATAAGTATGGTTCATCCCAAAAGAACTTCTTCACATCATACATGAACTTTTTTCTTTGATGAAAGGACAAGTCCGATGGAATAATATCACTAGCGAGATAGTTCGCAAAATCTGCGAACCATGGAATCAAGTCTTGTGAAGCAGCCAATACATGCTCATCGGGGAAAGTATCATGAATGTAAGTCTTGTCCCTTAACTCTCTCATAGATTCATCCTCTAGACGGGACAAATGATTAGCAACTTGATTTTCAGTTCCTTTTCTATCCATCACTTTAAAGTCAAATTCTTGTAGGAGTAATATCGAACGAATCAACCTAGGTTTCGCATCCTTCTTTGCCATCAAATAACTCAATGCTGAGTGGTCTGTATGCACTATAACTCTATTACCGAGCAAATAGGAGCAAAATTTTTCAAAAGCAAAGACTACCGCAAGAAGTTCTTGCTCCGTCACTGTGTAGTTCTTCTGAGCATCATTTAGGGTTTTACTAGCATAGTAAATGGGGTGAAGGATTTTGTTCTTTCTTTGTCCCAAGACTACACCAAGAGCAACCCCACTAACATCGCACATCACCTCAAATGGACTGTTCCAATCCGGAGAAATAATGATAGGTGCAGACACCAATTTTTCTTTTAGCTCGCCGAATGCTTTAAGACAAGATTCATCAAAACAAAATTTACAGTCTTTCTCCAGCAGTTTGCACAATGGATGTGCAATCTTTGAAAAGTCTTTGATAAATCTTCGGTAAAAACCTGCATGCCCAAGAAAGCTTTTCACACCTTTCACAGATATTGGTGGGGGAAGTCTCTTTATTACGTCGACTTAAGTTCGATCAACCTCTATGACCTGTTCTGAAATGCGATGACCCAAAACAATACCTTCTTTCACTATATAATGACATTTTCCCCAGTTTAGTACTAAATTGCAGTCTTCACATCTCTTAAGGACCTAAGATAAATTTTATAGTCATGTAAGTTCTTCTTTTTATCCGATTCAACTTGTATGTTTTCCATTGAGCATTTTATATTTCATGTGCAATATATGCATACATGATCTTCCTGATTAAAAAAAATTTCAATGCATTATATGTATAAAATATGTGAATGAATACGTAAAGTATTTAATTTTTTAATATGTATACATTGGATGAGATAACATAGCTATAAATGTATAATAATACTAAGAGAATGAGTACACCATTCTTCTATACATATCATCAAGTATACAATTGAAATTTTTTATTATCAAATAACGAATAAAAAATATATGAAAATTCATAATTTACGTTTTAGGTGGTTACGTATTGTATATATAATTTTGTATGTTTCCGTTACTTTTGCTTTTGAGTTATTTTTGTTATATGAGAAAAATAAAAAATAAAAACTATAAAAATGTCATAAATTTATTTGGGCAATTTTGTGCTTATTTTTTATTTGTCTATTAAATGCTAATTAATGTTGTGCTATTATTGCTAATTGTAACTATTAGTTAAATTCAAATTAACATATTACTTCGTCAACTTCATCCTTTTCCAGAGTATGAAGTTGAATGGACTAGTAACCTTTTATTTTTTGTGTAACTATGTCTTGCCCCAAAGCCTTTAGCGACACTGTATCTAATGACACTTAACTAATGCCGATAAATATTTTAGCGCTCTTTATTTATGTGTCTATTTATTACCGCTAAAAATTATTTTTGTTGTAGTAACTATTACTTCATAGGAAGTATTCTTTTTGCAATAATTTGACCAGAATTGTAAAAGGATATGTTTACACTATAAAATAGTTTATTTTTGGACATTTTTACCTTTAACTTAAATATTAAATATATTCTTCAATTATGTTTCCAATACATTGAAAATTGTTATAAACAATTTGTGTTGTAGTGAATGTCTAATTATGTGGAGTCCTTATAGGATATGGTTAGGAATCCTACTTGGAGACCAAGTAAGGGTTTCCCTATAAATAAAGGGTTTTCCTTCATTGTAAAGAAGATTGGTGAAAGATCTATGAATCCTAAATATACTTCAAAAGAAACAAAAAGTCTTTTCTCTTCTCCCTACTTTCTTCTTCTTCTAATTTCATATAGTTTCATAACACGTTATCAACACGATTGTTCTATTCTTAAAGAGTTATAAAGAAGACGGAAAAGTGCAAAAGAGATCTTGCATAAGTTGTGCAATAAGATTCTTAAATCTTCAAGGTATGATTATCTTTATATTATAATTATTTATGTGACAGATCTGGAGGTACCATCTAAAGTAAGTATTTAAAGAGACTTGTTGACTTTTTATACGTTTAAATTCAATCGATTGGGAAGAGAATTTCTTAACTTATTTTAATAATTGAATAAGCACAATTTAGTGAAAGGTATGTTTTCAACCTTTATATGAGGTATGTGATCTATTAAGCTATATTTATTAACTACTAATGTTGATTATAAGAATTCAATAATGTCAATTCTGTGTGTAATTATAATGTATGATCATATTAATGGTCATCAAAAGTGGTAAAATTATAATTATTTTGAAGGCTTGAGGTTGAGCTTCATTGTGGGTAAGACGATAGATTTAAGTTTTATCGCACCAAAAAAATAAGACGATGTATTTATGTCTAATTGCACAAAGTGGGTAAGACATTGGGTTAAAGTCCTGATGCACCATGATGATAAAATATTGGGTTCAAGACCCGTCGATTTATGACCTAAGACACTTTTATATTGATAAGAAATTGAATTTGAGTCTTAATGCACCATATTGATGATATAATAATGACTAAAGAAAAACTGATGTGTTTTAGATGAAGAGTCATGAAATTTACTGAATGTACTCCATTACAAAAGTGAATGTTGTATTAGTGCATAATATGTATGAAAGAAGAGAAGTGATTGAATAATGCACATAAATATGGAATAAGGTACGAAAGCTATCATAATTTGATAAGCTCACATGTTTGTGTTCTATTCATGAAAAATGAGAACTTCTGATAAATGCTAAAATTTGGATCCATTCTCTAAAGGGAATGAGGTATAAGTCACCATGCTAGTCATGAGAAAGATTGCGACTTTGGTCAATGATGTGGTATCCCCAAGAATGTCTCTAAGAAGACATGTATTATAGAAAAGTTTCATGTTTTATCTTCGGGTTTGTATTGGACAAGAATTGATGCAATTGAGGCACATTCTATGGTAAATAAGAAGTTTACTAATTTCAATACTTTCTTAGTTTTGAACGATTGTCTGGTGAGTTTTCTTGTAATGATTGTTAGCAAGGCAAGCTAATTTTGTGACTATCATAAACGAAAGTTGAGATTGAATTCTCTGCGTTCTAGGAACGTATACAAATATTTGTGAACCTAGTCAAAGTGGATTGTTAGATATTTAATGGTCCTAATAAATGTTTCTTCTATATGGTCTCATGTGTGCCTATTATTATCTCGCAACTTGATGTTTGCGAAAATGTTGGCACAAATAATATGTTACATGCACAATTTTTTTCAGATTAGTTCATTCAATGATGGGATCATAACTCACCTAAAGGGTTAAGTAATTAAGAAGAAATAAATCTGAAAATTACTCTTGGAGTAATAAAATTGAAATATACTCATATAATAGTAAATCAGAAATTTACTAAAGCAAAAGGCACATGGCACAGTAAACTGGGAGTTTACGAGTACTACTAACTTTATTAGTTGGCATGAATAATTTTGTCATCCCAAAGATATGCATACTGAGTAATGGACATACATTGAAAAACTAGAAGATTCTTCAAGAATTCTTTACGTTGCTTGTTCACGTTATAAATTTGATTGGATCAACTAAAGTTGGGACTAAATCCCTAAATTATGAAAAGTATAAAAGGTGAATATGGGTCCGTTAACCTATCATGTGATATGATAAAAAGATGCATCTATAAGATAATCACATGTATTTTTTTTGTCAACATGTAGTTTGATATTCAAAAAATTGTTTGTGCAAAAATAATTGAGTTAAGAACATAATTTCAGAATATGTAATCAAGACAATTTATCTTGATAATATTGATAAATATTCAAGATGATGTGACACTAAATGTCTCAAATAGTAAAATCATTGTTTATGAAAATAAAGTTTCATATGTTGATATGAAATACGATATTGCATACAAAAGTAATTGTACTCATCAGACAGATAAATTATGATCAAATTTTCTTTCAATTGATTTATGGTCGGGACCAAATATTTTTCATCTGATTATTTTGATATATGATATATAATCAATGAATTTACAATGATGCACAAAGATAGATTCTCCAAAAGATTGAAATATATGTTAGTTTGTCTAACATAAGAGGGAGATTAGAAGCAACAAAAAAGTTGTAAATACTCCTATTGAATGTTCCTTAAGGATAAAGTCTATGACATACATGAAGCATGATAGACTAATCAATTCTAAATAAAATAATCCTTGAAAAAAGGGGAGGATCAAAGAATCAAAATGATCATAATAAGGAGACAATGTGCTCTTGGAGAGCTTACGACATAACACTTTATTAAACCTCATGATAGGGGTAGCTACCTAAAAATAATGAAGTGATGAGATCTCAATAAGTTTTGTCTTATTGTGAATCGATACAAAATGATATATCATTGATGATATCTTTGATACAATAGCGCGCAATATTGTAAAAGATTATGAGGATATGAATTCTACATCTATTAAAGCATGCTTGTGTAGAAATAATTATCAAGTAAAAAGTGGAATGATGCATCTTGGTAAGCGTAAAGCTTATTTGACTTGCAATTTAGTCACTAGAATATAACATACATTTAATATTGAATGTTATCACTTGACAAAATTATTACGAAAAGTCATGAAGGATTCAAAATCTAAAGTATGTGCAAGTTTTTGGAGAACTTTATAATCTTTATAAGGATTAAATCGATTCAAAATGCATGTAGCATATACAAATATTGTTATGCAAGTTGATAACTAGAATTGAAACTCTTGAAGAGTTTTCAAAAGGCAATTAGATTATTTGCTTAAAGAAGGTAAAGTAAGGAACTTGCAGAAATATTTGATTTTCAAGGGAAGATTCATAAAAGTAGATAGAAGAAAACATATTTTGTCAAGGTTTTTCTACACTAACGAGCTCCCAAGAATGGTGATATCAACATGCAAGAGGTCTGTTCAAGTAATATTATTGTTGATTTATTCACCAAGTCTCCACCAACTACATCTCTCTACCAACTACAACTTTCAAGAAGATGGTGCACAAGCTTGGAAAACGAAGATTCTAGTCTCTGGATTGATGTTGTCATTAGGGGGAGTTAATACGCGACGTACTCTTTTTTTCTCACAAGGTTTTGTCCCACTGGATTTTCCTTGTAAGGTTTTTAATGAGGCATCCGTAATGCGTATTGTTAGATATGTGTACTCTTTTTCCTACACTAGTTTTTTTCCCACTGGGTTTTATCTAGTATGGTTTTAACGAGGCACATAATCTACCGACATTCAAGGGGGAGTGTTATAAACAATTTGTGTTAAAGTGAATGTCTAATTATGTGGAGTCCTTGTAGGATATGGTTAGGAATCCTACTTGGAGACCAAGTAAGGTTTTCCCTATAAATAAAGGGTTTTCCTTCATTGTAAAGAAGATTGGTGGAAGATCTATGAATCCTAAATATACTTCGAAAGAAACAAGAAGTCTTTTCTCTTCTCTCTACTTTCTTTTTCTTCTAATTTCATATAGTTTCATAACAAAAATGATTAAATAAGATTAATTATTGATGATTTCATAATTAAACATGGGACAGGAACCAAAGAATTCACCAAAGAAAACATAATTCTCACTCTTCTAACTTGAAATTTTCAAGCTCTAAAAATAATAAAAAATAAAATATATATATATATATATATATATATATATATATATATATATATATATATATATATATATATTACCGTAGTAGTAAATAACAATAAAAATTATCTTGTTCAATTTCAAATTTTCATCCTTTTTACTTATTCTTTTTTGTTTATTTATTTATTTTCCATTTCTTATTTCGTAATGATAAGAAATTTTTTAAAAAGTATAAAAGAGAAGTAAAGTGTAGATTATCTATTTTAATTTGTATTTTGTAATCGTGAAAAGATAATTTATATCTAAATTTAAATATTAAAAATTTATATAAAACACTAAATAATAAAAATATGAAACTAAAGAGTTAGAAAAACAATTACTCTTTATTTATAAAAAGGAGTAGTTGTTACGCATCAATTTTTTAGAAAACAATTATTGATAAAAATATATTTTATTCGATTATACTCAGAATGTATGTGACCAAAATATGAAGATAACTGAAATTACCATCATGTCTCCTCTATTATGTGATTTCCTTCAATATCTTCGACTGCATATGAATCACATCATGCACAAATAAAGATTCATTACAATTAATTTTTATTATTATTTCAGTACTAGAGAAATATACAATATTTTATTTTATAAAAACATTGATGGTGCTTCATTGAAAAATTATAATAACACAGAAATGATATAAAAAGTTCTATATGATTTCAAAATAAAATTTTATAAAAAAAATTGAAAGAAAAACATCTTTATAGTTCTCTGATGACATGACAACACAAATTTGTTAATCATAATCTAGATTTAATTTTCTTTATTAACATTATTTGTGTTTTATAAAAGAAATGTTTGTTATTAAATGATATGCTAAAATATTAAGTATACGTTGTTGTAGTGACAATACTGTCATTTAATTCTTTTGCTCTCAAATTATTTGTTTTGAACTGATAAGAATTTCTGAAATTAAGTAATTTTATTGCATTCACTTTATAAATTAAATGTAAATTACCTATTTAAATAATTATTTAAATTACATTTTAAATAATTTTGTATATATACAATGTAAAATAGTTCAATAATGACAATCAAAACTCAAAGTACTTCAGAATTGATAGTCATCAACACATTAAAGTAAATACTAAAAATCATATGGTTCGTAAGTGTGGATCCTATTTAACAGCAATTTAAGATAGTTACTTATTAATGTTGTAATATTGCATAATTGTTAATTATTATGTTTTGAAAAATTTAAGCTAAATATTTAAATTTTATGTTTTTAAAAAAATTGAATTATGTATTTTTATAATGTGCCTATATATATCAATTTTAAAGTATTTTGAGTTAGATTATCGTTATTGAAAAATTAGAATTGTATATTAAATGAAAATAATTTTAAAACAAAATATATGCTAGTTATGTTATACTTTATTTATACACTTTTAACATATAGTAATTTAACATACGCATAAAATACATTTATTTTGAAGTATTTTAATTGATGTGTAGGTAATTGAGTGATCATTTATTCATTTGTTTTGAAATATCCACTTAACTAATATTATTGGAATGACTAGTGAAGTAATTTCACCATTTTCTATATATGTTAATTGTCGTGTGGATTGATTATAATATTAAAAATCAATGTGTTATTTATGGCATAGTTATAAATAAAATTATATTTACAAATGTCTAAATTTCAATATAATTTTTTTTAAATAAAACAACCATTATATAGACTAATCTATAAAGTTTGTTACATTTAAAGCAACGTTTAATTAAACTTTTTTTAGTCTTTGTTTAATTACTATATTTTACTAATTTTGTATTACAAAATAATTATGTATAATTAAGTAGATAAGATAGTCATTTGTAGTTATTAATGAGAAAATTAATTGTCTTCTTCAATAAAAAAATTTATTTTAAGCGAAAAAATAATTTTTCAAAGGTATGCATTCACCTAATGATCATATGCGTTCACCTTATGATCATAATTAAGTTAAGGAAAGCGATAGAGAAAGGAGTGTATATTACGTATCTGTAGAACATAATTTGGTATATAATGAAAAAATATTAATCCATAAAAAATAAAATTAAAAAGATATCTTTTTAACTATAGCATACGATTTTTTATTAAATAAGCAATATTTATTTTTAAGAATAATCGGATAAACTATACACACAAAAAAAATACTATACACAAAAAACATTTCATTCTTTTGGAAGCAAAATAGTTTGTGTTTTAGTAGTTCAAGGCGTAAGGGAAATAGAAAAAAGTTAGTTTTGTTTTGAGGGAAAAGTATTGAGGAAATAAATGCAAATATTAAAATAAGGATATTCTAGTCTTTTTACATTTCTGGCCAAACTATGATCAAATTTTTCTGGGCCATTTAGCATTACTCTAACATCATACTGAGAAACTTCTCAAAGCACTGCATGTGTACATCAACCATCCTTTTTTTTAATTTTCATCGTAAACGCTACAAGCTCCACCTTCAAACTTAATCATTCTATTCTCTCATACTAAATAAATGATATATTACCTCTCAAATAGGACGTCATTGGCAAGATAGACTTCATGCAGTTGTCCCTCATAAACATCTAGGGAAAATACCCCGTCTCTAAGTGCCTCAGCCAAAGCAGATGTAAATGGAGATTTTTGCATGAACCAATTCTTTGCACCGGGGGATTATCGGGGGTGAGGTAAGGAAGGAGATCATTGCATGAACCAATTCTTTGCACCGGGGGATTATCGGGGGTGAGGTAGGGAAGGAGACCATGGTGGAGTGGGATGAGAAAAATATCTTAAATTTTATTTTTTTAACAATTATACTGTAATCTTTAGTTTTAACTAATATTAATAGTTTATTTAATCTTATAACGGTGAAATATTTTTTCATGTGGAATGTCACATGACAAGGTTTTTGCAAATAAAAGAGAATGAGTATTACACACAACACTGAGGCGTGTTTCTTACACTAATAAATGTTAACTTAGCTATGAAATTCACACTCTTAATAGTTTAGATATGACACTAGAAAAATAACTCAAGTGTGTTTTTTACACATGTCTCATATAAAAAATTGAAAGTATACTTATGTTAACGATTCAACATTTTAAACTCTTGTTAAAAACCCAATATAAGTGACAGTGACACCTTATATACTAGAAGTATTCAAGTGTATAAGTATTCTAATATATAAAAAGTAGAAAAGTGCTATAAACCTCAATTTTTTTTCAAATTAGATTATATTCATTTATTACATACAATAACTGATTGATAACAATTGAGAAATCAAAGATAAAAAAGAGTTGAAAACTGTTCTGTATTTATTGTCTTTACAATTAATAAACCTATCCATTTTTTATATACAAAGGTAAAAGCATGATTCTAGCACAACATTATATCATATTTTGCACAATATCAATGATGTGATTGTACTTAGCTAAATTAGAATATTGTCTCGAATATTTTAGAATAATATTAGGTATTTGTAATAATATCAAATCATATATGATATTCTCACGACCCAAAATGATTCGTGAGTGATAGCCACACTTACCTCCTTAGGTAGGCAAACCAACACATCTAAACCCCAACATATACCAATAGTTCAACTATAAATAATATAAATAATGCGGAAGCTCCAAAAGATACTAAGCAACAAATTTAAATAAGTTTCTAAAGTTTAATACTTATCATCCCAAAATCTGATAAGCTTAACCAACAAAACTCCTTATCTCTGAAACATTAGTAAGTATTATCCAACTCTTCACTGCTTAAATCTTAGAAGGATCCACCATCACTCCATCCTTAGAAACCATGTACCCAAAGAAGGACACTGAATCGAGCCAAAACTCACATTTGGAGAATTTGGCATAAAACCTTTTCTCCCTAAAAAACTCCAATACAATTCTCAAATGCTCCTCATGTTCTTTCCTGATCTTTGAGTATATCAGTATGTCATCAATAAATACAATAACAAAGAGATCTAGATACGGCTTAAAAATCCCGTTCATCAGGCTCATGAAAGCAGCAGAAGCATTCGTAAGCCCAAAAAACATTACTAAGAATTCATAATGCTCATACCTAGTTCGAAAAGCAGTCTTTGGCACATCTGTTTCCCGTATTTTCAATTGATGATAGTCAAACCTCAAATAAATTTTAGAGAAGATACAAGCACCTTGTAACTGATCGAACAAATCATTAATGCGAGGAATGAGATACTTGTTCTTAATAGTTACCTTATTCAACTACCTGTAGTCTATGCACATTCGTAAACTACCATCGTTCTTCATCACAAATAACACTAGAGCAGCCCAGAAAGATACACTCGGTCTAACAAAACCTTTACCTAATGTAACGACCTGTTTAGTCATTTTGAGCAGCAGATTTTATTTCTGGAAAACTGGCTGAGACGACGGACCCCACGACAGACCGTCATGGGCACGACGGACCGTCGCAGGGTCTCGTTTCAAAACACTTAGAAATTCTGAAATTGGGTACTGAAATTGACTCTCTGAACTTTGTGACGACATGGCAGGACGGACCGTCGTGGGCACGATGGACCGTCACAGACCCTTTAATAGAATTGAGTCTCTGAACTCTGTGACGGAGCAGCAGGATGGACCGTCGCAGGCACGACGGGCCGTCACAGACTGCGTAATCCCAGTCTAGGTCAGATTTCTTTAAATGTTTTAAGGGACGTTTTGTACTATTCCTGCTTTAATTATAAAGAAAGTAGGTTAATAATAATAAGTCTAATTACTTGGGGGTTAAAAGAGGTAACCTTGAGTTAATTAGTTGGTTATTGTTGTCATCTTTTATACTTAATTATATGCTAATTAGGGTAAAAGAAAGAGGGTTTGAATAAGAAAAATAGAAAGAACAAAGAGAGAGAGAGAGAGAGAGAGAGAGGGGATCGAACGAGAAGAAGAAACAAAGTTTGGGAAATTGCTTGCTTGATCACTAATCTTCGGTGGAGGTAGGTTATGGTTTTCATGCTATTCGTAGTAAACTCTTAATAGCGAATGATATGTGTTGGTAGTATTGTAAACCCTTCTATATGATTAATTGTATGCTTGCATGAATATGATTATGTAACTGTGATAAAATAAGCATGATGAATCTATTGAATCCTAAATCTTGAAAAGAAACCCTAATCTACTTTGTTTATGATGATGCCTTGGTATAAAAGAAGGCTTGATGAACGAAAGTGTTGAGATTAGGGGATCGGAGTGTCACGTTCCGACACCAGGATAGTATATGGATCGGGTGCCACGTTCCGGTACCAGGATAGAATGAGGATCGAAGTGTCACGTTCCGACACCAGGATAGTATATGGATCGGGTGCCACATTCCGGTACCAGGATAGAATGAGGATCGGAGTGTCACCTTCCGACACCAGGATAGTATATGGATCGGGTGCCACGTTCCGGTACAAGGATAGAATGAGGATCGGAGTATCACGTTCCGACACCAGGATAGTATATGGATCGGGTGCCACATTCCGGTACCAGGATAGAATAAGGATCGGAGTGTCACGTTTCGACACCAGGATAGTATATGGATCGGGTGCCACGTTCCGGTACCAGGATAGAATAAGGATCGGAGTGTCAGGTTCTGACACCAGGATAGTATATGGAGCGGAGTGTCACGTACCGACACGAGGGGAATAAAGATAATGAACCTTGAAATATGTTAAATAAACTCAATCTAATGAACCTAATTCCCAAATGAGTATGATGGGGAGGCGTGAGTCCTCATTGATGTGCTTGGTGATGTGACCAAGAGTTATGATAATTGTAAATGTCGCATGTTGAGTATTGTAGTTTGTTTTATACTATTACTTGATATATATTGTCTTCTATTTTGAGTTGGCCGATGATATTTACTCAGTACTTTTGTTTGTACTGACCCCTTCTTTTATTTTTTCGTCTTTGTTATTTGTGGAGTGCAGCAAATGTACCGTCATCTTCAATTCAACCACAATTCTAGTCATTCTTCGTCGCACCGGATCTTCTGGGTGAGCTAATGCTTCTAGATTGGACTGGATCTTCTTCCTCATGTCTTGATGCCTTGAAGTTCCGGCATGGACTAGCTTTTACTTGTTTTAGCTTCTGAGAATACTCTTAGTTTAGTAATTTGATCATAGATGTTCTTGTGATGATGACTTCCAGATTTTGGGGATTAATAGACGTTGAATTTTAGAAGTTATTGAATTGGTTTTTATTAATGAGTTTAAGACTTCCTCATTACTTTCTGTTGATATTACATTGAAATGTTAAGGTTTAGAGTGGTTGGTTCGGTCACATAGGAGGGTAAGTGTGGGTAACAGTTGCGGCTCGGTTTTGGGTCGTGACAAACTTGGTATCAGAGCATTAGGTTTGTTGGTCTCATCACACAAGAACGAGTCTAGTAGAGTCTTAAGGAACGGTAGGTGGACGCCTTTACTTTTATTTGAGAGGCTATAAGACTTTAGGAAAATTCCATTCTTTCTTTCTTTCTTTCGTGCTATTACTTGGATCCAATTGGTATCTAGGTGATACAAATTGGTATCTGACCATCTTCACTCTATTTCGCAGATGGTTAGAACTAGAGCAACGACTGCGCCAGCACCGACAGCGGCAAGACAAGAAGCGTCTGAGCCAGTCACTGGAGCTGTAGCTCGAAGAGGAGTAGCGGCAAGAGGCCGTTGAAGAGGTCGTGGGAGGACGTCCTCTAGAGGAAGAGGACAAGCACCTAGCCCATCTGGTACTAGGGCGGTGACTCCTCCACCAACTGAGGAAGTGATAAGAGAGGGTGAGGAAGGGGAGAATGAACAAGTGCAAAATGAGGAATTGCCACCCCAACCTACCCCAGAGATGATCAATCAGGTTCTTGCTTATCTTAGCGGGTTATCTGATCAGGGTCAGGCACCTCCAGTGTTTTCTGCACCAACACCTCCGGTTCCATAGGTACGACATGCCACTGCTGGGGCTCCCCCCATGGATGCCTCATGGGAAATAGGCACGTTTCCTCGTCTGACTACAGGGCCTATAATGACAAATGATCAGCATGAACTTTTCAGTATGTTCTTGAAATTGAAACCTCCAGTATTCAAGGGTGCTGAATCTTAGGATGCCTACGATTTTCTGGTTGACAGTCATGAGCTACTACACATGATGGGTATAGTAGAACGGTTTGGTGTTGAGTTTGTGACTTATCAGTTTCAAGGGAACGCCAAAATGTGGTGGCGGTCACATGTTGAGTGTCAATCAACAGAGGCATCACCTATGACTTGGGCATCATTCTCTAGCTTGTTTATGGAGAAGTATATCCCCCGGACTTTGAGGGATAGGAAAAGAGATGAGTTCCTGAGCCTAGAGCAAGGTAGGATGTCGGTTACTGCTTATGAGGCTAGGTTTCGTTCACTATACAGATATGCCACCCAACTTTGTTTCAGTCCACAAGAGCGGATTCGCCATTTTGTGAAGAGGTTGAGGTCAGAATTGCGGATTTCAGCCTTACAGGTAGCGGCTACGGCAAAATCCTTTCAAGAAGTGGTAGACTTCGTGATAGAGATGGAAGGAGTAAAGCCAGATGACTTCACCATGGCGTCGACATCAAAAAGGTTTCGAAAGGGAGGTGAGTTTAATGGTTCTTACTCTAGAGGACAGGGTTCCGGAGGTTACTCAGTCCGACCAATTCAGTCTTCACTACAAACCGTCGTTGGGGGTCCACCTCAGACTGGTCAACACTTCTATGAGAGACCTATGCTTGAATCCAAAGAGTGTTATGGATATGGGGAGACTGGACACATTAAGAGGTATTGTCCAAAACAGAGTTACAGACCTCCAATGGTTAGAGGTAGAGGTGGTCATGGTAGAGGCCGTTATTCTAGAGGACGTGGTGGTCGAGGTAATGGTGGTCACCAAAAAGGCCGAGGTGATGGGCAAACTGGAGCCACTACATCACAACATGGTAGGGGCAACGGGCAGATAAACGATAAGGCCCATTGTTATGCTTTCCCTGGGAGATCTGAAGCGGAGACATCTGATGTTGTCATCACAGGTAATCTTTCGATTTGTGATTGCATGGCTTCTGTATTGTTTGATCCTGGATCCACATTTTCTTATGTATCTTCTTCATTTGCTACTGGTCTTAACTTACCTTGTGAATTACTTGACATGCCTATTCGTGTTTCTACTCCGATAGGTGAGTCTGTGATAGTTGAAAAAGTATATAGGTCTTGTTTGGTGAATTTTGTGGGGAGCAATACTTATGTAGATTTGGTTATTTTAGAAATGGTTGACTTTGATGTAATTCTGGGTATGACTTGGCTTTCTCCGAATTTTGCGATCTTGGATTGTAATGCTAAAACTGTGACGTTAGCCAAGCCTGGACAGATCCGTCAGTGTGGGAGGGCGACTACATTTCCAATCCGGTTCGTATCGTGTCCTTTCTTCGTGCTAAGAGAATGGTTAGTAAGGGTTGTTTAGCTTTCTTGGCACATCTCAGGGATGACACCACCCAAGTACCTTCAATCGAAACGGTTTTGGTAGTCCGTGAGTTCTTGGATGTGTTCCTGCAGATCTTCCTGGTATGCCACCGGATAGGGATATCGACTTCTGCATTGATCTTGAACCTGGCACTCGCCCCATTTCTATACCCCCCCTTATAGAATGTCTCCCGCGGAGTTAAGAGAGTTAAAGGCCCAACTTCAAGAGTTGTTGAGCAAAGGCTTCATTAGACCAAGTGCATCTCCTTGGGTTGCTCCGGTTTTTATTTGTGAAGAAGAAGGATGGAAGTTTTCGGATGTGCATAGACTACCGGCAGTTGAACAAGGTAACTATTAAGAACAAGTATCCCCTTCCTCGCATTGATGACTTGTTCGATCAGTTACAAGGTGCTTGTGGCTTCTCTAAGATTGACTTGAGGTCCGGTTATCATCAATTGAAAATACGGGCAACGGATGTGCCAAAGACTGCTTTTCAAACCAGGTATGGGCATTACGAATTTGTAGTGATGTCTTTTGGTCTTACGAATGCCCCTGCTACGTTCATGAGCTAGATGAACAGGATTTTTAAGCCATATTTGGATCTCTTTGTCATCGTATTTATTGATGATATACTGATATACTCTAAAAGTAAGAAGGAACATGAGGAACATTTGAGAATTGTATTGGAAATGTTGAGGGAGAAAAAGTTTTATGCCAAGGTATCCAAGTGTAAGTTTTGGCTAGATGCAGTGTCCTTCTTGGGGCACGTGGTTTCTAAGGATGGCGTGATGGTGGATCCTTCTAAGATTGAGACAGTGAAGAATTGGGTAAGTCCTACTAATGTGTCAGAAATAAGGAGCTTTGTTGGGTTAGCTAGCTATTACCGTTGATTTGTCAAGGGATTCTATTCCATTGCTTCCCAATTGACGAACTTGACTAAGCAGAATGTTCCATTTGTATGGTCGGACGAATGTGAGGAAAGCTTTCAGAAGCTCAAGACGTTGTTGACTACCGCACCTATCATTACCTTGCCAGTAGAGGGTAAGAACTTCATTGTTTATTGTGATGCATCCTATTCTGCTTTGGGTGCAGTGCTAATGCAAGAGAAGAATGTGATTGCTTATGCTTCGAGGCAATTAAAGGTGCATGAACGTAACTATCCGACCCATGATTTGGAGTTGGCCGCGCTAGTATTTGCATTAAAGCAATGGAGACACAATTTATATGGGGTTAAGTGTGAGGTCTATACGGATCATCATAGCCTACAGTATGTCTTTACTCAGAAAGATTTGAACTTGAGACAGAGGAGATGGATGTAACTACTGAAGGACTACGACATCACTATATTGTATCATCCGGGAAAGGCTAATGTTGTGGCAGATGCTTTAAGTAGAAAGGTAGGAAGCATGGGAAGTCTAGCTCACTTGCAAGTTTCTAGACGCCCATTGGCTAGAGAAGTTCAGATTCTGCCTAATGACCTTATGAGTTTAGAAGTAAATGAGAAGGGAGGATTTTTGGCTTGTGTGGAGGAAAGATCTTCCTTCCTTGACAAGATTAAGGGAGAGCAGTTTAAGGATGAGAAATTGATCCGGATCCGAGATAAAGTGTTGCAAGGAGAGGATAAAGAAGCAACAATCGATGAGGAAGGCGTTTTGAGGATTAAGGGAAGGGTATGTGTACCCCACGTTGATGATTTGATCAACACTATTCTGACAGAAGCTCATAGTTCAAGGTATTCTATACATCCGGGTGCAACCAAGATGTACCGTGACCTAAAGCAAAACTTTTGGTGGAGTAGAATGAAGCGTGATATTGTTGATTTTATTGCCAAATGTCCAAACTCTCAACAAGTAAAGTATGAACACCAGAGGCCCGGAGGAACACTTCAAAGAATGCCCATTCCTGAATGGAAGTGGGAGAGAATCGCAATGGACTTCGTGGTTGGTCTTCCAAAGACAATGGGTAAGTATGACTCTATTTGGGTGATTGTTGATAGGTTAACTAAGTCTGCTCATTTCATTCCGGTCAAGGTGACTTACAACGCAGAGAAGTTAGCCAAAATTTACATCTCGGAAGTGGTTCAATTGCATGGGGTTCCACTCTCCATCATATCAGATAGAGGTACGCAGTTTACTTCTAAGTTTTGGAAAACATTGCATGCGGAGTTGGGTACTAGGTTAGACCTTAGTACCGCATTTCACCCTCAGACCAATGGTCAGTCTGAGCGAACGATTCAAGTGATGGAGGATATGCTTCGTGCATGTATGATAGAATTTGGTGGTCATTGGGATAACTTCTTACCCTTAGCAAAATTTTCGTACAACAATTGCTATCACTCAAGCATTGATATGGCCCCATTTGAAACATTGTATGGTAGGAGATGTAGGTCTCCCATTGGTTGGTTTGATGCATTTGAGGTTAGACCTTGGGGTACTGACCTTTTGAGGGATTCATTAGAGAAAGTGAAATCTATTCAAGAAAAGCTTCTAGCGGCGCAAAGTAGGCAAAAAGAATATGCAGATCGAAAGGTTAGAGACTTAGAGTTCATAGAGGGTGAACAAGTCTTGCTGAAGGTTTCGCCCATGAAAGGGGTGATGTGGTTTGGTAAAAGAGGTAAACTAAGCCCAAGGTATATTGGTCCCTTTGAAGTACTTAAGCGAGTAGGGGAGGTGGCTTTTGAGTCAGCCTTGCCTCCAGGGCTGTCCGGAGTGCATCCGGTATTTCATGTGTCTATGTTCAAAAGATACCATGGGGATGAAAACTACATTATCTGTTGGGATTCAGTTTTGCTTGATGAGAATCTATCTTATGAGGAGGAGCCTGTTGCTATTTTAGCTAGAGAAGTCTGCAAGTTAAGGTCAAGGGAGATTGCATCCATAAGGTGCAATGGAAGAATCGGCCGGTTGAAGAAGCCACCTGGGAGAAGGAGGCAGATATGCAAGAAAGATACCCACATCTTCTCAAAGATTCAGGTACTCCTTCTCACCCTTATTTTTCTTCCTGTGATCGTTCGAGGACGAACGATGGGTAAATTGGTATCTATTGTAACGACCTGTTTAGTCGTTTTGAGCAGCAGATTTTATTTCTGAAAAACTAGCTGAGACGACGAACTGTCATGGGCACGATGGACCGTCGCAGGGTCTCGTTTCAAAACACTTAGAAATTCTAAAATTGGGTACTGAAATCGACTCTCTGAACTTCGTGACGACATGGCAGGACGGACCGTCGCGCGCACGTCGGACCGTCAAAGACCCTTTAATAGAATTGAGTCTCTGAACTCTGTGACGGAGCAGCAGGACGGACCGTCGCAGGCACGACGGGCTGTCACAGACTGCGTAATCCCAGTCTGGGTCGGATTTCTTTAAATGTTTTAAGGGACGTTTTGGACTATTCCTGCTTTAATTATAAAGAAAGTAGGTTAATAATAATAAGTCTAATTACTTGGGGGTTAAAAGAGGTAATCTTGAGTTAATTAGTGGGTTATTGTTGTCATCTTTTATACTTAATTTTATGCTAATTAGGGTAAAAGAATGAGGATTTGAATAAGAAAAATAGAAAGAACAAAGAGAGAGAGAGAGAGGATCGAACGAGAAGAAGAAACAAAGTTTGGGAAATTGCTTGCTTGATCACTAATCTTCGGTGGAGGTAGGTTATGGTTTTCATGCTATTCGTAGTAAACTCTTAATAGCGAATGATATGTGTTGGTAGTATTGTAAACCCTTCTATATGCTTAATTCTATGCTTGCATGAATATGATTATGTAATTGTGATAAAATAAGCATGATGAAGCTATTGAATCCTTAATCTTTAAAAGAAACCCTAATCTACTTTGTTAATGATGATGCCTTGGTATAAAAGAAGGCTTGATGAACGAAAGTAGTGATATTAGGGGATCGGAGTGTCACGTTCCGACACCAGGATAGTATATAGATCGGGTGCCACGTTCCGGTACCAAGATAGAATGAGGATCGGAGTGTCACGTTCCAACACCAGGATAGTATATGGATCGGGTGCCACGTTCCGGTACCAGGATAGAATGAGGATCGGAGTATCACGTTCCGACACCAGGATAGTATATGGATCGGGTGCCACGTTCCGGTACTAGGATAGAATGAGGATCGGAGTGTCACGTTCCGGCACCAAGATAGTATATGGATCGGGTGCCACGTTCCGGTACCGGGATAGAATGAGGATCGGAGTGTCACGTTCCGACACCAGGATAGTATATGGAGCGGAGTGTCACGTACCGACACAAGGGGAATAAAGATAATGAACCTTGAAATATGTTAAATAAACTCAATCTAATGAACCTAATTCCCAAATGAGTATGATGGGGAGGCGTGAGTCCTCATAGATGTGCTTGGTGATGTGACCAAGAGTTATGATAATTGTAAATGTCGCATGTTGAGTATTGTAGTTGGTTTTATACTATTACTTGATATATATTGTCTTCTATTTTGAGTTGGCCGATGATATCTACTCAGTACTTGTGTTTGTACTGACCCCCTACTTTTATGTTTTCGTCTTTGTTATTTGTGGAGTGCAGCAAACGTACCGTCATCTTCAACTCAACCGCAATTCTAGCACGTCTTCGTCGCACCAGATCTTTAGGGTGAGCTAATGCTTCTATCTTAGACTGGATCTTCTTCCTCATGTCTTGATGCCTTGAAGTTCCGGCATGGACTAGCTTTTACTTGTTTTAGCTTCTTAGAATACTCTTAGTTTAGTAATTTGATCATAGATGTTCTTGTGATGATGACTTCCAGATTTTGGGGATTAATAGACGTTGAATTTTAGAAGTTATTGAATTGGTTTTTATTAATGAGTTTAAGACTTCCGCATTACTTTCTGTTGATATTACATTGAAATGTTAAGGTTTAGATTGGTTGGTTCGCTCACATAGGAGGGTAAGTGTGGGTACCAGTCCCGGCTCGGTTTTGGGTCGTGACACCTAACAACTCCTGAAGTTGAGCCTTTAAGTGTCTTAACTCAGCTGGGGCCATTCTATAAGGTGGGATGCAAATGGGGCGAGTCCCTCGCTCTAGGTCAATACAAAAATCAATATCTCTATCCGGTGGCATACTAGGAAGGTCTGCACGAAACACATCCAGAAACTTACAGACTATCAAAACAGACTCAATCGAATGCAATTTGGAAGTATCATCCCTGAGATATGCCAAGAAAGCTAAACAACCCTTACTCATAATCCTCTTAGAACAAAGAAAAGATATAATACGAATCGGAGTTGAAATATAGTCACCCCCCAATACTAGCGGATCTGTCTCAGGCTTGGCCAATGTCATAGTTTTGGCATTACAATCTAAGATTGCAAAATTTGGAGAAAGCGAAGTCATACCCAGAATTACATCAAAATCAACCATATCTAGAATAATCAAATCTACATAAGTATTTCCCCCCACAAAAGTCACAAGGCAAGACCTATACACTTTCTCAACTATCACAGACTCACCCACATGAGTAGAGACACGAATAGGCATGTCAAGCAAATCACAATATATATCAAGACCACTAGTAAATAAGGAAGATACATATGAAAATGAAGATCTAGGATTAAACAATATAGAAGCCATACAATCATATACCAAAAGAGTACTTGTGAATTGTGCTAACAACATTAGATGTCTCTGCCTCAAACCTCCAGAGGAAATCATAACAATGGGCTCTATCACCTGTTTATCCATTGCCATTACCAAGCTGCGCTACAGTAGTTCAAACCTTCCCACCACCCCGACTGAACTGGTGACCACCATTACCTTGTCCACCACGTCCTCTAGAATGGCGGCTTCTACCATGACCACCTCTACCTCTAACTACTAGGGATCTGTAACTCTGTTTTGGACAATATTTCCTAATATGTCCAGCCTCTCCACATCCATAACAATTCCTAGAGTCAAGTATAGGTTTCTATGAAAATGGCGAAGTCTGGAGATAAACTCCAAACTCAGAAAAAAGTTGACTGGTCTGCGACGGACCCCCAGCTGAAGCCTGCAACAAACACTGAATGGTAAGGGCTGGGTAACCTCCTGAAATCTGTCCTCTAGAGTAAGAACCAATAAAATTACCTCCCTTAAGGAACTTCTTAAATGTCGACGCCGTGGTCAAGTTGTCTAGCTTCACCCCTCTACCTCTATCACAAAATTAACCACATCCTGAAAGGATTTTGTCGCAGCAGCTACCTATAAGACTGGAATCTGCAAATCGTACCTCAATCCTTGCACAAAGCGGCGAATCCGCTCTTGTGGACTGAAGCAAAGTTGAGTGGCATACCTGGATAGTGCACGAAACTTGACTCATAAGAAGCAACAGACATCCTTCCTTTCTCTAGGCTCAGGAACTCATCTCTCCTCCTATCCCTCAAAGTCCGGTGTATATACTTCTCCATAAATAAGTTAGAAAATGATGCCCAAGTCATAGGTGGTGCCGTTGCTGGTTGATACTCAACATACGACCGCCACCATATTTTTGCATCCCCCTAAAACTTGTAGGTCACAAACTCAACACTGAATCATTCAACTATGTCCATCTTATGTAGAATCTCATGACAATCAACCAGAAAATCATAGACATCTTCAGATTCAGCACCCTTGAAGACTGGAGGTTTCAACTTTAAGAACCTAATGAAAATGTCACGTTGATCACCTATTATTATAGGCCCTGTAGTTAATCGAGGAAACGTGCCTATTTCGAATGATCCATCCATGCGGGGAGCCACAACAGTTGCACGTTGTACTCCCTGAACCTGAGGTGGTGGTGCAGAAAACACTGGAGGTGTCTGGCCCTGATCAGATAACCCGCTAAGATAAATAAGAACCTGATTAATCATCTCTAGGGTAGGCCGGGTGGTACTTCCTTATCTTGAATCTAATCATTTTCCCCTTCTTTACCCTCTCTCACTACCTCATCAGTCGGTGGAGGAGTCACTGCTCTATTCCTAGCTGGACAAGGTGTTTGTCCTCTGCCTCTAGTGGGCGTCCTCCTGTGACCTCTAACACGGCCTCTTGCCACTCCTCCTCAAGTTAGAGCCCCAATGGTTGGCTCAAACGCACACTGTCTTTCTGGTGTTGGTGTTGGCACAATTGTTGCTTCACACTGTCTTTCTGGTGTTGGTGTTGGCACAATTGTTGCTCTAGTTCTAACAATTTGCGAAATAAAGTGAGAAGGTCAGATATCAATTTGTATCACCCAGATACCAATTAGATACATGTAATAGCACGAAAGAGAGAAGTAATGAAGTTTTCCTAAAGTCTTATAGCCCCTAGAAGAACAATAAAGGCGTCCCCATACTGTTCCGCAAGACTCTACTAGACTTGTCCTTGTGTGATGAGATTACCGAACCTAATGCTCTAATACCAAGTTTGTCACGACCCAAAATGATTCGTTAGTGGCACCCAGACTTACCTTCTTAGGTGGGCGAACCAACACATCTAAACCCCATATACCAATAGTTTAACTATAAATAATATAAATAATGCGGAAGCTCCAAAAGATACTAAGCACCCAATTGAAATAGGTTTCTAAAGTTTTTAATACTTATCATCCCAAAATCTGATAATCATCACGTCAAGGACATATATTTTAAAATTACCAAGTCTAAGAGTGTTTGAGAAAACCAAAATAATCAAAAATATGGTCCATGTACGAAATTCAAAGACATCAAGATGTGAATGAGAGAATCCAGCACGAGCTAGAATTAATATCTCACCCTAAACTCTGATGTGCTGGAGATGGCTACAGCTGAGGGCGAGTCGAAGTCGATGGTACACTTGTTGCACTCCACAAAAGAACAAAGAAGAAAATACAAGTAGGGGTCAGTACAAGGAGCACGTACTGAGTAGGTACCATTGGTTAATTCAAAATACAATTCAATATATATTGAATAATAATATAAAATCAACTACAATACTTAACAGGTGGCAAAAAACAAACATATGAACCATTGACAACAACACCATAATAGGTACACCATCAATCACAACATCAAGCACACCTATGAGGATTCATGCCTCCACACCATACTCGTTTTGAAAACATGTTCTTTGAGATTAAGTATATATTAAGTTACTTCAAGATTCCTTTCCTTTAATGTTATTGTGTCAGAACGTGACACTCCAATCCCATATATCGTGTCAGAACGTGACACTCTGATCCCATAATACCGTGTCGGAACGTGAAACTCCTATCCCATAATACCGTGTCAGAACGTGACACTCCAATCCAATTATCTCATTATTTTATTTCATCAACCCTCTTTATTCAAAGCGCTATTTTAATAGAGAGAGATCAAGATTAGAAATTTCATAGTCTCATAATTTTAGGTCAACCACAAACCACACAATCAAAACATAGAACCACACAATTGTAACGACCTGTTTAGTCGTTTTGAGCAGTAGAGTTTATTCTAGTAATAACTGTCTGGGTCGACGGATCCCACGATGGACCGTCATGGGCACGATGGACCGTCGAGGGGGTCTCATTCCAAAACACTTAGATTCTGAAAATTTGGGTACTGAGATCGACTCTATGAACTTCACGACGGAATGGCAGGACGGACCGTCGTTGGCACGACGGACCGTCACAAATCTTTCCACAGAATTAACTCTCTGAACTATGTGACGGACCTGCAGTACGGACCGTCACAGTCATGACGGACCGTCACAGGCTGCGTAACCCTGACTAGGTCGGATTTTTGTTAAAAGTTTTTAAGGGGCGTTTTGGACTATTCATGCTTTTAATTATAAAGTTAGTGGGTTAATGTTAATAATCCAATTACTTGGGGGTTAAGGAGATAACCTTGAAATAAATAGTGGGTTATTTTTATCATCTTTTATACTTAATTATATGACAATTAGGGTAAAAGAAAAAGGGTTTGAATAAGAAAAATAGAAAGAATAGAGAGAAAGAGAGAAACGAGCGAGAGAAAGAGAAGAACGCAGAGGAAAGCAAAGGTTTTGGATAGCTTGCTCGATCACAATTCTTCGGTGGAGGTAGGTTATGGTCTATGCTATTTCATAGTAAACTCTTAATAGCGAATGATATGTATTGGGTAGTATTGTAAAGTCTTCTATATGCTTAATTGTATGCTTGCATGATGTGATTATGTAATTGTAATGAATTATCATGATGAGGCTGTTAAATCTTAAACCTTAAAACCTCTCTGTTAATGATGATGCCTTAGTATAAAAGAAGGCTTGATGAACTAAAAAATGAGGTTAATGGATCGAGTGTCAAGTTCCGACACCAGGATCGTAGTAGTGGATCGGGTGTCACGTTCCGACACTAGGATAGTAGTAGTGGATCGGGTGTGACGTTTTGACACCAGGATAGTAGTAGTGGATCGGGTGTCACGTTCCGACACCAGTATAGTAGTAGTGGATCGGGTGTCACGTTCCGACAGCAGGATAGTAGATGGATTAGAGTGTCACGTTCCGACACCAGGATAATAAAGAGAATGAATATTGAGGGGATCAGAGTGTCACGTTCCGACACCAGGATAGTAAAGAGAATGAATCTTGAAATATGTTAATATACTCAATCTAAAGAACCTGTTTCCCAAATAAGGATGGTGTGGAGGCTTGAGTCCTCATAGATGTGCTTGGTGTTGTGGCCAAGGGTTATGGTAATTGTTGTTGTCACCTGTTAAGTGTTATGGTTGATTTTATGCTATTATCTGATATATATTGCTTTCTATGTTGAGTTTGCCGATGATACCTACTCAGTACTTGTGCCTTGTACTGACCCCTACTTGTATGTTTCTTTCTTTGTTATTTGTGGAGTGCAGCAAACGTGCCATCGTCTTCAACTCGTCCTCAACTCTAGCCAGTCTTCATCACACCAGAATTCAGGGTGAGCTATTGTTTCTAGCTTGGACTGGATCTTTTTCTTCACGTCTTGATGCCTTGAAGTTCTGGCATGGACTAGCTGTTCATTTATTTTAGCTTCTTAGATACTCTTAGACTTAGTAATTTGAGGATAGATTTTCTTGTGGTGATGACTTCCAGAATTTGGGAATATTAAATTTTAGAAGTTATTTATTGGTTATAATAATGAGTTTTAAGTCTTCCACATTATTTTCTGTTTTGTTTTTATGGATGAAATGTTGGGGTTTAGATTGGTTGGTTCGCTCACATAAGAGGATAAGTGTGGGTGCCACTCGCGGGTCGTTTTGGGTCGTGACAAACTTGGTATCAGAGCATTAGGTTCGTTGGTCTCATCACACAAGAACGAGTTTAGTAGAGTCTTAAGGAACGGTAGGGGGACGCCTTTACTTTTCTTTGAGAGGCTATAAGACTTTAGGAAAATTCCATTCTTTCTTTTTTTCGTGCTATTACTTGGATCCAATTGGTATCTAGGTAATACAAATTGGTATCTGACCATCGTCACTCAATTTCGCAGATGGTTAGCACTAGAGCAACAACTGCGCCAACACCAACACCGGCAAGACAAGATGCGTCTGAGCCAGCCACTGGTGCTGTAGCTCGGAGAGGAGCAGTGGCAAGAGGCCGTGGTAGAGGTTGCGGGAGGACGTCCTCTAGAGGAAGAGGACAAACACCTGGCCCATCTAGTACTAGGGCGGTGACTCCTCCACCGACTGAGGAAGTACTAAGAGAGGGTGAGGAAGGGGAGAATGAACAAGTGCAGAATGAGGAATTACCACCCCAACCTACCCCGGAGATGATTAATCAGGTTCTTGCTTATCTTAGCGGGTTATCTGATCAGGGCCAGACACCTCCAGTGTTTTCTGCACCAGCACCTCAGGTTCCGGGAGTACAACATGCAGCTGTTGTGGCTCCCCGCATGGATGCCTCATTGGAAATAGGCATGTTTCCTCGATTGACTACGGGGCCCATAATGACGAGTGTTCAGCACGAAATTTTCAGTAAGTTCTTGAAATTGAAACCTCCAGTCTTCAAGGGTGCTGAATCTGAGGATGCTTATGATTTTCTGGTTGATTGTCATGAGTTGCTAGATAAGATGGGCATAGTAGAACGATTTGGCGTTGAGTTTGTGATCTATCAGTTTCAGGGGAACGCCAAAATATGGTGGCGGTCATATGTTGAGTGTCAACCAGCATAGGCACCACCCATGACTTGGGAATCATTCTCTAGTTTATTTATGGAGAAGTATATACCCCGTACTTTGAGGGATAGGAGGAGAGATGAGTTCCTAAGCCTAGAGCAAGGCAGGATGTCGGTTACTGCTTATGAGGCTAAGTTTTGTGCACTATCCAGGTATGCCACCCATCTTTGCTTCAGTCCACAAGAGCGGATTCGTCGTTTTGTGAAGGGGTTGAGGTCAGATTTGCGGATTTCAGCCTTACAGGTAGCTGCTACAGCAAAATCCTTTCAGGAAGTGGTAGACTTTGTGATAGAGGTGGAGGGAGTGAAGCCAGATGACTTCACCATGGAATCAACTACTAAGAAGTTTCGTAAGGGAGGCGAGTTTAATGGTTCTTACTCCAGAGGGCAGGGTTCAGGAGGTTTCCCAGCCCGACCTATTCAGTCTTCACTGCAGGCTGTAGCTGGGGGTCCACCGTAGACCGGTCAACATTTCTCTGAGTTTTGGAGGTTACCCCCAGACTTCATCATTCTCAAAGAGACCTATGCTTGAACCCAGAGTGTGTTATGGATGTGGGAATATTGGACATATTAAGAGATATTGTCCAAAACAGAGTTACAGACCCCCAATAGTAAGAGGTAGAGGTGGTCATGGAAGAGGCCTCCATTCTGGAGGACATGGTGGTCAAGGTAATGGTGGTCACCAAACCAACCGGGGTGGCGGGCAAGCCGGAGCGACTGCAGCAGAACATGGTAGGGGCAACGGACAGACAGGTGATAGGGCCCATTGTTATGCTTTCCCTGGGAGGTCTGAAGCGGAGACATCTGATGCTGTTATCACAGGTAATCTTTTGGTTTGTGATTACATGGCTTTTGTATTATTTGATCCTTGCTCCACATTTTCATATGTATCTTCCTCATTTGCTACTGGTCTTAATTTACATAGTGAATTGCTTGACATACCTATTCGTGTTTCTACTCCGGTGGGTGAGTCTGTGATAGTTGAAAAGGTGTATAGGTCTTGTCTTGTAACGTTTGTGGGGAGCAATACTCATGTAGACTTGGTTATCTTAGAAATGGTTGATTTCAACGTAATTCTGGGTATGACTTAGGTTTCTCCAAACTTTGCAATCTTAGATTGTAATGCCAAAACTGTGACATTGGCCAAGCCTGGGACAAATCCGTTAGTGTGGGAGGGTGACTACACTTCCAATCCAGTTTTTATCATCTCCTTTCTTCGTGCTAAGAGAATGGTTAGTAAGGGTTGTTTAGCTTTCTTGGCACATCTCAGGGATGATACTACCCAAGTACCTTCAATTGAGTGGGTTTTGATAGTCTGTGAGTTTCTGGATGTGTTTCCTGCAGACCTTCCTGGTATGCCACCGGATAGGGATATTGACTTTTGCATTGATCTGGAGCCGGGTACTCGCCCCATTTCCATGCCCCCTTATAGAATGGCTCCCGCTGAGTTAAGAGAGTTAAAGGCCCAACTTCAAGAGTTGTTATATTAGACCAAAGGCATCCCCTTGGGGTGCTCCTGTTTTGTTTGTGAAGAAGAAGGATGGAAGCTTTCGGATGTGCATAGACTACAGGCAACTAAATAAAGTAACTGTTAAGAACAAGTATCCTCTTCCTCGCATTGATGATTTATTCGATCAGTTACAAGGTGCTTGTACCTTCTCAAAAATCAACTTGAGATCTGGTTATCATCAATTGAAAATACGGGCAGCAGATGTGCCAAAGACTGTTTTTCGAACCAAGTATGGGCATTATGAATTCTTAGTAATGTCTTTTGGACTTACGAATACCCCTGCTGCTTTCATGAGCTTGATGAACGGGATTTTTAAGCCATATCTGGATCTCTTTGTCATTGTGTTCATTGATGATATACTGATATACTTAAAGAGCAGGAAAGAACATGAGGAGCATTTGAGAATAGTATTGGAAGTGTTGAGGAAGAAAAAGCTTTATGCCAAATTCTCCAAGTGTGAGTTTTGTCTAGATTCAGTGTCCTTCTTGGAGCATGTGGTTTCTAAGGATGGAGTGATGGTGGATCCTTCTAAGATCAAAGCAGTGAAGAGTTGGGTAAGACCTACTAATGTTACAGAGGTGAGGAGCTTTTTTGGTTTAGCTAGCTACTACCGTCGATTTGTCAAGGGATTTTCCTCTGTTGCTTCCCAATTGACAAATTTGACTAAGAAGAGTGTTCCATTTGTATGGTCGGACGACTGTGAAGAAAGCTTTCAGAAACTCAAGACCTTGTTGACTACTTCACCAATTCTTACCTTGCCAGTGGAAGGTAAGAATTTCATTGTTTATTGTGATGCATCCTATTCTGGTTTGGGTGCTGTGCTAATGTAAGAGAAGAATGTAATTACTTATGCTTCGAGGAAATTAAAGGTGCATGAACGTAACTATCTGACCCACGATTTGGAGTTGGCTGCGGTAGTGTTTTCATTAAAGCAATGGAGACATTATCTATATGGGGTTAAGTGTGAAGTCTATACGGATCATCGTAGCTTACAGTATGTATTTACTCAGAAAGATTTGGATTTGAGACAGAGGAGTTGGATGGAACTACTGAAGGACTACGATATCACTATCTTGTATCATCCGGGAAAATCTAATGTTGTGGCAGATGCGTTAAGTAGAAAAGCAGGGAGCATGGAAAGCCTAGCTCACTTACAGGTTTCCAGACACCCATTGGCTAGAGAGGTTCAGACTCTGGCTAATGACTTTATGATGCTAGAAGTAAATGAGAAGGGAGAATTTTTGGCCTCTGTGGAGGCAAGATCTTCCTTTCTTGACAAGATTAAGGGAAAGCAGTTTACTTATGAGAAACTGATCCGGATCCGAGATAAGGTATTGCGAGGAGAGGCTAAAGAAGCAAAAATCGATGAGGAAGGTGTTTTGAGAATTAAGGGAAGGGTATGTGTACCCCGCGTCAATGATTTGATTCACACTATTCCTATAGAGGCTCATAATTCAAGGTATTCTATACATCCTGGTGCAACCAAGATGTATCGTGACCTAAAGCAACATTTTTGGTGGAGTAGGATGAAGCGTGACATTGTTGAGTTTGTTGCTCAATGCCTGAATTGTCAGCAGGTAAAGTATGAACACCAGAGGCCTGGAGGGATACTTCAGAGGATGCCCATTCCTGAATGGAAGTGGGAGAGAATTGCAATGGACTTCGTGGTTGGTCTTCCCAAGACAATGGGTAAGTATGACTCCATTTGGGTGATTGTTGATAGGTTAACTAAGTCTACTCATTTCATTCCTGTCAAGGTGACATACAATGCAGAGAAGTTAGCCAAACTTTACATCTCAGAAATCGTTCGGTTGCATGGAGTTCCACTTTCCATCATATCAGATAGAGGTACGCAGTTTACTTCTAAGTTTTGGAAAACATTGCATGCCGAGTTAGGTACTAGGTTGGATCTTAGTACTGCATTTCACCATCAGACCGATGGTCAGTCTAAGCGAACGATTCAGGTTTTGGAGGATATGCTTCGTGCATGTGTGATAGAATTTGGTGGTCATTGGGATAACTTCTTACCCTTAGCAGAGTTCTCATACAACAATAGCTATCACTCAAGTATTGATATGGCCCCATTTGAGGCACTGTATGGGAGAAGATGTAGGTCTCCCATTGGGTGGTTTGATGCATTTGAGGTTAGACCTTGGGGTACTAACCTTCTGAGGGAATCGTTAGATAAAGTGAAATGCATTCAAGAAAAGCTTTTAGCGGCTCAAAGTAGTAAGAAAGAATATGCAGATCGAAAGGTTAGAGACTTGGAGTTTATGGAGGGTGAGCAAGTCTTGCTGAAGGTTTCGCCCATGAAAGGGGTGATGCGGTTTGGTAAGCTTAGTCCGAGGTATATTAGTCCATTTGAAGTTCTGAAGCGCGTGGGGGAGGTAGCTTATGAATTAGCCTTGCCCCCAGGACTGTCAGGAGTGCATTCGGTATTTCATGTGTCTATGTTGAAAAGATACCATGGGGATGGAAACTACATCATTCGTTGGGATTCAGTTCTGCTTGATGAGAATTTGTCTTATGAGGAGGAGCCTGTTGCTATTTTAGATAGAGAAGCCCGCAAGTTGAGGTCAAGGGAGATTGCATCCATCAAGGTTCAATGGAAGAATCGGCCAGTTGAAGAGTCCACTTGGGAGAAGGAGGCTGATATGCAATAAAGATACCCACACCTGTTTACAGATTCAGGTACTCCTTTTCGCCCTTGTTTTATTCTTGTGATCGTTCGAGGAAGAACGATGGGTAAATTGGTATCTATTGTAACGACCTGTTTAGTCGTTTTGAGCAGTACAGTTTATTCTGGTAATAACTGTCTTGGTCGACGGATCCCACGACAGACCGTCATGGGCACGACGAACCGTCGAGGGGGTCTCGTTCCAAAACACTTAGATTCTGAAAATTTGGGTATTGAGATCGACTCTCTGAACTTCACGACGGAATGGCAGGACGGACCGTCGTTGGCACGACAAACCTTCACAAATCGTTCCACAGAATTAACTCTTTGAACTTTGTGACGGACCTGCAGTACGGACCGTCACAGTCATGACGGACCGTCACAGGCTGCGTAACCCTGACTGGGTCGGATTTCTGTTAAAAGTTTTTAAGGGGCGTTTTGGACTATTCATGCTTATAATTATAAAGTTAGTGGGTTAATGTTAATAATTCAATTACTTGGGGGTTAAAGGAGATAACCTTGAAATAAATAGTGGGTTATTTTTATCATCTTTTATACTTAATTATATGACAATTAGGGTAAAAGAAAAAGGGTTTGAATAAGAAAAATAGAAAGAATAGAGAGAAAGAGAGAAACGAGCGAGAGAAAGAGAAGAACGCAGAGGAAAGCAAAGGTTTTGGATAGCTTGCTCGATCACAATTCTTCGGTGGAGGAAGGTTATGGTTTATGCTATTTCATAGTAAACTCTTAATAGCGAATGATATGTATTGGGTAGTATTGTAAAGTCTTCTATATGCTTAATTGTATGCTTGCATGATGTGATTATGTAATTGTAATGAATTAGCATGATGAGGCTGTTGAATCTTAAACCTTAAAACCTCTCTGTTACTGATGATGCCTTAGTATAAAAGAAGGCTTGATGAACTAAAAAAATGAGGTTAATGGATCGAGTGTCACGTTCCGACACCAGGATCGTAGTAGTGGATCGGGTGTCACGTTCCGACACTAGGATAGTAGTGGTGGATCGGGTGTCACGTTCCGACACCAGGATAGTAGTAGTGGATCGGGTGTCACGTTCCGACACCAGGATAGTAGTAGTGGATCGGGTGTCACGTTCCGACACCAGGATAGTAGATGGATCGGAGTGTCACGTTCCGACACAAGGAAAATAAAGAGAATGAATATTGAGGGGATGAGAGTGTCACGTTCCGACACCAGGATAGTAAAGAGAATGAATCTTGAAATATGTTAATATACTCAATCTAAAGAACCTGTTTCCCAAATGAGTATGGTGTGAAGGCTTGAGTCCTCATAAATGTGCTTGGTGTTGTGGCCAAGGGTTATGGTAATTGTTGTTGTCACCTGTTAAGTGTTATGGTTGATTTTATGCTATTATCTGATATATATTGCTTTCTATGTTGAGTTGGCCGATGATACCTACTCAGTACTTGTGCCTTGTACCGACCCCTACTTGTATGTTTCTTTCTTTGTTATTTGTGGAGTGCAGCAAACGTGCCATCGTCTTCAACTCGTCCTCAACTCTAGCCAGTCTTCATCACACCAGAGTTCAGGGTGAACTATTGTTTCTAGCTTGGACTGGATCTTCTTCTTCACGTCTTGATGCCTTGAAGTTCTGGCATGGACTAGCTGTTCATTTATTTTAGCTTCTTAGATACTCTTAGACTTAGTAATTTGAGGATAGATGTTCTTGTGGTGATGACTTCCAGATTTTGGGAATAATAAGTATTAAATTTTAGAAGTTATATATTGGTTATAATAATGAGTTTTAAGTCTTCCGCATTATTTTCTGTTTTGTCTTTATGGATGAAATGTTGGGGTTTAGATTGGTTGGTGTGCTCACATAAGAGGGTAAGTGTGGGTGCCACTCGCGGCTCGTTTTGGATCATGACAACAATCAAGTACATAAGAGACTTTACAATATCACTCAATACATATCAATCACTATTGAGAGTTAATCTATAAAATAGAAATAAACCATAACCTACCTTCACCGAAGAATCAAAGTCAAGCAACAACTTCTCCAATGTCTTCCATTCCTTATTGCCTCTGAACCCTTCCAGTCTATCAAATATATATATACATAAGGTGTAAGTTCACAAGACCATAAAGACTCCGATTATTCTGTGTATCCGAACTAATTATATAATCAATTTCCTAAAGTTCAAACTTAAGAAAAATTCCCCATTCTCAAATTATCATAATTTTGAATGAAGTTTAAAATAATTTAATACACCTAAATTTATTACCTATCACAATATATCAAACTTTAGTTTATTAAATAATAATAATAAGTAGATATAATATCCCAACCTAAAGCCACTGGTGTCGAAACCAGTGGCAGTCCTCACTTTAACCCTGCACGTTCAGTTCCAATATTAACATATGTAAATATATACCAACATCGTTATATTAATTCTTAGGCAATCAACAGGTACAGTAATGTGACCCTTTATGCTCCCTACTTCATTCGTTATTAATTATAATTATTAACTAAGAGACATAAAATTGGTCCACATACATAACTACTTTAACTTCAATTCTCCCCGATTAATTATATTATAATAATATTTAAATCCTCCACCCACCATGCTTTCAATAACCTTTAACAAATATTCTATACATATATTTGTTGATAGTAATTCCTAGAGAACCCAATTGATTTGCAAAATTCAAGTTAACATATACGATAAGTTTCATAGTCACCGCCATACATTAACCAATAAAGCATAAGACTCCTATTAATCTAATAAAGAAAAGAAAAACATAAAGGTCACCTGAACTCCTTCTTGAATTTGCTTTGACGATTCGTGCGCCTCCTTTCTATTTTTTTCTCCTTTCTACATATCAATTATCACCCTAATTGTATACCTTAATATTATAATGGGGTAAAATTGACCCTTTATTTATTTTTATTTTTTTTGTTATTTTTTTTAACCACCAACACTATAAATTATTAAAACTACCCCACTAATATCATAATTATATTTATGAATAGTTCAAAACACCCATTTAAAATCTATCGGAAAGTATTTATCGAGAAAAAATTTTAGTGCTCAAACCGACTAAATGGTTTCTACAGATATGGTCAATATCCACTCTCAAATTGATGTTACTTATCATGAAGCATTAATTTGGATAATAGGAATTGATATCTCCTTCTTTTCATCGCTTTTGTAAACAATTTTGTCAATTGATCATGCGACATGATATGTTGAAGACTATTGACTTGATCAACAAAAAGTTCTTTATTATAATGACAATCTACTTCAATGTGTTTTGTGTTCTCATGGTTGACCGAATTTGTTGCTATTTGTATTATATATAATGTAGTGGAGCCATCGACAAAGATATGAAGTTCTACCATCAATAGACATATCCACACAATTTCAAAGCAAGCGGATGAGATTGATCTATATTCTGCCTCCGTTGATGATTTCAAAATTCTTGCCTGCTCCTTGCACTTCCATGAGACAAGTGATGATTTGATTAATATATACCATCCTGTCGTAGACTTTCAAGAGTTCGGACATTCTGGTTAATCTGCATCTGCATACCCTTTGAGATTTAGAAAGGCTGAATGAAAGAAAATACCTCGATTAATTGTATTCAGAACATAGCGAATGATTTTTTAAGTGGGCAGAAAAAAGATGCTTGCAAGGATTTGTAATAAATTGGCTCAAGGTTTGAACTGGATAAGATATGTCAGGTCTTGTTATTGTAAAATATATTAGACAAGAAATGTAATGACCCGAAAATTAAATTATTAACGAATAATTAATTTAATTGATAATATTGGGCCAGGTCTAAAATTAAATTAAAATCCTATATTTTTGGCCCATATATAATAAAAATAGGTTAGTACATAATTATTTTAGAAAAGCAAAGAGAGTTAGGAACATACATGCATCGACGAACTGTAAAGGAGGGAGCCGTTTCTCCAGGTAAGCCGCACAAATATTGAGAAGTTAAATTGTAGAATATTTAACAATTTATTATTTAAATATATTAGTAGAAGGGAATTATCAATTTCTATATTGTTGTGAGGGTTGATTTTTTCAACCTAAAGGAAGCAAATAGATTGCTACAATGCAGCGTGACCCTTTTAATTGTTTTTTTTTAAAAAAAAACTAGTGATAGTATGTTAATGATAATGTATTTTAGTTGTGAAATTTTATAGTAATATAGTGATACTGCCAGGGATAATTTATGACACTAGTGTTAGTGTCATTATGTTTGGATAAATCACCGATTTTAGATTTTTGGTACCGTGTTCAATAATTAAGGATGCTAATTATGCTTCTAAATTCGGTCACCACTTTATGATTCAAGTTGACATATTATTATACCTAATTAAATAATATATGTATTATATTATATGAATACCATTATATTATGACATTGAAAGAGTTAGGACTTAATCTTAAGCGTGAACTTTGGAGAAAATTGAAAGAGTTGACATATTGATTGACACCAAGATTAAGAACAAATTTATAAATTAAGTAAGTTTTTGGGTCTAGGCTAGACCTATAGTAATATGATTATTTGTTAGTCCGAAAGTCTTATTGTAATTACTTAAAATAGATTGCATTTATTTGGAGGTTGAATTAAAGGGAAAGATTCAAGTCCCGTAGTAATTGTACAATAACTTGAGGCAAGTGGATTTCTAAACCCTTGTTATGTGTATGAAATTCATGTATTTTCCTTATGGTATGTGTTTGGGAATAATAGGACTTGGTGAAGGATTGACTTGTCCGCCTTTATTAATTATAATGATGAAAAGGGATAATAAAAGGTCATGTGATTGATTGTTTATGTGTGATGGGTTGAGAATGGTATGAATATTGGTGTTATAAAGGCAAGGTTTATTACTATAGAATGAGGATTGTAATCCGAGAATATCAAAAGCAAATGGGTATTAATTGTTAATTATTAGCTTGATTTACTATGTGTGATTATGTTTTTTACTGAACCCGTATAATTGTGAAAATTAGGGTGATTATATGTCATAGAGACATTTGATTTATTCAGATGTTGTATCATCCCCTTTATTTGATATCATATTGTGCACATGCATTGACATGAGATTGGGTATGAGTAAATGTCTAACACATGGAGATCGTCAGTGTTGAGATTGAGTTTGATTATTTGGGCACGTAGAGGTCGTCCGTGCGAAATATGTTTGATTTATGATAGTGTATTGATATCGTCCACACAAACAATTGGAGATCGTCTGTATCGATATATGGACCTCGCGAGTCCCCCATGGATCGTGAACTCTCGATATATTTTCGAGGAGTATCATGTATATACGGTTGAGAGTTCTTGGTATTCTGAGGCATATCACTTCATGGTGTCATATTGCATTGCATCCACAACATCCTTCGTTCTTGATGATTATGTGTTTATTGGTGGTTGGAAAGTACTTGAAATATATTTACCTCTATTTGATGAACTTGATCTTGTGTGTTGCTGTTATTGGGAGTGCCTATTTGTGAAAGTTGTGATTGTTTAATACTGAGTTTGTAGTAGAGAATGTGTAATTTGTTAAAAATGACTTTGATGAGCTGGGTGCTATGAAAAACTATGAACTGTTAGGTTGGGCTGATTTTTATGTAGGTTGTAATATTGGAGGTTCGGTTGGTGTGTAAGGAGTACCCGTATTTTATCCCCTTAGCTTGTGTTTAGAAGTTTACTTGCTGGGTACCGTGTGGTTTGGTACTCACCCCTTGCTACTATAATTCTTTTGAATGTTACTAACCCGTACCTTTGTAATATTTCTCTTCTCCTTGTTCGAGGCTTCTTGTGGAGAATTGTGAGATAGTTGCTTGATATCTCAGCCGACGTTCTTACTCCTATTTACAATCTTGTTCTATTCGAGAAACAATGTCATAGACTTATTTTTTTTCTTGAATCAATTGTTACAATTTAGAGGCTTGTATACGTGACAACAAGATTTTAGGGGTATTATTGAGTAGATTATGAATTTTTTTGCATTTTAGTAATGATCGAGTTTAGGCTGACTTTTCTTGGTAGGATAAGACGAGTGTCATCATGTCCATTTTAGAGTCGTGACGACCAATGAGCCTCATGTACCAATGTTGGTTCTGCAAGAGGGTCACCATCATCATTTTTGTACTTCACATTGATCTTCATAGGTGTGTGAGCTGCCTTTTGATTACGGAGACATGCTTGTGTGACAAGATCCTCTGCATACTTCTTTTGGCTTAGCATGATACCATCATCCAAATATTCAACCTCCAACTCCAAAAATATGTTTGTTGACACCCACTTTTGAACCTCCACAATATAAATCAATCATCGAGCTTCCTAAATTTCAAGCGTTTTGAAATAATAAGTTTAAAATATATATATATATATATTTCAAATTATTTTTAATTAATTTTATAATTTTTAAGTAACATTTATCCTTTTATATATATTTTTGTATATAATTAGTATATTTATAAACATGTCGAAAATCATCTCAAAAAAACTTTAATTTTAGTAAGTATTTTAGTTAATTTGTTTAGTTTAAATTATGCTATGATTTTGAATAATTAGTTTACAATTAATTCAATTATTTTATTTCCTTAATAATAAGAAACTCGTTAATTAATTAATATTAATTTTGCTTATTTAGGATTTAGTCAAATTTGTCAATTCAACTCAATTAGGTTAATTCTTAAATCCCAATCTCACCTCTTCGTTACCTTTATCACCAACTTAAACACCAAAATTTGGTTTAACAATCCACTACACCAAAATATTACACCAAAAAAGAATTTGCTCTCTCTCTTCATTATTATATTATTATTCCTTATTTTATTTATATTTTTTTAATAAAATAAATTCTTTCTAAAACATCATCATATATAATTCATATTATTTCCTTTTTAAAATCTTGTAATATTAAATTATTTTGTACCATAATTTTTCAAATAAAATAAATTGCGAACAAATATTATATATAACACTGGACAATACAAATAAAAGTGAAATCATTAATGAGATACAATTAAATAAACATTACATAATTTTAAAAAACTATTTTAAGTTCTACATAAATATTCAACTTTCAAGATCACCACGGTGCTCTCATAAATGCTCTATTAATCCATTACATAGTTCAAAATGAGTTTCTTGTCCTTTATTTTTAAATATCCAGCTAGAAATTCTTAAAATTGATAATTAATGTCATTTCTACAATCGGAGTTGGACCTTCTGACGCATCTTGAATTGATGCATTAAGATCACACTCATCCTCAATTATCATGTTGTGCATTATAATAAATGAAGTTAATATATCATGTAATACTTCTTTTTCTCCAAAAATGTGACGGTCCTGCGATAATTACAAAATGAGATTGTAGTTTATACAAATTAGGGAAAATTATGTGGAATGACAAACTATACTAAGTAATTAATTAATAAGGGTATCGTTTCATTTGTTTACTCTCAGTAGTTATAGTTTCATTCTTTTCTCATAATTAATGAGACCCATCACCTATTTGTATACCAACCATAATAGACCAATTTATGATTACGTGTATAACTTTATACAAAATTAATTTTATCTCTCCAATGCCCATTATATTTCTCTATCCTAGAATCACTCCTCCGCTCTATTTTGAATTTCAAATTTTGAAAGATTTCTCGTTCTCCCTCCCATATTACTCTCAATTTTTGAAGGTAACCGCCAAAATCAACCCATGAATCTATTTTTTTCCTTTATCAATAATTTTATATGTATTATTTTTTTTAGTTTTTCATATTTTTTTAAGAAAACCTTTATTTCTTATCAAATTATAAGTTCTTCAAAATCAGAATGAAAGATTCATCTCTTCGTACATGCTTGAATGTTGTACATATAATTGTTTGTACATTGAATAATAATAAACAAAACTGATCAAGTTATTTGTGTTATTGTATTCATATTTCAAGTTTTTTGTATATTCGACTAATCATAAATGTAAATAAGTAATTACTTTGAAAAAATTAAAACAATTATTTGTATAATAATTTGTTTTAAATTATAATTTTTTTTGTATTTTACGTTATTATATATAAAATTTGTTGAGGGATTGTGTATATACAAGTACTATATTCATATTTTTATGTATACATATACAATAATTGTATATGTATATAATAATTACTTTACAATTTGATATAAATCAAACAATTTATATACATTTTATTTACATACTTATAAACTTTGTTTATACATACACAATTTTTTGTATATTCAACTAGTTATATATGTATATAAGTAATTATTTTTTAAAAAATCAGGTACAATTATTTGTATAATAATTTGTTGGGATAATTTCAGAGACCTCCCTTCAAGTTTCGCTCTATAACACTCATGTAACGACTCAAAACAAGTCGAGGTGACACCAACATTTAACCTCTTAGGTGGGAGAACCAACAAATTTAATCCAACTTACAACCTACAAGCATAATGTGGAAACTCAAAATCTTACTAAATTTTGCTTTCCAAAACCTGAAAGTCATCACATCAAGGACATCTAATCTCCAATACTAAGTCTAAGAATATCAAATACACCAAAATAAAAGAATAAAATGGTATCTGTCCGAAAACATAGAACATTATGTCATGACGAGATAATCCAACACGAGCTTAAATGAATAGCATACCCTGGAACCTGATAATTTAGAGATTGGCTAGAGCTGAGGGCAATTCAAAGTCATTGGTGCACTCGCTGCACTCCATAAAAGAAAAACAAAGAGAAACACAAGTAGGGCTTAGTACGGAGCAACATGTATGAATATGTATCATCGGCCAACAAAAATAGAAACTAATATACAATGAATAATAGTATGAACTCAAGTATGACACTTTACAGATAGAAAGCAACAAACAACATAAACAAGTGACTACATAATCAATCACAATTTCAAGCACACTCATGAGGATTCATGCCTCCATACCACACTCATTTGAGAAATGGGCTCTTTGAGATTGAGTAGATTAAGTTAATTCCTTATCTTTTTTCCTTTAATGTTATTGTGTCGGAATGTGAAAATATTATACTATTATATCATGTCGGAACGTTACACTCCGATCCAATTATACCGTGTCGGAAAGTGACACCCCGATCCAAAAAAACTGTGTCGGAACGTGACACTCCGATCCAATTATGCTGTGTGGGCATGTGACACTAAAATCCAATTATACCATTAATTTATCATTTATTATCACCACTTTCAATTCATTGATAATATTTCATCAAACCTTCTTTATTCAAGGCATCACTTAGATAAAGAGGATTCAAGAATATAAATTCCACGGTCTCAAGATTTCAGACCAATCCATAATACACAACCAAGCAACCTATTTACACAATCAAGTACATAGAGAACTTCACAATATCATTCAATGGATATCAATCACTATTAAGAGTTTACTATGAAATTGCATAAACGATAACCTACCTCTACTGAAGAACCGAAGTCAAGAAAGCTAATTCCACAAACCTTTTCTTTTCCTCAATGCCTTTGAACGTTTTCAATCTATCACGTAAAAAATATTTATAAGCAAATGAGTCCGTAGACACTCATATTAATATATAGTGTTAACTCAATAACCCACTCAAATTTTAATAGATTTCCAACTCTTGAGGTCAATTAATATGTCAACTCTCCTATTTCTTAAATTTTAAATGTAGGGTTAAGTCTTAAATACTCCAGATAATATAACTCTAATGAAATTCATATATATTATATCTAATATTTAACTAAATATCTCAATATGTTATAATTTAAATTATAATATGTGGTGTGATGCACAAACTCAATGGCTGCACTAATATAATCTATTCCTCAATTTCAACAGTACACTACTAACATTATATAATTGATGTATGATGATTTCTTACCTGTAGTTAACACCTCAATCTTTAATTTTCTTTTTATTATTATTTTATTACATTCTGCCATAACTAAATAGCACTTAGGGGTTGTTTGAATACTGGTTAGAGTTATGTAGGTATTAGCTATGCAGGGTTTAGTTATGCAGGCATTTTAGTTATGCAAAATTTAGTTATGCAGGTTAGCTATGCAGAATTTAGTTATGCAAGTATTAGTTATGCAAGTTTAGTTATATTGGATTTAATTATGCGGGTATTAGCTATGTGGATATTAGTTATGTAGATATTATTCAGTTACATAGAGATTATAATACATGAATTATTAACTATTGAATATTAATGTTGTTGTAAATTATTAATATATTTAATTTACAAAATAATAATACATGCTAATTAAATGTGAAATATATTGAATAATATATAATGTTAATATTTGATTAGCATATGTACCGTTAAAAAATATACAATCAATTTCTAATATTAAAAAAATATGTATATTCTCATAAATCAATCAAAATGGTAAATATATCAAAAGAAAAAAAATCTATATATAATAAGAGATAAAAACAACACATGTTGAAAGGAAACAATAAACTTTTTAACAGAAAAAATAAAATAAATTAAAAGAAATGAAAATAAAATAGAATAAAAGCAACAAATTTTTATATAGGAAAACAATAAAATAAATTAATAGGATAAATCTGTAGTTTATCACTTTAATGCATTATAACTAATACCCACATAACTTATAGAGAAAATTTTATATATGGCAAACGAATTTTATGAAATTATATTTTGTGGGTATAGTTTACATAAATACATTCCATGGGTATAGTTTAGTTTTTTAGGTGACTTAAATTTGTATAAAATATTTTTTTAATTAAATTTATACAAAAAATTGTTTTTTCAATAAATGAGCATTTTTGTACTCCTACATTATAAATATAACTTATGAGGGAATATATGTATAAAGTTATGCAAGGTAGAAGGTGGAATAAGTTAGGGAAAATTACATGGGATGATAAACATCCCTATGTAACTAGTTAATAAGGCTATAATTTAATTTATTTACGGTCGGTAAATACAGTTTTATTTGTTTTTCATAATTAATGGGACCCACTACCTATTTGTATACAGGATAAAAATAGTCATCCAAATATTTATATAAATTTATTCAAAATCAAATTTATCTCTCATATTATCATTCCATATCTTTTCCTAAAATTACTCTTCCCTTCTAATTTGAATTTCCATTGGAAAAATTTTGACTTCATGTTGTTCCACTTTTCGCATGTAACACCCAAATTCATGGCTTTCAATATTTTTCTTCTTGACTCCTTCTACAAAAATTGTATATGTAGTAGGATTATTAGTTTTTTCATATTGTTTTTTTTAAATATTTATTACTTATCATATTACAAGTCTTTCAAAATCATAATGGATGATTTATCTCCATCTGTGAGGATTACGAGAGGTATGTCATTGCATTTCAATGTTGTTGATAATCCACCTTCGTTTCAATTGGATTAACTCATGATTTTGGGGTCAATGTAGGGTCTATGGGAAAACATAAACAAGTTTAAGTTGAACAATCTATTGAAGAATGGAGATCCATGAAAAAATAATATCCCAATGGCAATTCATAAAGTCACCAACAACGCGAAATCAAGCGGCATTAAGATTGTTGAAGGTGGAAGTAAGAGAAAAGCCATAAACATTGATTCAGAGGAGATTGAATTTGCCTCATCAAAATTAGACAAATCTGAATAATATCGAAAACATCAGGTAGTGTAATATAAAAATTACAAAATTATGTATATAGTGGGTTGTATATTAAGGTAATATATACAAAGTATTATGAAATAGTTCTTAATTGTATATTTGTCATGACCCAAATCCGGGCCGCGACTTGCACCCACACTTACCCTCCTATGTGAGCGAACCAACCAATCTAACCTTAACATTTCAATATAATATCAACAGAAAGTAATGCGGAAGACTTAAACTCATTAAATAAAGACCAATTCATTAACTTCTAAAATTCAACATCTATTATTCCCCAAAATCTGGAAGTCATCATCACAAGAACATCTACGATCAAACGACTAAACTAAGAGTATTCTAAAAGCTAAAAATACATAAGAAGCTAGTCCATGCCGGAAGTTCAAGGCATCAAGACTTGAAGAAGAAGATCCAGTCCAAGCTAGAAGCATTAGCTCACCCTGAATTTTCGATGTAGTAAGACTGGCTTGAATTACTGTTGAGTTGAAGACGATGGCACGTTTGCTGCACCCCACAAATAAACAAGAATAGAACATAAAAGTAGGGGTCAGTACAAAACACGGGTACTGAGTAGATATCATCGGCCAACTCAAAATAGAAATCAATATATACCAAGTAATATCATAAAATCAACTATGATACTCAACATGTAGCAACAACAAATACTATATCATTAACAATTACCGTCAAGTTCACACATGAGGACTCAAGCCTCGATACCATACTCATTTGGTAATCATGTTCATTAGATTGAGTATGTTAACATCTTTCAAGATTCATTATCTTTATTTCTCTTGTGTCGGTACATGACACTCCGCTCCCTCAATATTCATTAATCCTCTTGTGTCGGTACGTGACACTCCGATCCCCTAAATCTACGTGTCGGTTCGTGACACCCGATCCCCTAATACTACGTGTTGGTTCGTGACACCCGATCCCCTAATACTACGTGTCGGTTCGTGACACCCGATCCCCTAATTCTACGTGTCGGTTCGTAACACCCGATCCCCTAAATCTACGTGTCGGTTCGTGACACCCGATCCCCTAATACTACGTGTCGGTTCGTGACACCCGATCCCCTAATTCTACGTGTCGGTTCGTGACACCCAATCCCCTAAATCTACGTGTCGGTTCGTGACACCCGATCTCCTAATACTACGTGTCGGTTCGTGACACCCGATCTCCTAATACTACGTGTCGGTTCGTGACACCCGATCCCCTAAATCTACGTGTCGGTTCGTGACACCCGATCCCCTAATCTCCTTCCATCAATTCATCAAGACTTCTTTCTTACCAAGGCATCATCAATCTCATTACTTTAGTTCATCAAGCCTTCTCCCTTACCAAGGCATCATCATTAAAAAGAGATTAGGTTTTTATCAAGATTTGGGATTCAATAACTTCATCATGCTTAATATAATCACAATTATATAATCACGTTCATGCATGCATACAATTAAGCACATAGCAGGGTTTACAATACTACCAATACATATCATTCTCTATTAAGAGTTTACTATGAAAGCATGAAAACCATAACCTACCTCCACCGAAGAATTGCGATCAACAAGCTATCTTCTCAAAATCCATGCTATCCTCTTCGTTTCTCTCTCTCTCTACTCGTTCTCTTTCTTTTTCTGTCTCTCTTTGTCCTTTCTTATTTTTGTTATTCCAACCCTCTTTATTTTACCCTAATTAGTATATAATTAAGAATAAAAGATGGCAATAATGCCCCACTAATTAACTTAAGGTTACCTCTTTTAACCCCCAAGTAATTAGACTTATTAACATTAACCCACTAACTTTATAATTAAGGCAAGAATAGTCAAAAACGTCTCTTAAAACGTATCAAGAAATCCGACCCAGACTGGGATTGCGCAACCTGCGACGGCCTGTCGTGCCTGCGACGGTCCGTCCTGCAGGTCGTCGCAAGGGTCAGAGACTCAATTTCCACTGAATAATCTGTGACGGTCCGTCACGCCTGTGACGGTCCGTCCTGCCATTCCGTTACGAAGTTCAGAGAGTCGATTTTCAGTACCCAATTTCAGATTTTCTAAGTGTTTTGAAACGAGACCCTGCGACGGTCCGTCGTGCCCATGACGGTTCGTCGTGGGGTCCGTCGCCTCAGCCTGTTTTTCCAGAAATAAAATCTGTTGCTCAAAATGACTAAACAGGTCGTTACAATATTATATTAGTTGTATATCAATTACTACAGTTAGGTATATCGTGGATTGTTATTAAGGTAACATATACAAAGTCTTATGAGGCAATATCTATTTGTATACAATTATTCAATTTTGTATAAAAGAAATTTGTTAAAATCACATTTTAATACATATACAAAATTATAATATATTATACAAATTCGTCGATAAATACAAAAATTATGAACCTTAATAAAATATTGTATATATAAACGTTAGACACTCAAATGTAGAAACAGATTTCAAGCTTACTTTATATACAATTAACAAATGAATATTATACAATTAATTTAATCAGTAATATTTTTTTAAAAAAAACATGAAATCACAGATGCACACATATAATTATTGTACATTCTACAAATTCCTAGATGTATACAAAAGAAAAAATAGAAATATAATAAAATATTGTATATAAACAGATTATCTTATATAAAAAATACATATTATGATGGTCATATACAGTTTAAAACACAAAATAGTGTGTGTGTGTGTGTGTGTATATATATATATTATTCTGTTTCCATTTCTATTAGAACATAGTTTTTATTAACTATCTCATCTTCTTTATCTATTTCTAGTATATTCTCATATAATGTATTACATTCCGTTTTAGTACATTGTATGTTATTTTCACAATTCTCGCAACATTTTAACTAATATGATAATTACATGATAGAACAAGAGAGTGAAGGAGTACTGAGTAGGATTGTGCAATTTAAAATTTTAACGAATTTATTGAAAAAAAACCCTACTTCTCACTTTATTGAAAAATCCTATATATTTGGTATAAAATCCTATATATTTGGTATCAGGCCAGAGATCTGAATGACATTATATGAAAAAAGATTATTATTCTAGAAAAATATTTGCTCATCGTAGAAGTTTATTTTACAATAGACAACATTTAAAAATAGTTAAAATATATATAAAAAAATCTTTAGAAAGCCGTCTATTTACATTAAATTTAAGATTATCTTTAACCTATACATTTAAATATTCTGTAAAGACGCTTAGGGAAACTATTAGACAATCTCAAAAACAAATAAGTGAAGAATTAAATCATGTAAATTTTGAAATAAAGGAAGTACGAGAAAAAATTAAAACTATTAAAAATAATCCTTATTATTATAATTCTGTAGGATAATATATGAGAAGACCTTATAAAAATACAAGAGAATACAAAAAGGTTAAAAGAAAATTACAAGATTTATATGTAAAAGCAGATATATTGTTAAAAGACCTAAAAACAACGAGCTCTTAAAAAAGAAGTAGGTAATAAATTAGATTAGATATTTTTCTTAGCTAAAATATTAGAACAAAAATTTGTAAGACATCTTATATCTAGAAATATTTCAATTAAAAATATTTTATGAGAAATCTTCCTTTTGCTAAAAGTATATGGCTTGAATATTTGATATTATATAACGATATAAAAGAAAAGAAAAAATTACAAAGAGCAGAAAAAGCAATAGAAGCATATACATATATATATAAAACCAATTTTTCAAACCACGAAATTTTTATGTCATGACCCAAAAAGAAACACGAGTCGTGATGGCACCTATATTCCCAACCAATAGGTAAGCCAACCCAAAATATTAACCAAACGAAACCAACCAATGGGTAAAAAAAAGAAGAAAAAGAAAAAAAAACTTGGCAAGATCTCCAACATTGAATTCCGTAAAGTACGAAATGCGGAAACTAGAAAAATATATCACCCCAAGAATTGGTGTCTTAAGTACAAGAGCTCCAAAAATCCGATGCAAGTATGCAACTAAATGACAAATCTATCATAGGGGTATCCTGTCTGAATACTAATAACAAAATAAATAAAAGATAGAGAGAGGTATGGGCCACGGAACAGCCAAGCATCACACCACAACTCCAAGAACATCAAGCGCGAACTCAATTTCCTCCACGAGATTTGCTCCTACTCGGAATCGAATCTGCACCACAAAGAGTGCAACAAGCGTAGTATGAGTACGGAACCACGTGTACCGAGTATGTCTCATTGACCGACAACGAAGAAGTAGTGACTGGAGTTTATATAAAAAAAATTCTTAATTATATAAGTATATATATATTACACTCACTATTTAAGTTTCATCAATAAAGGTAATCAAACATCTAGTACCTTCCAAACACCAAACAAAACACATAATCATCAAAAATAAATAATGTGATGAAATGCAATGCACTATGATACCATGTAAAGAATTGTCTCAGAATACCCATTACTCGCTCAACCGTATATACATGATACTCCTAGAAAATACATCGAGAGATCATGACCCATGGGCGACTCGCGAGGTCCATATACTGACACGGACGATCTCCACGTGTCTGTGCGGATGATCTCAGCGCACTATCATAATATCAAACAATTTTTGCACGGATGGTTTCCACGTGCCCAAATTACAATCTTAACATCTCACTATCCCCAGCATGGACGATCTCCACGTGCCCAACTTATACTCAATCTAATGTCAATGCATGTACACAATATTATTTCAATAAAGGGGATGATGATGCACCCGAATCAGTCAAATATCGACATACTACATAACCACCTCGATTATCACAACTAAACAGGTGTAATAAAGAAAAGACAATCACACAAGGATTTCAAGTCAATAATATATCATCTAATGCCCATATTCTTGGTATTCTCAAATTACAATCCACATTCTATAGTAGTAATTTTCCTTTTTATAACACCGGTACTCGTATCAATGCCCGTCACACCATTGATACGAGACCCCCATCTTTCGCTCTTACCCCTTTGTCTATTTCATTTTTTTAAATTTTTAATTAGAAAAACGTCCTTCAACAAGTCTAAAAGTCTTAACATACCTTAAGAGCCGAACCTCGTGTCACGAATCTTTAAGATAGTTCCTTCCCTTTTCGCAAAGTTGCGGAATGTTCCCAATCTACCAATTATGCAATATTCGTAAGTAAAAAATTTTTTGTAGACATTCAAATTATTATATGTCTATCATAGACGCTAACCTCACTCATATTTCCAACCAAACTCCCAATCTTGATATATATTGGTATGCCAAATTTTTCATACTTGCTAAATTTCAAGCCAAGAACTTAACTTTGACATCTCTCAATACCCTTGAATTCAATGTTAAATTATATAATATACACCTAATAATTAATTACCTATCTCAATATATCAAACTAATATCTTAATTTTATATATGTATAAAATAAGAATCAACCCCCTCTAATTTACAAACAAGACGAACAACTGCTCCAACGTGACCTTCTCCTTTTTTTTTCTTCCTAAAAGTCGTATTCTGCCTGCAACGTGCCAAATTTTTTTTCCAAGGCTTCTCTTAATTGCCAATCATTGGCATTGATTGGCATGATTGCCCAATGATTGGCTTGAGATTCCATTCCCTTCCCCACCATTTTAATACCCAAAAAAAAGATATACTAATAATAATGAATACGAGAAAATTATAGACCAACGACCTTTTTTTTTCTTCAAATCTCCCAACTATGACTATATATAAATTTCAACTTTAAAATATTCCTATATATGACAATCATTAGGAATTCTTATTAACTAAACATCCATTCAATTCAATCTAATAATTTTACTAAAATTATATATCTTGTAATAACAAGTTACGACAAACAATACGATATCAACAGATTCTTCACGCCCACAATTTTTACCACTAATGCATGCTTATGCAGAATATAAATCGGTTAAGGAAAAACTTTTACCTGCAATATTTTATTTCGTTCCTCTTTGTTCTCTAATCTACGCTGCCCAAAAAAATCAGTTTCTGCCTCTTTTTTTCTACCCTTCTACTGTTAATTAAGTAAAACAAATAAACTAATCCCACTAACCTAAATCAATTAATGGGTCAAGTAAAAAGGTATTAAATGCATTATGGATATGACCCACTAACTATTAACTATATTAATCTTCACTAATATTTTTATCAACTAGATATTCTTAGTCTTCGAATAGTTTAAAAATACCCCTTTAAATTTTCAAAAGGAGTCAAACTAGTCCTAGTTCTCAAAACAACCTAGCGGGTAGTTACATCACCTACCACTTAACACAAAAGTTCGTCGTTGAACGGGAAAAGAAAAGAGCTAACCTGAACGCTAAAAAAGATGAGGATATTTACTCCTCATGTGTGACTCTGTATCCCATGTAGCCTCCTCCACTAGACGATGCTTCCACTGAACCTTTACTGAAGCAATCTCTTTGGACCTTAACTTCCGAATTTGTCTATCCAAAATGGTGATCGGCTCTTCCTCAAAAGTCAAACTCTGATCAAGTAACACTGAATCCCATTGAATCACATGATCACCACCCTGATGATACTTCTTAAGCATTGAAATATGAAATACAGGATGGACACTTGAAAACCCAGGTGGCAAAGCCAGCTGATACGCCACCTTACCAATACGCTCAACAATCTCGAAAGGACCAATATACCTTGGGCTCAACTTGCCCTTCTTTCCAAACCTCACCACACCCTTCATGGGTGAAACCTTCAATAAAACCCTCTCTCCAACAATAAACTCTAAATCACGAATCTTTCGATGTGCATAACTCTTTTGCCTACTCTGAGCCATGAGAAGTATATCTTGGATCAACTTAACCTTGTCCAAGGACTCCCTCAACAAATCTGTACCCCATGCTCTAACCTCAAATGCATCAAACCAACCAATTGGAGATCGACATCTCCTACCATACAGAGCCTCGAATGGTGCCATCTCAATGCTCGAGTGATAACTACTATTGTAAGCAAACTTTGCTAAAGGAAAGAACTGATCCCACTGACCACCAAAGTCAATCACACACGCCCGCAACATGTCCTTAAGAACCTGAATAGTCCGCTCAGACTGACCATCAGTCTGAGGGTGAAAGGATGTACTAAGATCCACCTGAGTGCCCAACTCCTTCTTCATAGACGGCCAGAAATGAGATGTAAATTGAGTGTCAGGATCTGAAATAATAGAAATAGGAACCCCATGCAAACGAACTATCTCTCGAACATAGATTTTGGCTAAGTTCTCTGAATTATAGGTAGTGTGAACTGGTACAAAGTGTGCAGACTTAGTCAGTCGATCCACAATGACCCATATAGCATCAAACTTACCCAAAGTACATGGCAATCCTACCACAAATTCCATAGCAATACGCTCACACTTCCACTCAGGTATAGGCATCCTCTATGTCACACCTCCAGGCTTTTGGTGTTCATACTTCACTTGCTGACAATTCAGACACTGGGATACAAAATCTACTATGTCCCTCTTCATACGACACCACCAATAATGTTTCTTCAAGTCACGATACATCTTAGTAGCCCCCGGATTAATAGAGTACCTCGAACAATGAGCCTCTTCCATGATCAATCTAGTCAAATCACCTGTACGAGGAACACATATACGACCCTTAATCCTCAAAACTCCCTCACTATCAAGAATTGCAGCCTTGGCTTCTCCTTCTAACACCTTGTCCCTAATCTTACATAAATCACCATCATCAAACTGTTGAGCCCGAATCTGATCCAACAAGTATGACCAAGCCTCCATATAAGCCAACACCTTACCAGATTCTGAAATATCAAGTCTCACAAAGCTATTGGCCAAGGATTGGGCATCCCTAGCTAAAGGACGCTCGTCGACCTGTAACATGGCTAGACTACCCATACTTACCGCCTTTCGACTCAAGGCATCTGCTACAACATTTGACTTTCCTGGATGATAAAGAATAGTCATGTCTTAGTCCTTAAGCAACTCCAACCATCTCCGTTGTCTCAAATTCATATCTCTCTGATTGAATATATATTGGACGCTACGATGATCCGTGAACACCTCACAATGCACACCCTCAAGATAGTTCCTCTAAATTTTCAATGCAAACACATCAACCGCCAACTCTAAATCATGAATAGGATAATTCTTCTCATGAACCTTCAACTGTCTCGAAGCATAAGCTATCACTTTTCCCTTTTGCATTAATACACAACCAAGACGAATCCGAGAAGCATCACAATATACAACAAAACCCTCTCCCTCTACGAGTAGGGTCAAAATCGGAGTAGTAGTCAATAAAGTCTTGAGCTTTTGGAAACTAACCTCACATTCATCAGACCACTGATAAGTCACCTCCTTATGTGTCAATCTAGTTAATGGAGATGCAATGGATGAGAAACCCTCAACAAACAGTTGATAATAACCTGCAAGGCCCAAGAAACTCCGAATCTCAGTAACAGAAGCAAGTCTAACCCAATCTCTAACCGCCTCAATCATCGTAGGATCCACCATGATACCCTCCTTAGACAATACATGTCCGAAGAATGCTACCGAACTAAGCCAAAACTCACACTTTGAAAACTTTGCATAAAGCTTCTTCTTCTTTAGAATCCCAAGCACGATCCTCAAATGATGTTCATGTTCCTCCTTAGTGCGTGACTATATAAATATATCATCTATGAAGACAATAACAAAGGAATCAAAATACGGTCTGAAAACTCCATTCATCAAGTCCATAAAAGTTTCAGGGGCATTAGTCAATCCAAAATACATTACCCAAAACTCGTAATGGCCAAAACGTGTTTGAAAAGTTGTCTTAGGGATATCCTCCGCCCTAACCTTCAGCTGATGATAGACAGATCTCAAATCAATCTTGGAGAAAGCTGAAGCACCCTGCAACTGATCAAATAAGTCATCAATACGAGGTATTGGGTACTTATTTCTGATGGTCACCTTGTTCAACTGTCGATAGTCAATACACATACGCACAGATCCATCTTTCTTCTTCACAAATAACACAGGAGCACCCAAAGGAGATACACTCGGTCTAATAAAACCTTTGCTCAACAAATCCTGTAACTGCTCCTTCAACTCTTTCAATTCAGCCGGTGCCATACGATAAGGAGGAATGGAAATAGGCCGAGTGCCTGGCTCCACATCAATACAAAAATCAATATCACGATCTGGTGGAAGACCTGGCAAATCGGTCGGAAATACTTCTGAAAATTAACTCACTATTTGAATAAACTCAAGCATAGGAGTCTCAATACTAGTATCTCGAATGTGGGCCACGTGAGCCAAACATCCTCTCTGTACCAACTGAAGAGCCTTAAGGAATGATATCACACCCTTAGAAGGGTGACTAAGAGAACCTCTCCATTCTACTATAGGAATTCCAGGCATAGCTAAAGTGATAGTCTTGGCATGAAAATTTAAAATTGCGTGGTAAGAAGATAACCAATCCATACCAAGAATCACATCAAAATCTATCATATCTAAGACGTTTAAATCTGCATGAGTGTCATAACCAATCAAAGTAACAGTACATAATCGATACACCCGATCTATAACTACAGAATCCCCCACAGGAGTAGAAACACATATCGGCAAATCAAGAGACTCACACAATATATCTAGACTAGGAGAAAAATATGTGGACACATAAGAATAAGTAGAGCCTGGATCAAATAATACAGTAGCTGATCGATGACAAACCGGAATAATACCTGTGATAACAGCATCTGAAGGCTCAGCCTCTGGCCTACCTGGAAAAGAATAACAGTGAGAACGACCTCCATCAGATTGTGAACCTCCATGACCACCACCTAGACCAGAAGGAGAACCACCTCTACCTGAATGAGAACTACCCCTACCATTCTGTGCACCACCCCTAGCTGGAGGTTGTGCAGCCCTAGAAGTCGAAGCTTGAGAACCCTGATATAAGCCACCACGTCTGGTCCTAAGGCAGTCTCTCACAAAGTGTCCCATATCACCACACTTAAAACAGCCCCTACGAGACACAGGCTGATGAGGGGACCCTGACTGACCAGAATGCCCTCCACGAGCTATAGGCCAAGAAGATGAACCCTATGAAGTATGCACTAAGCTCGAAGAAATATGCCTAGTGTAACCAGCCTTAGACGCTGGTATAGCAACGTGAATGGGTCTCCTGGAGTAAGGCTGATAACCTCTACCCATGTAACCCCGACTCCTAGGCGGAGCACCACCATAATCAGCTGAATAACGAGTCCTCTTGCCCTCTCGCTGCTCAAATCCCTCACGCCGAATCATCTCCAACTCATTAGCGGCATCTACCACTTTCAGGAATGGAACACCAGAAGCAGCAACCTGAGAAACTCCTAGACGGATCGGAATAATCAGCCCCTTAACAAACCTTCTCAGTCTCTCATCCTCTGTGGGAAGTATCATCGAAGCATGATTAGCCAAGGCATGAAATTTACCCTTATACTCTGCAACTGACATACCATTTTGCTGCAAACCCTCAAACTTGGCCCTCTTGCGCTCTCTCTCACCGCGTGGAACAAATTTGAACAGAAATACCTGAGTAAACCGAGTCAAGTATAGTGGATGGGATCCAACTGGCCTACTACTAATATAATCCCTCGACCACTGCTTAGCAGAGCCAGTCATTTGAAACGTTGTGTAGTCAACTCCATTAGACTCCACTAATCCAAGATTATGCAACCTCTCATGACAACTAACTATAAATTCATATGCATCCTCAGCTAAGTCACCAGTTTAAGTAGGAGGATTCATTAGTCTGAACCTGCCAAACATCTTTTGCTCATCAATAGTCATAGAAGGCTTGTTCACCAAATGTGATGTCATATCTGGAAACTCCATACTATCCAAACGAGGAGCTACAGCGGAAGCTGGCTGAGCCCTGGGAGTCTGAGAATCTGGAGCGACTATCAGATCTGGAGTTTGACCTCCAACACGGGTCTGTGAGCCATCAGAAGTGATAGGCAAAGCTCCTTCCTGGGCCATCCCCTTTAGGATTCCTAACATACGAGCCAAGGTATCTTGAAGCACTGGGGGACAATAGTACTGGGTGGAGCCTGAGCTGGCCCATCCCCCTCGACACAATCTTGCACATCCCCATAAATAACCTCTGCATCAGAAGGTACGGTCCTATCACGACCCCGGGTAGCTATTGGTACTTGACCATCCACAGGTGCTGCAATACGGCCCCTACCCCGACCTCGAGCTCATCCCCAACCTCTACCTCGGATAGTGTTCCCAGATTCAAGCGCAGGAATAGGATTCTGACCACCACTTGCCGATGTACGATTCCTCGCCATCTGAGAGAGAATGAGATATCAAGATTAGAATTTTTACAAGGTTAAGTGTGCACGATAATGAATAAAAGAAAAAAATATTTCCTAATGTCCTATAGCCTCTCGAAGATAGGTATGGACGTCTTCATACAGATCCATAAAACTCTACTAGACATTGCTCTTGTACTCTTGAGACCGATGAACCTAGGGCTCTGATACCATATTTGAAACGACCCAAAAATAAACACGAGTCGTTATGACACCTATATTCCCAACTAATAGGTAAGCCAACCCACATATTAACCAAATTCAACCAACCAATAGGTAAAAAAAGAAGAAAAAGAAAAAAAACCTGGCAAGAATCTCCAACATTAAGTTCCTTAAAGTACGAAATGCGGAAACTAGAAAAATATATCACCCCAAGAATTGGTGTCTTAAGTACAAGAGCTCCTAAAATCCGATTCAAGTCTGCAACTAATTGACAAATCTAACATAGGGGTATCCTGTTTGAATACTAATAAGAGAATAAATAAAAGATAGAGGGAGGTATGGGCCACAGAACAGCCAAGCATCTCACTACAACTCCAAGAACTTCAAGCGCAGACTCAATTTCTTCCACGAGATATGCTCCTACTAGGAATCGAATCTGCACCACAAAGAGTGCCACAAGCGTAGTATGAGTATGAAACCACGTGTACCCAGTATGTCTCATTGATCGACAACGAAGAAGTAGTGACGGGAGTTTATATAAAAAAAATAAATTCTTAAATTATATAAGTATATATAGATTACACTCACTATTTAAGTTTCATCAATAAAGGTAATTAAACATCAAGTACCTTCCAAACACCAAACAAAACACATAATCATCATAAATGAATGATGTGATGAAATGCAATGCAATCTGATATCATGTAATAAATTGTTTCAGAATACCCAGTACTCACTCAATCGTATATACATGATACTCCTCGGAAATACATCGAGAGTTCATGACCCATGGGGGACTCGCGAGGTCCATATACCAATACGGACGATCTCCACGTGTCTGTGCGGACGATCTCAACGCACTATCATAATATCAAACAATTTTCACACAGGCGGTCTCCACGTGCCCAAATTACAATCTTAACATCTCACCATCCCCAGCACGGACGATCTCCACGTGCCCAACTTATACTCAATCTCATGTCAATGCATGTACACAATATTAATTCAATAAAGGGGATGATGATGCACCCGAATCAGTCAAATATCGACATACTACATAACCACCTCGATTATCACAACTATACATGTGTAATTAAGGAAACACAATCACACAAGGATTACAAGTCAATAATATATCACCTAATTACCATATGCTTGGCATTCTCAAATTACAATCCACATTCTATAGTAGTAATTTTCCTTTTTATAACACCGGTACTCATACCAACGCCCGTCACACCATTGATACGAGACCCTCATCTTTCGGCCTTACCTCTTTGTCTATTTCATTTTTTTAATCTTTAATTAGGAAAACATCCTTTAACAAGTCTAAAAGTCTTAACATACTTTAAGAGCCGAACCTCGTGCCACGAATCTTCAAGATAGTTCCTTCCGTTTTCGCAAAGTTGCAGAACGTTCCCAATCTACCAAATATGCAATATTCGTAAGTAAGCAAATTTTTGTAGTCATTCAAATTATTATATGTCTATCATAGACGCTAAACTCACTCATATTTCCAACCAAACTTCCAATCTTGATATATATTGGTATGCCAAATTTTTCATACTTGCTAAATTTCAAGCCAAGAACATAACTTTAACATCTCCCAATACCCTTAAATTCAATGTTAAATTGTATAATATACACCTAATAATTAATTACCTATCTCAATATATCAAACTTATATCTTAATTTTATACATATATATATAAAATAAGAATCAACCCCCTCTAATTTACAAACAAGACGAACCACTGCTCCAACATGAGCTTCTCTTTTTTTTTCTTCCTAAAAGTCGTATTCTGTCTGCAACGTGCCAAATTTTTTTTCCAAGGCTTCTCTTAATTGCCAATCATTGACATGATTGCCCAATGATTGGCTTGAGATTCCAATCCCCTCCCCACCATTTTAATACCAAAAAAAAAAGATATACTAATAATAATGAATACGAGAAAATTATAGACCAACGACCCCTTTTTTTTCTACAAATCTTGAAACTACGACTATATATAAATTTCAACTTTAAAATATTCCTATATATGGAAATCATTAGGAATTCTTAATAACTAAACATCCATTCAATTCAATCTAATAATTTTACTAAAATTATATCTCTTTTAATGACAAGTTACGACAAACAATACGATATCAACAGATTCTTCACACCAACAATTTTTACCACGAATGCATGCTTATGAAGAATATAGATCGGTTAAGGAAAAACTTTTACCTACAATATTTATTTCGTTCCTCTTTGTTCTGTAATCTACGCCGCCCAAAAAATCAGTTTCTGCCTCTTTTTTTATATGCCCTTCTACTGTTAATTAAGTAAAACAAATAAACTAATCCCACTAACCTAAATCAATTAATGGGTCAAATAAAAAGGTATTAAATGAATTGTGGACATGACCCACTAACTATTAACTATATTAATCTTCACTAATAGTTTTATCAACTAAATACTCTTAGTCTTCGAATAGTTATAAAATACCCCTTTAAATTTTCAGAAGGAGTCAAAGTAGTCCTAGTTCTCAAAATGACCTAGCGGGTCGTTACATTTTATTTTGAAAAAAGACATAAATAACGACGAATATATAAATGCTTTAAAATGGGATTTACAAGGAATTAGTAATACTATAAATATATATGAGAAAAGAATAAAATTTTTTAATGAATATTATAAACCAAGTACTTTAGGATAAAATAATAAGAGTAACAATAGCTTCATTAAAGACCATAGAATACCTAGACTTACAAATTAATATAGAAAAAAGATTTCAAAGATTAAAAGCAGATAATATAATTAAGTGTAACTTTGACAATGGAAATCATTATTTGCATACAGAAGACGCTCAATATAATACTCTAATAGATTTAATAATAAATCTTAGTGAAAAAAATAAAAGAATCAAACAATTAAATTATAAAAATATTAAGTGAACAAGAAGAAACACAAAATAAACAAAAACAACTTTTTAAAAAGATAGAAAATAATTTAGATTACCTTAAAGAACAAGGAGTAGAACTAAGTAAAAAATTAAACGAGTTAAAAAATAAATAGAAAGAAGAGGTTAGTAATACATTAATAATAAAAATACAGGAAATAAAGACAGAATTAGCATCAATAAAAGAAATAGTTCTTTCATGATAAATTCAGTAGAATCATAGACATATAGAGATGAAATAAAATTAATAGAGAAAAGAATATCCCTTCCATCAGATTATAAAGAAATTAATCCATCTTCAAAATCAGATCAAATTATTATAAAATAGAACAATATAATAATAGCACGTTTATTACAACTACATAATAAAATAGATAAAAACTTTAAAGAAAAATTAGAAGGTAAAAATATAAACACAACTGGATTAGAAGAATTAATAGAAAATTTTAATAAAATAGAAATTACTCCTCAAAAAGATAAAATAACTAAAAAACATAAAAAATGGATATTTTTCCAACTAGATCAAGAGATAAAAGACAAGAAAGACAAAGACCAATTTACTCCCAGAATAAAATAAGTAATAATTTTTTGTCAAGAATATTAAATAAAAAGACAAAGGAAGAAAACAATCAACAATTAGACGAAATAATAGATACATATAGAGATAAACAAATCTTTCAACAAAATCAATTAAACTTATTGAATCCAAAAGTCTTATATAATACAAATTCAAAATCTCAACTATTAGACATTATAGAGAAGAACAATTATCAGTATTAGGAAAAAATTATGTATCTTTACCACTCATAAACTCTGAATCTGTAAAAGAAATAAAACATGTTAAAAAAGACTTAATGCATATAGGATTAATAGTTATAGGAATTAAAGGATTAACTAGAAAAAACTTAAAAACAAAGACATTAATTACAATATATGATAATAGATGGTCAGACATAAAAAGACAGTTATATGATTAACAGAAGTAGATATTGTAAGAGTTAGTGTTTCAAATAATTTTGAAACAAATTCATCCATTTTGAAATAACAAATACATGAATGTGAGTTGTAACATTCATTTATTTTTATTCTATGTTACAAATTTGCAAGAAGTTTTTTTTTTTAATTCTACGTTATGGGTTTTTGAAAGACAAGTTTTTTGTTTCCAATTCATGAACCTAATAAATTCTATTAATTAAAAATCTTTTTCTTGCAAAACTTTTTATCCTATAAATTGAGTTTCCTTTGGTTGAAAAAGAGAAGCATTCAAACAAAAGTACTTTCCCTTGAAAATACTTGTGAGACATTGATCAAAAGGTGAAATCACCAATTCAAGAATAGAAGAGCAACATTCTTGAATGCTACTTGTTTTGTGGCTTAGCTGAATCCCGAAGATAGAGTTGTTATTTATTCTTTTGATTGCTCGTGGGAGAGACTCCAACTATCTTCAAGAAACGTATTAACGTGCCTCTAAGCCAAGCAAGTTTTATTTTGTATTCCTTAAAAATTTTATCATTCTTGTTCATTTGTTCTAACAATTTGAAGATAGTTGTCTCTATTGCATCCACATCAATAACGAACAATGTTCCATCTTTGCCTAATCCTAATTTTGAAATATTAGATGGAAAAGACTTTTCTAGATGGCGTGGAAAGATGGAATTCTTTTTAAGACGATTAAAGTTAGCGTATGTTCTTGAGAAACCTTGTCCTGAGGCTCCTAGTTCTGAGGTAGCAACGGACGAGGCTACTCTAATTAAATAACAAATTTCCAAATGTCAAGATGATGATTACTTATGCAAGAATTATATTCTTGGTGGAATGTCCAATAAATATTATGATCAATATTATATTAAGTGTAAATTTGCTAAGGAGATTTGGGATACTCTTAAAGCTATTCATTTTGCAGAAGAGGCGAGTTCAAAGAAATTTCTTGTTTCAAATTATATGGAGTTCAAAATGGTTGATGACAAGTCTATCATTGAACAAGTACAAGAATTTCAACTTATAGCTAATAAAATTGTTATAACTGGAATTTCTCTTGATGAAAACTTTCATGTTGGTGCGATTGTCTCAAAACTTCCTCCATCTTGGAAAGAGTACATAAGCAAACTCTTACACAAGAAGGAAGATTTGACTCTTGAACAATTATTGCAACACTTGCAAATTGAACAAGAGACACGATATCGTGACAATAACATCTTGAGGGAGCCCATCATGAAAGGTCATGTTGTTGAAGAAAAGATCAAGAAGGAACCTGACAATAATAAATTTTTGAAGGCAAAGAAGAGTAAAAATTTCAAGCGTATTAATTCTAATTCTAAGTCGATTGAATGTTATCATTGTCATAAAATTGGTCATTATGCACGTGATTGTAAAATTCTTAAAGCTGAAAAGAAGAAAGAAAAGATAAATAACAATACAAAAAATGAACTGGTGCCAATGGTCACAGAAGCATTTGTAGCGGGAGATCAAGTGGAATAGTGGATAGACACTAGTGCAACTCGTCATATATCAGGTAATCGAAATTCTTTCACGACATATGAATTAGTGGGGGGCGATAAAGTTTTGCATATGGGAAACTCATCCTCTGCTAAGGTTGTGGGAAAGGGAACTGTTGAACTAAAATTCACTTCCGGAAAGATGGTCACATTGATAGACGTATTGCATGTTCCTGATATTCGAAAGAACTTAGTGTCAGGTACGCTTCTTTCGAAGCATGGTTTTAAAATGATTTTTGAGGCAGATAAATTTATTTTGTCTAAACAAGGCATGTTTGTTCGAAAAGGTTATGCTACAAATGACATGTTCAAACTCAATATTGAAAATGAAAATATTTCTGCTTATATTGTGGAGTCTTTAGATTTATGGCATGAACATCTTGGTCATGTGAATTTTAGATCCATTCAACTTATGATGAAAAATGGATTAATTAAAGACTGTGGAAAGGATTATGTTGCTAAGTGTATTACCTGTAGTAAATGTAAAATAACAAAGAAACCTTTTAAGTCTGTTGAAAGGATATCCACACTTTTGGAATTAATCCACACTGATATTTGTGAGATGGATTGTTTATCACGTCAAGGAAAGAGATATTTTATCACTTTCATTGACGATTACTCAAGGTATACATATGTCTTTCCATTAAAAACAAAAGATGAGGCATTTGAGACTTTTAAAACATATAAAGCAGAAGTTGAAAATAAATTGAGTTTGAAGATTAAATCAATTAGATCTGATAGAGGTGGAGAATATTTAAAATCAAATTTTATTGATTTTTCTGAAAAGAAGGCATTGAGAAACAATTGACTATGTCTTATACACCACAACAAAATGGTGTAGCAGAAAGAAAAAATAGAACTCTCATTGAAATGGTTAACTCTATGCTTTATGGATCTGGTATCACTGAAAATTTGTGGACTGAAGCCTTATTTTCTGCATGTCATATTTTGAATCGAATTCATTCCAAGAAACATGATTAATCTCCATATGAACTTTGGAAGAATCGAAAGCCAAATATAAATTATTTTAAAGTATGGGGTTGTTTGGCTCATGTTAGATTACCAGATGAACAATTGACTGAGATTGGATATAGAGGAGTAGATTGTGTATTTATTGGTTATTCACAAACCAGTAAGGCTTATAGATTTTTGAATCTTGAGACTCCAAGCCCTCACACAATTATTGTAAGAGTTAGTGTTTCAATTAATTTTGAAACAAATTCATCCATTTTGAAATAACAAATACATGAATGTGAGTTGTAACATTCATTTATTTTAATTCTATGATACAAATTTGCAAGAAGTTTTTTTTTTAAAATTCTACGTTATGGGTTTTTGAAAGACAAGTTTTTTGTTTCCAATTCATGAACCTAATAAATTCTATTAATTAATAATCTTTTTCTTGCAAAACTTTTTATCCTATAAATTGAGTTTCCTTTGGTTGAAAAAGAGAAGCATTCAAACAAAAGCACTTTCCCTTGAAAACACTTGTGAGACATTGATCAAAAGGTGAAATCACCAATTCAAGAATAGAAGAACAACATTCTTGAATGCTACTTGTTTTGTGGCTTAGTTGAATCCCGAAAATAGAATTGTTATTTATTCTTCCGATTGTTCATGGGAGAGACTCCAAGTATCTTCAAGAAACGTATTCACGTGCCTCTAAGCCAAGCAAGTTTTATTTTGTATTCCTTATAATTTTTATCATTCTTGTTCATTTGTTCTAACACATATGACTAATAATGGAGGAAGTTTTTACATAAGTCCAGATTTTATGATGAATTTAAATGAATTTGGAACCCAAATAAGAATAGGAATACAAACTAAAGGATATGAAGAAATGCATAGTGAAAAAAAATTATTAATGTGTGTAGGATTTTTAGAAAAAATGACAGATAATAGTAATACTAGATTTAAATTACAAATAAAAGACGTGGTAGAAGTAATGGGAAACAAAGGGATAAAAGTAATAAAACCTATAAAGATAAATCCTGAATAATATGCAGGGTTAGAATAGAAATTAGGAGATTTTTAAGAAAAAGAAGCTTTAATACCAGATGCTCATTTAATATATATACAAATTCTAAAGGAGAACCTTCAATTAGATTTACAAATTATAATCACGAAGCTCAAAAAGACTTTGAAGAAGAAAGTATTGTAGAAGAAATACCTTTAGAAGGGATAAATATAGAAATGATATTAGAAGAAGATAAAGAAATAAGTAAAATAATAAGAATAGATTATTTACATGCAAAGGATGTAAATTAAAAGACTTAAATTTAGAACAGACAATATCTCATTTTAAAATATGTGAACAAACAACCGATAATAATGGCTATAGATTAGAAAAAAGCTTACAAGATAAATTAGAAAAAGCTAATAATATAATGACTGAAATACAAGAAAATGATAGTGAAATATCTGAGTTAGAATCTATACTAAGTCAAAAAGAATTAATGGAAACAACAAGTTCTAGTAGTTCATTCCAAAGAACAAAAGAACAAGGTCATACTGCAGATAATAATACAGGAAATATACCACGTAGAAGAGTATATAGACAAGGAGATACTCCAATGACAGAAGTTAAACCTATGGGAAAAAGAATGCCTATAGAAGAACCAATAATACTCCAAGAAGGAGGAAGTAAAGGAAAAATTTTAAATATAGCGGCACATGATCCACAAAGATGAAATTCAGTAATAGACTTATGGAAAGGAATAGTAGTAGAATATTTTATAAAAAATTATACAGAAATTGATGTTGAAACGATATATAAATACTTAGAAACATTCCTAGGAGAATCAACCAAAGCTCTATGGGAAGCTTATAAAGTAGAATTCCCATATGAATTTCAGTATTTAATATCATCGGGACTCATATAATTTTACAAATAAAAATACATACATTAATAACAGGAGAAGACCCAAATACTGAATTAGTAACCTTACAACGAATGCAGTAATAAAACTAGAACAATTAAGTATAAGTAATTGTATTATATAAAGAAATTCTTCAATGATTATTTCTATTATTGTACAATTAGTGAAAATGTCTTTGATCAAGATTTAGGTAAAAAATTATTTAACAAACTACCAGGAGCTTTAGGAAGAGAAATAGAAGAAAGATGGAATAAAAGAGAAGGAGTAGCACAAAACCCTCAAGAAAAATGGTCAATAGGACATAGAATACAACATATAATGGAAATATTACAAGAAAAATGTACTAATTTACAAATACAAAAACAATTAAAGCAAAATGAAATGAATTTCTGTAAAGATATAATATATACAACCCAAAATTATGATAAAAATCAATATAAAAAGAAAAAGTATAAAAAAATATAACCCACAAAACAATAAGAGATATAATAAAAAAGAATATTTTCTTATAAAATCTTCAGCAAGGAAACCATATTTAAATAGGGACAGACATATTAGAAAATATAGAACAGATAGAAATTATAAAAATAGGTTAGAATGTTTTACATGTGGAAGTATAGAACATTTAGCAAATACTTGTCCTAAAACATATAATGCAAAGACTAGAAATGCTCAATTAGTAGAAGAATTTAACGAAGCATTATTAAATGTAGATGAATACATGTCAAATAATGAAAGCATTTACTCTATAGTAAGCATTGATATAGATGAGAAGAACAAACAAGAAGATTCTTCTAATTCAGAAGGAGAATAATTAATTGATGAAATAGGAATAGAAAATTTAAATATAGATGACCTACAAATTAATTTTATGAATATAATAGAATGTGAACATAATTATGAAAAAGCTACATGATTAGACAACAATCCATGTAATTGGTGTAAATGGTATCCAAGTAAACATAAAAGAGCTAAATGTAATAAATGTTTTATAGAAGGATGTATAAGTTGTATAGAAACACAATTAGGAATAATATCTCAAAACAGGAAAGAGGTACATACAAATGAACCTCTAATAAATTTAAAAGTATTAGTATTAGAAGCAAAAGTTAAAGAATTAGAAGAAAGAATAGTAAGATTAGAAAAAGAAAAAGATATTGAACAAGAACTACCACTAGATAATCAAGAATTAATGAATGAAGAATTTAATACTTTAATATGTAATGAAGATAAAAATATAAATACTATTAAAATATTAGCAAAATTTCAAATCGAAAAATATGAAATACAGACTTTAGCATTAATAGATTCAGGATGCACCAAAAGTATTTTAAATAAAAAAATTGTACCTCTAGAATTAATAAAAAACTTAGAAAAAGCACTTGCAGCTATGCAAATGGATGGAACACATAATATATATAAATATTATATAGATAAAGCACAAGTAAATTGTTTAAATACTTGTTCAAAATTCTATAAACCTACCTATAAGATGGATAAGATATGGGTAAGAGATCTAGATATAAGTGTAGATTTTATCTTAGGACTAGATTTCATACATTATAATAAAGGAGGAACTTTAAAAACAAAGGACGGGATACTTTTTTATGAAAAACATTACTTATACTTCTGTCTTAACTAATAAAATTAATATTAAAATAAGACATAAAGAAAAATGTTGCGAGAATTGTGAAAATAACATACAATGTACTAAAAAGGAATGTAATACATTATATGAGAATATACTAGAAATAGATAATAAAGATGAGATATTTTATAAAAACTATGTTCTAATATAAATGGAAACATAATTATATATTTTTAAGACAGGAATTCAACAAATAAGACAAATAAAGAGTCGACGAGATCTAGATAATATAGTAAAATTTTTAGATCAAATAGAAATAATAGGAGAAAAACCTTTAAAACATTGGGAGAATAATCAGATAGTATGCAAGTTAGATATAATAAACCCAGAATATATAATAAAAACAACCTCAATAGAAGCTACAAATCAAGATTTAGAAGATTTTAGAATACAAATTAAAGAACTATTAGAATTAAGAGTAATAAGAAGATCTACTTCAAAACATAGATCTGCATCATTAATGGTAAGAAATCATAGTGAAACAGTTAAAGAAAAATCTAGAATGGTTACAAATTATAAAAGACGAAATGATAATACTAGAACAGACGGTTATAAATTACCAGACAAAACAGAGTTCATAAATAGAATCGAAGGAAAAATAATTTTTAGTAAATTTGATTGTAAGTCAGGATAATGACAGATAAAAATGCATCCAGATAGTATAGAATGCACAACTTTTATCAGTCCTGGAGGACATTTTGAATGGTTAGTTATTATATATATATACATATAATAAATAAAACCACACCTGTTCTATACAACGCTTCACTGTTTTTGTCACGACCCAAAACCGAGCCGCGACTGGCACCCACACTTACCCTCCTATGTGAGCGAACCAACCAATCTAAACCCTAACATTTCAATATAATATCAACAGAAAGTAATGCGGAAGACTTAAACTAATCAATAAAAACCAATTCAATAACTTCTAAAATTCAACATCTATTATTCCCCAAAATCTGGAAGTCATCACCACAAGAACATCTATGATCAAATTACTAAACTAAGAGTATTCTCAGAAGCTAAAACAAGTAAAAGCTAGTCCATGCCGGAACTTCAAGGCATTAAGACATGAGGAAGAAGATCCAGTCCAAGCTAGAAGCATTAGCTCACCCTGAAGATCTGGTGTGACGAAGACTGGCTAGAATTTCGGTTGAGTTGAAGGCGACGGTACGTTTGCTGCACTCCACAAATAACAAAGAAGAAAACATAAAAGTAGGGGGTCAGTACAAAACAGGAGTACTGAGTAGATATCATCGGCCAACTCAAAATAGAAGACAATAGATATCAAGTAATATTATAAAACCAACTACAATACTCAACATGCGGCATTTACAATTATCATAACTCTTGGTCACAACACCAAGCACATCAATGAGGACTCACGCCTCCCCATCATACTCATTTGGGAATTAGGTTCATTAAATTGAGTATATTAACATCTTTCAAGATTCATTATCTTTATTCCCCTCGTGTCGGTACGTGACACTCCGCTCCATATACTATCCTGGTGTCGGAACGTGACACTCCGATCCTCATATACTATCCTGGTACTGAAATGTGGCACCCGATCCATATACTATCCTTGTGTCGGAACGTGACACTACGATCCTCATATACTATCCTGGTACCGGAACGTGGCACCCGATCCATATACTATCCTGGTGTCGGAACGTGACACTCCGATCCTCATATACTATCCTAGTACCGGAACGTAGCACTCGATCCATATACTATCCTGGTGTCGGAACGTGACACTCCGATCCTCATTCTATCCTGGTACCGGAATGTGGCACCCGATCCTCTATTTCTATCCTGGTACCGGAACGTGGCACCCGATCCCCTAATCTCACCACTTTCGTTCATCAAGCCTTCTTTTATACCAAGGCATCATCAGTAACAAAGTATATTAGGATTCTTTTCAAGATTTAGGATTCAATAGCTTCATCATGCTTATCTTATCACAATTATATAATCACATTCATGCAAGCATACAATTAAGCATATAGCAGGGTTTACAATACTACCAATACATATCATTTTCTATTAAGAGTTTACTACGAATAGCATGGAAACCATAACCTACCTCCACCGAAGATTCGTGATCAAGCAAGCAATTTCCCAAGCTTTGTTTCTTCTTCTCGTTTGATCCTCTCTCTCTCTCTTTGTTCTTTCTATTTTTCTTATTCAAACCCTCTTTCTTTTACCCTAATTAGCATAGAATTAAGTAATAAAGATGACAATAATAACCCACTAATTAACTCAAGGTTACCTCTTTTAACCCCAAGTAATTAGACTTATTATTATTAACCCACTTTCTTTATAATTAAAGCAGGAATAGTCCAAAACGTCCCTTAAAACATTTAAAGAAATCTGACCCAGCCTGGGATTACGCAGCCTGTGACGGCTCGTCGTGCCTGCGACGGTCCGTCCTGCTGCTCCGTCACAGAGTTCAGAGACTCAATTTTCCTTGAAGGGTCTGTGACGGTCCGTCGTGCCCACGACGATCCGTCGTGCCCACGACGGTCCGTCCTTCTATTTCGTCACGAAGTTCAGAGAGTCGATTTCATTACCCAAATTTCAGAATTTCTAAGTGTTTTGAAACGATACCACCTCGACGGTCCGTCGTGCCCATGACGGTCCGTCATGGGGTCCGTCGACCAAGACAGTTTTTCCAGAATTAACTCTGATGCTCAAAACGACTAAACAGGTCGTTACAATAGATACCAATTTACCCATCGTTCGTCCTCGAACGATCATAAGAAGAAAAACAAGGGCGAAAAGGAGTACCTAAATCTGTAAACAGGTGTGGGTATCTTTCTTGCATATCAGCCTCTTTCTCCCAAGTGGCTTCTTCAACCGGTCGATTCTTCCATTGAACTTTGATGGATGCAATCTCCCTCGACCTCAACTTGCGGACTTCTCTATCTAAGATAGCAACAGGTTCCTCCTCATAAGACAAATTCTCATCAAGAAGGACCGAATCCCAACGGATGGTGTAGTTTCCATCCCTATGATATATTTTCAAAATAGACACATGGAATACCGGATGCACTCCGGACAGCCTGGAGGCAAGGCTAACTCATAAGACACATCCCCTACTCGCTTAAGTACTTCAAAGGGACCAATATACCTTGGGCTTAGTTTACCTCGCTTACCAAACCGCATCACCCCTTTCATTGGCGAAACCTTCAACAAGACTTGTTCACCCTCCATGAACTCTAAGCCTCTAACCTTTCGATCTGCATATTCTTTTTGCCTACTTTGCGCCGCTAGAAGCTTTTCTTGAATAGATTTCACTTTCTCTAATGAATCCCTCAAAAGGTTAGTACCCCAAGGTCTAACCTCAAATGCATCAAACCACCCAATGGGAGACCTACATCTCCTACCATACAATGCTTCAAATGGGTCCATGTCAATACTTGAGTGATAGCTATTATTGTATGAAAACTCCGCTAAGGGTAAGAAGCTATCCCAATGGCCACCAAATTCTATCATACATGCACGAAGCATATCTTCCAACACTTGAATCGTTCACTCAGACTGACCATCGGTCTGAGGATGGAACGCAGTACTAAGGTCCAACCTAGTACCCAATTCAGCATACAATGTTTTCCAAAACTTAGAACTAAACTGCGTACCTCTATCTGATATGATGGAGAGCGGAACTCCATGCAATCGAACAATCTCCGAGATGTAAAGTTTGGCTAACTTCTCTGCATTGTAAGTCACCTTGACTGGAATGAAATGAGCAGACTTAGTTAACCTATCAACAATCACCCATTGTCTTTGGAAGACCAACCACGAAATCCATTGCAATTCTCTCCCATTTCCATTCAGGAATGGGCATTCTCTGAAGTGTTCCTCCGGGCCTCTGGTGTTCATACTTTACTTGTTGACAATTTGGACATTTGGCAACAAAATCAACAATGTCGCGCTTCATTCTACTCCACCAAAGTATTGCTTAGGTCACGGTACATCTTGGTTGCGCCCGGATGTATAGAATACCTTGAACTATGACCCTCTGTCAGAATAGTGTTGATCAAGTCATCGACGCGGGGTACACATACCCTTCCCTTAACCCTCAAAACACCTTCCTCATCATTTGTTGCTTCTTTAGCCTCTCCTTGAAACACTTTATCTCGGATTCGGATCAATTTCTCATCATTAAACTACTTTCCCTTAATCTTGTCAAGAAAGGAAGATCTTGCCTCCACACAAGCCAAAAATCCTCCCCTCTCATTTACTTCTAACCTCATAAGGTCATTAGCTATAATCTGAACTTCTCTAGCCAATGGACGTCTAGAAACTTGCAAGTGAGCTAGACTTCCCATGCTTCCTGCCTTTCAACTTAAAGCATCTGCCACAACATTAGCCTTTCCCAGATGATACAATATAGTGATGTCGTAGTCCTTCAGTAGTTCCATCCATCTCCTCTGTCTCAAGTTCAAATCTTTCTGAGTAAAGACATACTGTAGGCTACGATGATCCGTATAGACCTCACACTTAACCCCATATAAATAGTGCCTCCATTGCTTTAATGCAAACACTACCGCGGCCAATTCTAAATCATGAGTAGGATAGTTACGTTCATTCACTTTTAATTGTCTTGAAGCATAAGCAATCACATTCTTCTCTTGAATTAGCACTGCACCCAAACCAGAATAGGATCCATCACAATAAACAATGAAGTTCTTACCCTCTACTGGCAAGGTAAGGATAGGTGCGATAGTCAACAACGTCTTGAGCTTCTGAAAGCTTTCTTCACACTCATCTGACCATACATATGGAACATTCTGCTTAGTTAAGTTCGTCAATTGGGAAGCAATGGAAGAGAATCCCTTGACAAATCGACGGTAATAGCTAGCTAAACCAATAAAACTCCTTATTTCTGACACATTAGTGGGTCTTACCCAATTCTTCACTGTCTCAATCTTAGAAGGATCTACCATCACTCCATCCTTAGAAACCACGTGCCCCAAGAAGGACACTGAATCTAGCCAAAACTCACACTTGGAGAAATTGGCATAAAGCTTCTTCTCCCTCAACATTTCCAATACAATTCTCAAATGTTCCTCATGTTCTTTCTTGCTCTTTGAGTATATCAGTATATCATCAATAAATACGATCACAAAGAGATCCAAATATGGCTTAAAAATCCCGTTCATCAAGCTCATCAATGCAGCAGGGGCATTCGTAAGACCAAAAGACATCACTACAAATTCGTAATGCCCATACCTGGTTCGAAAAGCAGTCTTTGGCACATCCGTTGCCCGTATTTTCAATTGATGATAACCGGATCTCAAGTCAATCTTAGAGAAGACACAAGCACCTTGTAACTGATCGAACAAGTCATCAATGCGAGGAAGAGGATACTTGTTCTTTATAGTTACCTTGTTCAACTGCCGGTAGTCTATGCACATCCGAAAACTTCCATCCTTCTTCTTCACAAACAAAACCGGAGCACTCCAAGGAGATGCACTTGGTCTAATGAAGCCTTTGCTCAACAACTCTTAAAGTTGGGCCTTCAACTCTCTTAACTCCGCGGGAGCCATTCTATAAGGGGGTATAGAAATGGGGCGAGTACCCGATTCAAGATCAATACAGAAGTCAATATCCCTATCCGGTGGCATACCAGGAAGATCTGCAGGGAACACATCCAAAAACTCATGGACTACCGAAACCGACTCAATCGAAGGTACTTGGGTAGTATCGTCCCTGAGGTGTGCCAAGAAAGCTAAACAACCCTTACTAACCATTCTCTTAGCACGAAGAAAGGAGATGATACGAACCGGATTGGAAGTCTAGTCGCCCTCCCACACTAACGGATCTGTCCGAGTCTTGGCTAACGTCACAGTTTTAGCATTACAATCCAAGATCGCAAAATTCGGAGAAAGCCAAGTCATACCCAGAATTACATCGAAGTAGACCATTTCTAAGATAACCAAATCTACATAAGTGTTGCTCCCCACAAAAGTCACCAAACAAGACCTATATACTTTTTCAACCATCACAGACTCACCCACCGAAGTAGAAACACGAATAGGCATGTCAAGTAGTTCACAAGGTAAATTAAGACCAGTAGCAAATGAAGAAGATACATAATAAAATGTGGATCCAGGATCAAACAATACAGAAGCCATGCAATCACAAAGCGAAAGACTACATGTGATGACAGCATCAGATGTCTCTGCCTCAGATCTCCCAGGGAAAGCGTAACAATGGGCCCCATTACTTGTCTGTCCGTTGCCCCTACCATGTTGTGCTGTAGTGGATCCAGTTTGCCCATCACCCCGGCCGTCTTGGTGACCACCATTACCTCGGCCACCACGTCCTCCAGAATGACGGCCTCTTCCATAACCACCTCTACCTCTAACCATTGGAGGTCTGTAACTCTGTTTTGGACAATACCTCTTAATGTGTCCAGTCTCCCCACATCCATAACACTCTCTGGATTCAAGCATAGGTCTCTCAGAGAAGTGTTGGCCGGTCTGAAGTGGACCCCCAACTACAGTTTGTAGTGAAGACTGAATTGGTCGGACTGAGTAACCTCCGGAACCCTGTCCTCTAGAGTAAGAACCATTAAACTCACCTCCCTTTCGAAACCTTTTTGATGTCGACGCCATGGTGAAGTCATCTGGCTTTACTCCTCTACCTCTATCACGAAGTCTACCACTTCCTGAAAGGATTTCGCTGTAGCCGCTACCTGTAAGGCTGAAATCCGCAATTTTGACCTCAACCCCTTCACGAAACGGCGAATCCGCTCTTGTGGACTGAAACAAAGCTTGGTGGCGTATCTGGATAGTGCACGAAACCTAGCCTCATATGCAGTAACCGACATCCTACCTTGCTCTAGGCTCAAGAACTCATCTCTTTTCCTATCCCTTAAGGTCCACGGAATATACTTCTCCATAAACAAGCTAGAGAATGAGCCCCAAGTCATAGGTGGTGCCTCTGTGGGTTGACACTCAACATGTGACCGCCACAACATTTTGGCGTTCCCTTAAAACTGATAAGTCACAAACTCAACATCAAACCGTTCTACTATACCCATCTTGTGTAGTAGCTCATGACAGTCAATTAGAAAATCGTAGGCATCCTCTGATTCAGCACCCTTGAAGACTGGAGGTTTCAATTTCAAGAACTTACTGAAAAGTTCATGCTGATCATTTGTCATTATAGGCCCTGTAGTCAGACGAGGAAACGTGCCTATTTCCAATGAGGCATCCATGCGGGGAGCCCTAGCAGTGGCATGTCGTACCTCTGGAACCGGAGGTGTTGGTGCAGAAAACACTGAAGGTTCCTGACCCTGATCAGATAACCCACTAAGATAAGCAAGAACCTGATTGATCATCTCTGGGGTAGGTTGGGTTGGCAATTCCTCATTTTGCACTTGTTCATTCTCCCCTTCGAGCTACAGCCCCAGTGGCTGGCTCAGACGTTTCTTGTCTTGCCGGTGTCGGTGTTGGCGCGTTCGCTGCTCTAGTTCTAACCATCTGCGAAATAGCATGAAGATGGTCAGATACCAATTTGTATCACCTAGATACCAATTGGATCCAAGTAATAGCACGAAAGAAAGAAAGAAAGAATGGAATTTTCCTAAAGCCTTATAGCCTCTCAAAGAAAAGTAAAGGCGTCCCCCTACAGTTATTTAAGACTCTACTAGACTCGTTCTTGTGTGATGAGACCAACGAACCTAATGCTCTGATACCAAGTTTGTCACGACCCAAAAACGAGCCGCGACTGGCACCCACACTTACCCTCCTATGTGAGCGAACCAACCAATCTAAACCCTAACATTTCAATATAATATCAACAGAAAGTAATGCAAAAGACTTAAACTCATCAATAAAACCAATTCAATAACTTCTAAAATTATTATTCCCCAAAATCTGGAAGTCATCACCACAAGAACATCTATGATCAAATTACTAAACTAAGAGTATTCTAAGAAGCTAAAACCAGTAAAAGCTAGTCCATGCCGGAACTTCAAGGCATCAAGACATGAGGAAGAAGATCCAGTCCAAGCTAGAAGCATTAGCTCACCCTGAAGATCTGGTGTGACGAAGACTGGCTAGAATTTCGGTTGATTTGAAGACGACGGTACGTTTGCTGCACTCCACAAATAACAAAGAAGAAAACATAAAAGTAGGGGGTCATTACAAAACACGAGTACTGAGTAGATATCATCGGCCAACTCAAAATAGAAGACAATATATATCAAGTAATATTATAAAACCAACAACAATACTCAACATGCGGCATTTACAATTATCAAAACTCTTGGTCACAATACCAAGCACATCAATGAGGACTCACGCCTCCCCATCATACTAATTTGGGAATTAGGTTCATTAAATTGAGTATATTAACACCTTTCAAGATACATTATCTTTATTCCCCTCGTGTCGGTACGTGACACTCCGCTCCATATACTATCCTTGTGTCGGAACGTGACACTCTGATCCTCATATACTATCCTGGTACCGAAACGTGGAACCCGATCCATATACTATCCTGGTGTCGGAACGTGACACTCCGATCCTCATATACTATCCTGGTACAGGAACGTGGCACCCGATCCATATACTTTCCTGGTGTCGGAACGTGACACTCCGATCCTCATATACTATCATGGTACCGGAACGTGGAACCCGATCCATATACTATCCTAGTGTCAGAACGTGACACTCCGATCCTCATTCTATCCTGGTACCGGAACGTGGCACCCGATCCTCTATTTCTATCCTGGTACCGGAACGTGGCACCCGATCCCCTAATCTCACCACTTTCGTTCATCAAGCCTTCTTTTATACCAAGGCATCATCATTAACAAAGTAGATTAGGGTTTCTTTTCAAGATTTAGGATTCAATAGCTTCATCATGCTTATCTTATCACAATTATATAATCACGTTCATGCAAGCATACAATTAAGCATATGGCAGGGTTTATAATACTACTAATACATATCATTCGCTATTAAAAGTTTACTACGAATAGCATGGAAACCATAACCTACCTCCACCGAAGATTCGTGATCAAGCAAGCAATTTCCCAAGCTTTGTTTCTTCTTCTCGTTCGATCCTCTCTCTCTCTCTCTTTGTTCTTTCTATTTTTCTTATTCAAACCCTCTTTCTTTTACCCTAATTAGCATAGAATTAAGTAATAAAGATGACAATAATAACCCACTAATTAACTCAAGGTTACCTCTTTTAACCCCCAAGTAATTAGACTTATTATTATTAACCCACTTTCTTTATAATTAAAGCAGAAATAGTCCAAAACGTCCCTTAAAACATTTAAAGAAATACGACCCAGCCTGGGATTACGCAGCCTGTGACGGTCCGTCGTGCCTGCGACGGTCCGTCCTGCTGCTTCGTGACAGAGTTCACATACTCAATTTTCCTTGAAGGGTCAGTGACGGTCCGTCGTGCCCACGACGGTCCGTCCTGCCATTCCGTTACGAAGTTCATAGAGTCGATTTCAGTATCCAAATTTCAGAATTTCTAAGTGTTTTGAAACGAGATCACCTCAACGGTCCGTCGTGCCCATGACGGTCCGTCGTGGGGTTCGTCGACCAAGACAGTTTTTCCAGAATTAACTCTGCTGCTCAAAACGACTAAACAGGTCGTTACAGTTTTCACATTCTATTAATCAGTTCAAGAACGTCTCAAAATTTCAGTAATTTCATATTTAGGAGTCTAAATGGATTAATCGAAACGTCTAACAACGACAAATTCATATAAAACCACCTTTGACCTCCTATGTCATTAAAAAAAATTCAACTAAAAAATCGACGATTTAGTAAACATGAAGTAAAAAATACATTCAAAAACAAAAATTACTATAACCTTAGTCTGAAATTAATCAAATCCTTAAACGATTTAGAAGCCACCTTTTCTACAATGTTGTCATCTAATTCACTGTATAGTGATTCGAAGGAAGAGAAAATCATCTTTAAATTTTTCATTGAAGGATGATTTTTGTAAAGAGGTTAGAATGCAAAGGGTTGTAGATTTCTCGGGTTTTCTGGTTTCTTAAAACATTGATGCAAGGATTGCGTAAAAGACGTGTTGAGATTTCAACTAGGTCTGACACCCTTCACTAATTGTGTAAAAGACGGGTCTAAATACTATTTATTTTACCAATTTTTAAATTAAATTTTGGTGTCTGAATTTTATCGTAAAAATAAATTTTGATTAAGAGAGTTTCGTTTAACAATTAACAATTTATGGGCGACTCTCCATATTTTTAACATTAAGCAAATGAACTTCATTTTTTGAGGAAGTCATACCATAAAAATATATAATCAATTGTATTTCGATACAATATTGTTTTTTCATTGTTCAACCTTAAGAGTAAATAAACTTTCTTTGGTAATTATTAACGAATGCTATTGCTACGCGAATGGTTAAACTCAAACGATTAGTATATAGGTCAACTGTTTGAGTCTAGGTTAGGTACCTAGTTTTTGTAATTTTTTTCAATAAATTCCTGGGTCAAATAACTTTTTCTTAAAATTAGAAGATTTGTATGTCTGGAGATTTGAATTGTCTTGCTTTGCTAAACAACCAAAAAATTTCCATCATAGTATCTTAACAAACAATCCACTTAAACACAGAAAATTTCTCAATTCTATTACAAGGTACTTATTAGATCGAATGTACTTATTCAATCTAATAGAATGATTTTGCCAAGTAATTAGTCATAACAAGAAGAAAAAATCTATACATATAATTAAAAAGCTAAATTTCAATCACATAAATTGGTCTTTATAATATTTAGAAGTATCAATATATGCACATAATTTAGCTCCAACTAGAAGTTGCAAAGAAGGAAGAAAAATTACATTATAAACTAAGAAAAAATAATAAATACATGATCAACGTCAATATCAGAAGCACATCCATAACAATTTTAAAATTCCAGTTCTTTGTCACTGTCGACAGACGATCCATTGACTTGAATAGGGCTTTCATGTTCACCAGAGAAACCACGGTCTGGTAGTTGCGTCAAAAAATAAAATTACTAACGCAAATATTTTCAATAATATTTATCAGACTGTCTCTCCATTCTTTTAGTTGTCTTCTTTAAGGGAAGTTTTGTTTCATTTGGCCAATGAACTTGACGTGTCACATCTGTCGTTAGCTCCAGCAAAAATTGAAATAATGACAAGCACATATGTTACGCCATTGTGTCCTCCTTTTTTTAGAGTCTCAAAGCCTTTTCGACACAAGCTCTGGGCAATTATTCATAAAAAGTCCATTTGTCAAAATGAGAACAGAAAAATTATTGTAAATATCTTCAAGTTCATGAGTACAAAATCAAATGATATACTCGTTGAAAATAGCAAGTTGAATAAGATATAAAAATGAGTACCGTTCCAATTTTGTACAGGGCTTTTTTATTTCCAGCATCTATGCACCTGGTCATAAATTACCCCTTTATTTTATTTGGTTTCTTGTTCAAACAGACCCAGAGAATATAGGAAATTCCTGAAATGACACCTTCTAGAGAACACTCTTTTCACTAGCCAAATTGTTTAATAGTATTGAACTGAAAAAGTAAATATTTAGTGAAATATTGAAAAAATCAAAATTAAGAAATCTCTATATAAAATTTGTTAATAAATATCTCAATCAAAGATTTATTTGGTCTTTGAATGACCTAGAAGCAACTCTTTCAACAATGTGTATGAGTATGCCTTTTTTGATTGTTTCTATGAAAGCATAAAATCTCTTCATAATTTTAAGTTATCAAATTTCAAGGATTGTGTAATGAAAGGGTGGATTTCCCTTAAATAGAGTAGAATAGATGTGAGTTATAATTCTTAGTTTTGTAAAAGGTTGTTGATGAAAGTTTCAAGATGATGTGACAAGTGGTGGGTGAGATGTGTAACAGTATTTGTAAATTAATGTTTATTGTTAATTTGTTTTAATGTAATGTAAACATGAACTTACTTAGATTGAAATAAAAAGAAGGAACACGTTTTTTTAAACACATTCGTGATTTATATGTTTTTATAAATGTAGGTTTTTGTTACATTAATATGTTATCAATACTCATTTTTAAATGAAGTGAATGATATTCATTAATTGGGGCTTGTATGTGTGCTATTCATTATTTGAATTACTTGACTATTATTGTTGTGTTGAAGTGCCAAAACTTGAATTGACATAATTCTATGATGCAATTAAAAAAATATAGAGAATTTCTTAAATGTTACTGATCAAAAATATTCCAATAAACCCAATCATGTTCTTCAATTTTCCGAATTTATTATGCATTTGATTTTGTGATCCATTGATATCATGTAAGAATTTTTTAATTAATTAATTTGTGCTATTAATTATGCATTAGAACACTTAAGAAATAAAAACAAAGAGCAGAAATGAACAAAATATGTAAAACAAATTCAAAATAATTGTGTAGAGGACTTATACAAACTGTCATTTGGCAGATATGACCCATCTATTAAGTGCACGTAATAACTTTCAATTAATTTTCTAATCCACTTATTTCTCATCAGTACACGTCCAAATACACTTCACTATTACAAAACACTCACGATTATTTTGTGTAAGAAGTCAAGAGAAAAATATTGTAACTTATTTGTGTTGACATAATTTTATGATACATTAAACCATATGAACTTGTAATGATGCCAAAAGATTGACATTTGATCAAAAGAAAGATATTAATTAATTTTTAGTAATATGATCAAAGAAAGATATTAATTATTTTTATTATTTTTTAGTAATATGATCACATAAAATATATTTACATTATCATCATAATACAAAACACATTTACATTAAATACATACATATATTACATAAAGAGCTAATACTTACGAAAGTGTCAAATTTTTTCATAATTGCGACAATCATAACAATTCTCATCTAATGAATTATCCAAGCTAGTGTTACGAACAATAGGAACATGCTTAATAGTGAAAAAAAGGGGTGGGGTGGGGGTATTATCATATAAATGATGTAACACAAAAATATATATGATGCATTTGATATCGTGATCCATTGATATCATGTAAGAATTTTTTAATTAATTAATTTGTGCTATTAATTATGCATTAGAACACTTAAGAAATGAAAACAAAGAGCAGAGATGAACAAAAAATGTAAAACAAATTCAAAGTAATTGTGTAGAGGACTTATACAAACTGTCATTTGGCAGATATGACCCATCTATTAAGTGCACGTAATAACTTTCAATTAATTTTCTAATCCACTTATTTCTCATCAGTACACGTCCAAATACACTTCACTATTACAAAACACTCACGATTATTTTGTGTAAGAAGTTAAGAGAAAAATATTGTAACTTATTTGTGTTGACATAATTTTATGATACATTAAACCATATGAACTTGTAATGATGCCAAAAGATTGACATTTGATCAAAAGAAAGATATTAATTAATTTTTAGTAATATGATCAAAGAAAGATATTAATTATTTTTATTATTTTTTAGTAATATGATCACATAAAATATATTTACATTATCATCATAATACAAAACACATTTACATTAGATACATACATATATTACATAAAGGGCTAATACTTACGAAAGTGTCAAATTTTTTCATAATTGCGACAATCATAACAATTCTCATCTAATGAATTATCCAAGCTAGTGTTATGAACAATAGGAACATGCTTAATAGTGAAAAAAAGGGGTGGGTGGGGGTATTATCATATAAATGATGTAACACAAAAATATAATGTAAAATTTGTGAAAATCTACATTGATATTGCCTTGTTATTTCTCTTTGTTTTGTGCGGTCTTGTTCACCCCTTTGTTGTTGTTACCGCCTAAGTATAGAGAGATTAAAGCAAATGCATATGTTGTTGCTCCGTGTCCTCCTTTTGAAGTTATGTGAATTAATTCTAGGGAAACATTTGGATTTATATTTCTAAAAAAAATAAACTGAAAAAATAATTAAGTTAAACAGATATTTATTAATTATAATGAATTTACAACTCGATTACATAAGAAAGATAATTAAAAGAATTTATTACCATGCCCTTTAGATCCATCGCTTCTTTATTTTCATATTCTACACATTTGTCCATGAAAGTGTTGAATGATATGTTTGTTGTCACGACCCGAAAATGGGTGTGATGGCACTCGTCTTATCCCACCATGACAAGTCAGCCTAAAATGCAATATCTAACAAAGTGCCGAACTAAATGACAATCCAACAACAACTCCTATTATGAAACCAAGTCATATTAATTCAATCCCCAAAATCAGGTTGTCACGTGCACAAGCCTCTAATGTATATATTTTAATTGAAATAAAATAGAAGTCTAAAATGAAGTTGTCTTTCAAGTAAAAACAAAGTCATAAACTGGAGTAGGAAAGTCCGCTGAGATGAAAATTAGTTACCTCACAACCCTCCACAAGATGTCTCAGAAACGAAAAGAATGACAGGTATCACAAAGATCCGGGCTCGTAACCTACAAAAATTTTGTAGAAGCAAGGGGTGAGTACCAAACCACGCGGTACCCAACAATCAAACCTCTAAACACAAGTTAAGTGAACAAAATACGGGCACTCCTTACATCCTATCTAAACCTCCACGCTACAGCCTAACAGTTTACAGTTTACCAAACACACAACTCCATAACCACACTCTATCAGTTTACACATTTTCAATAATAACTCAATATTCAAGAGTTACAAGCTTCACAGAGAAACACTCACAATATCAGCAAAACATGTGTTCAAGTTCAACAATAATAAAATGTGCAATGCCATGAGATGCAATGTCAAATATAGTGATGCATGTCTTTCTTAACGATACACACCCGCTGTCTTTCAGCTCACGATCCATGGGGGACATATTTGTCCATGCATCTGTCGCGGCGCATGACACGACCCTCAATAACAGTAACCCTTGCGGCGCGTGATACGTCCCTCAAAATATAATATCCATCGTGGTGCGCGATACGACCCTCAAAATGGTACATCCTTTTACCACAACCATATCTCAGATACAATGCAAATGACATGCTCAAATGAAAATGAAGAGATAACCATTTTAATAACGAAGCACAATTTACTACAAGGAATACAACACCAACAAATAAGCAACAAGTCTCCAACTCATTCTCAATACTGCACAAGAAAATACACGAATTTCATGCGCTTACAAGGGTTTAAAAATCCACTTGCCTTAACCACTCGAAGAATCACTTTGGGACTTGAGCCTTCCCTTTTCGTCGAGCTTCCAAATCGATGCAATCTATACAAGTACATATATTCACAATAAGGTTTCAGAACTAACAACACCCACCCTTTTTATGTGTTTAACCCTAACCTTAAAAATTCACCCAAATTTATAATCAAGTTCGTAATTCTTGATGCCAACTAACATTTCAACTTCATATTTTTTTTTCAAGTTTCAAGTCTAGGATTGCATCCCAATTTTCCAATATCATAATTCAAATGGTACTCACAAAATACCATTTCTCTAATACATATATATATATCAATATATCAAAACTTGAACCATAATATAATAATCAAAACTACGAAAATTACACTACAATGGAGTCATAGTAACGTGTAAAAGGTGTTTTGGTTTCCTTTTTTTTCTACGATTTCCTCCCATCATTGGTAATCATTAGAATTTTTTTTTAATATATTTCCCCTAAATTTCCAGAAACTAATCACAGGCCACTTTTACAAACATACAACATACCATAATTTCCATTTCACTATTCTGGCACCTAATTTTTTTAAAAAAAAATCCTTTCACGTATATTATTTCCTTCTTTTGCAAAATTCACAATTTGTCTTTCACATATCCTTAAGTTATCTCCACTATTAATGACCGACCTTACATCATAAGAACATTAACTGCACCGCCTAATAAATTTTCTTAAATTCACACTATATGTATATATACATATATAGTTACCATAATCAAACAAGCATACCCAATTGTGACAAAGCATTCGCGATTGTTACTTGCAAGGTCGATTTCTCTTTTCCTTTCGTGGCGTCGGCTCAGGTAAGTTTCTGCCTCCTCTTCTTTCTAAATTAATTGTTTATTTGACTGACCAAACCCACTAATCTATTTATTATTTTTTTTACATGACACAAATAGTGTAAGGTATTAAATAATGATCACTTTATCTCACTAACTCTCTATTAATTTCATTATTTACGCTTAACTATAAATAAATTAACGCAAGTTATACAAATATTTAAAATTTCCAAAAATTACCTTCTGGATCATTACATTATCCACCATTAAAAATCATGTTCGTCATCGAACATAAAGTAAAAGAAAGTACTTGAAGTTTCAAAAAGTTGAGGATATCTGGCACGCATGTCAGACCGAGTCTCCCAAGTTGCCTCTCCCACTGATCGGTGCTTCCATTGCACCTTCACTAATGCAATCTCCTTGGTCCTAAGCTTTTGAACATGCCTATCCAAAATAGCTAAAGGCTCCTCCTCAAATGTCAAGTCTGGACACAACTCCACAGAATCCAGTGAAAGCACATGAGATTCATCCGGGATATACTTCCGAAGCATAGAGACATGAAAAACAGGATGGACTGCTGACAAACTAGGTGGCAATGCCAACTTATAGGCCACCTCTCTCACTCGGATTAAAATATCAAAAGGGCCAATGAACCTAGGACTAATCTTGCCCTTCTTTCCGAACCTCATCACACCCTTCATGGGTGATACTCGGAGCCAAACATGATCACCCTTGTCGACTCTGGGCTGTCAACAGTCTTTACTGAATCATACGGACTTGCTCCATAGCGTCTCGAAGTAAGTCTGTATCCAAAGAGTCCATCTCCACCGAATCAAACCAACCAATCGAAGATCTACACCGTCTATCGTACAACGCCTCAAATGGGTCCATCTAGATACTAGAGTGATAACTGTTATTATAGCTAAACTACGCTAAGGGTAAATGTCGATCCCATCTAGCTCCAAAATCGATCACACACGCCCGGAGCATGTCCTCCAACACCTGAATCGTCCGCTCGGACTGACCATCTGTCTGAGGGTGAAAAGCTGTACTCATATCTAACTGAGTACCAAGACCATGCTGTAATGCCTTCCATAAGTGAGAAGTAAATAATGAACCTCGATCTGATATAATAGAGATAGGAACCCCATGTAGTCGCACGATCTGACTTATATATAACTCGGCTAACTTTTCTGTCGTATACTTCACCCGAACCGAAATGAAATGGGAAGACTTGGTCAACCTATCAACAACGACCCAAATAGAGTCATAACCACCCACTGTGGTAGGCAAACGCACAACAAAGTCCATAGTAATCCGCTCCCACTTCCAAGTAGGAATAGGCATCCTCTGAGATACACCTCCGGACCGCTGGTGCTCACATTTGACTTGCTGGCAAGTCAAACACCTCGAAACAAAGTCTGAAATATCTCTCTTCATCCCACACCACCAGTAATGCTGACTCACATCACGATACACCTTCGCCGCTCCCGGATGAATGGAATAACGAGAATAATGGGCCTTCTCAAGAATCAATCTAATCAAATCACCTGTCTTAGGCACACAAATCCTTCCTCCGATCCGTAAGACACCATCAGAATCAAGGACAGCCTCCTTAGCTTCCCCACTCTATACTTTGTCTCAAATGAGACATAATTTTACATCATCAAAGTGGTGTGCATGAATCTGCTCGACTAAAGAAGATCGAGCCTCAATAAAAGCAATCATCCCATCACTCTCCTGTGAGATCTTCAATCGGACAAGACTGTTAGCTAACAATTGAACATCTCTAGACAATGGTCTCTCCTCAACACTAAGAGATGCAAGACTCCCCATGCTATGAGTCTTTCTACTCAGAGCATCGGCCACAACATTGGCCTTTCCCGGATGATACAGAATGGTAACATCATAGTCCTTCAGCAACTCAAGCCATCTCCATTGCCTCAAGTTCAAATCCCTCTGGCTAAAGATATAATGAAGACTCCGATGATCAGTGAAGATCTCACAATGCACCCCATACAAATAATGAAGCCATAACTTAAGTACAAATACCACAGCCGCCAACTCCAACTCATGAGTAGGGTAGTTCTTCTAATGGGATTTCAACTGCCTAGAAGCATAAGCAATCACTTTCTCCTTCTGCATCAACACACCACCCAAACCAACTCCTGAAGCATCACAATAAACAGTAAAGTCTACACCCTCCTCAGATAGAGTCAACACAAGAGCAGAAGTCAACAAGGTCTTGAGTTTTTGAAAGCTCTGCTCACACTCATCAGACCACTGAAAATGCACATCCTGTCGAGTCAATCTAGTTAATGGAGCTGCAATAGTAGAGAAACTCTGAACAAATCGTCAATAATAGCCTGCCAATCCCACAAAACTCCGAATCTCAGTAGGTGAAATAGGTCGTGTCTAGCCTCGAACTGACTCAATTCTGGCCGGATCCACTCTAATACCCTTTTTGGACACCACCTGTCCCAAGAATGTCACAGAAGTAAGCCAGAACTCACACTTTGAGAACTTGGCATACAATTTCTCTTCTCTCAACCTCTGAAGTACAATGCTCAGGTGTCGGACATGGTTCTCCTCAGTCTTGGAGTAAACCAAGATGTCATCGATAAAAACAATCACAAAAGAATCAAGGTATGGTCGAAAGAACCCATTCATCAACTCCATGAACACTGCTGGGGCATTAGTCAATCCGAATGACATCACTAGAAACTCATAATGTCCATACCGAGTTCGAAAAGTTGTCTTAGGGATATCTGATGCCCTAATATTCAACTGATGATACCCAGACCTCAAATCAATCTTAGAGAACAATGATGCTCCCTGTAATTGATCAAATAAGTCATCAATACGCGGAAGAGGATACTTATTCTTCACTGTGTCTTTGTTTAACTGTCGGTAATCAATACAGATTCTCATAGTCCCATCCTTCTTCTTCACAAACAATACAGGGGCAACCCAAGGTGATACACTAGGGCGAATAAAACTCTTACTCAATAAATCATGCAACTGATCCTTCAATTCTTTCAACTCTACTGGAGCCATACGGTATGGAGGGATAGAAATAGGCTTAGTTCCCGGCTCCAAATCAATAGCAAAATTGATATCCCTATCGGGAGGAACACTTGGAAGATCAGAAGGAAATACATCGGGAAACTCCTGAACCACGGGAACAGAGTCCATGGGAGGTGGTTCAACACTAGTATCCCGAATATAAGCTAAGAAAGACAAACAGCCCCTCTCCACCAATCTCTGAGCACGGATAAAAGAGCTGACCTTGTTAGGATAAGAACCACTAACACTCTTCCACTCAACCCTCGGAACACCAGGCATTGCTAAAGTCTTAGTCTTAGCATTACAATCAAGGATAGCATGATAAGGAGAAAGCTTATCCATACCCAAGATAACATCAAAGTCTACCATCCCCAAAATGATTTATTCTACCCAAGTGTCATACCCAGCCAAAGAAACAAGACAGAATCGATAAACTCGATCCACCACTAAGGGCTTACCCTCGGGTGTAGAAACACGAATAGGTACAGTCATGCTATCACCTATCATATAAAATTTAGCGGCAAAATATGTAGACACATAAGAGAATGTAGAACCTTGATAAAATAACAAAGACGCAGGTCGATGGTATACTGAGATGATACCTGTAATAAGAGCATCAGAAGTCTCCGCCTCAGGTCTCCAAGGAAAAGCATTGCAGTGGCCTCCTCGTCCACCTCCAGCCGGGGTGGTACCTCTACCCCCACTCTGCTGAGCTGCAACACTACTACTAGAAACTCTATCACCTCTTCCTGACTGAACTCTACCACGACCTCTACCCTGTGGTGTTGGTGGTCTAGTCTGGAATGAAGAATTAAGTTGAGGCCTACCACGACCTCTTTGAGAAGTACACTGCCGCATTAGATGATCGGGATCTCCACAAGTAAAACAAAATCTCTGACTTGGGAACTGTTGTGTGGACCCTGAAAACTCACTATAATTGCCTCGCCATGTAGCTCGCTGCTGTGAACTGTGCGAGCCTTGACCCGGGCTATAAGAACCCTAGATGTCTGGCCACCCTCAAATGTCGGCATAGATGCATGAATAGGTCTTCGCTGCTAAAAAGAACCACTCACTCTCTGTGATCCCCTGCTTCCAGATAAGGCACCATGAAACTGACCTGATATGCGAGCCCTTTTAGGGTCCCCAAACTCCTCTCTCTCCATCAATTCCGCCTCTTTGGCGGCGCTCACAATGGACTGGAGAGAATCCCCATCCCTAGATGCCCGAAACACATCTGACCTAATAGAGAAAGTCAATCCCTTCACAAATCTGCGGATCCTCTCTGTCTCATTTGGAATAATGGCCAACGCATTCCTAGACAATTGGCAAAAACGCGCCTCATACTCTGTAACCGATAAACCATCCTGTCTCAGACTCTCAAACCTCAAGCGACTCTCCTCTCTCACGCTCCAAGGGATAAAACGATCTTGGAATGCACTAGCAAACTGCTCCCAAGTCACTGGAGGAGATCCAATTGGAAAAACCCCCGAATAAGTCCTCCACCAGTCTCTCGCTGGTCGACGAAGCTGGAGTGTAGCATATAGAACCACATGTGACCCGGCTAATCCAACCACCTCTAGTAACTCTCGACAGGTAATTAGAAACCCATGAGCATCCTCGCTCTTCCCACCCTGAAACTGAGGTGGATCCATCTTTCGAAATCTCTCATACCTACGCTGCTCATCCTCTGTCAGAACAACCACCGGTGCAACTTGACCCCCAACTGCAGGTGCAACATAATTCTGAACTGCGGGATCCACTTCTAGCTGCCCCATCGTATCATGAACAATTGGAGCTTGCTGCTGCTCTTGGGTCTGAGCCCCCTCTCTAGTACGAGAGTCATGTGGTGTGGTAGTCGCACCACCACCTTGAAAAAATCCCTCTAGCACACTTAACACCCTCAATAGTGTATCCTGAAGCAAAGGTGTGACTACAGGATCTGGAGGAACCTGGTTCTCTCTATCAACAACCTGAGGCTCTTGAGAGACCTCTCTAGCATGACCTCCCACTGGTGCTACTCCACGGGCACGACCTCTGGCTACTGTCTTACCACGAGTACAACCTTAAGCTCGAGCTCTACCCCTACCCCTAGCTTGGGCCTCAACAACTATCTCGGGAAGTGCCTCCTCTCTACCACCATTAATATTATTTCTAGTACTCGTCATCTGTCAAAAGAGTATACAACAACTCAGCACTAAAGAAGGTAACTACGCACGAGTAGAAAGAATGAAAAAAAGGAAGTTTCCTAATAATCTTTATAGTCTCTCAGAGATGAGTACAGACGTCTCCATACTGATCCTTGAGACTCTACGTAGACTCGGCTTGTATACACGTGAGACCTATGAACCTGGGGCTCTAATACCATTTTGTCACGACCCAAAAATGGGTGTGATGGCACTCGTCTTATCCCACCAAGACAAGTCAGCCTAAAACCCAATATCTAACAAAGTGCGGAAGTAAATGACAATCCAACAACAATTTCTATTATGAAACCAAGTCATATTAATTCAATCCCCAAAATCAGGTTGTCACATGAACAAGCCTCTAATGTAAATATTAGAATTGAAATAAAATACAATTTTAAAATAAAGTTGTCTTTCAAGTAAAAAAAAAGTCATAAACTGGAGTAGGAAAGTCCGATGAGATGACAAGCAGCTAACTCACAATCCTCCACAAGATGCCTCAGAAACGAAAAAAATGACAGGTATCACGAAGATCCGGGCTCGTAACCTACAAAAAATTTTGTTGAAGCAAGGGTGAGTGTCAAACCATGCGGTACCCAACAAGCAAACCTCTAAACACAAGTTAAGTGAACAAAATACGGGTACTCCTTACACCCTATCTAAACCTCCACGCTACAGCCTAACAGTTTACAGTTTGCCAAACACACAACTCAATAACCACACTCTATCAGTTTACACATTCTCAATAAGAACACAATATTCAACAGTCACAAGCTTCACAGAGAAACACTCATAAGATCAGGAAAACACGTGTTCAAGTTCAACAATAATAAAATGTACAATGCCATGAGATGCAATGTAAAAAATAGTGATGCATGTCTTTCTTAACAATACACACCCGCTGTCTTTCAGTTCGGGATCCATTGGGGACATAACTATCCATGCATCTGTCGCGGCACACGACACGACCCTCGATAACAGTAACCTTCGCGGCGCGTGATACGTCCCTCGAAATATAATATCCATCGTGGCGCGCGATACGACCCTCGAAATGTTACATCCTCTTACCACAACCATGTCTCAGATACAATGCAAATGACATGCTTAAATGAAAATAAAGAGATAACCATTTTGATAACGAAGCGCAATTTACTACAAGGAATACAACACCAACAAATAAGCAACAAGTCTCCAAGTCATTCTCAATACTACAGAAGAAAATACACGAATTTCATGCGCTTAACAAGGGTTTAGAAATTCACTTGCCTTAACCACTCAAGAATCACTATGGGACTTGAGCCTTCCCTTTCCGTCGAGCTTCCAAATCGGTGCAATCTATGCAAATATATATATATTAACAATAAGGTTTCAGAACTAACAACACCCACCCTTTTTATGTGTTTAAACCTAACCTTAAAAATTCACTCAAATTTATAATCAAGTTCGTAATTCTTGATGCCAACATTTCAACTTCATATTTTTTTCCATGTTTCAAGTCTAGGATTGCATCCCAATTTTTCAATATCATAATTCAAATGGTACTCACAAAATACCATTTCTATAATACATATATATATATACCAATATATCAAAACTTGAACTATAATATAATAATCAAAACTACAAAAATTACACTACAATGGATTCACAGTAACGTGCAAAAGGTGTTTTGGTTTCCCTTTTTTTTATTTCTACCATTTCCTCCCAACCAATGATTAGCTCATTATGGCCAATCATTGGTAATCATTAGAATTTTATTTTTTATATATATTTGCCCTAAATTTATAGAAACTAATCACAGGCCACTTTTACAAACATACAACATACCATAATTTTCATTTCACTATTCTGGCACCTAATTTTTATTTTTTTTCCTTTCACGTATATTATTTCCTTCCATTGCAAAATTCACAATTTGTCTTTCACATATACTTAAGTCATCCCCACTATTAATGACCGACCTTACATCATAAGAACATTAACTGCACCGCCTAATGAATTTTCTTAAATTCACACTATATGTATATATACATATATAATTAGCCATAATCAATCAAGCATAACCAATTGTGACAAAGCATTAGCGATTGTTACCTGCAAGGTCGATTTCTCTTTTCCTCTCGTGGCGTCGGCTCAGGTAAGTTTCTGCCTCCTCTTCTTTTCTAAATTAATTGTTTATTTAATTGACCTTACCCACTAATTTATTTATTATTTTTTTACATGACCCTAATAGTGTAAGGTATTAAATAATGATCACTTTATCCCACTAACTCTCTATTAATTCCATTATTTATGCTTAACTATAAATAAATTAACTCAAGTTATACGAATATTTAAAATTTTCAAAAATTACCTTCTGGGTCATTACATTCGTCATATCATTTAAGCGTATGAATGAACTAATTTTAAGGTCTTGCAATGAGACATTTCCATATATCCATTGTTGACTTCCTATTTCATTAAGAAGTTTGGAATTACAAAATATATGGTTAAGTAAACAATAAAATAATAAATCTTTAATTGAAGATGATTTTTTATTACATACCTTAACTGAAGACTAACTAAATCTTTGAATAATGATGAAGCCACCCTCTCTAGAATTTCTTCAACAAAACCCTATTAATGGAATCAAATGCAGAAGATTTTAGGATCTAAACAAGTAGTAACAATTTAAAGAAGAATGTTGTGAATATTGTATGTGTTATACTAGAATAATGACATATGTCAATTTTTGTGATTTCAACATTTGTCTTTTCTTCTTTTTGTTGTTATTTCGTTGTTTTATGTAAAACATTGATAAGTCTAATTGATAAAATTAATTTTTTTTGAGTAAAATAAACAAATACTATTGCAGCGCGAGTGAATTCTTTATTTGCAGACATATAAAGAAACAACATTATATCATTTAATTATGTTATTCCAACTATATTATTTCAAATATTTATATTTCATTATATATTGTTCTTATTATTTGTCATTATAAATTTTTAAAATCGAGTAATGAAAAGAGAGACACATACTTAGAAGATGCAACTTAATTAAATGATTGGATTTATAGAACAACTTTCAAAGCATTTTTGATACCCCTCATTTCAAAACATTGTTTTAGAGTGTAGCGTGTTAGCTTAGGGAAATGTATGATATTGTTTGTCTAACACGTTCGAATAGCTAAACATACTTAGTAGTAGTAGTAGTATAGCAATTTTAAATTAAACAATGCATGATACATGTCAACCATAGATCAATTTTTTTTTTTACATTTTAGGTATAAGTAGCATATCACTAGTGCAATATGAATAACATCCGTTTGACATCATTACAAGTCCAAATTATGTCAATTTAAATAAGTTACAAATCAAAATGAGTAATTCAAGTATTTTTTATCTTTGGCTTACTACATGAAAATAATCGTAGAACTCATAATAGTGAGAGTTCCGTAATAGTGAAGTGTTAAGCAAGGGGTGTAAGTAAAAAATAATGATGAAAAATATGTGGATTTGAAAGTAAGCCTTTTTTCTTTGTTTTCACATTGTTGAACTCTCCATTTTTGGTCCCCATTTTTTAAGAGATTCGTTTCTGAATGTGTTTTTCATTCTTAAATGTTCAAATTAGTTTATATTTTTTAGATCATATAATAAAATGCAATACTCGTAAATAAATAACTCACAAATAAGCCACAATTAATGGACAACAATTAGTTCATAGGAATATTTATAACAAGTAATAAATTAATGCATAATAAATAACACATATATGCCACAATTAATGATAACCATTGAGTTCACTGAAATTTTTCGGACCAATCACTAATTAATGTAAATTCCCTACATTTATTAATCTATATAATATGTAATCATGAATAAATTATTTATTTCACTTTTTTAGTTATCTTAAAAAACAATAACAACTTTATTGTTTATTTTTTACTATCGAATATCATCATGTTTATATTTGAAAAAATGGTAAATGTATCTCACAATTGGAGTGACACAGCTCACCCTGCAGGTGACAACAAATCTAGAATCTTCCATGAATAACCTTATTCAAGACCAAAAATTCCAAGTCACACAATTCTATTAAAAGTCATTCTATGAAACACTTCCTCTAAATAATCCCAATAATTTCCGAAATCTAAATTATGAAGAAGATTTTCCTTTCTTAGAAACGATTGAACATGTCATACTGATAAATATAGTTGAAAGAGTGGCTTTTATGTCATTCAAACACTTAATAAGTCTATGATTGAGGTAAATATATATAAACAGATTTCTTAAGTTTTGACTTCATCAATATTTTTTTAAATATTTATGTTTTTAATTTAACTCTATTAAACAATTTGGCTAGTGAAGAGAGTGTTCTCTACATGGTGACATTTCAGATCTCTTTTTATATTCTCTTGGTCTATTAGGACAAGAGAACAAATATAACAAAGGAGTTTGTTTATGACCAGGTGCGTGGATGCTGGAAATAAAAAAGCCTTATACAAAATTGAAACAATATTTTTATATGTTTTTCAGCTTGCTATTTTCACTAAATTTTTCTATTTTCTTTTGTACTCACGAACTTAAAGATGCTTACAATAATGTTTCAGTGCTTCTTTTGACAGATGGATGTTTTTAAAAATAATTGTCCTGAGCTTGAATTGCAAAGGATTTGGGACTTTAAAAAAGGAGGACACAATGGAACAACATATGTGCTTGCCATTATTTTTATTTTCGCTGGAGCCAACAATAGATGTGACACGGTCAAGTTCATTGGCCAAATGAAGAATATTCCCTCAGAGAAGACAAACAAAAGAATGGAGGGACAATCTAATAACATTATTGACAATGTTTGAGTCCGTAATTTAATTTTTTGACGCAACTATAAGACCATTTTTGCTCTAGTGAACATGGAAGTCCTGTTCGAGTCAGTAGATGGCCTGCTGACAGTGACGAAGAACTTGAAAATTAACACTGTTATGGATGTACTTCTGATACTGAGGATGATCATATATTTGATGTTTTTCCTAAGGTTGGATTGTAATTTATCCTCCTTCTTTGCAACTTTTTGTAGGGGCTAAATTATACACATAAATTGGTATTTCTAAGTATTTTTAAGATCGATTTATGTAATTGTAATTTAGCTTTTTAAATATATGTATATATTTTTATTATATTTTATGAACTAATTATATTTGACTTTTAACTTACTTTCTTATTACTTTATATGTTTAAGTGGATCGTTTGTTAAAATTTTGTGATGAGACATTTCAAAATCCCATAAAGATAGAGTCTAACTTTTTCAAGACATATTTGAAAGAGTTGTTTTTTAAAAAAGTAATTAAAACTTACTACATTACCTAGGCTCGAACTCGCGACTTTTAGACTAAACGTTTAAACTTTTACCATTCGCGCTGCAATAATAACATTCGTTCATTTTTATGAAACGAAATGTGTATAGCTTAATATCAAGTTCTTCTATGTACTTTTCAGTTTACCTAGACGCTCCAAAAGTGCTTAAAATCTATTTTGCATAAAAACACTTAAAATAAGTTACATGATAATATTGTTTCTCCATTAACAATCCAAATATAAACCTTTACAATGTTATTTATCAAAAATAAGAAAGTAAATTATATAAATACGAAAAGCTTCAAAGAGTCTATTTTTTTTAAATAACTTAAAATTAAGAGCTATAACCTAGATTCAAACTTGTGACATATAAACTAGTTGTTTAAGCTTTAACAATTTGCGCTGCAATAGCATTCATTCATTTTTACGAAAGAAAAAATTAATAAACAAATAAAATAAACATGTCACTTATTTATTTTTTGAATCTAATCACTTCAACTTTACCTTAAAAAAATTTAAAAATAAAAACTATTTCACATATTGTGTCACACACTTCACCCACCACGTGTAACAAATTCTTGAATGTTTCATGAATAACCTTCTACACAAATAACAAAAAAATTACGAGTTATAACTCACACATTTTATTCAAGAACACTCCACGAAATCCTTACTTTACACAACCCAAAAATATTTTTTAAAACTTAATTATGAAGAAGATTTCTGCTATTTATGCATTTAATTATGTGACTTTAGTTAATTTATTACATGTTACAAATATTTCTATTTATTGGCTTTTGTTCATTAATTGTGGCTTATTTGTGAGCTATTTATATACGCGATGAGTAAACTAATTTGAACAGTAAAGAATGAAAAACACATTAAAATGCATCTCTTAAAAAATTAGACCAAAAATTATAGAATTCAACAAAGTGTACTTATTCAAGCTGTCATTTGGCAGATGGGTCACATCCATTAAATGCATTACTTCAGAATTTCAATTTGTTTTTAAATTCACATATTTGTCATCATTATTTTTTACTTACACCACTTGCTTAAAACTTAACTATTACGTAACTTGCACTATTATGATTTCACAATTATATTAATGTAATAAGCAAATGATAAAAATATACTTGGATTATATTCACTTTGATTTGTAACTTGTTTGAATTGACATAATATGTACTTATAATGTTGCCAAACAAATGGTGTTCATATTGCACTGGTATTTGATCAAAACAAAAATCTTATTTTTGTTTTTTATTTCCATAACGTCATTTTAATTACTAATAAAACGCAATTAGGTGAATCCATGTGAATTACTATATTTTTAGTAATATGATAAATGGAGACGCGAAAGCACCACGGCAAATCAGGCACATAATTCAATTATATACATGACAATAAGTAATAAGAGTATCATATTTATTAGACTTTGTTTATTAATAATATAGTGATTTTCATCAAACAACTTATATGAATTAGAGTAAATAATAAGAGTCTCATTTTATAAGATTGCTTAGTGATATTCATTAAATAACTTATTTGAACAATAGTAAATACATTTTCTATGGTAATTATTAATGACTGTTTTGCAGCGCGTATGATTAAAGCTTAGACGATTAGTATATAGATCACGAGTTCGAATCTAGGTTTAGGTCCCTATTTTACGTTTTTTTTTTAACAATTACATCTTTGAGTCAATTAGGATTTAAATATTTTTAATTTTATATTTTTTGAAAAATAAGATTGTAAAAGTTTATATTTGGATTGTTTTCACAAAATTTGAAGTCTAAATTTCTATAACTCGAATCATTATGATAATAACAATAATAAAACTAATAAATCCAATTGGGATAATAGTAATTTACAAATGGCCTAGTAAAAGTACAGAACTTGGTAACTTCTTCATCGCTACTACAACCATAACATAGGTATGCTTCATCAGATTCATCACTATCATATCCAGTTGGGGGAATATTAACTAGATATAATTGTGTAGTGCAACAACGTGGGAGTTCTATAACAAATACACGATTAGATACAAATTGTACCTAATATTTGTCGAAGACTTTGTTGACATTCCCTTGTTAATATCCTTTGTTGTTGCATTCCTTTCATATGGCCAATCGTTTCTATCCCATGTTCTCTGGTTTCACCCCTTAAAAATATCGAAATTAAGGCAAACACATATGTTGCAGCTTTGTGGCCTCCCTCAGATTCTCTTTCCAACATTTCAAGTGTTTCATCTGTACTTCCATTTTTGAAATAGTTCTTCTGAACATATGAACACAGAACAATAAATTAGAATGGATTAATGCGTGGATAAATTCTGTAACCAGCCAAATATATAAAAAAGAAATATATATGTATTACCACACATGTTCTATACAAGGCTTCATTATTTTCATATTCTATGCACCAGTTCATGAACGACTAAAAATATCTATAATTTTCATGGATTGGGAGCTGCAATGGGCTAATTGGAACGTCTAACATCGACAGATTCATATGAAACCCCCCGTTGATGACCTGTTTCGTTAAAAATGTTTGCAACCGGAAAATTGATGGGTTAGTAAACACAAAGTAAACAATAGAAAATAGAATAACTTCTCTGCTTTACCTTAGTTTAAAATTTATCATATCTTTGCATGATATCGAAGCCACCCTTTCTACGATCTGTTTTAATATTCCGGTATCTAGGTATTTGAAGAAGATCATATCCTCTTCATACTTTTCATTGTATGTAAAATTATTAGAATGCGAAGTGTGTACTTTTTGGGGATCTTCAGCTTCTTAAAATGTAAGAATTCAAAGTGCAAAGTGTGTAAAAGACGAGTTTGAAATTTCATCTACTTCTGACACCTTGCCTTAATTGAGTATCTACGTGGGAAATATTGTTTCATTTTCAATAAATCAATTAAGACTATCGTAATTTCCTTGAATAGTCACCCATGTTTGGAATATTACCTAGAAAAATCACTTATGTTTGTTTTAGATCCACAATATCACCCAACTTCACCTCTTTTCCTCAAAATATACTTCACACAAAAAAAATATTATCTCTCTCCTAATAGGCAATCATGTCATATTATATTTAGTAACAAAAGATATATCTTTATAGAATTAAAAAAAATGTTCATAATAAAAGAAATAATGTTATTCTAACGCGATTGGTTAAAGCTTAATCAAACAATCAATAGGTCACGTGATCGAATCTAGGTTTAGGTCACATTTTTAGTTTTTTTAAAACAATTAGATCATAATAGTTAACTTTTTTGAACTAAACATTTTTTGTGGGAAGAAAAACAATTAATAACTCTATAAATACCCAATACCAATTTCTTTCTCATTCATACCAATGACAAACTTCACTCCACTGACTAATCCGCCCGTACCATGATTCAGAATCAGACTAAGTAGATCATATGTGACGCAAACAGGAATGGTAAAATATCATATTTCACTGTTTCTCGTTATTTTGTACATTTTTTTGTTATAAGCATATGAATCATGTAATAAATGTATTGTGTTTTAATTTTTATGCAGTGGATTCCACAATCAGTAAGTCGATATTTTTCCACAAACCTAACATATACGGTGTTCACTTTGTACATCCTGATTGTGCATGTGAATTTCAATAATACAATTTAATTGTAGGTGACAGTTGTATATCCAAGCGGCGGAGGTTTTCAGAGGGTTGACATGATTTTATTGTTGACGCGGGATTAGTTGAGGGAGAGGTATTAAAATTTATAGTTTGTCATACTGATGAGACCATAGTAGATATCGTTGTTTGTAAAGAAATTCATGAGTACCTTCTTGTGGATTTAATCAATGAAATAAAACTGATATGTATTTGCACATCTCCATTTATATGAAGCATTTTCAGTACTTACTAGTAATTGTTTTTTGAAAAGTTATAGTTAATCACTAACGAGTAATAGCATAATTAATATAAATCAAGAAAGTCAAAATATTAATAATCTTGAAAATAAATACTTTGACCTAGGAATTCTAATTAGTGTTGATTAATACAATACTCCTTCCGTTTATCCGTTATGAACCTAGAGTAGTTGATTCATCTTGCTAATATATTTAAGTCAATCTAGGAAATTAACATTAATTGTTTCATTGAATGTTATAGTTAATAATTAACTGTTAATACAATCATGTTTTAAAAATAAATACTTTGATCATTAAAAATCAATTATTCTTGAAAATATATGCGTAACATTTTCGGAGTGAAAATTCATGGTAGGAATTGTAAAGGTTATAATTTCTCAATGGTTGTCAAAAGGTTATAATCAAGTATGGTAAAAGGACATGTTTCCAATGCATTGGAAATGAATATTTATGATTTCATTGTTAAACATTAAAAAGGAACCACAAAATCTACCAAAGAAAACATAAGTTTCACCCACTCCTCTCTTGATATTTTCAAGATTTTAAAAAAATAATATTGATTTACAAAAATAAAATTAAAAATGTAAGCGTAATAATGCTAAAATATGAATAGTATATTTAAAATTGAATTATAATATAAAAGTTGTTGTCACGTTCTGAGCCTACATTCTGGATGTGATCGGCACCAAATGACCATTGTTGGCCTTGAGAGAACCCTTGTTCTAACTAAATTAACTCAACAGAAGACTTAAACACAAGACATAACTCAAAAAATAACTTTGAAATAATACTTAGCCAAAATGACAACTCAAGTCTTATCATTTACAAGTGAGATGAAAAGACTAAACAAACTAACTCCATCTGTATATGAAGCCTCTAAAGTAAACATGAATGTTCGGACAGGACCCCCAATCATTTTAACAACTTAAAGCTTAAAAAAATAACTAAATGATAAATATGTCTTCCGGAATGAAAGGAGACTCAGAAATTGACTGTGAGCTGCTCACTGGATCAAAAGTACGCTGAATGTTGATCCCAATTACATGCTCTGCACATTATACGATACAGGACAACTGGAATACGAGTATGTATTTTGGAATGCTAACAACACTTAATCTTGAAAAGGATTAAGAAGCAACACTTACCTTGACTCTGTTCAACTCATGAACAACTAACTCATTTCAATATATGCAATTTAAAAGTATGTGCAATATAAAGAAAAACTATTTGAAAACATGTTGTAAATTTTAAATGTATACAAGGAAACAATTAACTCTGGGATGTACGTAAAAATACAAATAAACTGATGTATGTAAGAAAAAATAATTTCTGTAGGAGTTTCTCTAACCCACAACCATCATTTAAGAGCTACAATGATGATACAACTATCCACCTCACGCTCATCCTATACCCGCCCAAAGGTATAAGACCTAAATTGCCGAATGAATCCACTAGTCTGCTGCAAAAAGTGTTCATCTAAAAAGTATGACCCTTTTCTTCCCATGGTGGCTACATGGTTTATGGGGGCTAAGAGTTGTTTGAACTCTCGCCCATATTGGTGCTCAATTCTACTCGCAAAAATATGTAGTATCTTATGTTTTAAGTAAACATATTGATTTTGTGGTTTGAGATTAGTTCTCAAAATACTTAGATCTAAGGCTAGCTTGAAAATCTTAGTTTCTCTGCATGCTTCTTTAGAAAGCTATAGTTCTTTTCTAAAAACTCGTCCTAAGGCTCCTTGGAAATCAGAGTTTCGTTACTTGCTTAAATGTGAAAAAAAACATTTTCAACCCTCCTTGGGAATACTCAGTCCCCCTATATCTCTGAAGAAAAGAACTTCAACTTAACTCGATTAAGCTTGAAACTTGAGCCTTAAAACAAAGTTAAAATGTCTAAGTCAGACTCTTGAAAACTTTAAGAACTATACTTTGACTTGCTTCTTAACTTTAGATTTGACTTATAGCTTATAGCTTCTTTGACTTTGATCCTAATTTTTCTTGAATTGAAATATGGATTCAAGGTTCATGATCTCATGTTTAAGGATGATATAATGATGTTTAGACGTATCTTAGAGTGTTAAAATCAACTAAGAAATGTGGGTACATCACTTTAAGAGCTAGTACGAAAATATAGGGAATGAATGGGGTGAACTGGCGTCCTTCGTGCTCTGAGAGGCGTGGGGCGCAAGCTCCCAAACTTCATAGGACAATTTGGGGCTCTCTGGGTGGCGCGCCTCCCCAAGTCCCTACGCACAGAGACTGTCCTTTGGGGCTATGGGAGGCGCGGCGCCCCTAGGCCCTACGGACGCGCGTTTCGACTTTTCTTCTCCGTTTTTTATTTCTAAACATTCTAAACTTCCATGGATCCTTCCCAAATCACTTAGAATCACTAATAACCTCAATATCTAATAAATTAGACCCAAAAAATAACCCGGAAACATGAATCAAATCAACTAAAGGCATGTAACAACTAAACCAACCAAATTAAAACAATGTTCTTCAAGAACATCATTTTCATCATTCAATCTACTCAAAATTCACTGAATTAAATAAGTTGGTGTGTGGGTGAACTAACTCAACACAGAAAATATCTCACATTCCTTTTCAGGGATCACCCCCGACGAATTCCACAAGCCGAATTTCAACGATCTTGAACGTTCCTGCTTCTTCTTCTCCTTTATCCTCTTTTCTCCTCTTCTTTTCTCTTCTTTCAAAACCCTAACTTTTTTTCTAAAAGCGTGAACTTATAGGATTAGTAAATACCCCAATTCAACCCAAAAATAAAATAAAATAATTGGATAAGAAAAAGACAAATTTGTGCTTCCCAAATCTAAATCGGACTATCCTTAATCTAACATCCCAACTTCAGAAATGCATAACTCACTCATACAATATCGAAATCGAGAAAACTCGGCGGCGTTGGAAAGATATCTTCAAGGTATTTTCATCCATATCAATAAAAACCTATAATTAAGACTTATCTAGGAGTTACGACCATTTGAAGTTGACCAAAAATTCACTTTTCTCCAATCTAAGAAAATTTCCATATTCTAATTCTTTCCAAAAGTGACTATTTGAGCTTCTAAGCTTCTTCTAGCTATCTCAATTTGTGAGATGTTACAGTTTTAAATATATTAATTATTTATATACAAAAAAATGTGAAACTAATTTTATGCCTGTTTAGCTTATAAATGCATGTCAAAATGTTAATAGTCTTGAAATTAAATACTTTCACCTAGGTGAACCTAGATTAGTTGATTATTGATGAAAATCATTTAGCTTATACATGCATGTCGGAGTAAATGTTATAGTTAATCACTAACGAGTAATAGCATAATTAATATAATGGCAGATAAATCAATTATTCTTCAAAAATATATGCTTAATATTTTTGGAGTAAGTATTTGTGCTAGAAATTGTAAGAAGTTATAAATTCTTAAACGTTAGTACTAATTAATACTCATTCCTTTATGAACCTAGAGTATTCCATTAACAAATTCACTGTATGATTAAACAACAAATTGAATGTCTCGAAGAAAACATTTGAGGTGGGACATCAACTAATTTAACAAATACTACTATAAATATCCAATACTATCTCTCAATTTACACCAAATTCTAATCTCAATAAACTCATGGGAGACTTTACTCCAGTGTGTAATCCACCTTTACCTTTGTTCAAAATTAAACTAACTTCATCATATGTCTTGTTAAGTGGATTGGTAAATTTTCGCATATTACTATTTTTCTTTTTATTTCTTCATTTGTTTGTTTTGTAAGATAATGAATTAATTTGTTTGTGAATTTTTTATTTATGTAGTGGCTACCGCAATCAATTACTCCATATCTTTCCACGGACTCAACATTTACGTTGTTATCTTTCATATATCGTGGTAGTGAATGTAGAAATCTATAACATTTATCTATAGGCGCCTCTTGTTTTACCAATTGACGGAGGTTATCATAGGATTGACATGACTTTGTTGTTTCTGCGGGATTGGTTGAGGGAAATTTTTTGGTGTTTGTTATATGCCTTCGCAAAAAGGACTTTATAGAAATATTTGTTTATAAAGAAATCCATGAGCAACTTCTTATAGAATTCATAGATGAAGAAACCTTGATAAAAATTAAAATGTTTTTTGATTTAGTTTAAGTTGTTCAAGTGTAAGTGTAAAAAAAGGACAATATTAATCTTGAAAATACATATATATATATATATATATATATATATATATATATATATTCGATCAATTTAGAAAATCTAAATAAATGATGCTATTGGTTAACTTAAATAGGGCTAAAAAATAAGTGTAAATATTACGATGAGAGAGTATTTATTCGGAAAAAATCGTATGTGTCTTCTTTAAATTCGAAAAGAAGATACATATATATTTTTTAAATAAAGAATGAAAATTTTTACTTTTGGTGGTAATAATGTTTAGTGGTAAGTTATGAAATTTCCAATACACCTACAAAAACACATGACAGTCTCTCTAACAAATGTGACCGTTTGAACTATTGAATTCTACCTTTGTAATTGATGGGCTTTAAATAGTTGCAATTACTTACTATTCTACAAAGTATTTGTAACTATTTCTTCTCTTGTTATATTACTACCATTTCTCCTTAAATCAACAGAAAAACACATGATAATCGTAGAAGACGATTTTACAAAGTTTAGGAGATTGAACTTCTAAAGGACGAAGTACAGGACATTACCCGTGCAATGGACACACTTAATCGTGAAGAGAGGACCTTGTCTCATTGTCATGCTCCGATCCTACAGCCAGGGCAGGATCGACACTTGAAGACCATTGTTGGCCCTCAAGCGAACCCTTCGCCTGACTACTAAAATTAGCGGAAGACAAACCTCAACTTTGACACGAGTAAAATATAGTAACAGGTAACAAATATGTCATGTCATAACTTTGGCCAAAATGGCACTCGAGTCTTAATAACTGAAAACAACTCCAAACTGAATTATTATAGTCTATGAAGCATCTAAACTGTCTAGAAAGGGATGTTGGGACAGACCCAACAACATCCTAAAAGCTAAGCTAATATAGAAATGAAAAAGGATGTCCTCTAGGATGCAAGGAGGCTCACCACAAACTCTGAAGATCAATTTGGATCAACGAAGTGCTGCGTTCTAATCTTGGGTACCTGCGTCTATATGATGAAATGATGCAGGCCAACTGGCATCAATACATTGAATGTACGAGTATGCGAGTTGGAAAGCTAAACAACGACTTAAGCTTGAGGGGATGTACATATATATATATATATATATATATATATATATATATATATATAGGGATTTATCTAACCGACAACCATATGAGCCTACGTGATGGTACAACGTCTTACCTCACGTTGCAATAGGACCATCCTACACCTTGCCATCAATGTAGGACCTTACTCAATTTAGTGGATCCACTAGATCTCCTTACGTGATCATCTAAAAAGTATGACACGTCAGTTCCCATGTTGGCTACATGGTTTACATGGAGACTTGAGTTAATATGAACTTTGTTCTCCACATCGGTGCTCAATACTACTCCCAGAATTGTACTTTAGCTCACACTTTTAATAAAACTTCCTTCCTTTGGGTTGAGATAATTTATTGAACCCATTTTCTTTAAAAAGCTCCTTTTGGAATCAATGTTCTCCTTTTAGTTCAAAAACACTCTTTTGGAACTTCTAGTTCCCCTTTTTACTAAAATGTGAAACATTTTTAAACCTCTAGGGAATACTTAGTTCCCTTATATCATTTTGAGAAAAGAACTCAACTTTTGCTCTTTACTTAACTTGAAACTTGACTCTTAAAATACTTAATTCCCTTATAGCTTTTGAGGATTTAACTCAACTCTTTGCTCTTTCTTAACTTGAAATTTAAGTCTTTAAAACAAAGTGAAAACTTTTGTGAAAGACTATAGAACTTTATAAACTTTACTTTGACTTGCTCTTAACTCTTAGTTCCTTGACTTTGATCCTGACTTCCCTTGAATTTGAATATGGATTCAAGGTTCCTGATTTGAGTTCTCGGATGATTTATAGGTGTTTAGTATAATTTCAAGTGACTAGAATCATTGTAAGGTTTTAATGTACCTTGGATCCTTAAAAGACTAAACTACGAAAACTGGACGAAAAACGTCGGGTTGGGTGCACTGTTGGCGCGCCACACTAGCCTGAGTTGACTGAGGTTGGTTCTGGCGCACTGCTGGCGTACCAGGCCCTGGTCTACTGAGGCCAGTTTCTGGCGTACTGAGGCCAGTTTCTGGCGTACTGTAGGCATGCCGCGCCTTCCGCTACCCAGGTATGTTTGACAAATTTTTCAACTCGTTTTTCCATCTCCAGACTCTCCAAAATTCCTAGTTCTTTCACTGAAAACTAAAAACCTTTAGTACTCTATCAAAATGCTTACTAGTTCTTTCACTAAACACTGAAAACCTTTAGTACTATCAAAATCTAATAAATTCCACTCAAAATAACTCAAGGAAACAAGAATAACACCAACAATTGCAGCCAACAATCCAATTAATAAGAAAACGAATCTTTCTTTTAAGATCCGAACTTCTAGCATGAGATATTCCATAAATTTGCTGAACTAAAAAAATTGATGTGTGGGTGAAGTAATCCAACACAAAAGATCTTATATGCCTTGTTAGGGATCACACCCGACGAAAATCCAAGAAGCTAAACTTGGTGTTCTTGCGTCTTCTTCTTCCTTCTCCTTTTCTTCTTGCTTTCAAAACCCTAGTCTATTATTTTAAGTGCATAAACTGAATTGGATAAGTTTAGATCCGAACATATTAATCCAAAACGAAATAATTAATTGGCTTAAGGAAAAGACCAAACACCCTTACTAAATCTATTTTTTTGGGGAACTTTCCCTGCTTAACAGACAATCTTCCAAAGTTCATATCTCACTCATACGACCTCATAAAAAATTTGCAAACTTGGCGTCTTTGAAAAGATCTTCCTTCGAATTTTCATCCATATAAAAAACTCGTCCAAAATCCTCCTGAGTTGAGAGTTATGACCTTTTGTAAATGACCAAAACTTACTTTTGAAATCTGGAAATTTTCCAGATTTCATTACTAATTTCCAAATATGATTCTTTTTTCTTGTTTTTCTTAGTTTAACCTTAATTTATCTAGAATCTGAGATGTTACACTCGTTCTCTTCAAAACTTATCTACTCAGTGAATAATGAATTGGAACTTAATAACTGTGGTGGTGCCGATAATAATGAGGGTGGTGGGGTCAAAAATATTGAGGGGGATTGTCCTTGTAACGTTTAGTGATCGACTATTTTTTATTTAATTATATTAATGTCTTTAGTAAATTATTATGTTTTTGTTCCGTGTTTCTTTTAGTACTGTATATTGAATTTCTATCAGAATTACTCCATATTTTAGTATAATTGATACTTCATTACATCTAACAAGGTAAATAACCAACTCCATCTTAATATTTGAAGCGTTTGTAGTTACTAAACAGTCCACTCTTAAACTAACCAAACCAACTATTGATCTTATTATAAATTATCATTTATTTGTGTACCCGTAATAGATACATATCTTGCAAAATAATATAATTTAATTCCTAACATGTCTTCATCGGAAAACATAAATGGTTTTCTTGGTAATACAAGACTGGTAGATTTAGTATAGGATATTGCAATCCTTAGTGAGAAAGTGAGTCGCCTGATGAAATTTTTACACCCTACTTTAATCTTTTATTTTATGTTGATACAACTTTAATTTAGGAAAATACTAAATATTTTGAATTTTATTTTATTTTACATTAATACAATTGCAGCTATTGGTCTAACCAAGGAACCTCTTGAAATAACCAATGCATCTCTTAGACTAACTAACCAACATTCATATAAAAAGCAGTCATCTTCTACCCACAATCCATAAAAATTCTATCATATAACACACACTGTAGTCCCTAATATATCTACACTAGAGAAACAAAGCGACCATCACAGTGATGAGGGACGGAGATTAGACGATCTCAAAGAGATTTTAAGACTTAAAACTAATTCGTTGAAGCTCGTCGGGATAATTTGAGGGCTTCACAGTCAAAAATATGAAAATTGAAAGGCCCCGTTGGAGATCTCATTCATCGTCCGGAGGCCTTGAAAACTAAAGATTGAGGTGCATGTGCCGGTACAGCTAACGGCAGTGACTCTCCCAGTAATATGAAGTAGAATTTACTTAACTTTACTTACCATTTAGGACTACATTTCTGTTTAATTTACTAAGTTATTATATATCGTCTTGTTTTTAAATTAATTTCAATCTACTCTTGTCTCTTTATTTACATTTAAATTGTATTTCTTGATAAAGTTTAAATAAAATTGTAACTCTTATAATATATTTAAAAAAAAAATGCACAAGTATCCCCTTAGACTATGACCGAATTTTTAGAGACACACCTTAACTAAACTAAGGTGCTATTACCCCCCATGAATTTATTTTGTTTTAATTTTGTGCACCTTTTGTCTTACATGGCACACTCTGTGACTCCACGCAATTGAGGCGCGTGAAAGATATTTGGATGTCACATAAGCCAAAAAGGTGCAAAAAAATTACCAAAAAAAAATAAGTTCAGGGGGTAATAGGACCTTAGTTTATTTAAGGTGAGTTTTTGAGATTTTCGTCATAGTCTAGGAGGTACTTGTGCATTTTCCCTAAGAAAATAACAAATAAAATATACAATGAAGTTAAATTTTATACATTCATTTTACTATGTGATGGTAAAATCAATAACAATTTAAACAATTAGTGTGAGCCGTTTATTGAACGTCACACAAGATCCTAACAACATACACTTGAGTGTTTTTCTTTCCCAAGTCAAGAGCTTGTACAAAAATTTTAAAAACACTCCCAAAGAAAGCTACTCCTTCAACAAGTAGTTTTAGTTATGGTGAACAACTTTGATAATCCGGTTTCACGCATTTTTGGAGATCAATTATCTAGTTACCAATTAAAAAGAACTAATAGAGTAATTTTTCAAATTTTTTGGATAAAAAAGGATGAACATATAAATAAATTTCTATTATAATGAAGGAATGCTACTGCAACGCGAATGGTTATAGCTTAAACGATTATTCACTACGTCACGAGTTCTAGTCCAGTATTAGGTCCCTCCTTTTTTTAATTATAATAAACATAAAATTGTTCAATCTACTCATATAAAAAATATTCGAAACAGAACTTACATTTTATTTTTTGTTATAAATGAATTATATTTTTTTTAAAAAGAAGAGTGCAAGAAAATTCAACTCATCAAATCAAGTCTTTTCAACAATAAATAGGTATACTCAAGTAGTTTTAATTAGAGTGAACAGCTACAATAATCCATTACTCTCACACATTTTGGTTCTTTCTCTATTATTTTTCGACTAAAAATTTTTGGAGACCAATTATATACTTACCAATTACACAGTGATAAAGTAATTTTTTAAATTTTTCGGTAAAAAAAAGGGAAGCAAATATAAATAATCCCATTACTCTCACACAATATGGCTTATTCATTTACTCAGTTTTGTTATTGTTGGTCAATTTTATATTTTCAAGGTTAATACCTTATTAAAAATATATTCAGTAAAGAGTTCGTTCAGTATATGGTCAATGAAGAATTCATCTTTTGGTGAGAAATTACTCGGAATTTTTTTAGGTGGGAATTATGAAGTTTTAAACAGTTTTAATTAACATATTATCTCATAATTTCTTTATGTCTGATTTATCCGAACATGAGTTTGTGGCAAAAGATATTCTTGGAAGAAATTATCTTTCATGGGTACTCAATGATGAGATTCACTTAGCTGCTAAAGGTCTTGATGCCACAATTACTCAGGGAAATGAAGCATCGAGCCAAGATAAGGCGAAAGCTATGATTTTCCTTTGATTTTCCTTCTTCATCATCTTGATGAGAGTCTGAAGATTGAATATTTGACGTTAATAGATCCACTTGAATTGTGAACTAATTTAAAGGGGATATATGACCACCTAAACGCAACAGTGTTGCCAAGAGCTCGTTATGAGTGGATGCATTTATAGTTTCAAGATTTTGAGATCGTAACTGAATACAACTCTGTTGTATTCAGAATAACCTCCCAATTGAAATTATATGGGGAGACTATAAAAGATGAGGACATGTTGAAAAAGATACTTATTACTTTCATGCCTCAAATGTGATATTGCAGCAGCAATATCGTGAAAAGGGTTTAAGAAATATTGTGAACTAATCTCATGTCTTTTGGTGGCTGAGCAACATAATGCTCTTTTAATGAAAAATCATGAAGCTCGTCCTACTGGAGCTGCTCCACTATCGGAGGCAAATGTGGTGGAAGCACGTGATCAATCTGAAGTAAAAAGAGATGATCATCGGGGATATAATAATACACGGGGACGTGACAAAGATGAGAGTTGATACACCAATCGTCGAGGTGGTGTATCAAAATAACCCCTCAACAAGTAATTGTCATCAATGTGGCATAAAGGGCATTGGAAGAATTAATGCCGCACACATGAGCATTTTTTTAGGCTCTACAAAAGTTCCTTTAAAATGAAAGGAAATAAAAGTGGTGCTTCCTCTTCCAATGCTCGAGCTGAGTCACATATGACTCTTAAAGATGATGATAAGCCGAGAACATCTCAAAAATATGATAAGGATGCAGAAGCAAATTTGACTTTAAAGGATAATATTTTTGATGATCTTGGTGTTATTACTCATATGGAAGTTGATGACTTCTTTGGAGAACAAAACTAATGTTTGATCTTTTAGCTGGAGAATGAAGTCTGTTAATATTTTACTTAATATTTTACTTATGTGTTTTTAATTATCATGTTGTTCATGTTGAAGTATTTAATTTTTAGTTGTTAGATTTGTTTTGTACTTCTTTTAATGTACTTTTATTTTAAAAAATTAATAGAAATCCCCAGTTGTAAGTTGGATTCAATATGAGTAATGGAGATGTATGTCTTATTGATAGTGCCACAACGAATACAATATTAAAAGAAAAGAAATACTATTCTAATTTGGTTATGAAAATGTCATATGTCAAAACAATATCAGGTAGTACAAAATTAATTGAGGGCTCTGGAAGAGCGACCTTATTACTACCTAGAGGGACAATATTAAGGATTGATAATGCATTATATCGTAGTAAGTCTCAAAGAAACTTATTAAGTTTCAAAGTTACTCGTCAAATGGCTATCATGTTGAGACGGCTAATGAAGGAAAGGTTGAATACATTTACACTACTACAATTAATGTAGAGAAAAAAATTGTGCATGCAAAATTACCTACACTTTCTTTTGGGTTGTACTATACAAGTATAACTACAGTTGAATCACATGTCGTAGTAAACAAAAGGTTTACTAATTTTAATGATTTTATCATTTGGCATGACCGATTAGGCCATCCTGAATTTAATATGATGCGCAAAATCATTGAGAATTCACATGGGCACACCTTAAAGAGCTCAAATATCCTTCAATTAAAGGGATTCTCTTGTGCTTCTTGTTCTCAAGGAAAATTGATCATTAAACCATCAACAATTAAAAGTAGAATTGAATTTCCTGCGTTTTTGGAACGTATATAGGGTGATATATATGAACCAATTCAACCTGCATGTGGACCTTTAAATATTATATGGTCTTGATAGATACTTCTACAAGATGGTCACATGTCTGCTTATTATCAACTCGCAACATGGCTTTTGTGAGTATGTTGGCTCAAATAATAAGATTAAAAGCACAATTTCCAGACTATACAAAAAAGACAATCCGTCTAGATAATGCTGGTGAAATTACATCTTAGGCATTTAATGATTATTGTATGTCTATTGGTATAACAATTGAACATCCAGTTGCACATGTCACACTCAGAATGGTCTAGAAGAATCATTGATTAAACGTCTGTAATTAATAGCTAGGTCATTGCTAATAAGAACAAAGTTGTTTGTGTCTGTGTCGAGAAATGCTATTTTGCATGCAGCAGCACTTGTGCGCATAAGACCGACCGGTTATCATGAACTCTCCCCATTACAATTGGCTTTTGGTCAAGAGACAAATATTTTTCATATTAGAATTTTTGGATATGCGGTGTATATCTCAATTGCTCCCCCACAATGCACAAAGATGGGGCCCAAATAAGGTTGGGGATATATGTTTGCTATGAATCTTCTTCAATCATAAAATATTTGGAGACTATGACTGGAGATTTATTTAAGGCAAGATTTGCTGATTGTCATTTTAATTTTTAAGTATACCCAACATTACGGGGAGAATATAAGCAGTTGGGAAAAGTGATAGATTGAAATTTATCATCTCTATCTCATCTAGATCCTCGAACAAATCAATGTGAGCAAGAAGTTCAAAGAATAATTCATTCACAGAATATTGCGAACCAGCTGCCAGATGTTTTTACTAATCTTTCAAGGATTACTAAATCGCATATTCAAGCACTAATGCTCTAGTTCGAGTTTATGTCCCGACGGGACAAATAGTTAAGACAAATGAGTCTAGACCACATTTGAAACGTAGTAGACTAATTGGTTTGAAGGATAAGAATCCTTGAAAGATAATAGGAATAAATGATCAAGATGATCATGGGTTGAAGAAATTTCTCAGATTGAGATCCAAATCATAACACATGATGAAATATATGAGGAAGTTCAAACTTCTGAAAACATTGAAATTTTAATGAATTATGTCTCGACGAGAAATTTGTGGAATCGAAATAATGTTGTGATTGACAACATATTTGCCTATGATGTTGCTATTGCTATTGACATAATGCAACAAGATGAAAATTTTGAGCCAAAATCTGTTCACGAATGGAAACAAAGAAATGTTTGGTCAAAATGGAAGGATGCAATTCAAGCAGAATTGGCTTCACTAGAAAAATGTGAAGTTTTTTGTCCAATAATTCGAACACATGAAGGTATCAAGCTTGTGGGGTACAAATGGGTTTTTGTACGAAAAAGAATGAGAAAGGTGAATTCGTGAGATATAAAGCCCGACTTGTTGCTCAAGGGTTTTCTCAATGACCTAGCATTGATTATATGGAGACATATTCTCCTATGATAGATGCAATCACCTTCAGATATCTCATAAATCTGGCAGTTCATGAGAAACTTGAAATGCGTCTAATGGACGTTGTCACAACCTATCTATATGGCTCATTGGACCACGATATTTTCATGAAAATTACTGAAGCATTCAAAATACCTGAAGTATACAGAGATTCAAGATAAAATTGTTCAACAAAGCTTCAGAAATCATTGTATGGATTGAAACAGTCAGGAAGGATGTGGTACAATCGTCTGAGTGAATATTTGATAACGAAAGGTTACAAAAATGACCCAATTTGTCCATGCATTTTTATTAAACGCATGAAATTTGAATTTGTTATAATAGTTAAGTATGTTGATGATTTGAACATCATTGGTACTTGTAAAAAGCTTTTGGAAGTTGTGGAGTTTCTGAAAAGAGAATTTGAAATGAAAGATCTTGATAAGACAAAATTTTGTCTTGGCTTATAGATTGAGAATTTGTCAAATGGTATAGTTGTTCATCAATCAACGTACATATAAAAGATATTAAAGAGTTTTTACATGGATAACTCACTTTCATTGAATACTTTAATGGTGGTAAGATCGTTTGACATCAATACAGATTCATTTCGACCTCAAGAGAAGGATGAAGAGCTTCTTGGTGATGAAACTTCTTACTGTAATGCAATCGGGGCACTAATGTACCTAGCTAACAATACTCGACTAGAAATCTATTTTGCAGTAAGTCTACTGGCAAGTTTCAGTTTCTCCCAAACAAAAAAGACATTGAAAAGGTGTTAAACACATACTTCGATATCTTCGAGGGACCATGGACATAGATTTATTCTATTCGAATGAATGCAAGTCAGAATTGATAGGTTACGCAGATGCTTGGTATGTATCTAATACGCAAGAATCTCGATCACAAACATGCTATTTGCTTACATGTGGAGACACGGAAATATCTTGGCGATGAATGAAGCAAACGTTGGTAGCCACTTCTTCAAATCATTCAGAAATAATAGTCATGCATGAAGCAAGTTGAGAGTGTGTCTGTTGAGATCAATGACCCACCATATTCAGGAAATGTCTGATTTTCTTTGAAAAAGAATATACCAACCACAATTCATGAAGAAAATACTTCATGTATAGCTCAATTAAAAGGAGGATACATCAAAGGAGACCGGACAAAACATATTTCACCAAAGTTCTTTTTCACGCATGATCTTCAACAAAATGGTGATATAGAAATTCAACAATCCGTTCAAGTGATAATATTGCTGATTTACTAACTAAGGCATTGCCAACATCAACGTTTGAGAAGTTGAGATACAAGATTGGAATGGGTCATCTACGATATCAAGTGAAGGTTTCATCAGGGGGAGTGAAATACGCGTTGTACTCTTTTCCTTAACTATGGTTTTGTCCCATGTTGGGTTTCTCTGGTAAGATTTTTAATGAGGCAACAAATAAAGTGTATCAAAAGATATGTTTACTATTTTTCCTTCACTAGAATTTTTTTCCCACTGGTTTTTTTTTTCTAGTAAGGTTTTAACGAGGCACATAATCTATGGACATCCAAGGAGGAGTGTGATAAATTCATTGAATAGTGGATTGTCTATTTGTTCTCTTCATGAACTTATCTTATCATGTATCTACATTTTCAAGGTGACATGAACCTTTGTAGATAAACTATGTACCTATTAATTGGGCATTTATGATGGTAAATTTTGGGAGTGAGATCTTAACACTATAAATAGGGATATCACTCATCATTTGGAATATACACTTGAATAAGAAAAGTTATCTCCTCTATCTTTTACTTCTTGTCTTCATATTATAATATTCTAAGCTTTCTTTATAATATTTTGTTATTTTTATTATTATTACTAACTCTAACTTTAGAATTATTAATCCCAAGATATGAACTACATTCTTTATGTTAGTAAAACCTTTTATCAACTCGTGTACTTTATTTGAAAATCTTTAGTCAATTTTTTTTTTCATTTTTCCAATTAATTTAATAAATTTTTTAATACTTTAATTAATCAAATTGGTTCAAATTATTATTTTTAAAAATGGGTAAAATAAATTTTAATCAACCTAACTTTGTAAAAATTCTAATCCCTTGCAATTTAATTCAAATATTTCAATTAATATCCTCTTAACAAATTGAAAAATTATGCTTTCTTTAATTATCTTCTTAAATTAATCATTTTTAAAAAAAATAATCAAAAATATTTAACCTAAGTCGTAGGATAACCGCGTGTTAGCGAAAGCTTCAAATGCCTTAAAAACCTTCTTGAAGCGTAAATGAGAACCTCGTACCCATTTTCTCTGAATTTTTAAAGGTTATTGGTTAACATCTTTTTTAAATTAAATTTTCTTAATTTCTTTAAAAAGAAAGTGTTGAATCTTTTTCTAAGTATTTTTCTAAATTCTTTTATACCTGGATACTTCAAAACCTGATTTTTCTAGAGATAGATAAATTACGGCATAACAATTTTAATTTGTCAAGGTCCTTCATTTTGAAAGTTGCATTAAGAAGATTCTTGAGTTGTACAATTCCATTCTCATCATTGTCGATTATAATCATATCATCCACATATAATAGTAAAATTGTCATACTAGTATCGGAGTACCGGATAAATAATGAATAATCAGAAACAGATTGAGAAAATATGATGGTGGATCGAAACTTCTCAAACCATGCACGTGGTGTTTGCTTGAGACCATAAAGAAATATTCAAAGATGACAAACCATATCAGGTTGAGCTTGGTTGTAACTTGGAGGAGGCTTCATGTATATAACCTCATATAGTTCACTATGCAAAAATGCATTTTTCACATTCATTTGATTAAGTTTCTACCATTTGATGGGTGCTATAGTGAGCAACACACGAATTGTTGTCATTTTTGCAACATGAGCAAAAGTTTCCTCATTGTTTAAGTCATATTCTTTCTTTATATACTTGAGATACTAGCCGAGCTTCGTACCTCTCCAATGTGCCATCAAGCTTCATTTTCACAAAATAAATCCATTTGCTCCCAATAATAGAAGCTTCAACCGATTTGGATATCAAATTCCATGTATGATTTTCTTGGAAAATTGAAGGTTCCTCTTTCATTGCCTTTTTCCAACAGTTATGACTTGATGCCTATTGGTAAGTAGTTGAGACAAAAATAGAATTTCAAGTAGCAAGTAAGGCATTCGATCGAACGTATCTACCTGAAGAGTATCCATACGATCTAGGATAGATATTTTACATTTAGAGTGACGAAGATAAGAAATATAAGAATTTATTTGATCACTTGTTACAGTTTCACCATCACAATAATCATTGTTGTCAAATGAGTTAATGAAAAAGGTATTCAATAAATTATGAGACAAAGTACTACTATCTGAATTATCTGTAGGGAATGCATCTGATTGACCTGGATTATCAGTAATGTCATTAGGGTTTTGTTGGAAAATGTGGAATTTTGTTCCTCCTAATTCTCAAACTTGTACAGAAGAGTCTGATTTTGTTAAAGTGGTACTAGGGTAAGCAAACAGATGCTTAAAAAAATTACATGTTTGGAAATTCGCAATTGTCGCCTAGAAGAATCATAACAAAGAAATCTCTTTTAAACATCATTATAGCCCAAGAAAACACACCTCACAACTATAGCAGATAATTTATGATGTTCATATTTAGTTAAATGGTCAAAACACACACAAACTTTTAGATGAGAATAATCAGGGAGTTTACCAAAAAGAATGGAATGTGGCTATCATCTTTGTTAATGGTAATGGTGTATCTGTTTATCAAATAGACATAAGTTTGGATGTTTTCAATCCAAATTTTAGGAACATTTGATGTATCAAAAAAACCTAACGGGTTTTTCAAAAACATGCCTATTTTTCTTTCTACAATCCATTTTGCTCAGCTGTGTATGAATAAGAGTGTTGCAAAGTAATGCTTCTCTCTTTGAAAAATCTACGAGTTCTGAGTTCATATATTCCTTGCCTAAATCAGATTGAAAATTTTTGATTCGTTTATTGAACTGAGTCTCAACATAGATGACAAATTTTTGTATGATATTGGAACTTCACTTTTGTTTCGAAAAATGAATATCCATGTATGTCGAGAAACATGATCAATTAACAAGATAAAATATTGATACTCCAATCTATATGAAATTATGGCAGGACCCCATACATCATTGTGAATCAAATCAAAAGTAGAGTCATAAGATAGTTTATGATTTTTGGATTTAGAACAATTTTCACAAGGAAATTTTGATGATGAAATCCATGATTTCTTATCCAAATGAAGACAATATTATAACATGGAAAAAAGTTTTTTACCATGTGGATTTCCAAGAGGACGATACAACAATTTGTTTAAGTTAGTTATGTCTCCTATAGTGGTTTACATATAACAAGCACAGTGAGGTGTTTCAGACATGAACAACTGGAATATTCTCCCAACTTTACGACCCTTGGCAATCACCTTTCACGTCTCCAGATTCTGGACAATACAATCAAGTCATGAGAAAATAACAAGATAATTTTATTCCACTAACGATCCAATCGATATAATATTAACAGTAAGTTTTGAGACAAAAAGGATATTAGTGAAGCAAGATGATTTTCCAATCTTAGAGGCAGTTAAAGTATCACCATTGGTTGTGGGAATAAGATAATTTTCTGATGGAGTTGATAAAGAGTGTAAATTATGAATATCTCTTGTCATATGATTAGACATAGTCGAATCTACATGCCAAACTTTTGAATTGGCAACAGTGATAGCGCTAGAAATAGCTCCGGAGAGAGCAACTGCAACTGAATCTTGTATCATCTGTTGAAGTGCATTTAGATCCAAAGAAGAAAGTGTGAACTCTGCTTTACTCACATAAGCTTCACACGCTTGATAAGTTTTTTGCTTGGTTTTACGCGTGTTTTGGCATAGATTATACTCTAAAATTATATGGCCAGACTTCTTACAGTAATTACACATGTTTCTTTTCTTGCAATATGACGCAATATGGCCATACTCTTTGCACTCAAAACATTGTGGTCCAGACTTTTGAACTGAGCTCTGAGTATATGATTTATAAGTACCTTTTGATGTACATATAACCACGTCAATTGTGTAGGACGAATCCATGATGCTTGAGTATTGATGTGCATATCCTCACGAATGAGTTCTCCAAAAACTAAGTTGATGTTTGAAAGAGTTTCTCTGTTAAGAATGTTAGCTCTAATAGACTCATCCATGTCTCAATTTCATGAGAAATTGAAAAACTCAAGTCTTCTACCTCTCCAACATAACTTTCTTGAAGCCTGTGGAAGAAAGGTTTCCTCCAAAGCTTTGATCCTGTTCTGATTAGATTTCAATAAGTCTCGAATAATAACTCTGAATTTCTTTATTGTTTGTACTCCAAAAGAGTATGTTCACACTCAAATTTTGTGCATGATTGCATTTAGAATATACGTTTTCGAGATGTTTCCACATTTGTGCTGCCAAGTTGAACGGACGCAGATTGAGTGCAACATCTGCATGTACAAAATTGAGGATCCACAAAATTACAAGAACATTGTTAGTATGCCAAACTTGTTTTCATTGTCTTCATTTGGCTCAGCTGTTGATCCATCCAAGATTCCAAATAAGCTTTTCTCTTGAACAAATATCTGAAAATGAAATTCCATGTCGGATAATTTTTTCCATCAAATTTGATAGACAAAATGTCTTGAGAATGCGACTCCATTAGAAAGACAAGAGATATTCGGTGATAGAAAGCAAACAACAATAAGGAGCAAATTAAACTAGTTTCTGATGAAAAAAAATTAGGCTCTTGATACCATGATAACAATTCAAAAATCAGAGACCAAAAGGAGTTTAAAACTATTATGTATTTTTTTGTCTTTACAATTGATAAATTATCCACTATTTATATACAAAGGTACAAAAAGATTCTAACACAATATTATATCATATCTTGCACTAGGGGTGTACATGGTCGGATTGGTTGGGGATTTTCAAATATCAAACCAAACCATTTATGTCAGATTTATAAGTCTATAAACCAAATCAAATCAATAAAACTCGGGTTTTGACCTCGGGTTTTGTTGGGTTTTTCGAGTTTTCGAGGTTTTGGATTTTTCCGGTAAAGTATTCATACAAACATATACTTTACTTGTAATTCAAATATTTCTCCAATCCTACCAAAATACAACTATCTAAGGTGTTTATTATTATTGTTGTTGTTGTTGTTATTATTATTATTATTATTATTATTATTATCATTATTATTTTTAATTTTTATTATTATTATTAATAATAATAATAATTAAAAAAATTGTAAAACAAGTATTGCAAATTAACAAATCATAATGAAAATTATTATAATTTACAGTACTAAATCATGATAGAATAAGTTTAATAAGTATTGGTTAATGACTAAATATTAAAGGAAATAAAAATTAAATTATGTATTTCAATTGTGTAAACAAATGTAAAATCAAAGAACAAATACTCAATCGTATTGTCATTCTAAGTGTTAAATTCATTTCCTTTTAGCATTATTATTAATTTGATTTTGATTTAAGTTTAATTATAATTACCAACACCTGTGGACTATAATCTTTATGGAACCATGATATACCGTGGTTTCACAGTATTATTAATGCTTTTTCCTTAAGTTTAGTGTGTCCAAAATCCTTTTTGTGCAATTTTTATACAAGTGTCTCTTTATTTTGCAGGAAATCTGTCCAAAGATGAATGCGGAGATTTTGAGCGAAGAAATGCAGAAGAGACCACCTACGGAGTTTATGACGGTCTGTCGTGCTTGTGACGGTCCATAGGTGGCAGCGTAGTGCAGCTGCTGAAGGAAGATAAGGAAGTCTGACGAAGTGTGGGGTTACGAAGCGTGTGATGGTCCGACGTGTCTATGACGGTCCGTCCTACAGGTTCGTCATGAAGTTGAGAGAAGTATTCCCAATACCCATATTCCAAGAGTTGAAGTATTTTGGAACGAGACCCTTGACGGACTGTCGTGTTTGTGACGGTCCGTCATACTTACCGTCGAGGGTAATGAAGAGAGCAGCAGAAGAAATTGCATAAGTATGGGATGACGGAGTCCATGACGGTCCGTCGTGACCACGACGATCCGTCGCGACGTCCGTCGACCTAGCAGCGTTTTGACAGATTTTCAGCAATTAGAATCCTTATTTAATTAGGTTTTTATTTTCTATAAATAATTCAAAAAACCTTGTTTTTGAGGTTAGACTCTGTTAAGTCAGACTTTGTTAGGTTAGACTCTGTATTATTAGTTAGATTATTAGACTCTGGATTATTGATCATTGATTACTTTGAGATTCTTGCAAGTGATTTTTGGTGATTAATCAAGCAAACTTTCGGATTTTACTCTTTCTCATTGAAGTAAGTACATGAATTCTTATATAATATATTTGAATATTGTGATTATGACTATGGGTAACTAAACTCCATAACTAGGGTTGTAGGAACCATAGGCAAATAATGAGGTAAAACCTAACTAAAATAACAATTCTAGAATAGTGTCTTGCATGTATTAATAATTCTTTCTCTTAGAAGTCTTTTTAACGGATGGCCAACGTTAGAACTCGCTTTAATGCTACTTGCCAGACCAAGGAGGTATATAATAGGAAAAGAATTATTAACATAGATTTAGTGTATACTATCTAATAGGCTAGTATTGATTGGTACGAGGTAATAACTTAGTCAAATATCGAATACGAAGCTTAATATGAGGTAAATATAAGGGTTAGGATGGCGACACACGTAGCCGGACCAGGGTGTGGAGTGATATTTTATAGATGTCGGACCAAGGATTTAGAAATACATAACTTATCACTTTGCATGCAAGATACTAGAAAAGAATTGTTATAGTTATATCAAGTTATAAACTTGTAGGGAACACATAAATCCTAGTTACTTTGATGAATTGATTAAAATCCAACTTTCAAAGCTGTTAAGTGTCTCTTTCAATTTCGTTAGTTATTTTCACTCATTTAGAAATAGAAACCCCCCTTTTATTGCTTTACTTTCCATGTAAGACATTGACCAAACAATAGTAATAACAGGTTGAAGTTAAGTCTAGACTATTTTCCTCATGGGAACGATCCCAAACTCACTAGTTGGGTTATTTACTTGACACGACCACTTTACGGCTTATTTGAGAAGTAAGTTTGAGCATATCAAATTTTGGCGTCGTTGCCGGGGAATATAGCTTTTAGATTAACTTGAACTTATTACTATAGTTTAGTTGATATTTTCTTGATTTTACTTTGTTTTATTGTTTTTGATTTTTTTTAGAAATATCCTCCTTGTATGACAAATACACGGAGTGGAAGAGAACCCTTGTTTCCCTACGATCACGAGTTAGAGCGTACATTGTGCAATATGAATCAAAACTTGGGAATAAATGATGATGATCTGAACAAGAACATCCCAGCTCCGGTTGATGTTCATGGTCAGATGTTACCCGATGCTCCGGGTGAACACCAACAGAGGGGACAAAATCCCGTTCCACGGCCCCAAGCATACTACAGAGGTTATGATAACATAGCAGACTCGGATGGGCCACTTATTTTGCCTCCTTTACCCACAGGCCACACCTTTGTGGTAACTAGTAGCCTGATGCAAATGCTCACTGCCAAAGGTTTGTTTTCAGGGCTACCTTCTTAGGATCCACATGCCCATATAGCTAAGGTAAGGGCAGTGTGTAAAAGCTGTGTAGGGAGGCCTGATTTGGATCTAGATGTAATAGGACTCAGAGTGTTTCCTTTCTCGCTGACGGGAGAGGCTTCTATATGGTTCACTGAGCTCCCATACAACTCAATCTTCACTTGGAACCAACTAAGAGATGTGTTCTTAGCACGCTACTATCCGGTCTCCAAGAAACTAAACCACAAAAACAGAGTGAATAACTTTGTGGCACTACCAGGAGAGTCAGTTAGTAGTTCTTGGGATAGATTCACCTTATTCTTGAGAAGTGTTCCAAATCACCGTATAGATGATGAGTCACTGAAGGAATACATCTATCGGGGACAGGATGATAACAATAAGGCGGTGTTGGACACTATAGCAGGTGGATCTTATGGGGAATGCCCTTATGCTGAGATTGCTGAAAAATTAGATAAAATCTCTCGGAATAACAAAGCTTGGAGTACTAGGAAGTCTGATACAAGTAGAAACACCTTCGCAGCGCAGTCCACTCACAACCCAGCCATATATGAGATTCGTGAAGAAATGGCTCATATGAGAACCGAGCTTGGGTTGGTACTAAAACATGTCACTAGGGGTGCAGAAAAGATAAATGCAGTAAACTATTTGGCTAAACCACCACCTCCTAATGATGAATGCTATTATGCGGAGGACACTTACGCAATTAATGAGCAGACGAGGGGGTTTCCGACCAAGCTCCCTAGGCTCAAATCAGGATAATTGGCGCCAAGGTCAAGGTAACCAAGGTCTGAACTATGGTAACTACAACCGTGAGGGTCATTATGTACGAGATGGTAACTACAACCGCGACAACAACTTCAACATGGGTAACTAAGGTAACAGAAATGATAGGAATGGGCCCTATGTCCCTCCCCAAAATCGTGAAGTTACTCCTAGGGATGGTGGAGATAGTATGGCGCGAGTTGAGGATATGTTGCACAAAATGATGAGGAGGGTTGATGCTAGTGATGAGCACATTAAAGAGTTGAGGTGTGATTTAGCTAGTATTGGGCAAAAAGTTGATACACATGCAATATCGATTAAGCAGATCAAGTTGCAAATGGCCCAATTATCTGCGACAGTGAACACACGCCAACCGGGCACTCTTCCTAGCAACACTGTCCAAAATCCAAAGAATGATGTGCATTGTATGGCAATCACTACTTGGGGTGGTAAGCAAACCATTGACCCACCTCTACCGTCTATTGAGGAAAATGTGAGAAAGGATAATGATGATGTGGTAAAGGGTAGTGGTGAAGCAGAGGAAAGTTGTCACGACCCAAAACCAAGCCGCGACTGGCACCCACACTTACCCTCTTATGTGAGCAAACCAACCAATCTAAACTCTAACATTTCAATATAATATCAACAGAAAATAATGCGGAAGACTTAAACTCATTAATAAAAACCAATTTAATAACTTCTAAAATTCAACATCTATTATTCCACAAAATCTGGAAGTCATCACCACAAGAACATCTTTGATCAAATTACTAAACTAAGAGTATTCTAAGAAGCTAAAAACAAGTAAAAGCTAGTCCATGCCGGAACTTCAAGGCATCGAGACATGAAGAAGAAGATCCAGTCCAAGCTAGAAGCATTAGCTCACCTTGAAAATCCGGTGTAATGAAGACTGGCTAGAATTGTGGTTGAGTTGAAGACGACGGCACGTTTGTTGCACTCCACATATAACAAAGAAAGAACATACAAGTAGGGGTCAATATAAAACACGGGTACTAAGTAGATATCATCGGCCAACTCAAAATAGAAAACACTATATATCAGATAATATCATAAAATCAACTACGATACTCAACATGTAGCAACAACAAGTACTATAATCATTAATAAGTACTGCCAAGTTCACACATGAGGACTCAAGCCTCAGTACCATACTCATTTGGGAATTAGGTTCATTAGATTGAGTATATTAACATTTTTCAAGATTCATTATCTTTATTTCCCTCTTGTGTCGGTACGTGACACTCCGATCCCCTACTACTATGTGTCGGAACGTGACACTCCGATCCCCTAATTCTACGTGTCGGTTCGTGACACCCGATCCCCTTATTCTATGTGTCGGAACGTGACACTCCAATCCCCTAATTCTACGTGTCGGTTAGTGACACCCGATCCCTTAATTCTATGTGTCGAAACGTGACACTCTGATCCCCTAATTCCACGTGTCGGTTCGTGACACCCGATTCCCTAATTCTATGTGTCGGAACATGACACTCCGATCCCCCTAATTCTACGTGTTGGTTCATGACACCCGATTCCTTAATTCTATGTGTCGGAACGTGACACTCCGATCCCCTAATTCTACGTGTCGGTTCGTGACACCCGCTTAATTCTATGTGTCGGAACGTGACAATCCGATCCCCTAATCTCATTCTATTAATTCATCAAGCCTTCTTTCGTACCAAGGCATCATCAATCTCATTCTTTAGTTCATTAAGCCTTCTCTTATACTAAGGCATCGTTATTAACAAAGAGATTAGCGTTTTTCAAGATTTATTATTCAATAGCTTCATCATGCTTATATAATCACAATTATATAATCACATTCATGCAAGCATTCAATTAAGCACATAGCGGGGTTTACAATACTATCAATACATATCATTCGCTATTAAGAGTTTACTACGAATAGTATAAAAACCATAACCTACCTCCACCGAAGATTAGTGATCAAGCAAGCAATTTCCCAAGCTTTGTTTCTTCTTCTCGTTCGATCCTCTCTCTCTCTCTCTCTCTCTCTGTTCTTTCTTTTTTCTTTATTCCCACCCTCTTTCTTTTACCCTAATTAGCATAAAATTAAGTATAAAAGATGACAATAATAACCCACTAATTAACTCAAGGTTACCTCTTTTAACCCCCAAGTAATTAGACTTATTAACATTAACCCACTAACTTTATAATTAAAGCAGGAATAGACCAAAACATCCCTTAAAACATTTAAAGAAATCCGACCCAGCCTGGGATTACGCAGCCTGTGACGGCCCGTCGTGCCTGCGACGGTCCGTCCTGCTGCTCCGTCACAGAGATCAGAGCCTCTATTCCACTAAAGGGTCTGTGACGGTCTGTCGTGCCCACGATGGTCCGTCCTGCCATGTCGTCACGAAGTTCAGAGAGTCTATTTCAGTACCCAAATTTCAGAAATTCTAAGTGTTTTGAAACGAGACCCTGCGACGGTCCGTCGTGCCCATGACGGTCCGTCGTGGGGTCCGTCGTCTCAGCCAGTTTTCCAGAAATAAAATCCGCTGCTCAAAATGACTAAACAGGTCGTTACAATAGATACAAATTTTCCCATCGTTCGTCCTTGAACGATCACAGGAAGAAAAACAAGGGCGAAAAGGAGTACATGAATCTGTAAACAGATGTGGGTATCTTTCTTGCATATCTGCCTCCCTCTCCCAAGTGGCTTCTTCAACCGGCCGATTCCTCCATTGCACCTTGATGGATGCAATCTCCCTTGACCTCAACTTGAGAACTTCTCTATCTAAAATAGCAACAGGCTCCTCCTCATAAGACAATTTTTCATCAAACAGAACTGAATCCCAACGAATGATGTAGTTTCCATCCCCATGGTATCTTTTCAACATAGACAGATGAAATACCGGATGCACTCCGGACAGCCCTGGAGGCAAGGCTAACTCATAAGCCACCTCCCCTACTCGCTTAAGTACTTCAAAGGGACAAATATACCTTGGGCTTAGTTTACCTCTTTTACCAAACAGCATCACCCCTTTCATGGGCGAAACCTTCAGAAAGACTTGCTCACCCTCCATAAACTCCAAGTCTCTAACCTTTCGATCTGCATATTCCTTTTGCCTACTTTGCGCCGCTAAAAGCTTTTCTTGAATAGATTTCACTTTCTCTAATGAATCCCTCAAAAGGTCAGTACCCCAAGGTCTAACCTCAAATGCATCAAACCATCCAACAGGAGACCTACATCTCCTACCATACAATGCTTCAAATGGGGCCATGTCAATACTTGAGTGATAGCTATTATTGTATGAAAAATCCGTTAAAGGTAGGAAGTTATCCCAATGACCACCAAATTCTATCACACATGCCCGAAGCATATCCTCCAACACTTGAATCGTTCGGTCCGATTGACCATCGGTCTGAGGGTGAAATGCGGTACTAAGGTCCAACCTAGTACCTAATTCCGCATGCAATGTTCTCCAAAACTTAGAAGTAAACTGCGTACCTCTATCTGATATAATGGAGAGTGGAACTCCATGCAATCGAACGATTTCTGAGATATAGATTTTAGCTAACTTCTCTGCATTGTAAGTCACCTTGACCGGAATGAAGTGAGCAGACTTCGTTAACCTATCAACAATCACCCAAATAGAGTCATACTTACCCATTGTCTTTGGAAGACCAACCACGAAGTCCATTGCAATTCTCTCCCACTTCCATTCAGGTATGGGCATTCTCTGAAGTGTTCCTCCGGGCCTCTGGTGTTCATACTTTACTTGTTGACAGTTTGGACATTTGGCAATAAAATTTACAATATCATGCTTCATTCTACTCCACCAAAAGTGTTGCTTTAGGTCACGGTACATCTTGGTTGCACCCAGATGTATAGAATACCTTGAACTATGGGCCTCTGTCAGAATAGTGTTGATCAAATCATCGACGCGGGGTACACATACCCTTCCCTTAATCCTCAAAACACCTTCCTCATCGATTGTTGCTTCTTTAGCCTCTCCTTGCAACACTTTATCTCGGATCCGGATCAATTTCTCATCATGAAACTGCTTTCCCCTAATCTTGTCAAGGAAGGAAGATCTTGCCTCCACACAAGCTAACAATCCTCCCTTCTCATTTACTTCTAACCTCATAAGGTCATTAGCCAGAATCTGAACCTCTTTAGCCAATGGGCGTCTAGAAACTTGCAAGTGAGCTAGACTTCCCATGCTTCCCGCCTTTCTACTTAAAGCATCTGCCACAACATTCGCTTTTCCCGGATGATACAAAATAGTGATGTCGTAGTCCTTCAGTAGTTCCATCAGTCTCCTCTGCCTCAAGTTCAAATCCTTCTGAGTAAAGACATACTGTAGGCTATGATGATCCGTGTATACTTCACACCTAACCCCATATAGATAGTGTCTCCATTGCTTTAATGCAAACACTACCGCAGCCAATTCCAAATCATGGGTCGGATAGTTACGTTCATGCACCTTTAATTGCCTTGAAGCATAAGCAATTACACTCTTCTCTTGCATTAGCACTGCACCCAAACCAGAATAGGATGCATCACAATAAACAATGAAGTTCTTACCCTCTACTGGAAAGGTAAGGATAGGTGCGGTAGTCAACAAAGTCTTGAGTTTCTGAAAGCTTTCTTCGCACTCATCCGACCATACAAATGGAACATTCTGCTTAGTCAAGTTCGTCAATTGGGAAGCAATAGAAGAAAATCCCTTGACAAATCGACGATAGTAGCTAGCTAACCCAACAAAGCTCCTTATTTCTGACACATTGGTAGGTCTTACCCAATTCTTCACTATCTCAATCTTAGAAGGATCCACCATCACTCCATCCTTAGAAACCACGTGCCCCAAGAAGGACACTGCATCTAGCCAAAACTCACACTTAGAGAACTTGGCAAAAATCTTTTTCTCCCTCAACATTTTCAATACAATTCTCAAATGCTCCTCATGTTCCTTCTTACTTTTAGAGTATATCAGTATATCATCAATAAATACGATCACAGAGAGATCCAGATATGGCTTAAAAATCCCGTTCATCAAGCTCATGAATGCAGCAGGGGCATTCGTAAGACCAAAAGACATCACTACAAATTCGTAATGCCCATACCTGGTCCGAAGAGCAGTCTTTGGCACATCCGTTGCCCGTATTTTCAATTGATGATAACAGCATCTCAAGTCAATCTTAGAGAAGACACAAGCACCTTGTAACTGATCGAACAAGTCATCAATGCGAGGAAGAGGATACTTGTTCTTAATAGTTACCTTATTCAGTTGTCTATAGTCTATGCATATCCGAAAACTCCCATCCTTCTTCTTCACAAACAAAACCGGAGCACCCCAAGGAGATGCACTTGGTCTAATGAAGCCTTTGCTCAACAACTCTTGAAGTTGGGCCTTTAACTCTCTTAACTCCGCGGGAGCCATTCTATAAAGGGGTATAGAAATGGGGCGAGTACCCGGTTCAACATCAATACAGAAGTCAATATCCCTATCCGGTGGCATACCAGGAAGATCTGCAGGGAACACATCCATAAACTCACGGACTACCGAAACCGACTCAATCGAAGGTGCTTGGGTAGTATCATCCCTGAGGTGTGCCAAGAAAGCTAAACAACCCTTAATAACCATTCTCTTAGCACGAAGAAAGGAAACGATACGAACTGGATTGGAAGTGTAGTCGCCCTCCCACACTAACGGATCTGTCCCAGGCTTGGCTAACGTCACAGTTTTAGCATTACAATCCAAGATTGCAAAATTCGAAGAAAGCCAAGTCATACCCAAAATCACATCAAAGTCAACCATTTCTAAGATAACCAAATCTACATAAGTGTTGATCCCCACAAAAGTCACCAAACAAGACCTATATACTTTTTAAACTATCACAGACTCACCCACCGGAGTAGAAACATGAATAGGCATGTCAAGTAATTCACAAGGTAAATTAAGACCAGTAGCAAATGAAGAAGATACATAAGAAAATGTGGATCCAGGATCAAACAATATAGAAGCCATGCAATCACAAACCGAAAGATTACCTGTGATGACAGCATCAGATGTCTCCGCTTCAGATTTCCCAGGGAAAGCATAACAATGGGCCCTATCACTTGTCTGCCCGTTGCCCCTACCATGTTATGCTGTAGTGGCTCCAGTTTGCCCATCACCCCGTCCTTTTTGGTGACCACCATTACCTCGACCACCACGTCCTCCAGAATAACGGCCTCTACCATGACCACCTCTACCTCTAGCTATTGGGGGTCTATAACTCTGTTTTGGACAATTCCTGCTAATATGTCCAGTCTCCCCACATCCATAACACTCTCTAGAGTCAAGCATAGGTCTCTCAGAGAAGTGTTGACCGGTCTGAGGTGGACCCCCAACTACAGTTTGTAGTGAAGACTGAATTTGTCGAACTGAGTAACCTCCGGAACCCTGTCCTCTAGAGTAAGAACCATTAAACTCACCTCCCTTTCGAAACCTTTTTGATGTCGATGCCATGGTGAATTCATCTGGCTTCAGTCCTTCCACCTCTACCACGAAATATACCACTTGTTGGAAGGATTTTGCCGTAGCCGCTACCTGTAAGGCTGAAATCCGCAATTCTGACCTTAACCCCTTCACATAACGGTGAATCCACTCTTGTGGACTGAAACAAAGTTGGGTGGCATATCTGGATAGTGCACGAAACTTAGCCTCATATGCAGTAACCGACATCCTACCTTGCTCTAGGCTCAAGAACTCATCTCTTTTCCTATCCCTCAAGGTCCGGGGGATATACTTCTCCATAAACAAGCCACAGAATGATGCCCAAGTCATAGGTATTGCCTCTGTTGGTTGACACTCAACATGTGATCGCCACCACCTTTTGGCGTTCCCTTGAAACTGATAAGTCACAAACTCAACACCAAACCGTTCTACTATACCCATCTTATGTAGTAGCTCATGACAGTCAACCAGGAAATCGTAGGCATCCTCCGATTCAGCACCCTTGAAGACTGGAGGTTTCAATTTCAAGAACTTACTGAAAAGTTCATGCTGATCATTTGTCATTATAGGCCCTGTAGCATCCAATGAGGCATCCATACGGGGAGCCCCAGCAGCGGCATGTTGTACCTCTGAAACCGGAGGTGTTGGTGCCGAAAACACTGGAGGTGTCTGACCCTGATCAGATAACCCGCTAAGATAAGCAAGAACCTGATTGATCATCTCTGGGGTAGTTTGGGGTGGCAATTCCTCATTCTGCACTTGTTCATTCTCCCCTTCCTCACCCTCTCTTACCACTTCCTCAGTTGGTGGAGGAGTAACTGCCCTGGTACCAGATGGGCTAGGTGATTGTCCTCTTCCTCTAGAAGACGTCCTCCCATGACCTCTTCCACGGCCTCTTGCCGTTACTCCTCTTCGAGCTACAGCCCCAGTGGCTGGCTCAGATGTATCTTGCCTTGCCGGTGTTGGTGTTGGTGCAGTCATTGCTCTAGTTCTAACCATCTGCGAAATAGAGTGAAGATGGTCAGATACCAATTTGTATCACCTAGATACCAATTGGATTCAAGTAGTAGCACGAAAGAAAGAAAGAAAAAATGGACTTTTCCTAAAGTCTTATAGCCTCTCTAAGAAAAGTAAAGGTGTCCCCCAACCGTTCCATAAGACTCTACTAGACTCGTTCTTGTGTGATGAGACCAACGAACCTAATGTTCTGATACCAAGTTTGTCACGACCCAAAACCGAGCCGCGACTGGCACCCACACTTACCCTCCTATGTGAGCGAACCAACCAATCTGAACTCTAACATTTCAATATAATATCAACAGAAAATAATACGGAAGACTTAAACTCATTAATAAAAACCAATTCAATAACTTCTAAAATTCAACATCTATTATTCCCCAAAATCTGGAAGTCATCACCACAAGAACATCTTTGATCAAATTACTAAACTAAGAGTATTCTAAGAAGCTAAAAAAAAGTAAAAGCTAGTCCATGCCGGAACTTCAAGGCATCGAGACATGAAGAAGAAGATCCAATCCAAGCTATAAGCATTAGCTCACCCTGAAAATCCGGTTTAATGAAGATTGGCTAGAATTGCGGTTGAGTTGAAAACGACGGCACGTTTGCTGCACTCCACATATAACAAAGAAAGAACATACAAGTAGGGGTCAATACAAAACACGGGTACTGAGTAGATATCATCGGCCAACTCAAAATAGAAAACAGTATATATCAGATAATATCATAAAATCAACTACGATACTCAACATGTAGCAACAACAAGTACTATAATCATTAATAAGTACCGCCAAGTTCACACATGAGGACTCAAGCCTCAATACCATACTCATTTGGGAATTAGGTTCACTAGATTGAGTAAATTAACATTTTTCAAGATTCATTATCTTTATTTCCCTCTTGTGTCGGTACGTGACACTCCGATCCCCTACTACTATGTGTCGGAATGTGACACTCCGATCCCCTAATTCTACGTGTCGGTTCGTGACACCCGATTCCCTAATTATATGTGTCGGAACGTGACACTCCGATCCCCTAATTCTACGTGTCGGTTCGTGACACCCGATCCCTTAATTCTATGTGTCGGAACGTGACACTCCGATCCCCTAATTCTACGTGTCGGTTCGTGACACCCGATCCCCTAATTCTATGTGTCGGAACGTGACACTCCGATCCCCCTAATTCTACATGTCGGTTCGTAACACCAGATCCCTTAATTCTATGTGTCGGAACGTGACACTCAGATCCCCTAATTCTACGTGTCGGTTTATGACACCCGATCCCTTAATTCTATGTGTCGGAACGTGACACTCCGATCTCCTAATCTCATTCTATTAATTTATCAAGCCTTCTTTCATACCAACGCATCATCAATCTCATTCTTTAGTTCATCAAGCCTTCTCTTATACTAAGGCATCGTTGTTAACAAAGAGATTAGGGTTTTTCAAGATTTATGATTCAATAGCTTCATCATGCTTATATAATCACAATTATATAATCACATTCATGCAAGCATACAATTAAGCACATAGCAGAGTTTACAATACTATCAATACATATCATTCGCTATTAAGAGTTTACTACGAATAGTACAAAAACCATAACCTACCTCCACCGAAGATTAGTTATCAAGCAAGCAATTTCCCAAGCTTTGTTTCTTCTTCTCTCTCTCTCTCTCTCTCTGTTCTTTCTCTTTTCTTTATTCCCACCCTCTTTCTTTTACCCTAATAATTAAGTATAAAAGATGACAATAATAACCCACTAATTAACTCAAGGTTACCTCTTTTAACCCCCAAGTAATTAGACTTATTAACATTAACCCACTAACTTTATAATTAAAGCAAGAATAGTCCAAAACGTCCCTTAAAACATTTAAAGAAAACCGACCCAGCCTGGGATTACGCAGCCTGTGACGGCCCGTCGTGCCTGCGACGGTCCGTCCTGCTGCTCCGTCATAGAGTTCAGAGACTCTATTCCACTAAAGGGTCTGCGATGGTCCGTCGTGCCCACGACGGTCCGTCCTGCCATGTCGTCACGAAGTTCAGAGAGTCGATTTCAGTACCCAAATTTCAGAATTTCTAAGTGTTTTGAAACGAGACCCTGCGATGGTCCGTCGTGCCCATGACGGTCCGTCGTGGGGTCTGTCGTCTCAGCCAGTTTTCCAGAAATAAAATCCGCTGCTCAAAACGACTAAACAGTTCGTTACAAAAGTAATGGAAAAGATGCAGAAGTACCTACCAAGGTAATTCCCATGCATAGATCACCACCACCTTTCCCTCAGAGATTAGTGAAAAAGACCGAGGATGGTAAATATCGGTGTTTCATAACAATGTTGAAGTAGCTTTGTATCAATGTCCCTTTGGTAGAAGCTCTAGAACAAATGCCCGATTATGCCAAATTTATGAAAGATCTGGTCACCAAGAAAATATCGGTCACTTTTGAGGATGATGATAGACTGCAGTATTGTAGTGCTATTGCTACAAGATCCCTTGTACAAAAGAAAGAAGATTCGGGTGCGTTCACTATTCCTTGTACAGTTGGGTCATTACATTTTGCGAAAGCATTATGTGATCTAGGGGTAAGCATAAATCTCATGCCCCTCTCGATTTACAAGAGGTTGGGTTTGGGGGATCCAAAACCCACTGTGATGCGGCTACTGATGGCTGATCGGATAGTGAAACGGCCTATAGGGATACTCCATGATGTGCTAGTAAAAGTGGAGTCATTCATCTTTCCGACTGATTTTGTTATTCTTGATTGTGAGGTCGATTTTGAAGTGCCTATTCTTGGGAGGCCATTCCTTGCTACAGGTAGAGCCCCAGTTGATATGGAGAAAGGGCAGATGACATTTAGGTTGAATAATGAAGAAGCGACCTTCAACATTTGTAGGACCATGAGGCAGAGTGGTGAGCTCCAATAGGTATCTGCCATATCCTACAAAGAAAAGATGAAGAAGGAGAATGAACAAAAAAGTGCAAAACAAGAGTTTATGGTTGGGGATTTGGTGCTTTTAGACAGTTCTGGGTCGCCTTGTCTTCCGGGCAAGCTCAAGTCCAAATGGACTGGCCCTTACTTGATTACCCAAGTATTTCCTCATGGAGCAGTTGAGTTAAAAGCCAAGGAGGAAGTGCGGTTTGAGGTTAATAGAGAACGAATAAAACTCTATTTTGGGCATAAAGCATTGGGAAATAAAGTGATAGAGGCAAACCATCTTAATGAAGTCAGAGTAATCAAGTGTCCCCAGTCGTGCCGCGACATTAAATCACGCGCTTGTTAGGAGGCAACCCAATACTTATAGTCTTTTTAATAATGGTAGCATTTTTCTACTAATGGGTTTTTAAATTCGCGGGCACATCACCAAGAAATTCTGCAAAAAATTACTCAACAGCAGTCACTGACGGATACAACGACGGACCGTTGCGCCTGCGACGGACTGTCGTATGCCTCCGTCGTACCAGGTACGTCTTTCTGCTATTTTCAAACTAGGGCACACACGACGGAACCAACGACGGGTCGTCACAACTACGACGGACCGTCGTCAGGGAATCGTCGCGTGATTAATGAGTCGTACCTGACTCGACCCGGCTGGAGTCTTTTTTAAAATAAGACCGTTTAAACCCCCTCCCCCCAACCCCTCATTTCACCCCATTCCTTCATTGTTCCTCCTATTTCCCTCTCTTTTCAACTTCCACATTCTCTCCCTCGATCATTGCCCCCCCCCCCAAAAAAAATTCTCCAAAGCCCTAAAAGTTATCATCTATTAGGCGGAGTTGCTGTTGTGGGTGTCTTCTTGGTCACTGAGTACTTGCCCATCTTGTTTTCTCCAATTCTAAGGTATGTGTCTCTAATTTCTACTCATTTATCTTGCATTTTTGTTTATTAATTAGTATTAGCTTAGTTCTTCGTCATATGTTTGTTATTTTTAATAGATTCTGTCTAACCTAGGTTAAAAATGTTTGAAATTGCCGTGTTTACAACCCTAGACATAGGTGTTTTCGCATTGCTAGTTTCCTAAGTAGTTGGGTTAGACAAATGTGGGTCCAAAACACTACAAGTTCGATTTGGGTTCATCGGGGATGAATGTGGTACACCAGTTCTGTCACTGATCTAAAGAACGAGACCCTAATGATGGACCGTCATGCCCACGACGAACCGTCGTAGGGTCCGTTCCAAAAGCCCTAACACCCCAGTGTCCATTTTTTTCTAAGTGTCCTTCAACGGACACATGTGACGGACCATCATACCCACGACGGTCCGTCCTGCACAACCATTCAAGTTGTCAGAGACCCCGTTTCTCAGGGTCTCTCACTTTTTCTAAGTGTCCTTCAACGGACACATGTGACGGACCGTCATACCCACGACGGTCCGTCCTACACAACCTTTCTGGTTGTCAGAGACCCTGTTTCTAAGGGTCTCTCATTTTTTTTCTAAGTGTCCCGCAACAGACACATGTGACGGACTGTCGTCTTCACGACGGTCCGTCCTACACAACCGTTCTGGTTGTTAGAGACCCTGTTTCTAAGGATCTCTCACTTTTTCTAAGTGTCCTTCAACGGACACATGTGACGGACCGTCATACCCACGACGGTCCGTCCTGCATGACCGTCATGACGGTCAGAGACCCCTCTTCTAAGGGTCTCCATATTTTTTTCAAGTGTCCTACAATGGACACCTACGATGAATCGTCGTACCTGTGACGGTCCATCCTGCACATACCGTCATACTAGTCAGAGACTCTCCTTCAGGGTTCTCCATATATACATAGTCTAAGTAAGACACGACGGACCCTGTGACGGTCCGTCATAGCCACGATGAGCCGTCACCAGGCCCGTCGTGTGTCACTGTTACCATAGAAATGACATACTATTTTAATTTTTTGTGTACTTCCTACTTGTCTTGTTTGACACTACTCGTACTAATTTTGATCCTTGACAGGTACTATCTACAATGGAACCCAAGCAAGATTGAATCTATGCACGCGTGTGATCAAAGTCTGTCACCCCGTCTGCCCGCATGGTCATTGGCTCAGATGATGAGCGTGACCCCGAGTATGTGCCCCCAGGCACTTCCACCCCTTCCGTTAATGCACGTGCTCCCAGAGCCACACCCTAAAAGGTGGCGTCTGGCGTAGTCACTGCCTCACAGTCTGAAGAGGAGCGCACACTGACCGGCACACCCTCTGGGTCAGCCACAAATAAAGAAGGAGCGTCTGGCTCCTTAGGAGTATCCTGGTCGGAGGAAGCCTCTGCTAAGGTTCCAGCACCCGCCACTGCTGTAGCATCAGCCTCGTCTGATGAGGCTGACAGTTCGGAATCCACATCAGGCTCACCAGCTCAGGCCCCCACCCCAGCCACTGACCAGCCCAATCGGTGGTGTGTCGACAGGCAATTTCAAGTCTACTCGGACGCCAAGTTCCTGACTGATAAAGGAGTGATGACTCGAACACTCACCTTGGAGCGGCGGGTCCTTACAGGAAGTCTTCGAACAATGCCTGAGATCCACATTCTCTTCACCAGGCATCGCCTAGAGTGGACAGCACATCCGTTGGGACGTTAAAGTGAAGAAATGGTCCGAGAGTTCTACGCATCCTACATAGCGACTCTCTGATCACAGATAGATAGGCCGGCTCCCCCCGCAAAACAGGCCCCACTAGAGCAGGTCCGAGTACGGGGCGTGCAGGTTAACATTTCCTTGCCTGCCATCCACCGGTTTCTATACGGCAAGGGTGTTGATGCTACTCGGACCCCTCTCACTGCCGAGTTTGACTAAAGATGGCAGATTGTTAAAGATGGCCAGTTCCTGCGCGAGCCATCGCTGAGAGAGACCACCAAGAGGTGGATGGCCCTGCACCTGTCAGTTTATGAGAGGGTGCCGACTGGGTGATGGAGCCAAAGGGGGCCATCAAGAAGGCCAACCTAACTTTCACGACGAAGTTCTTGTGGCTGATTGTCCGCCACTGCCTTTCCCCCACAGCCGCTGATAATATCATTACATGGGATCGAACAGTGTTGATGGCGGGGATGATTGCTGGGTTCGAGGTGGATTTTGCGTTGCTTCTACAAGAAGTCATGCATGAGAGGGCTTTAAAGGTCACTACTACTTACCCTTTCTCGTGCATGATCTTTTCTCTCTGCAGGTCCGCAGGTGTGCCTATATGGCACGTAGATTAGCTCAAGACCCCGTAGGGCACAGTTGACGTCGGCCTCATCAGAGATGAGGCCAATAAGTTGGCTCCACGCAGAGGGCCCCGTCCAGAGCTGCCCCCACTTGCTGATGATCTTGCTGAAACGGTAGCCCAGGCCCGCACGGCTACACAGGCGGCGTCCATTGATACTACCCCGGTCGAGTCTATCCCGGGTAGTAGCACTGCCCCGAGCTCCTCTTGCATAGCCCCTCTACCGGCACTGGTTCCGCTTGCTAGTGTATAAAAATTAAAGGCGCAAATGGCTACACTTCTGCATCATATCCAGCCGTGGATGCAGAAGTCTATTACTGAGTCAGAAGAGCGCCTATAGAGGAAAATGGTCCAGTATACAAAGTGGAAGATCGCTGAGGTTCACCAGCGCTTGGACGCCTTTGAGTTTAGGGTGCTAGCCCTACCAGCCCCTCCGGTGGATGTGTCGACTCTTCAGGCTGCAGTTGACAGTCTTCGTGCAGATATCGACACGACTTTAGAGGCTAGGGTGCCGGAGTCTAAGGCCCCTTCTGTCGAGCCTGCTGAGGACACTGTGCTAACGGCCCTATTCGCCACCTCACAGATTCCACCACCTCCCCCTCCAGAGCATGCCAAGAGGTGTAGTGGTCAAGTAGAGGACGAGGCGCGAGCACGGAAAAAGGAGCACCGTGAGATGAAGGTTGCGAGGAGAGCCTCACTTGCTGAGGAGGAGGCACACCAGATGAGAGCATCAGAGTTAGCGGCTGGGGCGTCTAGCTCCCGAACTGTGGATATAGCAGGAGGCACTACTGATAGTGCGGTTGTTGCTGAGGACACCACTAAGGGTGTCCAGATTGCAGAGGACGTGGGTTCCGGGGAACCGGACCCACCAGCTTGCTGATCGACGGCGCTTTGCGCCACAGGTTTGCTTCACCTACCACTCTAGTATTTAACTTTTTATGCATTGGGGACAATTGCATGTTTTATTGATGGGGTGGGGTAAATGGAAAGTGAGTGTTAGGGTAAAGTTTGAGTAGCCCAATTCACTATCCTCTTTTGGGGTTTTCTTTCCTGTGTTCTTTTTCCCCAAAAGACTGATTACTTTTTCTGTTGAACCAGCATGTCTATATCTTTTGTACATAGTTTAATTCAGGAGCATGATGGGTCAAATGATATCCTGATAAACTGGAAAATGATGCATGACTAGGCATAGTAACTGATAATTGTGTGGCCTTAAGCATGACATATAGGTACACCATTGCATTACCCTAAGTCTAAAATTCAAACTAGGTGTCCGATAATCTGGTATAGTGATGAGATGTCAAGTGAGTGTGAGGAAAATTCGAATAAGTCCACTATTTGTACTGAGCTAGAACTTGCCTGGTTAGTCCTGCTAAAAGTAAGTTGTAATAGACAATTAGGAAAGGATCATAGGCCTTATTCAATATAGCCCACTTTTAGCCTAAATAAAAGAAAACCAAATGAAATTTATCCTTCTTTGATCCAAATAATCTGAGCTTAAATTAGACCTTTCTTTTTCACCCCAACTGATCTTTTCTGGGAACAATGTGTTGGCCCTGGTCCCTCCTTGGACATGTGCACCTCAGCTTATGCCAAAAGCATAAGTTGAGGGTGGATAATGCAGTAAATAACCTTCGTTATGGCCCTGACCCAACTTTGGGTATTGTGTACCTTGACTCATGGCAAAGCCATGAGTTGAGGGTGGCTATTATGAGGAATGCTCTGGAAAGTGGGGTTGAAAGAACAAAGACAAAGAAAGAACAAAAGTAAAGTGACTCAAGAATTAGTTGAAAGAAAAGTAAAGAAAAAGAAAAATATACAAGAAATACAAGCAAGAAAAGAAGAGAGTCACTTACACAAATGAAGAAAGAAGAGAAAATAGCAAGGTGAAAGAATATGAGAAACTGGGCGAGATAAAATGATAGAAAGTGCAAGGTTTAGCCGATATGTCAAGGAGGGAAAAAAGTAACTATAGTATACCTAAATATACCCTACCTGACCCTGAGCCTATGTTACAAGCTAAGAAAGTCCTATCGTGATCCTAAGGGTTGTATAGCAAACTTAAGGCAGTGAAAATAAGGGCAAGCTTATGGCAATAGGTATGAATGAGTGTGACTTTGTTCTGAGAGCGAGTGTTGAAAAGTAATCCTTATACCCAAACTGAAATCATTATGTGAAAATGAGGATTTTGTTTTGACGTGAGGACACTAGTTGCAATACCGGAATTGTTAGTACCTCGGTGAGAAATTGAACAGGATAGGTGTTAGTGCATGGTGAGTCTGCGTCATGTTCTGATCCCACATAATTCAAGCCTAATAGTGATAGCATGCATAGATATGATGAGATTAATCGGGATTGATAGCCAAATGATTGCAAAGGATAAAACATGGATACTATTGTACAAAGATTTTGTAGTGAGTCATAGTGCGCTGCTTGAGGACAAACAACGAATTTAAGTTGAGGGTGTTGATATACCGTTGTTTCACGGTATTATTAATGATTTTTCCTTAAGTTTAGTGTGTCCAAAAGCCTATTTGTGCTAATTTTTATATAAGTTTCTCTTTATCTTGCAGGAAATCTGTCCAAAGATGAATACGGAGATTTTGAGCGAAGAAATGCAGAAGAGACCACCTACGGAGCTTATGACAGTCCGTCGTGCTTGTGACGGTCCGTAGGTGGCAGCGTAGTGCAGCTGCTGAAGGACGATGGGGAAGTCTGATCAAGTGTGGGGTTACAAAGCTTGTGACGGTCTGTCGTGTCTATGACGGTCCGTCCTGCAGGTTCGTCATGAAGTTCAGAGAAGTAATCCCAGTACCCATATTCCAAGAGTTGAAGTATTTTGGAACGAGACCCTCGACGGACCGTCGTGTCTGTGACGGTCCGTCATACTTTTCGTCGAGGGTAATGAAGATAGAAGCATAAGAAATTGCATAAGTATGGGACGACGGAGTCTATGACGGTCCGTCGTGACCACGACGATCCATCGCGATGTCCGACGACCTAGCCGCGTTTTGACAGATTTCCAGCAATTAGAATTCTTGTTTAATTAGGTTTTTATTTTCTATAAATAGTTCGAAAAACCTCGTTTTGAGGTTAGACTCTGTTAAGTTAGACTCTGTTAGGTTAGACTCTGTATTATTAGTTAGATTATTAGACTCTGGATTATTGATCATTGATTACTTTGAGATTCTTGCAAGTGATTTTTGGTTATTAATCAAGCAAACTTTCGGATTTTACTCTTTCTCATTGAAGTAAGTACATGAATTCTTATATAATATATTTGAATATTGTGATTATGACTATGGGTAACTAAACTCCATTACTAGGGTTCTAGGAACCATAGACAAATAATGAGGTAAAACCTAACTAAAATAACAATTCTAGAATAGTGTCTTGCATGTATTAATAATTCTTTCGCTTAGAAGTCCTTTTAACGGATGACCAACGTTAGAACTCGCCTTAATGCTACTTGTCGGACCAAGGAGGTAGATAATAGGAAAAGAATTATTAACATAGATTTAGTGTATACTATCTAATAGGCTAGTATTGATTGGTACGAGGTAATAACTTAGTCAAATATCGAATACGATGCTTAATATGAGGTAAAGATAAGGGTTAGGATAGCAACACACGTTGCCGGACCAAGGTGCGGAGTGAGATTTTCTAGATGCCGGACCAAGGATTTAGAAATACATAACTTATCACTTTGCATGCAAGATACTAGAAAAGAATTGTTATAGTTAGAATTATCAAGTTATAAACCTGTGGGGAACACGTAAATCCTAGTTACTTTGATTAATTGATTAAAATCCAACTTTCAAAGTTGTTAAGTGTCTCTTTCAATTTCGTTAGTTATTTTCACTCATTTAGAAATAGAAACCCCCTTTTATTGTTTTACTTTCCAAGGAAGTTATTGACCAAACAATAGTAATAATAGGTTGAAGTTAAGTCTAGACTATTTTCCTCGTGGGAACGATCCCAACCTCACTAGTTGGGTTATTTACTTGACACGACCGCTTTACTTCTTATTTGAGAAGTAAGTTTAAGCGAACCAAACCATCCAAAATTCTAAGTTTCAAACTTGAAATAATATATTAAAAGACTATGAAAAAGTATAACAAATATTTAAAAATTATATCAATGTAAATATTTTTATGTGTAAAATAAAATTTTAAATTTTATATATAATGTCGGGTTGGTTCAGATTGGTTTTTTTTAGTTTGAACAAAACTAACCCAAATATAATCGGGGGTTTTTCAACACCAAACTAAGTCATACCAACCATTAGTCGGGTTTTTTTCCGGCTTGACTCAATTTATGATTTGATTCGATTTTCAATTTGATTTTGTACACCCCTATCTTACACAACATCAGCGGTGTGATTGTGCTTAGCTAAATTAGAATATTGTCCCAAATATTATAAAATCATATCAAATATTTGGAATAAAATCAGATTTGATTTGGAATCGTATCGAATAGTATATGATATGGTCAATACTGACTACCATACATTAAATATAATAAATTCAGATACTTATTTGAATAATATAAAGTATTAATGTATCATGTACAGCCTAGCAATATGACAACCAAAAGTCCTAAATCCTAAAAAAAATATCCAAGTATTACAGCCCAACAATCAAAATTCTATAAAAATAGAAGAAACACGCGCGCATATATATATATATATATATATATATATATATATATATATATATATATATATATATATATATATATAAATAGAAGAAACACACGCACAAAGAATCGTTAATTGTAAGAAAATTTGGAGGAAAAAATAGATGTTTAGTGATAGGCCCGTCTCTTTCTCTTTTACTTTTGTTTTCCGTCAGTTTTTCAAAGGCAGTACTCAGCACTAAAACTGTTAGAAAATCATAACTACCTATTTTGACATCAATTGAACTTCTTGATTAATTTATTTTTAATATAAAAATCACTACGACTACCCATATTTGCTAAATTGTCTACTGAGAATTAAAGGTCCTAAAGTTATGTCTATCGAGAGTAAACAACAAGGAAAAGAGTCCTCTCTGTGATATGTATGATGAAAAAAAATGCTAAATATAATAGTATTTTGAAATATTATATATATATTTTAAATTTAGCTTAGTTCACATGGTTTTGGTTTTGGTTTTGGTTAGTTAAGTTTGCACCATATATCAAATCAAATTATATTAATTTGGATTGGTGTAAAATTTGTCTTTTTTAAAAATAAGTGAGAACAAAATATCAGTAAACGATGCTTAATTATAAAATTAAGAGTTCATTTTATTCTGATCAAAATGAAATAGTATCATTTGATTTTAAATTTTGAGAAAAATAGAGGGCATAATTGAAAAATTAAGAGTTGATTACATAAATATAATTTAAAAATTATAATTATATACATAGGTGTTTACTTTTAGATCGTGGTTTTTTTTTATAACTGTTTTTCCCCTTTACTCTTTAGTTTGATATGAATTTTTATTTGGATAATGTAATGAATTTATTTATTTTATGATTAAATATTTATTTATAGGTTTAAAGAATTAATTATTGGTATTATTCAATTCAAATATCATAATTATCTTAACATACCAATTATCATATTTCTTAGAAATAATTCCGTGAGGCGATGCATAGGACTTGGGGTGTCAAATGGGCAGGTTGAGCTGAAATTAGATACATTAAAATGTGTTGAAACAGAAATTGACCCACCCAAGTTTACTTTGGGCTCAAATGAGTTGGGTTAAAATGGGCTAAAAACGGGTTGGGTCTTGACCCGCCTAATTTGACCAATTAATCTCAATAATTTTAACATAGTGATACTTAACTTTCATAATCACAATTTGAATTTCCGCTCAAGATTTTTCTAGAAAAAAAGTAACAAATGGATAGACAAGTCTTAAAAATGTTAAATAGATAATAATTCATACATTTAATATCAGAACATCTTAGTAAAGCATTTTAAAACAGGTTGAAATTGAATATTCAATTGGGCTCAATTGAGGATTCTCTTCAATTAGGTTAGGCTTGAATGAGTTGAGATTGAACCCAATTCAAATTATTATGAGTCCAACCCTTAAAATTCTGGGTGGATTACCTATGTTTGGGTTCATTTTTAACACCCCTACATAGGACCTTCAGTACAAGAGCAAGTTGGTTGTTATTCTTGATTGAGAAGTTTAAAAATTGAGGACAAGTACCCGTTATTAGATGATTAGGTAATACTCCCTTCTTGATTTAGCTCACATTTTTTAATATTGAACATTTGGAGAGGAATGATGGATTAATTGGCATCTTGTAATGACTTTTTAAATCCTTAGGGGTGAAATACTTTTAAAAGAAAGCGGATAAGAAAATTTTGAGAGTAGTGAATTGAACATTTCAGGTTAGGCTATGTTTGGACGAAATATGATCAAGTTGACGTCTAGAAATATTCAGGGCAAGGATTGGATAAAACATCTAAGTAGAATTGTTTTTGATGTTTCTAAGACGTTAAGGAGTCTATAGGATTTTCTGAAATCAAACTTAGGTGAGTAGAACTCTTAATATCGAATATGACAATGTTAAGATATATAGGTATATTTTGAAATGGACAATGTCTGAGTTTCTAATTTTTACATGCTACGACGGGTGAATTAGTTATCGCTATAGAAGGTATTTTTTCGGGGGTAACACCGTTATAATCAGGTAAGTCCTTAGAAAGTTCTCTACAAGTGTCAATTCTTACCCAAGAGCACCTTGGGGAAGTAAAGAGGAGATCTAGAAAGATTATTTTTTTCCAGTTTTCCATCAAAATCATCCACAAAAGTCACAAGAGTGTTTTAAAAGACTATTTTGGAACTCATCTTGGACCTCGGGGCTCGCTTCGGGGCAGGGTTATAGCAGAACACTCCGAGAATCAAGTGTGGGGTTTAGTTTGACCCTCATAATTCTTGAATAAATGATTGATACTTAATCATTTTTTAATTTATAGAAATAAGAAAATTGAGAGTAACTCAAATAACAAGTTATAATATCACATCTTCATTACATTGTAATAGTGTGAGAGTTATTATACGTAGCATTTCTTTTAAAAATACATAACAAAATTTTACTTTTTAACTTATCATTGTCTTCATGCCTCAAAATTATCATATTTTATTTAGTATTTGAAAGTAATTTTATTTTTATTTATGATGGAGTGATGTTCTTACTATAATATTAGTAAGTTTATTGGTTATTTTCTTTATAGGGATAAATGGTATAGTATGATAATAATATTTTTTAGAAATAATATTTTTTTCATTATTATAAAGTTAAGATATTAGACTATTTATACATTTATAATTATGTTATAAATTTTATTTTCTATGAATTTCTTCGAAAACAACAGAAATAAGACCAGAAGCGTTTTATATCTCCAACTTCATCTATTTATAAGTTTGTTGTCTTGTGTACAAGTTTGACAAAGACCAGAATCTCAACCTCAATTTTAGACTTACATTGTTGTTTTACCTCTCATTCCAATAACATAGAAATCATCAAGAGAAAAGTTGTGAGCTATCATTGGCAGGGGCCACGCGAACGCAGACCCCCATTGCAACAAATTATGATGTAGGCTCGACCACTCGGGCAGACCTTAGGCAGGCATCCCTCCAAATTGCAATGAAGGTCACAAGCCTAGGCCATGGGTCTTACTGATCACCCATTGACCCCGTCCAGGTAAGTATGTTTTTCAATAAGCTCAGCTCATTATTAATATTACTGTTTTTGCTCCAATTTTCTCTTAGATGCAAATGTGGGAGAATAACTTAAAATGTCATTTACTCTCTTTTAACTTTCTTTTTGGAAATAGGAAAAGAAAATTAAGGTAGCCTATATCCAAACATTGTAATGTAATACACATGCTCATATTCAAAATTCAAATAAAGAATTAAAAAACATACAAGAAACATCAAAATCAAGCTCTGAAACAACTATCTAGAGAACAATTGAAATAAATTTATCCTTGTGCCTTAGCTCAAACATACATCGATTCAGACACTCGAAATAAACATTTATATGAAGTGCAGTAATAATCAAAACTTGTGTAAAGGATTTTCACATATATGATAAAAAAATTTGTTGTTTTAGTGTTGTTCAAGAGGTAACAGTAGCTAGTCAAGTACCTTAATGAAAGAACATCAAAGACAAAAATTGCATATTAATAAAATAGTACTACCAAAATTTCTCTTTATTCCACATTGGCAAAAAACACAGCAGGAGAATGCTTTCTAAGTGAAGAAACAAAGTAGAATGGACACGACATTACTTGAACAAAATCTTTTTTATAGGTTTGTACAATTGTATCCTTGATTTCTAATGGAACATTAATGGAGAACGTGAAGATACTTCATAGAATTTTATACAAGTTGGAATTATTAACGGAGGACGTGAAGATACTTCATAGAATTTTATACCAGTTGGAATTTCCTATCGTTATTTTGACTTTTTTTCAAACTTTTTTTTTTTGGATTTTTCATCAGATATCCTTTTGTCCTGTACCCGGATTTGGAGGAAACCTCTTGTCAAGAATTTGTTCATATTTAGGTTTGTACTCAATATATTTATTACTTTTTATATTCAGGCTTGAACTCGATATTTATTATTAAGGGAGAAGTAAAATTTAAAAGTATTACAGTTGAAATTTGAGTTGATCAACAACAAAAGGAGTTTTATTGGAATTTGTAATATTATTTTGAAGACTTTAAGTTAATATTTATTTCACTGACACGTAGACTAATTAGAAAGGGTCAAATACCCTTAAACTATCCGAAATAGCTCATATATACCCTTAAACTATATTTCGGCTCAAAACTACCCTTCCCGTCAAACTATTGGATCAAAAATATCCTTCTTATTAACAGAAAATGTTAAATGTCATATGGATGCCACATTGCATAACAATAAAATTCCTCTGCCACATAGACTAAATCTCTTAATCTTAATTACTCCCCGCCCCGCCCCCCCCCCCCCCCCCATTTCATTATTTCCAGAAACAATATATTCACCCGTTCTTCCTCATTTCGCAGCTAGGGTTTCATACTTTTCTTCGTGGCTGGGTTTCAAAGTGGATATTCATGCTTGTAAGTTAGTAAATATTTTTTTCTTATTTTATTGTATTTTACGATTTTAAAGCATAATAGGATATCACGACTTTTCCCTAATTTCGCAACTAAGACTTCATAGCTTTCTTAAGGGCTTAGTTTCAAAGTGGATATTCATGTTTGTAATGTAAATATTTTTTCTTATTTTATTATGTTTACGATTTCCGTGGCCAAGATTTCATAACTTTCTTCGGAGCTAAGTTTCAAAGTGGATTTTCGTGGTTGTAAACACAATAAAATAAGAAAAAAGTTTTACTAACCTACTGTTTTATGTTTAAAATATTCTTTTGTTTAAAAATAGTGCGAAGATGACTAGGTTTAGGAAAAATCAATTAATCTTATTATTTAAGAAAAATCGACTTTCCAATTACGGAGTCGCCACTTGATTTTTGATAAAATCAAGAAAAAGTTAAAATTTTCAAAAGATTTAGAACAGATAAAATCAATTGAAAAAGGTTCGAAGTTCAATGTACATCCCGAGAAGGTGTTAGGCCCTCGGGATGCCCGCTAACTTGCGGTTGACCGGCGATTTGACTAAATAACTTTTAAAATAAAAATTTTAATTAAGTAAAGAGAAAATTCGTTTTAATATTTTTATTTCATTTTTTTACTTCTAAAGAATAATTAGAGGGAATTAACTTAAGGGGATAAACTAAAAGGTGATAAAACAAAATAAGTAAATAAAATAGTAAAATTTAAAATAGTGAAAAATGGCTGCCCTTTAGGAGATTATTAAATTCCTACCAAAAATTAGTTAATTCAAAAAAATAATAAATAGAGAGGGAAAAATATTTGAACTTGGGCTTGATTGCCCAAATTCATTCAATTGAGTTTTGGCCCACCTGTCCTATATTAAACTATTTAAGTTTGGGCCTTTATCAACAATTCAAATCCTGCAAAATAAATTGGCCTTTGGGCCTATTAAAATCATTTGCTGAAAAGCGCCCTATCCCATTTCCTGAAAAAGAGATAGGGTATACAAATTGATGTATAAGGTGTGTATCCAGTCCATTTTGGACTTTTTAATCCCAGTATTTGTTCGAATATGTATTTCTTGATATTTTCCCGTATTTCCCCTATTATCAGCGTATTTGTACCTGTACTGCTCTTCTATTTTTTACACCTATTTAAGGTATTGCGTCTTTGTGTATCAGTCTATACCGAATGTATATCAGCATGTTTTTCAACTTTCAAAAGTTGAAAGCTTCTTTTCAGAAGTGTATCTGGACTTCTATGAACCCAGATTTTGATTTTTATTTCCTGTACGCCTTTCATTGTGTATATCAATGTATATAATATGTATACATCAAGTTCAACACCTGTAAATTAATTTCCAGCAACTTTTGACGTTCTGATGAACCAGTAAACAATTTCCACCAGTGCATTTCCGCTGTTTTTCAACCTGTACACCTGTTTGAGAGGAATCTACGATTCGAGGAGGAAGTTTTTAGCCTTTATGGCTCAAGGAAGAAGTGCAAAAGATGGGAATGAAGCCCATGGGGACTCGAAGGTGATTTCACATGCAATTAAACAAACAAAAGAGAATTAACACCTTGAACGATGAACTAATAACATGTGTATTGAACAAGACGGAGATAAAAATGAACTATTATCAAGCAAAAATACACAAAACACAAATTGCTATCAAACAAACCAAATAACCAAAACTACTAACATAAAAAAAACACTGCCTTGGCTCCAACAAAATAGGAAAATGCTCTATGTATTGAGTAAAATATCTTAACATATGCACTATTATAACAGAGAATCCAAATAAATATTAATACGGATATAGATCCTTGGTAACATAAGCAACTAGTATACTAAAGGGAAGCTTGAATATTATTAACAATAAACTAATGAAAATTCCAGCAATACGATTAATGAAATTTTATAAAGAAGACAACTTCATATATTCAAAAAAATAATAATAACCGGATGTGTGTGTATATATACATACATACATATATATATATATACATACATACATATATATATATATACATACATACATATATATATATATATATATATATATATATATATATATATATATATATGTATACATATATATGTATACATATATATGTATACATATATATGTGTGTGTGTGTGTGTATATATATATATATATATATATATATATATATATATAAATATATATATATATATATATATATATATATATATATATATATATATATATATATATATATATATATATATATATATATATATATATATAAGGAAAGACTTAGCTTAATGGATCCTCTTTTATTACTAAATATGAAATCTAAATTTTTGTCAAGATACACATGATGTGAAAGATGAAGAAACAAAGACATGAAATTGGGAGATTACTGGAAAAACATCTCAGAAAATAAGTAGAACAGTAGGAACAAAATAAACATTATTAACTACTAAAAACTAAAAGGTCAAACCGAAGTCTAACACATGACTACTAAAATAAAGCTAAGCACATATAATAAACATAAAGCATAAAAGAGTTGCGAATTAAATAAAACAAGGCTAAAAAAGAAAAAAAAATAACCTGGTTCTGGGCAGCGAACCGGAACTACAAGTTTGAAGGAGACGACACCACGGCCTCAACTTGAAAAAAACCACAAAAAACCACTTTAAAATTTGAATTATGGAACAAAAAATTTTCAAAATTTTCTTGGTACTCTTTGGTCTTTTCCCCCAAAATGCTCCTTTAAAATAGTGAATGAAGTGGGTTTTTATAGGAACCCAAAAATCCTCAAAAAGGATGAAATACTGATGTGGGACTGTTGCAAAATTGAATATTTTTTAAGAAACGATGTGGGAAAGGCAGAATTTTTTTTTGTTTCTATTAGATAAAATCAATTATTTTCATTTGTTTAAGATCTAAGAAGCTTTAAAATTTTATCAAATCGTGGAGGGTCAAAATTGGGTGTCAACAGTTGTCCCTGGTTTGACTCAGATTGAAGAAAGAAATCCGAGGCAAATGAAATTGACATATCCAATTTTGACCAACCACATTTTCACCTTACAGAAAAAGAGCTTTTGGTACGGACTTTAGGAATTTTGGCCGAGCCCCGGAAGTGGGTTTCCTACATATCTCAGGCTATATGAAAATTCAGGCCACTTGTAGTTCGATACGCTTGATTTTAAGCATGATTTATAAAGAATGTAAAAGCTATTTCAGTGTCGAAGTATGGAGAGACCGAAAATCTTGAGAACGGAGTGATGATAGAATTATTGGGGTACAGTCGAGTTTTCAACATTGATCCTGCCTACATATCCCAAAACTTGAGAACCAGACTGCTTGTAGTTCGACTTAATCAGTTGAAAAGAAAATCTCTTATGCAGATTTAACCTTTAGCTTAAGGATGAGTGACAAAATAATTGAGCGTGGAAAAGAGGCTTGCAACCATCTCAACTGTGAAGGCGGGGCCCTTCGCACCTATAGGTCACGTTGAAGGAAGTGACGCTCCAATAATAACTAATGTGTCACATTGAAGGAAGTGACTCTCCAATAATAATTTAACGTGTCACGTTGAAGGAAGTTACTCTCCAATAATAATTGAACATGTTATGTTGAAGGAAGTGACTCTCCAATAGTAATTTAACATGTCACGTTCAAGGAAGTGGCGCTCAAATAATAAGTTAATGTGTCACGTTGAAGGAAGTGACGATCCAATAATAAATAATGTGTCACGTTGAAGGAAGTGACTCTCCAATAATAAATAAGGTGTCACGTTGAAGGAAGTGATGCTCCAACACTAGAGAATCAGGTTATAACAGAGTAATCTGAGCAACTTTTGTAGTTTGTGAAGTTGGTAATTTCTTTAGATGTGATTACAACTCTGTCGTCGATGCGCTCATGAAAATTTTGTTAGACAAGAACAGGAAAATTAATAAATGTCAGGACTTTTGAATGAGTCACGACAGTCTGGCATCCATAGAGAATGCGAGATTCTGGAAGAACAAATCGATAACTTTTAACTTTTGAAATGAGACTTTTAAGACAAACTAGGGATCTCACGCGAGATGTGTCCCTACTTTGAATCTGGAATTTCATGTAAAGAGAAGATTGGGTTGATAAAGGTCACCTTTGAAACTTGAAGTTGAACGAAGATTTGGATAATTTTGAACTATTTCAAAAGTTGCCCCTGTTTCCAGTCCAAGGATACTTAATTGAAATAAATTGTAAGACACAAGAATGACTTATTCAAAAACATGACCCAGTTTTCTTTGGGGCCTGTAATTTGAAACATTAGGAAGACCGAATCCTTATATAGGATTGCCTACGTATCTTGCTGGAACAAGAAATCAGGTCTGACGTAGTTTGAACCTGAAACTTAAAGGAATTTTTTAAAAAAGAATGAAAAAAATTGCCTTTAAAAAGGACGAGAGATTTGAAAAATGAAGAAAGAAAACTCTTCAAAAAAAATAGAGGATAAAATTAGTTTGATTTGGTTCCTTGGTGTCAGGAATCCTTCATAGTAAAATTCTTGGATAAGGTTTAGTGTGTGTCCTTTGTCTGGTGAATGTCTGGGCAGATCTTTTAAAAATTGAAAGGATCTCTTGAAATTTCGACTCCAACTTTGACGACACCTGCAAAGCTCAAATGTAATTAGTAAAAAAAATTATCAACGTAAAAGATAAGTTCTCAAATAAAGTTTTTTCAGCTTATATTTGTTTGAATAACATTTTATGATCATCACCCTTGCGCCAAGCTATCCCATCTGGTAAGAATATAAAATGTGTAAGTCACAGTGAATTGAAATGAAAATTTTAAAAGATGAGCAAGAGTAGAAATCATCTGAGTCATGATGAGGCCACTGTAGCTCTAATGATGTGTTGTAACTTTATAATTCCTGCATCCAAAGAAAAATTCTTAGTTTTGAGAGAATGATTCGTGTTGGCTTTGTCTTGCCATCCTGATGCTCTTTTTCCTTATGGATTACAAACTTGTTTGGTCTTGAAATGCCACTTGATGAAATTTTTGAGGACCTCCTAAAAAATTCTGCCCCGATTTAAAACATAACAAAAATTTCGAACTTTCTGTAGTTTTCAGTTGAATTTTTGAGTGAATCTCAAAAATTCTGCGCCAGTTGCAACTCTGAAGTGATCCTTGATTCCGGACTAAACAAATTTCTCTTTCTGATGAATTTTGAGATCCTCTCAAAATATTCCCCAGTTTTCATTATAAAGAGAAATGAAAAACTTACGGGGAACATGACCGAGCCGGTGCGGCGCCTACGTATCCCGTTGAGCAAGAATCAGGTCAAACGCAGTTCCAACTCTCGAGGATTAACAGGTTTAGAAAAAATTTAACAAAGAAAATGACTGAGGCCAACATAGGCCGCCTACGTATCTCATTCTTGAGAATTCAGGTCAGACGTAGTTAAACATAAGAAAACACTAAAAGGGATAAAGGGGTGACCGAAGCCGACATAGGCCGCCTACGTATCTCATTCTTGAGAATTCAGGTCAGACGTAGTTCATTACAAGGGAAATCTAAACCAAACAAACGATTACAAAGCAATAAAGCGATAAAAGTGCGATTATAGAGAAATAAAATAACAAACTCTAAATGCAAGACTAAAAGCTGCCAAAAGTGCGACCTTCAGGAAACTTGCTTCTTCTTTGCAACGTGTCATGTCAACCACTACCCATTATGCTTGGGTAACGGATTGGTATTCACAGTCGGTGGAGCTTGAGCGAGTTTTACCACCTCATTGTCAATTAGATCTTGAATTTTGTGTTTGAGAGTGATACACTTCTCGGTATCATGACCAACAACCTCTGAATGATAAGCACAACGCTTACTTGGGTCATACCACTCGGCTGAAGTATTCACAGTCTTGGTTTCCACTGGATGAAGTATTTTCGCCTCTTTTAGTCTCTCAAAAAGTTGACTCCGTGTCTCGCTCAATTGAGTGAAGACTCTAGCAGGTTTTTTCTCAAAATTAGGACGAGGTGCATTGTTTCGGGGATTTTGCATTGGTCGTGGAGATCGAAATGTTTCTTGATTGTTGCAAACATAGTATTGTGAATTAGGATAGCCTGGAGGTGGTTGACGGTTATATGATGCAGCTCCTCGGGTCGTTATCATCATAACTTCTTTCTCCTTTTTCTTTCCAAAAGAACCAGTTTGATAGGTTCTATTAGCAAATTGAGATGAGGCGTAACTCCTTATTTTGCCAATTTTGAGACTGCCTTCAATCATTTCTCCAGCCTTAATAACTTCAGCAAATGTCTTTCCACCCATAGTCACCATTCGCTCATAGTATTCTGATTCTTGAGCTTGAATGAAGTAAGTGATCATTTATGATTCCTCCATAGGTGGGTGCACCCTGGCAGCTTCTTCTCTCCAACGAATGGCATATTCTCAAGCATTCAGTCGACTTGGGTTTCAGTTTGGTAATAGAAATTTTATCGGGAGCAATTTCAACATGAAACTTGTAGTGATCCACAAAAGCATTCGCCAGATCATCCCAAGTACGCCATTTTGTCACATCTTGCTTAGAGTACCACTCCAGTGCTTTTCCAGTTAGGCTTTGGTTGAACATCTTGATTCTTATCCCTTCATTGTTTCCAACGCCAATAAACTTTTCGCAGTAAATTTTCAAATGAAAGAATGGATTTCTTGATCCACTAAACTTCTCAAACTTTAGAATCTTGTAACCGGGTGGCAACTCAACCTCAGGAAATGTGCACAAATTTTTGTATCTAACACTCTGGCTACTATCGAATCCACAAAGACCTCTCATAGCATCCTCCAAACTTTTCATCTTCTTATTCATCATTTCAGCATCAATTGATTTTTCGTCCCCCTCAATTTCAATATAGTGATTAACATCTGGGCGGTGAAACTCTGGAGCCTTGGTAACGGGTGGAGCAGTGACATAAGTGTACACTGGCGGAGTGTGATGTGTTACTGTTTGAGCTTTTGGGGGAGCAAATGTGTATACAAGGGAAGTATCCTGAGTTGAATTAGAGAGTGAGGCACTTTGAGTTTGTTGAAAGGCGGCAAAGTAATCTCCTTGATAAAAATCACTCAAAGTAGGATATACAGGTGGCATGGGCCCCCTTTCGTGAGCATCAGGTGGTTGATTCAGAGAAGCAGCTTGGTATTGAGCTACCAGGAAATTCAGCGTGCTAATTTGTCGCTCTAGACGAGGAATGACCTCCATAGGTGATTCTGTTGCTACCGAGGCACTAGGATTGGCCGCGATCGATGAAGTGGGGATCATTTCAGACGAAGCAACAGTGTGAATAGTGGAATCCATTTTTGAACGATTCTTTTTAGTAGTCCAAGTAAGAAATGAAGAGTCTATAGAGATTCCCTTGACCTTAGACCGTGTAAATGTTCTGCCAGCGGATACTTTGGTGAAGTGAGCAAGTTTGATTACCAACACAAATCCGTCTCTCCTTCTGAGACAACTCAAAAATAAGAAAGTTAGTCCATTAATCATAATAATCAACCAAAGTAACACATAAAACAAATAACATGTGTTTTGTTTTAAACAAACTAGTCCAAAATTCGATGAAGATGAGTTTCTAGAAAATGATCAAATGGAAAAAATTGTTTATTGTGAACTGAAATTTAGACAAAAGAAAAAGGGTTTGGTTCAATTGGAAATCTCTTTCGTAGAAACAAAAGCGTCTTGATATTTGCTTGAAATTGAAGGAATGTTTAGTAACGCCGGCTAGTAGGTGTGAAAAATAATTTTCAAGAAGAGGTCAACGTGAATTTGAATGATGACCTAATAATTTTTTAAAGTTCTGGAGTAATTTTGAACGTATTTTGGTAATGAAGTTATAGTATTTTGGAAGGTTTGAGAATTGGATTGATGTTCTAAAACATTGGAGTAGAATAATAGACCAATTATGCTTAAAGCGAAAACATATGTATATAAACACATAGGTCAAACAAGCACAAATGAAACAAAATTTGTAACAATTAACACAAACAATATATAACGCCTCCTAACATACATGTGACCTTTTAAGTCAAAGGTAAGCCGACCGTTTGAAGGATGTGTATATCATTTGTAAATCATTCCATTGTCCAAAAATATTTATACAAAACTTATAAATAAAATAAATAGGGATACACAATAGAGGAAAGAGAAATAAATATTAGTCCCACGTAGGGGTACAATGATAACTAAGCTAAGCTTCCATATGAATCTTCATTCCCAAACTTCTTGATGCTTTTGAATTACTTCTTGATGAGGAGTATCTTCACTTGAATTAAACAAAGAAACTACCTAATAAAATAAAATAAAAACTAACCCAAAAGGACAATGGTACTTACAAATCAACATACATATCCTTCAAATTTAAAAAATAATTGGATGATCATCTTATATTGACCGCGGGCCAATTAGACTCAAGGTAGTCTTCTAATGGACTCATACGCATTGGGTATTGAGTCATCTTAGGTTAATGCACCTAAAAGGGTTTTGGTTGAGCTCTAAGTTAGTTTACTAGAATAGTTTTCAAATTGACAATTACCCAAGTCGGACAAACATCGGGGTGAAGCTACCAAACAACGTCGGATGACCGCGTTCCAACTATTTGTTTGATACTTCCAAATGAATTCTTGTGTAATTTTGGAGAAAGCCGTGGAAAGCCACGTAACTTTCATTTTCCTAAAGCACACTACCTGACGTTTGGCGGGATTATGCCATGAAATGCAACAGTTTATGAAAAATTAAACACATTCGGCACAAATAAAATTTTAACGATTGAAACAAATAATCAAACAGTCAAATCTTAAGGTTAGAACTTAACTAATCCCAAGCGGAGTCGCCATTTCTGTTTTATGTTTGAATATTCTTTTGTTTAAAAATAGTGCGAAGATGACTAGGTTTAGGAAAAATCAATTAATCTTATTATTTAAGAAAAATCGACTTTCCAAATTACGAAGTCGCCACTTGATTTTTGATAAAACCAAGAAAAAGTTAAAATTTTCAAAAGATTCAAAACAGATTAAATCAATTAAAAAAGGTTCGAAGTTCAATGTACATCCCGAAAAGGTGTTAGGCCCTCGGGATGCCCGCTAACTTGCAGTTGACCGGCGATTTGACTAAATGACTTTTAAAATAAAAATTTTAACTAAGTAAAGAGAAAATGTGTTTTAATATTTTTTATTTCATTTTTTACATCCACAGGAAAATAATTAGAAGGAATTAACTTAAGGGGATAAACTAAAAGGTGATAAACAAAATAAGTAAATAAGATAGTAAAATTTAAAATAGTAAAAAAATGGTTGCCCTTTATGAGATTATTAAATTCCTACCAAAAATTAGTTAATTCAAACAAATAATAAATAGAGAGGGAAAAATATTTGAACTTGGGCTTGATTGCCCAAATTCATTCAATTAGGCTTTGGCCCACCTGTTCTATATTAAACTATTTAAGTTTAGGCCCTTTTCAACAATTCAGATCCTGCAAAACAAATTGGCCTTTGGGCCTATTAAAATCCTTTGCTGAAAAGGGCCCTATCCCATTTCCTGAAAAAGAGATAGGGTATACAAATTGATGTATAATGTGCGTATCTAGTCCATTTTGGACTATTTAATCCCTGTATTTGTTCGAATATGTATTTCTCGATATTTTCCCGTATTTCCCCTATTATCAGCGTATTTCTACCTGTACTGCTCTTCTATTTTTTACACCTATTTAAGGTATTGCGTCTTTGTGTATCAGTCTATACCGAATGTATATCAGCATGTTTTTCAACTTTCAAAAGTTGAAAGCTTCTTTTCAGAAGTGTATCTGGACTTCTATGAACCCAGATTTTGATTTTTATTTCCTGTACGCCTTTCATTGTGTATATCAATGTATATAATATGTATACATCAAGTTCAACACCTGTAAATTAATTTCCAGCAACTTTTGACGTTCTGATGAACCAGTAAACAATTTCCACCAGTGCATTTCCGCTGTTTTTCAACCTGTACACCTGTTTGAGAGGAATCTACGATTCGAGGAGGAAGTTTTTAGCCTTTATGGCTCAAGGAAGAAGTGCAAAAGATGGGAATGAAGCCCATGGGGACTCGAAGGTGATTTCACATGCAATCAAACAAACAAAAGAGAATTAACACCTTGAACGATGAACTAATAACATGTGTCTTGAACAAGACGGAGATAAAAATGAACTAATATCAAGCAAAAATACACAAAACACAAATTGCTATCAAACAAACCAAATAACCAAAACTACTAACAAAAAAAAAGACTGTCTTGGCTCCAACGAAATAGGAAAATGCTCTATGTATTGAGTAAAATATCTTAACCTATGCACTATTATAACAGAGAATCCAAATAAATATTAAAACGGATATAGATCCTTGGTAACATAAGCAACTAGTATACTAAAGGGAAGCTTGAATATTATTAACAATAAACTAATGAAAATTCCAGCAATACGATTAATGGAATTTTATAAAGAAGACAACTTCATATATTCAAAAAATAATAATAACCGGATGTGTATATAAATATATATAAGGAAAGACTTAGCTTAATGGATCCTCTTTTATTACTAACTGTGAAATCTACATTTTAGTCAAGAAACACAAGATGTGAAACATGAAGAAACAAAGACATGAAATTGGGAGATTAGTAGAAAAACATCTCAGAAAATAAGTAGAACAGCAGGAACAAAATAAACATTATTAACTACTTAAAAATAAAAGGTCAAACCAAAGTCTAACACATGACTACTAAAATAAAGCTAAGCACATATAATAAACAGAAAGCATAAAAGAGCTGGAAATTAAATAAAACAAGGCTAAGAAAGGAAAAAAAATTACCTGGTTCTGGGCAGCGAACCGAAACTACAAGTTTGAAAGAGACGACTCCACGGCCTCAACTCGGAAAAAAACCACAAAAAACCACTTTATAATTTGAACTATGGAACCAAAAATTCTCAAAATTTTCTGGGTACTCTTTGGTCTTTTCCCCCAAAATCCTCCTTTAAAATAGTGAATGAAGTGGGTTTATATAGGAACCCAAAAATCCTCAAAAAGGATGAAATACCGATGTGGGACTGTTGCAAAATTGAAAAATTGTTTGAGAAACGATGTGGGAAAGGCAGAAAATTTTTTTTTCTATTAGATAAAATCAATTATTTTCATTTGTTTATGATCAAAGAAGCTTTAAACATTAATCAAATCGTGGAGGGTCAAAATTGGGTGTCAACAGCTACAACCAAGAATATCCACTTTTAAAACCAGCGACGAAGAAAATTGTGAAACCCTAGTCGCGAAATGAGGAGAAGGGGTAAAATCGTTTTTGGAAAATAATAAAATGAGGGGGAAATGAGTAATTAAGATTTAGGGATTTAGTCAATATGGCAGTGGAACCCTATTAACGTGCAATGTGGCATCCATATGGCATTTAACAACTTTCGCTAATAAGAAGGTCACTTTTGACCCAATATTTTGACGGAAAGGGTAGTTTTGAGATGAAATATAGTTTAAGGGTAAATATGAGCTATTTCAGATAAATTAAAGATACTTTGACCCTTTTCCTTTTAGTCTATGTGGCAGCGGAAATCTATTGGCGTGTCATGTGGCATTCATTTGGCATCCACAAGGCATTTAACAATTTCCATTAATTAGAAGGGTACTTTTGATCCAATAGTTTGACAAGAAGGTAAGTTTTAAACCAAAATATAGTTTAAGGGTATATATGAGTTATTTAAGATAGTTTAAGGGTATTTTTGACCCTTTTCCGTATATATATATATATATATATATATATATATATATATATATATATATATATATATATGTTGTCCCGCTTCGAGCCGAGTCTACACCCAGAATGTGATCGACACTCGAGTACCATTGTTGGTCTCAAACGAACCCTTGGCCTGACTGAAGTCTAAGCTGAAGACTTACTCAACATAAGATAAACTCAAATGTCTCAAATGAATAACTCAGAATATAATAGAATATTCAGCTAGACAAAAATAGGCAACTCAAATCTTTAAAACATTTAACAAAGAAAATGAAAAAGACTCCTCAAAATACTACTATCTATCTATGAAGCTTCTAATAACTAAGATAAAAGTCGATATAAAATCCACAACATCCTAAGAAAACTGAAAAGCAAATGGAATCAAGCAGACTATGCATTGAGATGTAGGGGGAAACTCTAAAGCTAGCACAGGCATATGTTTTAGAGCATGAGTATGTAAGGGAAAACTCTAAAGCACATGCATAAGCTTTATCATAAAAAAATAAAATCATACTTACCTCATCTCAACTCAACTCAAAGATACTAAAACTTAAAAGTACTCAGCTCAGTGCAGTATTAAAACAACAATACAGATGCATTATATAGTAAGTTTTTAAAACAGTAGATAATAACTCTAACTATTTTAAAATACAATAATAAAATACTAGATCACTCGATTTTTTATAATGTATAAAAAAAGGTCAAATAAATTAAAATAGAGAAATTATTAGTGACATCTAAAGAAAAAAATAAAAAAATAAAAAGAAGGAAATGGTATATAATAACAAAATTTTAATTCAAATTAAATGGTTGTAAACATAGTTGATTTAATTGTACCCCATAACAAGCTGTTGCTATTTTGCCTCTCTCTGTTGAATCTCGCTCGTCACTCTCGTTCTCGCTGTCAGTCTCCCTCGCCTCTCGTTTTTGTACAAACACAAATGTATAAAATATGTTTGTGTGTATAAAACGAAAGAAAATTGATATATACATATATTTTCGTTCGCGTTTCTCTCTTCTCCCAGATTTTACTCGTTATTCTCCCAAATATCGCTCGCCACTCTCATTTTATACAAACAAAAATGTATACATTGTACCTGTGTTTGTATAATGTGAGAGAAAGTTGTATATACAAATACAAATGCATATATTTTTGTTTGATATACTTATGATTATACAAATACAATTTTCCCCTACCCAATTTTCTTTTGTCTTTCTCATTTTATACAAACAAAGATTATGCAATTGATCTTTTTTATATGTATACCGAAACATAAACAGATTATACAACTACTTTCTTTTGTGTGTGTGTGTGTGTGTGTGTGTGTATATATATATATATATACATTTGTTATTTCTACGGAGCATAATTATGCAAAATCATAGCTATAACATACAAATATAATTTTTAAGGTTGTTAAATGTGAAAGTTGCTAAAAAAACTACTTGAAACTCCAGTATTTTAGCTAAATAATTATGCGATAGTCTAAAGTTAATGGGAAAGGGACGGATTTACCCCCGAACTTTAATAAAAGGTGAGTATACACCCTCCATTATACTATGCGTGCACGTATATCTCTACCGTCCAATTAGTGGTACAAATATAACCTTGTCACTAACGGACCCATATTTTATAACACGTGGCATAATCCTATTATACTACCCGTTTGAGCCCTTTTTTAACTCATAACCCATAACCCACTAAAAGAATCCTAATTAAAACAAATAAATTAATATTCACCCAAATATCTCACACACCAAAACCCTAGTCGTCTCTCGTTCTTTGCGATTCAAGTTCGTCTTCGACGCGACAACCATAATTTCAAATTTCATCTATCATTTGTTGGTCATAATTTCCTATTGGGATCTCTTTCCTATTTCATCTATCTCTCGTCTCCTTCAATTAAGACCTAAAACCATGTCTGAAAGTTCTTGTGCTTCAATTAGTAACTCCATGATAATGACTTGTTTTTGTGGTGAATTGGCTCGTTCTTTCACTTCAAGGACTTAATTGAACCCCAGAACAAGATTTTATAGATGTTCTAAACCTAAGGTATATTTTTCACTAAATGTAAATTAATATGATTTGTGCTTGTAATTTGGTGTTCATGATTTCTTTTCTGTTATTTTTATTAGTTTGAAAATTATGGATTTTGGAGGTGGGAACGCAGTTCTTCAGAAAATTCTTCTATTGAAGTTAATTTATTGAAGTCTAAATTGGAAATTGCTACATTGAAAATGGAGAATTTGAGAGAGTCGTTGAATGCGGTTAAGATTGAAAGAGACAATTTGAAGAAGAAATTGGAGAATTTAGAGAGTTTAAACTACTTCGAGGTGAATAAATCAAGAAATTTTGAAGCTTAAGTGTCGAAATTGAAGATGGGTGTATATTGCCATTTACTATGTTTGTGATACTTGTTGTTGCAAATTTCAAGTGTTAGTTATTTCAAGTATTTGTAGTTTCAAGTCTTAATTATTTCAATTGTTTCCTGAGCATATTAGTGAATCTTATGTTTGAATGTTGGCCATTATTTTCAAGTGTTGCTTCAAACTTATTGTGAATTTCAAGTGTCGAATTTGAAACATTATCTTGTATCTTTTGCCTTAACGTTTGTAGTATTTAGTTGTGTTATATTAGTCTTCATGTTAAAAAGATGGATAAACTTTGTGGTATTGCCACTATGTTTTTCTTGAATAAGAGTTTCATATCTTAACTCATTGTTTCCATCAATTAGAAAGTAAAAGCAAGAACGGAAAGATATATAACAAAACAACTTAAGAAAGTGTTACTCATTTCAAATCACAAATTGCAAACTCATTTACCACATTAGTCGACTACCATTGACAGAGAAAATGGTATAAGAAATGTATGCTACAACAATTTATTGTACTACATCAACAGAACCCAATAGACACAACACACTATATATAACATTCACTTGGTCATATATAAGCAAAACGATAGTTAATTTTAGCTGATACACTCAGCCTATACAAAAAGTAGAAGTAAGCTACAACTATAAGTTTAATCACTAGCCTACACAAAACAAACCAAAATAATAAGTTTAGCCTTAACATCATTTAAGGCACCAACCTACACAAACAATAGCAAAAACTACACCCACATATACAAAACAGTACCAACACAATAGCATCATCTCCTTCTTGGCCTCAACTTTTGTAGCTGATTTGTAGTAACTGCACCCTGTCCATTCCAAGTTAAGACAATTGGTTCTATGGAAAGATTTGTAGGTTCATTAACACCAAATTTGTCATCTCTGAAGCCTATTACTCTACTCCAGTTGGTTCTTGTGGGTTCTATCTCTTTCTCAATCTTGTTAAAAAAGATTTTTATGAGATTGTTCTTGGCCTTAGCCTAAGGTCTTCATCATCATCCTCAGCTACTGGATAAAATCGCTACTAGAAGAAGCATATTCAAACTGACTTTCTTGTGTTGGTTGTGGGGTTGTGCAGTTCATGTCTTCCTCAGAAGCTTCTCTTCATCTTCATCAACTAAATCTCTCCTAGGCTGCCTCTTTTTCCCCTGCCATATTTTTTTCCTTCCTTAGCAGGTTATTTCCCTTGCTTCTTAGTAGGTTGTTTCCTTTGCTTTGCCTTATGAATCATAATATAAGATATAGAATTAAGTAGTGAAATAGAATAAGTATTGAATGAAATTAAAGATTAAAGAGAAATTAAAGTTACCTTTTCACATCCTCTTGCATTATGATTTTGTTCTCCACAATTACTACATGTCATCACTTCTCCTTTTCTTGTTTGCTTCCATACTCCTTGGCTCTTAGCAACTTCAATCTTTTCTCTTTCCCTCATTAGATTAGGTCTACCAACAAGCTTGACCAATTCTAGTGGTTCATTAGCATGCAAAATTTTGCATTTTCAGAATGGTTCTCTCCTAACAGGTTGTAACTAGTGTTTATAAACTGCCAAGGCTTCCTTTTTACTATAATACCAATGGATTTTGTTTTTTTTTGGTATTATTTTCTTGTACTCCATGGATTTAATTGCATGTGGACATGGAATTCTAGTCAATTCCCATGTTCTGCGTTTGCATTTTTTCTCTCTTAAGTTGACAATGTGTCTATTTGCACCTTCGATAACCTCATAGCTATTATACTCATTGCTACTCACCTTACAAACCTTGGAAATATTCAAATACACATCAAACAACAACTCACTTTTGGGACTAAGCCCATCATCTTTCCACTTTCTCACAACAACCTCTTATGCTGCCAATCTCTCCATTATTTTGACCCAAATGTCTTCCAACATTCTAATAATTGGCTTGTACCTTGCTTCAAGTATCCATGCATTGAATGATTCAGTAAAGTTATTGTCAACAGCCTGATTTTTGCACACTGTTTCTATATAGGCTCTGCACCATGCTTTTGGAGGATACTTGTCTATTAAATCTTGTTCAGCCTCTCCATTAACTTCCTTGATCACTTGAAGTTGGTCCTCAAACTCCTCTGTAAATGATGACCATGCAGCTTACCATAGCAACTGTTTCAGCTCACCTTTGCCCCATCTTATGCACCAATTTGTCTCAATATGCCTTGCACAATATCTTTGATGTGCTTCAGGTAAGACTGTCCTTACTCCTTCAAGCGACCCCTAAGTATCAAATTAAAACAACTAAAATTAATAAAGAAAACAGTATCAAGAAAAGGTAATTAAATTGCAAATCAGTAGTATAAATATTTCCTTCTGCATATCTGATATGAATGTCAGTCCTTCACCATTTTAAAGCTCAAGGGAATGTTGCAAATGTTGCATAAACCATGTCCAAGTCCTCTTAGTCTCTTTATCTACCACAGCCTAAGCTAGAGGATAGAAAGAGTATTATTGTATTGACCAACAGCACACGATACTTGTCCCTTAGATTTTCCTTTAAGGAATGTATCATCTAACCCAAGCAGTGGTCTTAACCCAGACTTAAAACGCAGCTTCATTGCCTTGAAACAGATATACATCCTAATAAATTGTCTCTTAGCATTAGATAGTGCCTCTTTAGACAAATCTATGACAATGTCAGACCCTGGATTACAACTTCTCAATTGAGTAGTACAACCCTCTAATTTGTTGTAAGATTCTACAAAACTTCCTTCTAAACTCTCCAATATCTCCTTTTTGTCTCTCTTGCACTTTGCTTCACAAACATTGAGCTCAAAAACTCTACGTAAATCATCCTTTATTTGTTTGACCTTGTACATGGGGTCACTTTGCGATATGTCCTTAAAATACTAAGCTATTGTTGAGTAATCTACTGCAGAGTTGTCATATGATGTTCCACACTCTATATGATCTACAAGTGTTTTGACACTAACACCAGGAGTAGTCATATCCCCAAAAATAAGAAGTAAAAATGGACAGTCATCAGCAGCACATGTATACCTCAATCTGTTTTTATCACTCTTCACCATAAAGTTTTATCTTCTTAGCTAGAGCATAAAGTTTACAAAATTGTTTTGCTTCAGCTATGTCTTTGAAGGTCATACCCTTAACAATCTCCTTATAATCTTGCAAACTATCAGTATCTCTTTTTTTAGTGACGAAATTTTCTAATTCTTCTATTTCATAATTTGAACAACTAAATACCATTCCATCATTACTGTCATCATCACTTTCACTACAATCTGTACCCTCATTAATAATTGGTGAAAGTAAAAATGACCCATCATGCATCAAAATATCAGTTACATTAATAGACAATTCACAATCATCCGTAGCAAACAAGTGAATTGATTTATATTCACTAGATATAAAAGATGCTAAGTTCCTAACTCCCTCATCACCTATTATTTCAAAATATTTCCCGGTTGGATCAAGAACAATAAGTTCTTGCACACCCACAAAGCCTAAATTATTTGTGTACTCATTCACTAAGTCTAAAAAAGATATAAGGTCCTGATCATTATCCTTTCCAATAAGTCACACTTCTTCTATTATAATGTGATTCTGGACTGGTCAACATGATGAAAGTATATTGTAACTTCAACCATTTTAATGACCTACAAAGATTTATGAAATAACATAAGCAACAGTGAGTATAAGACAGTTAGATGAAATAATAGTGAGCTATTCAACTGTTTTCGACTTCTCTTTTAATAAGGGTTTATTTTTTATGTCAAAATAACAATAGATAGTTCATCAAAAGTTACAGATTCTGCAAATTTAATATCATCTCTATCATGGTATCTTCATCATTTATTATGAGCAGGTTGCACCAATAAGCTAGCAAATACATATGTGTTAAGCTATGCATATTTATTCTAAAGGCAATGTAACCATCGTGCTCAAGGCTAGGCTTATGGTTCATAAAATTATAACTCTCTTAATGCATAAATTTAGCAGCAGCCTCATAAAATTTTAACACCCAAGATCATTATGTAGGCTAATTACATTAATTTCCTAATTCTTCCTAATTTGTTTCTCTTATGTTATTAAGCCATGAATAGACATTTTATTTGTTTAATCAAATTTCTTTCCTTGGATTAACTTGAATTTTACGTAATAACTCAACCAGAAATTCACTTTACCATTGATTGTTTTTCATTTAAATAGAATTACAATTTCAAGATACTGTGTTTTAATAACAATTCCATTCTAACTTTGCATTGCTCAAAGTAAATTAATGATCTTTTTAATCAGGGAAGAAAGGCAATGGAAGCAATCTAGTTTTTTTTTATCTTCAACTAAGGTTCAGTTCACTTGAAGGATAGTTTTGAAGCACATTAGGATTAAGTAATTCAATTAGTAAGTCACCTTACTTAAGTTAGTTAGTCACATACAGTAAGTTAGTCACATTGAGTACATTAAGAAAGTCATATTAGTTAAGTAAGTCACACAATAACCTGCACAGACAAGTTTTAATTTTATAATGTCAAAGTTAGAATCCTGAGTTAGAATCTTTTATACAAGGGAACGGTTTTTTTTTTAAAATTCAAAAGCGTAGACAACTCCCAATTTTTTAATCTCTAATTGGCTAAAAGTGGTCCACAACAAAAGATTCCTAAAAAAGATAAAGTGGTAGGTAGACATGAATACAAGATAAAGAGATTCCACAAAAGATAAAGTGGTAGGTAGACATGAATACAAGATAAAGTGGTCATAGGGCATGAATACAAACAAACAATAAATATTTCTTTAACACTTTACCAAACCAACAAACAAAAAATAATGTTTTCACTGAAACGTGAACTTCATTTCTGGAACTTCATTGAATATAACATGTCACATTGAATGAGGTGACAACCTAACATGTCACTTTGAAAGGTGGACGATTCTATTTGAATTAACATGTCACTTTGAACGAGGTGACAACCTAACTTGTCTCTTTGAATGACGGATGACCCAACTTGCACTTAGTGTGTCATTTGAAGGGAGATAATAATCCAACTTGTCTCTTTGAAAGGTGGACAACCCAACTTAAACATACCATGTCATTTGAAGGAAGATGACAACCAAATCTTGAATATAGCATGTCACTTTAAATGAGGTGACAACCCAACGTGTCTCTTTGAAAGGCGGACGACCCAATCTGAATATAACATGTCGCTTTGAACGAAGTAACAACCCAACTTGTCTCTTTGAAAAGCGGATGATCCAACTTGAATAGAACATGTCACTTTGAACGAGGTGACAACCCAACTTGTCTCTTTGAAAGGCGGACGACCCAACTTGAATTTAACATATCACTTTGAACGAGGTCACAACCCAACGTGTCTCTTTGAAAGGCGGATGACTCAATTTGAATATAACATGTCATAGTGAATGAGGTGACAACCCAACGTGTCTTTTTTTAAGGCGGACGAGCCAACTTGAACTTAACATGTTACTTTGAACGAGGTGACAACCCAAGTTGTCTCTTTGAAAGGAGAATGACCCAATTTGAACTCAACATGTCACTTTGAACGAGGTGACAACCCAGCTTAAATATTACATGTCACTTTGAACGAGGTGACAAATCAACGTATCTCTTTAAAAGGCGGACAATCCAACTTGAATATAACATGTCACTTTGAATGAGGTGACAACCCAACGCGTCTGTTAAAAATACGAACGACCCAACTTCAAATTAACATGTCATTTGAAGGGAGATGACAACCCAATCCTGAATATTGTCACCCTCAACGAGGTGACAACCCAACATGTCTCTTTGAAAAGCGGATGATCCAACTTCAATATAACACGTCACTTTAAACGAGGTGACAATTCAATGTGTCTCTTTGAAAGGCGGGCGACCCAACATGAACTAAACATGCCATTTGAAGGAAGATGACAACCTAATATTGAATTTAACGTGTCATTTGAAAGGAGATGACAACCCACTCTTGAACTTAACATGCCATTTGAAGGAGATGACAACCTAATCTTGAATATAACATGTCGTTTGAAGAGAGATAACAATCCAATCTTTAACTTAATATGAATGGTGTATCACAAAATCTGCAATAACAATGTTAGTAGCAAATATAACATAAAAGCAACATAAAATATACAACCATGGCCTCCTATGGACAAGGTAACTAACTGATGGGCAATTTGAACTTAATAACATTATGAATTAAAAACAAATGACAATTTGAGATTAAATAATAAAAAGTGTCATATTGAACGTCATGACAAACCAATTTGGAAAAAGTTATTTTATTTGAGGTAACAGATTAACTTTTTTTTTGAAAAAAATATCATTTTGAAAGGTTGAAGACTTAAATTTAAAAAGACATCATTTTGAAGGGTATGACTACCTAAATTTAAGAAAATATCATTCTAAAGAGTATGACGATCCAAATTTTAAAAGACGTCATTTTGAAGGATATGACGACCCAAAAATGAAAAGATGTCATTTTGAAAGTAGGACGATCTAAATTTAAAAAGATGTCATTTTGAAATATATGACGACCCAAAATTTAAAATGATATCAGTTTGAAAGGTATGACGACCCAAATTTAAAAGATGTCATTTTGAAGGGTATGCCTACCAAAAAATGCAATTTGAACTTTGAAGCAGTACACAAAGTTATTTGGACAAATATCAATAATGAAATGGTCCACTGGACAAATACAAAAAGTGGGTTTCAACCCTTTTTCATTTTATGAACGATGAAACATATTTTAACTTGGTCAGCACCAACAATAGTATTGTAGAAAATTTTCTCACAATTATTTATCTTTTAATTGAGATTGATTTCAAGATAAGTCCTATGGATTCATGTAGTACCTCAAATGTTCTTAAGTAACGACAAGATTTGTTCATCTTACTTCAGACAAAGTCTTTGAACTAGACCTTACATCATGTTTCAAGTGCCCTCACAAGAAAGAAATTTTCAATTTGCGCACAGTTTAAAGTGCTTTGATTTGGGAACATCTGGAAAAGCACACTCACACTCAGAAAAAATGTTCAATGCATGCAATTGTGATACCATAGGCTTGACCTTCATGTAAATCTCCACTAATGTGAGAACATTTGAATTGAAATCATTTAGGACTTGTTAATAGCTTGTAATTTAGGCTTAGGGATTGGTAGGACAGTCATTTGGAATAAAAGTAACTTATTCCCTTCTTGAGCATTGCACTAAATAGATGTTTTCAACAATTATTACGCTTTTAGTGTTTGATTCTATTTGTTGTCCCTTCTTATGCTTTTTTGACTTGTTTGAAACTTTGTTTGTCTGAGTTTTTCCCCTTTTGAAATTTCTCCTTTTTGTTTGGAGTGTTTTCCTTCTTTTCTTGAAATTTTGCTTGCTTAAACTTATGGGGAATTTTGAACATTTCTTTTTTTTTCTTTCTTTTAAAGTCATTTTTTTTCTTTCTTTTAAAGTAATATATATATATATATATATATATATATATATATATATATATATTACACTCACTATTTAGGTCTCATCAATAAAGGTAATCAAACATCAAGTATTTTCCAACCACCAAACAAAACACATAATCATCAAAATAAATGATGTGATGAAATGCAATGCAATATAACACCATGTAATAAATTGTCTCAGAATACCCAGTACACACTCAACCGTATATACATGATACTCCTCGGAAATACATCGAGAGTTCATGACCCATGGGGGACTCGCGAGGTCCATATACCGACACGGACGATCTCCACGTGTCTGTGCGGATGATCTCAACGCAACATCATAATATCAAACAATTTCCGCACGGACGGTCTCCACGTGCCCAAATTACAATCTTAACATCTTAACATCCCCAGCACGGACGATCTCCACGTGCCTATCTTATACTCAATCTCATTTCAATGCATGTATACAATATTATTTCAAAATAAGGGGATGATGATGCATCTCACTCAATAAATATCGACATAATACACAACCACCTCAATTATCACAACTATACGGGTGTAAAAAAATAAAAACACACAAAAATTTCAAGTCAATAATATATCATCTAACGCACATATGCTTTGGCAGATTCTCAAATTACAATCCACAATCTATAGTAGTAACTTTTCGTTTTATAACACCGGTACTCGTACCAATGCCCGTCACATTATTGATACGAGACCCCCGTCTTTCGCCCTTACCCCCTTTGTCTATTTTCATTTTTAATATTTAATTAGGAAAAACGTCCTTCATCAAGTCTAAAAAGTCTTAACATACCTTAAATGTCGAACACGTGCCACCAATCCTCACGATATTTCCTTTCCTTTTCGCAAAGTTTCCAAACGTTCCCAATCTACCAATTATGCAATATTCATAATCAAATAAATCTATAAACATCCATAGAGTTATACCTCTATTCCGAACCTCAAAACTCATTCAACCTAATGATACCAAAACTAACATCCATGATAAATAATTAAATTCATAAATTTTAGTGTCCTCTAGTATGTCAAGTCTCATATTCCTAAATTTTAAATTAAGAGTTGAGTCTTAATTCCACTAAATATCATATCCTAATAGTGTTCATATAAATTAGGCTTACTAATTAATAGTGAGTGACAAGAATAGTAACGAAAATTTAAACGAAAATTAGCAAAACTCTAAACTTCCACAACTACTGTACCTTAGTTCCTTAATTTTTTATTTATATTATTTATTTTTCCAGCCAACTCTTGCAAAGATAAATTAATAAACCTAACATTATCACATTAACATAATAAGCCAACAAAATTGTCTCCTATCCCAAGAGAAAACTTACTAGTGAAACAACAAGATAAAGTCCAGAACGTTAATACCCTTTCTTCTATTTGTTTTTTTTTAAACCCTTTAAGTCACACTCCAATTATCATTGGCCAACAACACCAGCACCCTATTGCCTCTATTTACATCTATCATCCACTCAAATTATATATTACTCTCACAATAAAGTATCCCACTATGTTTTCTTCCAACATAATTAAAATAATGTTAGCCTTTACATCATATATAGTTCACACATATTAATTAAATGGTGTCTGCTATTCTACAAGTATAAAATGGGTATACGAACTGTACCTTCTTGGTTCTTAATGTGGTGGTGCCGCACTACTGCCTCTGTTCTTCCTTTTCCAAACAAATAAAATAATTTTGATCTCAAATGAGTAAATCCCACTAACTTCCTTTAATTATTATATGGGCCAAGGGTATGGAATGGATCTCAGGTTCGGCCCATTACTTTCTTATTAAATTAATTATATAAAAAAATCAGATAACTAACTAAGTGTAGTCACCAAATTATTTCAAAGCTTCCAATTAAATTTAATGGAACAAGTCAAAATGGTCCTAGTTATCAAAACGACCTAGCGGGTCATTACAGAACGGAAGTGGGTTGGGCTGGTTTTCTGGTTGGTGTTCCTTGGTGTTTAAATACCACTTAAACAAACGTTCATCCTCGAACGGAGAAAGAAAAGAGCTAACCTGAATGCTAAAAAAGATGATGATATTTACTCCTCAAGTCTTACTCTATCTCCCATGTAGCCTCCTCCACTGGACGATGCTTCCACTGAACCTTTACTGAAGCAATCTCCTTGGACCTCAGCTTCCAAATTTGCCTATCCAAAATGGTGATCGGATCTTCCTCAAAAGTGAAATTTTGATCAAGTAACACTAAATCCCATTGAATCACATGATCACCACCCTGATGTTACTTCTTAAGATGGACACCTGACAACCTAGGTGGCAAAGCCAACTGATATGCCACCTCACCAATACGCTCCACAATCTCGAAAAGACCAATGTACCTTGGACTCAACTTGCCCTTCTTTCCAATCTCATCACACCCTTCATGGGTGATACCTTAAGTAGAACGCTTTCTCCAACCATAAACTCCAAATCATGAACCTTCCTATATGCGTAACTCTTTTGCCTGCTTTGAGCCATGAGAAGCCTATCTTAGATCAACTTGACCTTGTCCAAAGACTCCCTCAACAAATCTGTACCCCATGGTCTAACCTCAAATGCATCAAACTAGCCAATTGGAGATCGACATCTCCTACCATACAGTGCCTCGAATGGTGCCATCTCAATGCTCGAATGATAACTATTATTGTAAGCAAACTCTTCTTAAGGCAAGAACTGATCCCACTGACCACCAAAGTCAATCACACATGCCCGCAACATGTCCTCAAGAACCTGAATAGTGCGCTCAGACTGACCATCAGTCTGAGGGTGAAAGGCTGTACTAAGATCCACCCGAGTGCCCAACTCTTTCTGCATAGACCGCCAGAAATGAGATGTAAATTGGGTGCCACGATCTGAAATAATAGATGTAGGAACTCCATGCAACCGAACTACCTCCCGAATATAAATCTTGGCTAACCTTTCTGAGTTATAGGTAGTTTGAACTGGTAGAAAGTGTGCAGACTTAGTCAGTCGATCCACAATGACCCATATAGCATCGAACTTACCCAAGGTGCGTGGCAATCCTACCACAAAGTCCATAGCAATACGCTCCCACTTCCACTCAGGTATAGGCATCCTTTGTGTCACACCTCCAGGCCTTTGGTGTTCATACTTCACTTGCTGACAATTCAAACAACGAGATACAAAATCTACTCTGTCCCTCTTCATACGACACCACCAATAATGTTGTTTCAAGTCACGATACATCTTAGTAGCCCCCGGATGAATAGAGTACCTCAAACTATGGGCCTCCTCCATGATTAATCTAGTCAAATCACTTGTACGAGGAACACAAATATGACCTTTAATCCTCAAAACTCCTTCACTATCAAGAATTGCAGCCATGGCTTCTCCTTTTAACACCTTGTCCCTATCTTACATAAATCACCATCATCAAACTGTTGAGCCCGAATCTGCTCCAACAAGGATGACCTAGCCTCCATATAAGCCAACACCTTACCAGATTCTGTAATATCAAGTCTCACAAAACTATTGGCCAAGGATTGGGAATCCCTAGCTAAAGGACGCTCGCCAACCTGTAACATGGCTAAACTACCCATACTTACCGCCTTTCGACTCAAGGCATCTGCTACAACATTTGCCTTGCCTGGATGATAAAGAATAGTCATATCGTAGTCCTTGAGCAACTCCAACCATCTCCGCTGCCTCAAATTTAGATACCTCTGATTGAATATAGATTGGAGACTACGATGATCCGTGAACACCTCGCAATGCACGCCATAAAGATAATGTCTCCAAATCTTCAATGCAAACACAACAGCCGCCAACTCTAAATCATGAATAGGATAATTCTTCTCATGAACTTTAAACTGTCTCGAAGCATAAGCTATCACTTTTCCCTTCTGCATTAATACACAACCAAGACCAATCCGAGAAGCATCACAATATACAACAAAACCCCCTCCCTCCACGGGTAGGGTCAAAATCGGAGCAGTAGTCAATAAAGTCTTGAGCTTTTGGAAACTAACCTCATATTCGTCAGACCACTGAAAAGCCACCTCCTTCGTTGTCAGTCTAGTTAATGGAGACGCAATGGATGAGAAACCCTCAACAAACCGTTGATAATAACCTGCAAGGCCCAAGAAACTCCGAATCTCAGTAACTGAAGCAGGTCTGACCCAATCTCTAACCGCCTCAATCTTCTTAGGATCCACCATGATACCCTCCTTGGACACTACATGTCCCAAGAATGCTACCGAACTAAGCCAAAACTCACACTTTGAAAACTTTGCATAAAGCTTCTTCTCCTTTAGAATCCCAAGAACAATCCTCAAATGATGCTCATGTTCCTCCTTAGTACGTGAGTATATCAATATATCATCTATGAAGACAATAACAAAGGAATCTAAATACGGTCTGAACACTCCATGCATCACGTCCATAAAAGCTGCTAGGGCATAAGTCAATCCGAAAGACATCACCAAAAACTCGTAATGACCATAACGTGTTCGAAAAGCCGTCTTAGGGATATCATCCGCCCTAACCTTCAGCTGATGATAACCAGATCTCAAGTCAATTTTGGAGATAACTGAAGCACCCTGTAACTGATCAAATAAATCATCAATACGAGGTATCGGATACTTATTTCTGTTGGTTACCTTGTTCAACTGCCGATAGTCAATACACATACGCATAGATCCATCTTTCTTCTTCACAAATAACACTGGAGCACCCCAAGGAGATATACTTGGTATAATAAAACCTTTACTCAACAAATCCTGCAACTGCTCCTTCAACTCTTTCAATTCAGACGGTGCCATACGATAAGGAGGAATGGAAATAGGCTGAGTGTCTGGCTCCACATCAATACAAAAATCAATATCACGATCTGGTGGAAGACTTGGCAAATTGGTCGGGAATACCTCTGAAAATTCACTCACCACTGGAATAGACTCAAGCATAGGAGTCTCAACACTAGTATCTCGAATATGTGCCAAGTAAGCTAAGCATCCTCTTTGTACCAACTGACGATCCTTAAGGAATGATATCACACCCTTAGAAGGGTGACCAAGAGAACCTCTCCATTCTACTATAGGAATTCCAGGCATAGCTAAAGTGATGGTCTTGGCATGACAATTTAAAATTGTGTGGTAAGAAGATAACCGATCCATACCGAGAATCACATCAAAATCTATCATATCTAAGATCTTTAAATCTGCATGAGTGTCATACCCCGTCAAGGTAACAGTACATAATCGATACACCCGATCTACAACTACAGAATCCCCGACAGGAGTAGAAACACGTATCGGCAAATCAAGAGACTCACATAATATATCTAGACTAGGAGAAAAATATGTGGACACATAAGAATAAGTAGATCCTGGATCGAATAATACAGTAGTTGATCGATGACAAACTGGAATAATACCTGTGATAACAGCATCTGAAGCCTCAGCCTTTGGCCTACCTGGAAAAGCATAACAGTGAGAACGACCTCCATCAGATTGTGAACCTCCACGACCACCACCTCGACCAGAAGGAGAACCACCTCTACCTGAATGAGAAGTACCTCTACCATTTTGTGCCCCACCCCTAGATGGAGGTTATGCAGCCCTGGAAGTCGAAGCCTGAGAACCCTGATGTAAGCCACCACGTCTGGTCCTAGGGCAGTCTCTCACAAAGTGTCCCGTGTCACCACACTCAAAACAGCCCCTACGAGACGCAGGCTGATGAGAGGAACCTGAATGACCAGAATGCCCTCCACGAACTACAGGTCTAGAAGGTGAACCCTGCGAAGTATGAATCGAGCTCGAAGAGTTATGCCAGTGTAACTAGCGTCAGACGCTAGTATAGCAGCATGAATGGGTCTGCTGGACTGAGGGTGATAACCTCTGCCCAAGTAACCCCGACTCCTAGGCGGAGCACCACCATAATCACCTGAATAACGAGTCCTCTTTCCCTCTCGCTGCTCAAATCCCTCACGCCGAATCATTCCAACTCTTTAGCAGCATCTACCACTTTCTGGAATGGAACACCAGAAGCAGCAACTTGAGAAACTCCTAGACGGATCGGAATAATCATCCCCTTAACAAACCTTCTCACTCTCTCAGGCTCTGTGGGAAGTATCATCGAAGCATGCCTAGCCAAGGCATGAAATTTACCCTCATACTCTGCAACTGACATACCATTTAGCTGCAAACCCTCAAACTCGGCCCTCTTGCGCTCCCTCTCACTGCGTGGAACAAATTTGGATAGAAATACCTAAGTAAACTGAGTCCAGGATAGTGGATGGGATCCAGCTGGCCTACTACTAATATAATCCCTCCACCACTGCTTAGTAGAGCCAGTCATCTGAAACGTTGTGTAGTCAACTCCATGAGACTCCACTAATCCAAGATTATGCAACCTCTCGTGACAACTAATTATAAATTCATATGCATCCTCAGCTAAGTCACCAGTATAAGTAGGAGGATTCATTAGTTTGAACCTCCCAAACATCTTTTGCTCATCAATAGTCATAGAAGGCTTGTTCACCAAATGTGATATCATATCTGGAAACTCCATACTATCCAAACGAGGAGCTACAGCGGCAGCTGGCTGAGTCCTGGTAGTCTGAGAATCTGGAGCAACTATCGGATCTGGAGTTTGACCTCCAACATGGGTCTGTGAGCCATCAGAAGTGACAGGCAAAGCTCCTGCCTGGGCCATCCCCGCTAGTATTCCTAACATACGAGCCAAGGTATCTTGAAGCACAGGGGGGAAAACAGTACTGGTGGAGCCTGAGTTGGCCCATCCCCCTCGGCACGATCTTGCACATCCCCATGAATAACCTTTGCATCAGGAGGTACGGTCCTATCATGACCCTGGGTAGCTATTGGTTCTTGACCATCCACAAGTGCTGCAATACGGCCCCTACCCCGACCTCGAGCTCGTCCCCTACCCCCACCTCGGATAGTATTCCCAAAAGTAGGCGCAGGAATAGGATCCTGACCACTACTTGCCGATGTACAATTCCTTGCCATCTGAGAGAGAATGAGATATCAAGATTAGAATTTCTACAAGGTCAAGTGTGCACGATAATGTATAAAAAAATAGAATATTTTCTAAATGTCCTATAGCCTCTCGAAGATAGGTATGGACGTCTTCATACCGATTCGCAAGACTCTACTAGACATTGCTCTTGTACTCTTGAGACCGATGAACCTAGGGATCTGATACCAAATTTGTCACGACCCAAGAATCAGGAGTCGTGATGGCACCTACGTTCCCCACTAATAGGTAAGCCAACGAACATATTTTAACAACTTAACTAACTAATAAGTGAAAAGACAATAAATTGTCAATTCTCCAACACTGAGTTCCTTATAAGTACGAATGCGAAAAACTGAAAAAAAAATATTACCCAAGAATTGGTGTCATAATTACAAGAGCTTCTAGAATACGATGCAAGTCTGAAACTAAAATGACAAATCTAACTTAAGGGATATCCTGTCTGAATACTGAATAACAGAATACGTAAAGATAGAGGGAGGTGTGGGCCACGGAACAGCCAAGCAGCGCACCACAACTCCAAGAACTTCAAGCCGGACTCAATTTTCTCCACGAGATGTGCTCCTACTCGGAATCGAATCTGCACCACAAAGAGTGCAACAAGCGTAGTATGAGTACGAAACCACGTGTACCCAGTATGTCTCATTGACCGACAACGAAGAAGTAGTGACGAGAGTTTATACAAAAAAATAAATTCGTAAATTATATAAGTATATATATATATATATATATATATATATATATATATATATATATATATATATATATATATATTACACTCACTATTTAGGTCTCATCAATAAAGGTAATCAAACATCAAGTATTTTCCAACCACCAAACAAAACACATAATCATCAAAATAAATGATGTGATGAAATGCAATGCAATATAACACCATGTAATAAATTGTCTCAGAATACCCAGTACACACTCAACCATATATACATGATACTCCTCGGAAATACATCGAGAGTTCATGACCCATGGGAGACTCGCGAGGTCCATATACCGACACGGACGATCTCCACGTATTTGTGCGGATGATCTCAACGCAACATCATAATATCAAACAATTTCTGCACGAACGGTCTCCACGTGCCCAAATTACAATCTTAACATCTTAACATCCCCAACACGGACGATCTCCACGTGCCTATCTTATACTCAATCTCATGTCAATGCATGTATACAATATTATTTCAAAATAAGGGGATGATGATGCATCTCACTCAATAAATATCGACATAATACACAACCACCTCAATTATCACAACTATACGGGTGTAAAAAAAATAAAATCACACAAAAATTTCAAGTCAATAATATATCATCTAATGCCCATATGCTTTGGCAGATTCTCAAATTACAATCTACATTCTATAGTAGTAACTTTCCATTTTATAACACCGGTACTCGTACCAATGCCCGTCACATCATTGATACGAGACCCCCATCTTTCGCCCTTACCCCCTTTGTCTATTTTCATTTTTAATCTTTAATTAGGAAAAACGTCCTTCAACAAGTCTAAAAAGTCTTAACATACCTTAAATGTTGAACACGTGCCACCAATCCTCACGATATTTCCTTTCCTTTTAGCAAAATTTCCAAACGTTCCAATCTACCAATTATGCAATATTCATAATCAAATAAATCTATAAACATCCATAGAGTTATACCTCTATTCCGAACCTCAAAACTCATTCAACCTAATGATACCAAAACTAACATCCATGATAAATAATTAAATTCATAAATTTTAGTGTCCTCTAGTATGTCAAGTCTCATATTCCTAAATTTTAAATTAAGAGTTGAGTCTTAATTCCACTAAATATCATATCCTAATAGTGTTCATATAAATTAGGCTTACTAATTAATAGTGAGTGACAAGAATAGTAACGAAAATTTAAACGAAAATTAGCAAAACTCTAAACTTCCACAACTACTGTACCTTAGTTCCTTAATTTTTTATTTATATTATTTATTTTTCCAGCCAACTCTTGCAAAGATAAATTAATAAACCTAACATTATCACATTAACATAATAAGCCAATAAAATTGTCTCCTATCCCAAGAGAAAACTTACTAGTGAAACAAAAAGATAAAGTCCAGAACGTTAATACCCTTTCTTCTATTTGTTTTTTTTTTAAACCCTTTAAGTCACACTCCAATTATCATTGGCCAACAACACCAGCACCCTATTGCCTCTATTTACATCTATCATCCACTCAAATTATATATTACTCTCACAATAAAGTATCCCACTATGTTTTCTTCCAACATAATTAAAATAATGTTAGCCTTTACATCATATATAGTCCACACATATTAATTAAATGGTGTCTGTTATTCTACAAGTATAAAATGGGTACACGAACTGTACCTTCTTGGTTCTTAATGTGGTGGTGCCGCACTACTGCCTCGGTTCTTCCTCTTCCAAACAAATAAAATAATTTTGATCTCAAATGAGTAAATCCCACTAACTTCCTTTACTTATTATATGGGCCAAGGGTATGGAATGGATCTCAGGTTCGGTCCATTACTTTCTTATTAAATTAATTATATAAAAAAATCAGATAACTAACTAAGTGTAGTCACCGAATTATTTCAAAGCTTCCAATTAAATTTAATGGAACAAGTCAAAATGGTCCTAGTTATCAAAACGACCTAGCGGGTCATTACAGAACGGAAGTGGGTTGGGCTGGTTTTCTGGTTGGTGTTCCTCGGGGTTTCAGGTGGTGGTTTTGATGGAAAAAATAGGTCATTTGTTGCTGTTGGAGAGAACTACTGGCAGCAACAGGGAAAAAGAGAAGGGTTGGGTCTGGTGGCTTTGCTGGCGGATTTCTGAACTATGAGAGAGGGAGGTCTGGTAGAGTTGTTTCGGTGTTGTTACCGTTGGTTTCAGGTGGGGTTTGGAGGTTTATTGAGGGAGAACGGAGAAGAAAGAACCGCGCGGGGGGGGGGGGGGGGTGTTGAGGGCTGGTTGTTTGCCGGAGAAAGAAAAGTAAAATGGGTGTTTGGTTGGTCATGGTTGCTGGTCGGAAACGGAAATGGAAAAGGAAGAGAGCAGATGATTTTTGAAATTCATGGATGTTGGTTAAAAAATAGTAGTTTCACCGGAAAAATGAGGAAAACAAAATGGGATTTTGGTTGCTATGTTGAAGAGTTTCAATGAGTAACAATGGAGTTTTGGGGTCTTTTGGATTGCTGGAACTTCATCGGATTCTGGGGTGGTGGTGACCGGAAAAATAATGAAAAGTTAAACCCTTGTCAATAAAAATCTGAAAATTCTCAACCCTAATTTGAAGATATTTCATCACATTCTTAACCTAATGAGCTAAATCTTCTATATGTAGGAAATTATTAAAAATGGGCCTAAGTTATGAGCTCGAGATTGTGACACAAAAATTTGTTGGTTGATAAAATATCTATCTATACAAATGTATTTGGATGAATTTTTAGACTGCACAAAATATCAAAATTCATATTAACAATGTAATAGAGAAAAATGAATTTGAAAAATGTAATGCACGTAATCAATAACAAGTAAAAAATGTAATTTAACAGAAAAAATGATTTAATAAAAAATGAAGAAATATTTGAACGTCCGGCGAAAAAAATATATAAAAAGAACAACTGATAAAAATCCTAATAATTTGAGAAAAAGGTTGATTATCAAAAAATTGCATTAAAATGATAAAACAAGTATTTTGAACTATCAAAAATAAAATACTCAAAAATTATTAACTTTACAACTATCAGACCAAAATTTGATGTCAACAATATCTACTCTCTACGCTCCTTCCTCCCCGACCCTTACTTCCTGTCTCTTCCATTTTTTAGTTTGGATCTTGTCCACCATTTTAAAAAATTTATGACAAACAAGAGAGAAAAAAGGAGGAAAATAATGATGCATTCATATAGAAATAATTAGTTCAATAAAAGATAATTTAATTAAGCAAATATGTACAAAAATTATATTTTTCTTTTGTGTGTACCCTTAATTATAAGTAAAAATAAAAATAATCATATTCCCATCCTCATGCCATTATGACAATAATACTAATTAAAAGAATATAAATATGTTAGACCATTTGAAGTTTGAGTTCCGAATATTTTAATTAAGAATAAGAGATTAAAAAAAGAATAAAGAGAAAATAAATAAGATAAATTAATTATTTATGGATTTCAGTTGGATCCTCATTTTTGAGTTGAGTTACATTATAATAAATTGAGTTTAATTTAAAATGGGAAAAAACTTATCTGCATCGGATGTTCACATCAAATTAATACAATTTTCATTATTATGTGATTTGATAGTAAAACACATGTTAATTAATTAAAATTAAGTAAAATGAGCTCTAAATTTAAACACATGACATGCATATATTGGATTGATGCAAAAACTCAGTGTGGATATGTTTTACCCTTTAAAATAGGCTAATAGGAAGATTATGAAATTAATTGTTTTCAATATTATTTTTAAATGTATCATGTCAAAATATGAAATATCAATGGTTTTATAAAAAAATAATTTTTTTTAAATATTATTTTTATTATTTATTCGAGAAGAATTTAAATTTGGATCAATCACATTAAACAATATAATATAAATATTGAATAATTTTACTTTAGGAAATTATTAAAAATAATAACAAATATAATTAAAGAATTAACATCAGGAGTAGTTTAAGAACATAGATGAAGAATGATTTTGTATCAATTTAAATATTTGAGAATTCATTTGAAACCATTCTTCCTATAATATATTGTGAATAAAGTGATAAGTTTGGGCATTGTTTAAGAATGCAGGCCAAATCCTCCTTTTATGTTCTCATCCTCCTCAAAAGGTTTGAAAACAAACGCTAATTTTGAGAATCCATATGTTTCGTTCCGTTTTCAAATCGTTTCTAAATCTTCCTAAATCTATCTCCATATTAACACCTTCTGTTTATCGCCCAATTTCGATCTCCATTTCTAGCTCATACTCAACTCCAAGAATTAGCAAGAGAATTGGGTCATTGTTTTCTGTACCCGTTGGTGAGCAATTTCAAGAATTTGGGTCGTTATTTTCAGCTAAATACAGCACCAATGGAGACGGATGTGTTGATACGGGGATTGGTGGTAGAGACTACTTGTTGATGTCGGATGAGGAGTTGATGAAACAGTGTGAATTGAGCACTTTCAAGGCTTCAGGTCCTGGTGGACAGCACCGTAACAAGCGTGAATCAGCTGTGCGTTTGAAGCATAGCCCAACAGGGATTATTGCTCAGGTTTTGTTTTGATGATTTGCTAGATTTTCATGACCTTTTTTTATTTTGAAATGGAATTTTATTTGTTTGGGTATTTTGGGTTTTATTTAGGCTGTGGAGGATAGATCCCAACACATGAATCGTGCGTCTGCTTTATCTCGATTGCGAGCGTTACTGGCTCTTAAAGGTATACAATCTATTCTTTGTTGTTTCTTCCAGAACCACTGCCTTATTATATAACACAAATTTATATCTTTAAGTCTGTGGTTAGCGGCGTGATAAACAGCTGTGTAGTATATGCTTATTAACTTTGAGTTTTGTGCTTGAGAATTTTTTTGAGTTTGGGGTTTGTTGATTGTATCAAGTGATGAGCTTGGAGTGCACTGATGAGTTAGCAAAGTTGTGCGAGGACTATTAGTTGTGAAACCCATTAAAAGTTGTTTTTGTACTATAGCGGAGTGAGACCTAAGTAAAACATGGAACTAGAGAGGAGACTTGATGAAAATCATTTATTTCTTTTTATTGGTGTAATGAGTCCGCCTTCCTAATCTTGAGGCAGACAATGTCCTAGCACCATGAGAAATAGGCCTATTTAAGTGCAAATATCCTTTTGTGATAATAGGACTTTCTTTTAGAATGGTAACATTACTATTTACTTCTATATGACCACAGGTATACTATACCAACAGGTATTGTTTCACAACAAAGGTATTACAACTTACATCTTGTGTTTCAAGTTACCGTTACAAAAAGTCTAAAACATCAAAAATGTCTTCTGTTTGAGCTAATAATTTTTGCTCACACCAAAAAAAAATTAGGCCTAAGCAATTCATCTTAAGAATCTGTAAGCTGCTTTTTACTCCTTCAAAACACCTCTTGTTCCTCTCAATCTAGACTGACCACCAAATACAAGCCAGGACAATCTTCCATCTCTCCTCCTTACCTACCATGCCATCCTTGTTCCTGCATCTTAGGACATCCGCTATGCTTCCAAGTTTCACCCATCTGATCCCTTTTAGGTATATAAACATCCTCCATAGTTGGTTTGTACACTTGCCACGCAAAAAAAAGATGGTTGATTGTCTCAGGTTGTTCCCCACATAGAAAACACTCGGCGACTAATTGATGACCCCTTTTACTTAGGTTTTTCTGTGTCAAAACTGCCTCTTTTGCCAAAAGACAGGTGAAACAGTTAACTTTGTAAGGAATCTTTGGCGTCCAAATCATCTTCCAAGGCCAATCACTTTCCTTCACCACCGCTGAATTCAGCCCCTTGTATGCTGAGTTAACAGAGAACTTCCCATTCTTGTCTTTACTCCATTTCAGTATGTTCTCTCCTCCATTGAGCTTATTGAAACCTGCTACTGAATTGTAAAATTCTGCAACTTTTTCCATCTCCCAATCATTCAAATGTCTCCTTAGGAATAAGTTCCATCCGTGACCAGTCCACATCATGGCAACTGTGGCATGTTGCTGTTGACTTAACGTAAAGAATTCTGGATGTTGTTGTTTCATAGTTCCTTGCTGTGCCCATTTGTCATGCCAAAAAAATGTTCGCTGTCCATTCCAAATCTTCACCTTTGTTTTGATCTGCATTAATGGCCATACCTTCCTGATAGCGCTCCAGACTGAGCACCCATAGAGTGTTGTTACAATCTTACTCATCCATTTATCTTCCATGCAATATTTGAAACAATTGCTTCTTTCCACAACCTTCCTTCATCAGTAGAAACCTTTCACAACCATATCATCATCAAACTCTGGTTCTGCTTCTTCATGTTTCTGATTTTTAGACCCCCTGCCTTCTTGTCTACTAATAGCTCCTCCAATTTGATTAGGTGATATATTTTCTTACCTTTATTTCCCTGCCAGAAGAAGTTTCTTCTCAGTGCATCTATTCTTTTACTTACACTGGCAGGTGTAGGAAAAATTGATATCAAATAAAAAGGCAAAGTGTCCAGAACACTATTGACTAGTGTCAGTCTGCCACCCCTAGAAAGATATTGACTCTTCCAATTTGTTAATCTCCTAGTGCATTTCTCCACTACCGTATTCCAAATCCCTATTAACTTATTCTTCACCCCCAATGACATGCCGAGATAAGTTGTTGGTATCTCTCCCACCTTCTCCACTCATGTGCGCATTGTGATAATAGGACCTTTTAGGCTTTAGTTTCTTGAGTTCTATGGTTTAGGTGCCACAAAATTGAGTTCAAGAGTCCTGAAGATCGGCGGTTACTAGGGAATACAAAGAAGCAGTAGAAGAAAGAGAGGGCTTTCCAGTAGATGAAAAGCAAAAATCTGTTGAAAATAATGGAATATATAGATAAAACGAAGTACAAGAAGTCAAGAACTGTGTCCTAGCTGATCATTCATGCATCTTCTTGATGCTTTTTACATACAACAACTTACTTTATCAAAAACAAAGAACTGTGTCACAGCTGAAACCACCCCTTAATTGTTGGGAGTTTCTCAATTGACTGAACTATGATAAAGAAAAAGCAGCTTCTGTTATTTTTGGTCTCTTTGCTAAATCCATGTCAAATAAGAATTTGACCAACTTCAATCGATTAGTCAACTTTATACCTCAAACTCAAACTATATTGGTTTGACCAAGGAGCTTGGTAACTAAATTTTACAAAGATTATGTTTGTGACTGTGTAGGCTAAATTATTCAGTGTCCTGATATCTGGAAGTCAAAAGATACAGAAGATTTACCAATAGCTACTCAACTCACTTTCTTTGAAATTCTACAAATTTGAAAACAGGAATACAAGCCAAGATGACGCTTAAAGTGTAAACTGGACACATTTTTCATAGTTTGGGAGTTAAAAACTTTTGAAGTTTGGTTTTCCTGTGAAGTTTCTTTCTCATGAGTAGTTAATGGACTGGTTCTATTGTCTATTCTTTTGTTACTACCTATTGTGTCTTGTACTTCATTATTTGTCTTGAGCCAATTGTCTATCGGAAACAGCCCCTCTACTTCACCTTTGAGATAGAGGTAAGGTTTGCCTACGCTCCACCCTCCCCAAAACCTCACTCTATGGGAATACACTGGGTATGTGTTGTTGAGGTAATGGACTGGTCTTCATCCTTGGATATGTTTAAGCTCGTCTTAAGGTTTAGCATGATGTTGATGTGGCTCTCTTTTCCTAGATGCTTCCATTTATTTTACTTTCTATTTTTTTCATCTAGTTAGGAACAACATAGATCTTGATACATATACTCCTCCTCAAGAGCTGCTTCAAATTCTTCCTGCCAAATCAACAGTCAGGGGCTCAAATTGTGGCCCTCAAATTGGACCAAACAATCCTAAGTTTGCTTTGGTATGTGTTTCCTTTTTTCCGTGTCCTTAACAACTGCCAAATGTAGTGATATTTTCTTGGCTGTCGTTCTTCTTTAATCCATAGGGAATGCAAGCTTTACTGGACCTACTTTTTGCTGTTGAGGGCTCGGTATCAGATGCCGCAAAAAAGTTGGGGTACGTGTTTGTGGAAATAAACTGTATTTCCTTGTAAATTTAGTCAAACTTCTTCTGCTTAATAGTGTAATTCCATACATCCTTTGTTTCATCTTACTCAAGGCAGTTTAACAAGTTACATGTCCTGCATAGATCCCTCAAAACTTGAACTGTCATTTGGGAAGCAGGGTATGTTTATTTTGTTGAACCTTTTTTTACAGGTTGAGCACAGGGGCTTTATCAAGGTTGCTATTATCTGATGATAATCTCAGAATGGCTGTGAATGAGTTTAGAGTATCCAAGGTATAGATGCACACTTACGATGGATATTTTAGCTCACAAGTATTGGACCTTAGTTTCTTATTTAATTAATTGTATGAATATCTATATAATTTCCATCTCATGCAAAAAGTTAGTGCTTGTGCAACATCAGCTCGAATCACTTGTAGAGATATAGACATCAGCCTAAAAGTGGACGAACGGCGTGTAAGGCGGAGTTGAAATTTCATTATAGCCTTCTCCTCCATGAAACAGATCTTACAGCTCACAGCGGGTCTTCATGTTGGAGAGACACACAGTACTGTTAGGAGGTTGGTTTTTTGTCTTCAGAGGCTGAAAAGAATGCCAAATGTTGTTTAAAGGATTCTTTAAGATGAGTAATGGCTTATAGATGGTTAAGGTTTGAATAGAATGAGAAAGAGGTTCAGTCTATCAGAATCAGCCCTAGGTATCAGCCTTATGTCCTTTGGCATTATATAATAAAGTTGGACATCATACTTGTGTTCTCGGGCATTACATCATAATGTTTGATTGTGTCATAGTATTAAATCCTAATTCCTAGCACAACAATCTTTTCGAACTCTCTAATCTCTAAACTTCAAGAATTAATAGCATTGTAATATAACTTTTTGGGTATAATTCTTCTAGTACATTTAGGTGCAGTCATACCCTGTGAAGGATTGTCTAAACCTGCTCAGAGAAAAATTCTCACATTCGTATACAACTTAAGGACAGACTTGAATTACTCATCACGACTATGAACAGGGAAAAGATCTGCATCTTTTGAATAAAAATTGCAGACACTATAAGCCATATAACAGATTGTGCTTTATCAGTCTTCCTATTAAAAGTAAGTCAAGTTGCACACAAATAGCTTAAGTGATTTAAACCATTTTCATAATCCCCATATGTTACTGCATATGCAAGGGAGGGAGGGACAAGTACAGATTTCTCACCCTCGGATGTGGTATAAAACGGTTCCAACACATATTAGGTGTTTGCACTTAAGTGGATAGTTGGCAAATATAGAGTAATAATAAAGATTCAGTGTATGTAGATTTTTCCAGCACCAAAAGCATTAGGGGAAAGTGGTGATCAAGATGGGTATGTGGAAAAGTTGAGGGGGAATAAAGCGGATAGGTGAGTGAATCAAGGTGCTCTCGCATTCAAAAGGTTGTGTAGAGGCTTACTGATCAAACCAAGTAGAGATGGCTAAAGATGGAGATATGGGACTTGGGTGGAAAGGAAGCCTGAGAAATTGTGATTCACAGGTGGAAGACACGGATGACCACACCAAATAAAAGGAAGGTAAACTGTTGAATCTACTTCAAGTGACCCAACCTGGAAAGTTGAAAAAAAGAAGTTTAAATGGGAACCACAAATCTAGTAATTGAATAAAAATGTTCTTTTTAATGTTTCTACCACTTCATAAGATTCTATTGCAAAATCTAGTGAGTCCAGAACCATGAGGTTTCAGGTTCATATTCCAGCAGAGGCAAAAATACCAAGTGATTTCTTTCCATATGCCCAAGTCTTTGTGGACGGAATTACCTGATTCCTGTGCTGGTGGGAAACAGTAGGCACTTGTGAATCAGTCGAGATGTACACAAATTGTCCCACACAACAGTTATAAAATAAAGATTTTATTTCGGTGTCGACATTTAGTACCTTTCAAATCTTGAAAATTGAAGAAAAAAATATTTATACTTCTAGTCGTCAACACACTTCATTCGTTCCGATTTCAACATTGAATTGAACAATGGTAGTGGCATCACGTGCTTTTCTTTCTGAAATTTTTTTGTTATGTTACTGTGTAGGGTATAAAGCCTCTAAAATAGGACTCGTTCATGATGTTAGCATCCTCAGGTACTATTGCTCTTCATTTCCACTTGCGATATCAAGCTTCAGGTGCTGGTGCTGCTGGTGGTTTCAGGTTCATACAGTTGAATAAACAATGTCTACTTAGTTACAAATGTTACATTTGTTACAGGAAACAAGTTGTGCTGGTGAGTCTATTCTATGTTTTGGCATTAGGCTTGCTGCTGTGTTTCTCAAGCAAGGCAGATGGTGTAGTGCATTGGTAGCTGGAAAAGTCCTGCAACATTTGATTGTAAATTCCTTTTTCTTCTTGTTTTCGTTGGTTTTATGTTAGTTTAAGTTTACATGGTGGAATAATTACTGATTACGGTGATATTCAATGGACACAATAATAGATGGTGTATATTTGAGATAGCTTCCAGGGATTAGTTATTGATCATTCCTCTTGATCTCTGACTCTTACGTTTGTGCCAAATGTACTATAGAAGATGTGTCATCTTTTGTGACTTGAAAGAAAAAGAAGATAAAATGCAATGATTATTTAAGTTGTTGTAGCAGGTTGTTCGTCTTTTATGCGATGCAAGTGTTTTCCATGCTAATAACTTAATGTTAAGAAGGAAAGATAATATCTTTCATTTATTCTTTTTGATTTTGCAATCTTTAATATTTTGTTAATATTTCTTTATTTTTTGTAATCTTTTGATTCTTTTTATTTAGTTTGCTTTGTATTGTAGCAATTGCTGACCCTTCTTAAAAGATAATTAATGTAATAAAGGAAAATGCATAAATTCCTTCCAGAACTTATATCGAAAAGTTAGTTGCACGATTAAACTATCATGATGACTCGATACACAATTTTACTATTCAAAAGTGAATGTAATACTACCCTGAGACGTGTAACACCATTCTAAGAGTGTGATTACAATAAACTTGCAACTACATCATCGCCATGTCAGAAATTGTGATTTTTTATAAAAAAAAAATTTTCTCTTCTTTATTAATTATTTTTCTTTTGTTAACATTATTTTAAACTAATTAATTATTAAACTAAATAATAATTATACCTTCTTCATAACAAAATTTCACCACTCCATCTCTTATCTCACGGAAAAATCATATCAGACTACATCTTGTTCGTGCTTAGATCAGGATTGCTCATCTTTCATCACTTTGAGTGGTGAGTATTTATGATTCGAGTGTAAAATCATAGAGCCTTTTATTATTTTTATGATCGTTTGAGGTTTCAGACTTGTAAATGATGTATGAGTTATGCCCTGATCACTTCTATAATGTTAGAAATGCTCTCATAATTTACTTTTACACATTTATGTTCATTCCTTATATGACACAAGACATATATGGCCTATTCACCCTTATTGTACTTCTCCTACGTCTTATGTCAAGTAGCTTGTTGGGTCTTTCGGGATCATATTCGTCATGTTATATTTAAGGTGTACTTGGACTCTAGACAATACATTTGTATCAATGTTGGATCAAGTTCAATATTGTATTTGTATAATTGATTGTTATTATTTGTATCAAAGTTGTATTAAAAACTAAAAATATATTTGTATTATGTAAAAAAGATATGTATAGTTACACTTATCATTGTATATATATAATTGATCATTATCATCAATATTTATATAATTAACTATTAATGTTTGTATTTATACGAATAATTATTACAATTTTTATTCATATTGAGATAGAGAAGGAAGAGAGAGAAGAAAGGTGAACGAGAGGGCATATAGAGGTGCGGTAAAGCAGAAGAGAGGTGAGAGAAAATAGCTACAAATTCCTAACTTTAATTACAAATTATAATTTTTTCAAACTATAGTGATGTATTATATATATACATATTTTATGTTTACCTAATTACACATTTTTTCCATTTTTGATATTAAATCTATTTGAACCTAATTTGTTTCGATCCAAATAACTTTTGGAGGCCCTCGACCCGCTCAAATTCATGTCAATCAGCTCATCTGACAATGAAGGCCCAATTGTTTAATCGATCTTTTTATATTGAGAGAATTATTGAAAACATTTATGAATTTGACATAAATTATTGTTTTATTTTTAAAAATATTGACAACTTCAAAAACACTCTTCTACTTGATTAACTCAACTTAAATAATAAATACACCTCTAATTTGCCATATGACATAATTAGTGGTGTCAAACTCATACAAGGGTGAGACTCTTAATAAAAAGTCGAGAGAATTGTTAAAAATACTTCTAAACTTGGCGAGAATTAAGAAGTATATTTCACCCATTTGACAAGATCATGGGTGTATTTATATTCAGTTATTCATTTTAAAAGATATTTTTAAATTATCAATAATTTGAGGACGAAATTAATAATTTTGGGGAGTTTAGTTGGTTTCCTACATACTCTGTTATGTTTTCTCTTCTTTGCTTATAATAAAGCCCTTATTGAGTCTGCACACAAAACCCTATTGCTTACCATTCTGTTATATATACAGAGAAACCGCTGTCGATTATAATGGGAAATTCGGTGTTTCTCATACTCCACAGCGTTTTTCTGTATAACCAAATGTCACTATTCTTTTCTGGATCTTCAACCCTGCTGGTAATCGAAAATTGTTCAATTGAAATCTTAAAACACTTGTGTATTATGATGCTATCTTTATTCTGTTATTAGTCCATTTTTGTATGTTAGTTAATCCTAGGGGTCTTCAGTGCTGTACTGAGCAAATTATTGCTGCAAATGAAGCCACTTAAAGAATATTTGTCTGTTGCCACTCTATTATTGTAACAAGCATGGGATGCATCACCTCAGAAAAGGAGAGAGTAGAATTTTTTTTTGACGAAATTGTAAGGGATAGCGTGTGGATTGTCAAACACTTAAATGAACATTGCAATACACTGTAATGGTTTGTATCCTAAGATTAATGGAATGATAAGGGTGTATATGGCCAAAACTTGTTACCCTCAGTAGAACTTGAAATAAGAAAAGTGTGGTGGTTGTTCTAATTAGGCCTGTCTCTCGAAACAACAAACATGCTTGTATGCAGAACAAGTGTCCCTAGCTGGATAGTCTTTGGACATAATAAGTAATAGCTTGGTGAAAAAAGATACAAGAATCAAGGAAAACTCTCTTAACCAAATTAAGGTGTATTACACCCGCACTTAAGAATTAAGATGAATCGATGTATATTGTATGGTCTCACATTTTTATTACTAGCTATGCACAGAAAACTTTCATCTTTGCCTTATTTGGAGGCAACGTAACCTTGAGGAATTCCTATGCTAATTGTATATCCAACCACTATATAAATTGGGAGAGTTTTTGGCTAAAACATGATTCCTCCGTGTCATTTTATGTGACACCATTTTCTTTTTGGTTAGTCCCAAAAAGAATTCACATTTTTTTTGGTCCGTCTCAAAAAGAATATCACATTTTCTTATATGGTAAGTATTTAAAAGTATAATATCTCTTTTACATTTGTTGGTCTCACTTAATTTGAAAATAGTACTATAATATATTTATGAGGAGAGAGAAAAATAAATTTACTTTTTTAAGCACAATTTGACAAACATTTTAAAATCTTCATTATTTCTTTAACTCCGTGCATGGTCAATTATTGCCATATAAAATGAGACCGAGAAAGTATTACTTAAACTTAAAGTAAATCCTTATATTATATAAATGAAAAAAAAACATCCAGCAAGTTGCAAAATTCATCCTTGTGTAAACTGAAATGGAAGGCATAGCCTTTAAGAAACCATGTATGTTATGTCTTTCGGTATGCTACATCAAAAATGATTATTAATGACAATTAACACTCTTTGTTTATGTCCCTATAGCCTTTAGCAACATTGGTTCTAATTGTACTAAACTAATGCCGGTAAAACCTTTAACACTCTTAATTAATGTCAATATTTAATGCCGCTAAAAATTATTTTTATTGTAGTGATAGTTGGATGAGATGGGCTGCAAGCACTTGTAAACAGATCACAACTCCTCACTCTCATACACTAACTAAATTGATCTAATTCTGTTAGCTTCCACAGTTAGCTAGCTAGTTTCTGTTTCTAGTTTGGTTCTCTTTACTTTAATCATTGTCCTTCCTTGGCTTGTAGTGAAATATTAAAGAGGATATTCAGGTCAAGTACCATAGAGGAATATACTGCTCATCCCTACCCTATATCCATGCAACTTGCATTTTTGTCTCCGAGACATAGGCTTAGTCAATGTGTACATTATAATTGTTATAAACATATTTCTATTTTAATAAGGTCTATTATCTGGAGTCTTCTGAAAAAAGTTAGGAATTTTATTTAGAGATTAAGTCAGTTTTTTTCTATAAATAAAGGATTTTCTTCAAGAGAAATAATAAGTCTTTTCTATTTTTCTTACTATATTCTTCTTATTGTATGATATAGTTTCATAACAATAAATTTTATTTTTGTGCCCATAATCTGTAGAGATTATTTATAATATCGTTAAGTAAAGTTGATATCTCTCATCAACTTAACGATATTGTAAATAATCTATACATAATATGGACACAAAAATTAATTCATTGTTATGAAACTATATAATACAATAGGAAGAATATAGATCAATAATACAATATATATATACATAAAGTCTAATTTTATGCATGCGCAGACAATAATTTTTGTGGAACCTAATTTCTATTAGAGTTCTTTCATGCTATTCTATCCTTGTATAGAGGGTAACATGTATATTCTTTTGAATATACATCTCGAAATCTCATTATATATATATATATATATATATAAACTATAAAGAGTACAAAGATCAAATATTACCTCTATCAAAGGCTTCATCCAACATTTTTAGCTATCATATACATTGCAAGGAAATTAAATTATCCTACAATGTTAGTAACCTTTATGAAGAAAATTCAAAAAAATAATTAAAAAAAAAGAACCAAACTTTACTCACATTAAATTATTGATATTCTACCTTAACCAACAAAAATATACTAATGGTGAAAAGTTCTAATCAACTATTAATTGCATGGTTATTTATCTTTTTTCCCATGTGTCAAAAGAAATTACTCGTTGTTGTCGGTCATCTAACTTGACAAGAGAAAATTGAAATTCTTTCACCTTAGTTTTTATTTTGAAATATTAAAAGCCTTGAAATATCATTTTATCCGGCTAACTAAATATAGATATACTTCTAATCTATCTTATGACATAACATATTATTTCAAATTTTTATACGAGCATGTTATTCTTAATAAAAAGTCAAGAGAAGTGTTAAAAAAATACCTAATACTTGATAGAATTTAGGTATATTTCACTCATGTTGCAAGATCGGAGATGTATAAATTATGTTAGTCAAGTAAAAGATATTTCTAAAACTATCAATAGTTCAATAATAAAACTAATATTTCGCACCGAATTGAGAGATAATTTCAATACATCTCTTTTTATAGATAATACTGTTGAATGGTATGGCAATAGTTTTTTCTTCCATCACCACTAAGTTGTAGCAAACCTAGACTCCACCCCACTCTATTGTTTCCCTTTCTTCTCAGTACTCAATCAACTTTGCATGGTCATCAACAACTAGATCGATAAGTACTCCACGTTTTGGCTTCATTCCTTCACTTGTATGTACTTATTACCTTATCTTCTAGTACCACGTTATGGGCACATTTCTCAACTTTCTCTATATATACATACATCTCATTATTAATTTCCCCTATCCTTAGACTAATAATCTACTAGCAAATTTATTCATTTTTTTCCCTTATTGGGAATGCAAACGAGAGTAGAAGTTGAAGCTAATAAAAGAAGAGCTCCAAAAGGGCACTTTGTGGTGTATGTAGGCAAGGAAATGACAAGGTTTGTTGTTCCTACATCTTACTTGAAGAATCCATTGTTCCAAAACATGCTTGATAAAGCTGCAGAAGAGTATGGTTTTCATAATAGAAATAGAATTCTTCTTCCTTGTGATGAATCTACCTTTCAACAACTTGTTATCACAATTTTAGCTACTTCCTAGCTAGTCAATAAAAGAGAGAACAACAATCTTATAAATTGATCAATCACTTAGTGTTATTTGCTTCCTTATTATAAAGTTGAGGTGGTTTTGAGTATCTGATTTGTATATACTCATGGTGTAATATCATGAATTTTAATATACACTATCTAATATTTACTCCTCTCCATCCCAATTTATTTAATGTAGTTTGATCGATTTGATATAGAGTTGGAGAAAGAAAGTTAGATTTTTGAAACTTTTGGTATAAAATAATAATTAATCCATGCATGCACGTGTGTTTATTTGACTTTAAATCATTTTATTAAGGATAAAATAAGTATTTTAAAATTAATTTATTTTTAAATATAAAAATGTGTCATTCTTTTTTTTTTTACAGATTAAAAGGGGAAGTATGTCATATAAGGCATTTGCCACAACATTAGCTTTTCCAGGGTGATATAAAATAATAATATCATAATCTTTCAATAATTCCATCCACCTTCTCTGCCTCAAATTGAAATCCTTCTGAGTAAAGACATAATGTAGACTACGATGATCTGTGTAAACTTCACACTTGACCCCATATAGGTAATGCCTCCACTGCTTCAATGCAACTGCAGTCAACTCCAAATCATGGGTCGGATAGTTACGTTCATGCACTTTCAGTTGCCTCGAAGCATAAGCAATTACATTTCTCTCCTGCATTAGCACTGCACCCAAACCAGATTAAGATGCATCACAATGAACAATAAAATTCTTTCCTTCCACTGGCGAGGTAAGAATTGGTGCAGTAGTCAACAAGGTCTTGAGTTTCTGGAAGTTTTCTTCACATTCGTCCGACCATATAAATGGAACATTCTGCTTAGTCAAATTTTTCAGCAGGGAAGCAATAGAAGAAAATCCCCTGACTAATCGACGGTAGTAGCTAGCTAAACCAACAAAGCTCCTTACCTTTGAAACATTAGTAGGCCTTACCTAACTCTTCACTGCTTCAATGTTAGTAGGATCCACCATCACTTCATCCTTAGAATCACGTGCCCCAAGAAGAACACTGAATCGAGCCAAAACTCACACTTGGAGAATTTGGCATAAAGTCTTTTCTCCCTTAACAACTCCAATACAATTCTCAAATGTTTATCATGTTCTTTATTTCTCTTTGAGTATATCATCAATAAATACAATAACAAAGAGGTCCAGATATGGCTTAAAAATCCTATTCATCAGGCTCATGAAAGCAGCAGGGGCATTCGTAAGCCCAAAAGACATTACTAAGAATTCATAATGCCCATACCTGGTTAGAAAAGCAGTCTTTGGAACATCTGTTGTCCGTATTTTCAATTGATGATAACCGGATCTCAAATCAATTTTAGAGAAGACATAAGCACCTTGTAACTAGTCGAACAAATCATCAATGCAAGGAATGATATACTTGTTCTTAATAGTTACCTTATTCAGCTGCCTGTAGTCTATGCACATCCGAAAACTTCCATCTTTCTTCTTCACAAATAAAATAGGAGCACCCCAAGGGGATGCACTCGGTCTAATAAAACCTTTACCTAACAACCCTTGAAGTTGGGCCTTCAACTCCCTTAATTCAGCTGGAGCCATTTGATACGCTCAAACTTACTTCTCAAATAAGAAGTAAAGCGGTCGTGTCAACTAAATAACCCAACTAGTGAGGTTGAGATCATTCCCACGAGGAAAATAGTCTAGACTTAACTTCAACCTGTTATTACTATTGTTTGGTCAATGATTTCCTTGGAAACTAAAAACATAAAAAGGGGGTTTATATTTCTAAATGAGTGAAAATAAATAACGAACTTGAAAGAGACACTTAACAGCTTTGACAGTTGGATTTTAATCAATTAATCAAAGTAACTAGGGTTTACGTGTTCCCCACAGGTTCATAACTTGATAATTCTAACTATAACAATTATTTTCTAGTATCTTGCATGCAAATTGATAAGTTATGTATTTCTAAATCTTTGGTCCGGCATCCAGAAAATCTCACTCCACACCTTGGTCCGGCTACGTGTGTTGCTATCCTAACCCTTATCCTTACCTCATTTTAAGCATCATATTTGATATTTGACTAAGTTATTACCTCGTACCAATCAATACTAGCCTATTAGATAGTATACACTAAATCTATGTTAATAATTCTTTTCCTATTATCTACCTCCTTGGTCCGGCAAGTAGCATTAAGGCGAGTTCTAACGTTGGCCATCCGTTAAAAAAGACTTCTAAGCGAAATAATTATTAATACATGCAAGACACTATTCTAGAATTGTTATTTTAGTTAGGGTTTATCTCATTATTTGCCTATGGTTCCCACAACCCTAGTTATGGAGTTTAGTTACTCATAGCCATAAACACAATATTCAAAGATAGTAGATAAGAATTCATGTACTTAATTCAATGAGAAAGACTAAAGTCCAAAAGTTTGCTTGATTAATCTCCAAAAATCACTTGCAAGAATCTCAAAATCCAACACTAATACACAAAGTCTAAAAATCTGATGTCTAATCTCATAGAGTCTAACAATACGGAGTCTAACTATCTGGTGTCTAACATCAAAAATGAGGTTTTTTGAACTATTTAAAAAAAAACAAAAACCTTATTAAACAAGGATTCTAATTGCTGGAAATCTGCCAAAACGCGGCTGGGTCGGCGGACCTCGCGACGGACCGTCGTGGTCACAACGGACCGTCATGAACTCCGTCGTCCCATACTTGTGCAATTTCTTCTGCTACTCTCTTCATTCCCCTCGACGGCACGTATGACGGACCGTCGTAGGCACAACGGTCCGTCGAGGGTCTTCGTTCCAAAACACTTCAACTCTTGGAATCTGGCAACTAGGATCACTTCTCTGAACTTCACGACGAACCTGCAAGACGGACCGTCATAGCCACGACGGACCGTCACAAGCTTTGTAATCCCACACTTGGTCAGACTTCCCCATCTTCCTTTAGAAGCTGCACTACGCTGCCACCTACAGACCGTCACAAGCACGACGGACCGTCATAAGCTCCGTAGGTGGTCTCTTCTGCATTTCTTTGCTCAAAATCTCCGCATTCAGCTTTGGACAGATTTCCTGCAAAACAAAGGAAAACTTATATAAACATTAGCACAAAAAGGCTTTTGGACACACTAAACTTAAGGAAAAAGTATTAATAATACCATGAAACCACGGTATATCAACACCCTCAACTTAATTTCGTTGTTTGTCCTCAAGCGACGCATTATGACTCACTACACAATCTTTGTACAATAGTATCCATGTTTTATCCTTTGCAATCATTTGGCTATCAATACCGATTAATCTCATCAAATCTATGCATGCTATCACTATTAGGATTGAATTTTGTGGGATCAGAATATGACACAGACTCACCATGCACTTACACCTATCCTCTTCAATTTCTCACCGAGGTGCTAACAATTTTGGTATTACAACTAGTGTCCTCGCTTTAAAACAAAATCTTCCTTTTTCACACAATCATTTCAGTTTGAGTATAAGGATTACTTTTCAACACTCGCTCTCAGAACAAAGTCACATTCATTCATACCTTTTGCCATAAGCTTGCCTTTATTTTCACTGCCTTAAGTTCGCTATACAACCCTTAGGATCACGATAGGACTTTTTTTGCTAGTAACATAGGCTCGGGGTCAGGTAAGGTATATTTTGGTATACTTTAGTGACTTTTTGCCCTCCTTGACATATCGGCTAAACCTTCCACTTTCTATCATTTTATCTCACCCAGTTTCTCATATTCTTTCACCTTGCTATTTTCTGTCCTTTCTTCATCTGTGTAAGTGACTCTCTTCTTTTCTTGCTTGTATTTCTTGTGTATTTTTCTTTTTCTTTACTTTTCTTTTCAACGAATTCTTGAGTCACTTTACTTTTGTTCTTTCTCTCTCTATGTTCTTTCAACCCCACTTTCTAGAGCATTCCTCATAATAGTCACCCTCAACTCATGGCTTTGTCACGAGTCAAGGTACAAAATTCCCAAAGTTGGGTCAGGGCCATAACGAAGGTTGTTTGTGCATTATCCACCCTCAACTTATGCTTTTGGCATAAGCTGAGGTGCACATGTCCAAGGAGGGACTAGGGCCAACACATTGTTCCCAGAAAAGATCAGTTGGGGTGAAAAAGAAAGGTATAATTTTAAGCTCATATTATTTGGATCAAAGAAGGATAAATTTCATTTGGTTTCTTTTATTTAGGCTAGAAATGGGCTATATTGAATAAGGGCCTATGATCCTTTCCTAATTGTCTATTACAGCTTACTTTTAGCAGGACTAACTAGGCAAGTTCTAGGTCAGTACCAATAGTGGACTATTCAAATTTCCTCACACTACTTGACATCTCATCACTATACCAGATTATCAGACACCTAGTTCGAATTTAAGACTTAGGGTAATACAATGGTGTAACTCTATTTCATGCTTAGAGCCACACAATTATCAGTTACCATGCCTAGTCATACATTATTTTCCAGTTTATCAGGATATCATTTTAGCCATCATGCTCCAGAATTAAACTATGTACAAAAGATATAAACATGCCGGTTCAACAGAAAAAGTAATCAGTCTTTTGGGGAAAAAGAACACAGGCAAGAAAACCTCAAAAGAGGATAGTGAGTTGGGCTACTCAGACTTCATCCTAACACTTACTTTCTATTTACCCCAACCCCAACAAAAAAAACATGCAATTGTCCCTAATGCATAAAAAATCTAAATACTAAAGTGGTAGGTGAAGCAAACCTGTGGCGCAAAGCGCCGTCGATCAGCAAGATGGTGGGTCCGGTTCCCCGGAACCCACGTCCTCTGCAACTTGGACACCCTCAGTGGTGTCCTCAGCAACAATCGAACCATAAGTAGTGCCTCATACTATATCTACAGTGCGGGAGCTAGACGCCCCAGCCGCTAACTCTGATGCTCTCATCTGGTGCGTCGCCTCCTCAGCAAGTGAGGCTCTCCGCGCAGCCTCCATCTCTCGGCGCTCCTTCTTCCTTGCTCGCACCTCGTCCTCTGCTCGACCCCTACGCCTCTTGGCACTCTCTCGAGGGGGAGGTGGTGGAATTTGTGAAGTAGCAAAAAGGGCCGCCAACACGGTGTCCTCAGTAGGCTTAACAGAAGGGGCCTGAGACTCCGGCACCCTAGCCTCTAAGATCGTGTCGATGTCTACACGAAGACTGTCAACTGCATCCCGAAGAGTCGACACATCCACCGGAGGGGCTGGTTGGGCTACCACTCTCAACTCAAAGGCGTCCAGGTGCTTGTTAACCTCAGCGATCTTTCGCTCTATGAACTGCACCATTTTCCTCTCTAGGCGCTCTTCGGACTCAGTAATTGACTTCTGCATCCACGGCTGGATATGATGCAGAAGAGTGGCCATTTGTGCCTCTAGTTTTTGGACCTTGTAAGCGGGACCAGTGCCGGTAGAGGGGCTGTGCGAAAGGAGCTCGGGGCTGTGCTACTACCCGGGATAGACTCGATCGGGGTAGTGTCAGTGAACGCCTGTATAGCTGTGCGGGCCTGGGCTACCGTATCAGCAAGATCATCAGCAAGTGGGGCCAGCTCTTGACGGGGCCCTCTGCGTGGAGCCAACTCATTGGCCTCGTCTCTGATGAGGCCGACGTCAACAGTGACCTGCGGGGTCTTAAGCTGATCTACATGCCATATGGGCACACCTGCGGACCTGCAAAGGGCAAATATCATGCACGGGAAAGGGTAGGTAGTAGTGACCTTGAATGCCCTCTCGTGCATGACTACCTGGAGAAGCCATGCGAAGTCCACCTCGAATCCGGCTATCATCGCCATCAACACTGCTCGATCCCAGGTAACGATATTATCAGCAGCTGTGGGGGAAAGGCAGTGACGAACAAGCAGCCGCAAGAACTTTGTTGTGAACGTGAGATAGGACTTCTTGATTGTCCCCTTTGGCTTAGTCACCCAATCGGCACCCTCTCCATCTACTGACAGGTGCAGGGCCATCCACCTCTTGGTGGTCTCTCTCAGTGATGGCTCGCGCAAGAACTGGACATCCTTAACTATTTGCCAGCGGTAGTCAAACTCGGCAGTGAGAGGGGTCCGAGTAGTATCAGCACTCTCGCCGTATAGAAACCGGCGGATGGCTGGCAAGGAAATGTCAACCTGTACGCTCCGGACTCGGACCTGCTCCAGTGGGGCCTGTTTAGCAGGGGCAGCCTGCCTATCGATCTGTGATCGGAGAGTCGCTACGTAGGATGCGTAGAACTCTCGGACCATTTCTTCGCTGTATCGTCCCAACGGACGTGCTGTCCACTCCAAGCGATGCCTGGTGAAGAGGTTGTGGATCTCCATCGTCGGGAGACTCCCTGTAAGTAACCGCCGCTCCAAAGTGAGTGTTCGAGTCATCACTCCTTTATCAGTCAGGAACTTGGCGTCGGAGTAGACTTGAAACTGCCCATCGACACACCACCGGTTGGGCTGGTCAGTGGCTGGGGTGGGGACCTGAGCTGGTGAGCCAGATGTAGAGTCCGAACTGTCAGCCTCATTAGACGAGGCCGACGCTGCAGCGGTGGCAGATGCGGGTACCTCAGCAGAGCCAGAGGCTTCCTCGGACCTTGATACTCCTAAGGATCCAGACGCTCCTTCCTCATTTGTGGCTGACCCAAAGGGTGTGTCGGTCAATGTGCGCTCCTCATCAGACTGGGAGGCAGTGACTACGCCGGACGCCACCTTTTTGGGTGTGGATTTGGGAGCACGTGCAGCACGGGAAGGGGTGGAAGTGCCTGTGGGCACATACTCAGGGTCACACTCATCATCAGAGCTGATGACCATGCGGGCAGACGGGGTGACAGACTTTGATCGCCCGCTTGCGTAGATTCGGTCTTGCTTGGGTGCCATAGTAGATAGTACCTGCAAAGGATCAATATTAGTACGAGTAGTGGCAAACAAGACAAGCGAAACCATAAGAAATAAAACAGTGAAAATAGTATGTCATTGCTGTAGAAACAGTGATACATGACGGGCCTGGTGACGGCTCGTCGTGACTACGACGGACCGTCGTGAGGTCCGTCATGTTTTACTTGGACTATGTATGTATAGAGAACACTGAAGGAGAGTCTCTGACTAGTATGACGGTATGTGCAGGACGGACCGTCACAGGTACGACGGTCCGTCGTAGATGTCCGTCGTAGGACACTTGAGAAAAAATGTGAAGATCCTTAGGAGGGGGGTCTCTGACAGTCATGACGGTCATGCAGGATGGCCCGTCATGGGTACGACGGTCCGTCACATATGTTCGTTGAAGGACACTTAGAAAAAAAATGAGAGACCCTTAGAAACAGGGTCTCTGACAACCAGAACGGTTGTGCAGGACGGACCGTCGTGAAGACGATGGTCCGTCACATGTGTCCGCTGGGGAACACATGGGAAAAATGAGAGACCCTTAGAAAGAGGGTCTCTGACAACCAAAACGGTTGTGCAGGACGGACCGTCGTGAGTACGATGATTCGTCACATTTGTCCGTCCGTTGGGACAGGGTGCTAGGGCTTTTGCAATGGACCCTACGACGGTCCATTGTGGGTACGACGGTCCGTCGTGGGTACGACGGTCCATCATCGGGATCTTGTTCTGAATAACAGTGACAGAACTGAGGGTACCCTAAGTATCCCCGATGAACCCACATCAACCTTATAGTGTTTTGGACCTACATGTGTCTAACCCAACTACCTAGGAAACTAGCAATGCAAAAACATCTATGTCTAGGGTGGTAAACATGGAAATTTTGAACATTTGTAACCTAGGTTAGATAGAATCGTCTAAAGTAAACAACATACGATGAGGAACTAAGCTTAATACTAACTAGTAAACAAAAAGGCAAGATAAATGAGTATAAATTTAGAGACACATACCTTAGAAATGGAGAAAAAGCAAATGGACAAGTACTCAGTTTGCAAAGTAGACACCCACAGCAACAGCTCCGACTAGTAGATGATAACTCTAGGGCGTTGGAGAATTTTAGGGGGCAATGATCGGTGGGAGGAAATGTGGAAGTTGAAAAAAGAGGGGAGATGAGAGGAATAATGAAGGAATGGGGTGAAATGAGGGGTTGGGGGGTTTAAACAGTCTGATTTTGAAAAAGGGTCCAGCCGGGTTGGGTCGGGTATAACTCATTAATCACGCGACGGTTCCCCGACGATGGTCCGTCGCAGTTGTGACGACCCATAGTTGATTCCGTCGTGTGTGCCCTAGTTTCAAAATAACAGAAAAACGTACCTGGTACGACGGATGTATACGACGGTCCGTCGCAGGCGCAACGGTCCGTCGATGTGTCCGTCAGTGACTGCTGTAGAGTAATTTTCTGCAGAATTTCCTGGTGATGTGCCTGCAAATTTAAAAACCCATTAGTATAAAAATGCTACCATTACTAAAAAGACGATAAGTATTGGGTTTCCACCCAACAAGCGCCTGATTTAATGTCGCGGCACGACTGGGGACCCTTGATTACTCAGACTTTATCAAGATGGTATGCCTCTATCACTTCATTCCCCAATGCTTTATGCTTAAAATAGAGTTTTATTCTATCTCTATTCCTCTTAAACCGCACTCCCTCCTTGGCTTTTAACTCAACTGCTCCATAAGGGAATTTTGGGGTAATCAGGTAAGGGCCAGTCCATTTGGACTTGAGCTTGCCTGGAAGACAAGGCACCCCAGAACTGTCTACAAGCACCAAATCCCCAACCATATACTCTTGTTTTGCATTTTTCTGTTCAGTCTCCTTCTTCATCTTTTCTTTGTGGGATATGGCAGATACCGATTGGAGCTCACCACTCTGCCTCATGGTCCTACAAATATTGAAGGTCGCTTCTTCATTATTTAACCGAAATGTCATTTGTCCCTTATCCATATCAACCAATGCTCTACCTGTAGCAAGGAATGGCCTCCCAAGAATAATAGGCACTTCAAAATCGACCTCGCAATCAAGAATAACAAAATCAGCCGGAAAGATGAATGACTCCACTTTTACTAGCACATCATGGAGTATCCCTATGGGCCGTTTCACTGTCCGATCAGCCATCAGTAGCCGCATCACAGTGGGCTTTGGATCCCCCAAACCCAATTTCTTGTAAGTCGAGAGGGGCATGAGATTTATGCTTGCCCCCAGATCACATAATGCTTTCGCAAAATGTAATGACCCAACTGTACAAGGAATAGTGAACGCACCAGGATCTTCTTTCTTTTGTACGAGGGATCTTGTAGCAATAGCACTACAATGCTGCAGTCTATCATCATCCTCAAAAGTGACTGATCTTTTCTTGGTGACCAGATCTTTCATAAATTTGGCATAACCGGGCATTTGTTCTAGAGCTTCTACCAAAGGGACATTGATAGAAAGCTGCTTCAACATTGTTAGGAAATGCCGGTATTTACCATCCTCGGTCTTTTTGACTAATATCTGAGGGAAGGGTGGTGGTGGCCTAGGCATGGAAATCACCTTGATAGGTACTTCTGCATCTTTTCCATTATTTTCCTCTGCTTCACCACTACCCTTTACCACATTATCATTATCCTTTCTCACATTTTCCTCAGTAGATGGCATAGGTGGGTCAATGGTTTGCCTACCACCCCGAGTAGTGATTGCCATACAGTGCGCATCATTCTTTGGATTTTGGACAGTGTTACTAGGAAGAGTGCCCGGTTGCCGTGTGTTCACTGTCGCAGATAATTGGGCAACTTGCAATTCGATCTGTTTAATCGAGATTGCATGTGTATCAACTTTTTGCCCAATACTAGCTAAATCACACCTCAACTCTTTAATGTGCTCATCACTAGTGTTGAACCTCCTCATCATTTTGTGCAACATATCCTCAACTCGCGCCATACTATCTCCACCATCCCTAGGAATAACTTCACGATTTTGAGGAGGGACATAGGGCCCATTCCTGTCGTTTCTATTAGCATAGTACCTATGTTAAAGTTATTGTCGCGGTTGTAGTTTCCATCTCGGACATAATGACCCTCACGGTTGTAGTTACCATAGTTCCGACCTTGGTTCCCTTGACCTTGGCGCCAATTATCCTGATTTGAACCTTTGGCGCTTGGTCGAAAACCCCCCGTCTGCTCATTTACTGCATAAGTGTCCTCCGCATAATAGCATTCATCATTAGGAGGTGGTGGTTTAGCCAAGTAGTTGACTGCATTTATCTTTTCTGCACCCCCTATGACATGGTTTAGTACCAACCCAAGCTCAGTTCTCATCTGAGCCATTTCTTCCTGAATCTCATCTGTGACTGGGTTGTGAGTGGACTGCACTGCGAAGGTGTTTCTCCCTGTATTAGACTTCCTAGTACTCCAAGCTTTGTTATTCCGGGAGATTTTCTCTAATTTTTCAGCGATCTCAGCATAAGGACACTCCCCATAAGATCCACCTACTATAGTGTCCAATACCGCTTTATTGTTATCATCCTGTCCCGATAGAAGTATTCCTTCAGTGACTCATCATCTATACGGTGATTTGGAACACTTCTCAAGAAAGAGGTGAATCTATCCCAAGAACTACTAACTGACTCTCCTGGTAGTGCCACAAAGTTGTTCACTCTGTCTTTGTGGTTTAGTTTCTTGGAGACCGGATAGTAGCGTGCTAAGAAGACATCTCTAATTGGTTCCAAGTGAAGATTGAGTTGTATGGGAGCTCAGTGAACCATATAGCAGCTTCTCCCGTCAGTGAGAGAGGAAACACTCTGAGACCTATTACATCTAAACCCAAATCAGGTCTCCCTACACAACTTTTACACACTGCCCTTACCTTAGCTATATGGGCGTGTGGATCCTCAGAAGGTAGCCCTGAAAACAAACCTCTGGCAGTGAGCATTTGCATCAGGCTACTAGTTACCACAAAAGTGTGGACTGTAGGTAGAGGGGGCAAGACAAGTGGCCCATCCGAGTCTGCTATGTTATCATACCCTTTGTAGTATGCTTGGGACCGTGGAACGGGATTTTTTCCCCTCTGTTTATGTCCACCCGGAGCATCGGGTAACATCTGACCATGAACATCAACCGGAGCTGGGATGTTCTGGTTCGTATCCTCATCATTTATTCACAAGTTTCGATTCATATTGCATAGTGTACGCTCTAACTCGTGATCGTAGGGAAACAAGGGTTCTCTTCCTCTCCTTGTATTTGGCATACAAGCAGGATAGTTCTGAAAAAGAAATCAAAAACAATAAAACAAAGTAAAATCAAGAAAATATCAACTAAACTATAGTAATAGGTTCAAGTTAATCTAAAAGCTATAATCCCCGGCAACGGCGCCAAAATTTGATACGCTCAAACTTACTTCTCAAATAAGAAGTAAAGCGATCGTGTCAAGTAAATAACCCAACTAGTGAGGTTGGTATCATTCCCATGAGGAAAATAGTCTGGACTTAACTTCAACCTGTTTTTACTATTGTTTGGTCAATGATTTTCTTGGAAAGTAAAAACATTAAAAGGGGGTTTATATTTCTAAATGAGTGAAAATAAATAACGAACTTGAAAGAGACACTTAACAGCTTTGACAGTTGGATTTTAATCAATTAATCAAAGTAACTAGGGTTTACGTGTTCCCCACAGGTTCATAACTTGATAATTCTAACTATAACAATTCTTTCCTAGTATCTTGCATGCAAAGTAATAAGTTATGTATTTTTAAATCCTTGGTCCGGCATCCAGAAAATCTCACTCCGCACCTTGGTCCGGCTACGTGTATTGCTATCCTAACCCTTATCCTTACCTCATATTAAGCATCGTATTCGATATTTGACTAAGTTATTGCCTCGTACTAATCAATACTATCCTATTAGATAGTATACACTAAATCTATGTTAATAATTCTTTTCCTATTATCTACCTCCTTGGTCCGGCAAGTAGCATTAAGGCGAGTTCTAACGTTGGTCATCCGTTAAAAAGACTTCTAAGCGAAAGAATTATTAATACATGCAAGACACTATTCTAGAATTGTTATTTTAGTTAGGGTTTATCTCATTATTTGTCTATGGTTCCCACAACCCTAGTTATGGAGTTTAGTTACTCATAGCCATAAACACAATATTCAAAGATAGTAGATAAGAATTCATGTACTTACTTCATTGAGAAAGAGTAAAATCCAAAAGTTTGCTTGATTAATCTCCAAAAATCACTTCCAAGAATCTCAAAAACCAACACTAATACACAAAGTCTAAAAATCTGATGTCTAATCTCATAGAGTCTAACAATACGGAGTCTAACTATCTGGTGTCTAACCTCAAAAACAAGGTTTTTTGAACTATTTATAAAAAAACAAAAACCTAATTAAACAAGGATTCTAATTGCTAGAAATCTGCCAAAACGCAGCTGGGTCGACGGACGTCGCGACGGACCGTCGTGGTCACAACGGACCGTCATGGACTCCGTCGTCCCATACTTGTGCAATTTCTTCTGCTACTCTTTTCATTCCCCTAGACGGCACGTATGACGGACCGTCATAGGCACAACGGTCCGTCGAGGGTCTTCATTCCAAAACTCTTCAACTCTTGGAATTTGGGTACTGGGATCACTTCTCTGAACTTCACGACGAACCTGCAGGGCGGACTGTCATAGCCACGACGGACCGTCACAAGCTTCGTAATCCCACACTTGGTCAGACTTCCCCATCTTCCTTCAACAGCTGCACTACGCTGCAATCTACGGACCGTCACAAGCACGACGGACCGTCATAAGCTCCGTAGGTGGTCTCTTCTGCATTTCTTCGCTCAAAATCTCCGCATTCAGCTTTGGACATATTTCCTGCAAAACAAAGAGAAACTTATATAAACATTAGCACAAAAAGGCTTTTGGACACACTAATCTTAAGGAAAAAGTATTAATAATACCGTGAAACCACGGTATATCACTATTCTATAAGGGGGAATAGAAATGGGGCAAGTACCTGACTCCAGATCAATATAAAAATCAATATCCCTATCCAGTAACATACTAGGAAGGTCTGCAGGAAACACATCTAGAAACTCACGGACTATCGAAATAGACTCAATCGAAGGTACTTTGGAAGTATCATCCCTGAGATGTGCCAAGAAAGCTACACAACCCTTACTCATCATCCTGTTAGCACGAAGAAAAGAGATAATATGAACTGGAGTGGAAATTTAGTCACCCTCCCACACTAGCGGATCTGTCCCAGGCTTGGCCAATATTACAGTTTTAGCATTACAATCTAAGATTGCAAAATTTGGAGAAAGCCAAGTCATACCAAGAATTACATCAAAATCAACCATCTCTAGAATAATCAAATCTACATTAGTATTGCTCCCCACAAAAGTCACAAGGCAAGACCTATACACCTTCTCAACTATCACAGACTCACCCACAGGAGTAGAGACACGAATAGGCATGTCATGCAAATCACTATATAAATCAAGACCAGTAGCAAATGAGGAAGATACATATAAAAATGTGGATCCAGGATCAAACAATACAAAAGTCATGCAATCATAGACCAAAGAGTACCTGTGATAACATCATCAGATGTCTCTGCTTTAGACCTTATGGGGAAAACATAACAATGGGCCCTAGCACCTGTCTGCCCATTGCCCCTACAAAGCTGTGCTGCAGTAGTTCCAACTTGCCCGCCACCCCGATTTAACTGGTGACCACCATTACCTTGGCCACCACGTCCTCCAGAATGGCGACCTCTACCATGACCACCTCTACCTCTAACCACCGGGGGTCTTTAACTCTGCTTTGGACAATATTTCCTAATATTTCCAGCCTCTCCACATCCATAACAATTACTGGAATCAAGTATAGGTCTGTGTGAAAATGATGAAGTCTGGAGATAACCTCCAAAATCAGAAAAAGGCTGACTGGTTTGCGGTGGACCCCCAGCTGAAACCTGCAATGAAGACTGAATAGGACGGACTGGGTAACCTCCTGAACTCTGCCCTCTGGAGTAAGAACCACTAAACTCACCTCCCTTACGGAACTTCTTAAATGTCGTCGTCGTGGTGAAGTCGTCTGGCTTCACCCCCTCTACCTCTATCACAAAATCAACCACTTCCTGAAAGGATTTTGCTGCAGCAGCTACTTGTAAGGCTAGAATCTGCAAATCTGACCTCAATCCTTTCACAAAGCGGGGAATCCTCTCTTGTGGACTAAAGCAAAGATGAGTGGCATACCTGGATAGTGCACGAAACTTGGCGTCATAAGCAGCAACAGACATCCTTCCTTGCTCTAGGCTCAGGAACTCATCTCTCCTTCTATCCCTCAAATTTCGGGGTATATACTTCTCCATAAATAAGTTAGAAAATGAGGCCCAAGTCATAGGTGGCGCCGTTGCTGGTTGACACTCAACATATGATCGCCACCACATTTTGGCATCACCCTGAAACTGGTAGGTCACAAATTCAACACCGAATCGTTCTACTATGTCCATCTTATGTAGCAGCTCATGACAATCAACCAGAAAATCATAGGCATGTTCAGATTCATCACCCTTGAAGACTGGAGGTTTCAACTTTAAGAACTAAATGAAAAGTTCATGCTGATCACCTGTAATTATAGACCCTGTAGTCAATCGAGGAAACGTGCCTACTTCCAATGATGCATCCATGCGGGGAGCCACAGTAGCTGCATGTTGTACTCCCTGAACCTGAGGTGCTGGTGCAGAAAACACTGGAGGTGTATGGCGCTGATCAGATAACCCACTAAGATAAGTAAGAACCTAATCAATCATCTCTAGGGTAGGCTGGGGTGGTACTTCCTTAACCTGAACCTGTTCATTTTCCCCTTCTTCACCCTCTCTCACTACCTCATCAGTCGATGGAGGAGTCACTGCTCTATTTTTAGCTGGACCAGGTGTTTGTCATCTGCCTCTAGTGGGCGTCCTCCTGCGACCCCTACCACGACCTCTTGTCACTGCTCCTCCTCGAGTTACAGCCCAATGGTTAGCTCAGACGCACCCTGTCTTGTCGGTGGTGGCACAGTTGTTGCTCTAGTTCTAACCATCTGCGAAATAGAGTGAGAAGGTCAGATACCAATTTGTATCACCCAGATACCAATTGGATCCAAGTAATAGAACGAAAGAAAGAAAGAATGGAGTTTTCCTAAATTCCTATAGCCTCTCAAAGAAAAGTAAAGGCGTCCCCATACCGTTCCTCAATACTCTACTAGACTTGTCCTTGTGTGATGAGACCAACAAACCTAACGCTCGATACCAAGTTTTGTCACGACCCAAAATGATTCGTGAGTGGCACCTACATTTAGCTCCTTGGGTGGGCGAACCAGCACATCTAAACCCCAACATATACCAATAGTTCAACTATAAATAATATAAATAATGCGGAAGCTCCAAAAGATACCAAGCAACCAATTTAAATAAGTCTCTAAAGTTTAATACTTATCATCCCAAAATCTGATAGTCATCACATCAAGGACATCTATTTTCAAATTATCAAGTCTAAGAGTGTTTAAGAAGAACAAAATAAGCAAAACGATGGTCCATGTCCAAAATTCAAAGACATCAAGACGTGAATGAGAGAATCCAGCACGAGCTAGAATTAATAGCTCACCCTGAACTCTGATGTGCTGGAGACTGGCTAGAGCTGAGGGCGAGTTGAAGTCGATAGTACACTTGCTGCACTCCACAAAAGGACAGAGAAAAAAATACAAGTAGCGGTCAGTACAAGGAACACGTACTGAGTGGGTATCATCGGTCAACTCAAAGTAGAAATTAATATAAATTGAATAATAATATAAAATCAACTGCAATACTTAACAAGTGGCAAGCAACACACCATAATAGGTACACCATCAATCACAACAACAAGCACACCTATGAGGACTCAGGCCTCCACATCATACTCATTTGAAAAATAAGTTTTTTGAGATTAAGTATATTAAGTTACTTCAATATTCCTTTCCTTTAATGTTATTGTGTCGGAACGTGACACTCCGGTCCCATATGTCGTGTCGGAACGTGACACTCCGATACCATAGTATCGCGTCGGAACGTGACACTCCGATCCAATTATCACATTATTTTATGTCATCAGGCCTTCTTTATTCAAGGCGTCATTTTAATAGAGAGGTTTCAAGATTAGAAATTCAACAGTCTCATAATTTTAGGCCAACCACAAACCACACAATCAAAACATACAACTACACAATCAAGTACATAGGAGACTTTACAATATCACTCAATACATATCAATCGCTATTTAGAGTTTATCTATCAAATAGAAATAAATCATAACCTACCTCCACCGAAGAAACGAAGTTTAAACAAGATACTTCTTCAATAATTTTCCTTTCCTCAATAGCCCTGAATGTTTCCAATCTATCAAATATACAATACACATGATATTTAGTTATCTATCTCCATATGCTAATACCTAATTTTATAACACGATAATAAGATCAATAATGCGAAATTATGTATCACTTGCTACGGAAACATTGGTAAGCTAGCAACTGTTACCCTTTTTTTTAACTATTAAAATAAGGATCAACCATTACATACTTGGACTATCATATATTCACCTTTCTAATTGACTTGTTTTTTTACTATTAAAATATAAGAACCAATAATTTTAATTTTAAGTCTGCATACCTAGTGATGTATTTAGTTTTTAATAATAGTAGACTCAAGCCATTTGCCATGATTTCACTAGCAATTAACACAGGTAACTATCTAATAAAATAATCAAAGTAACATAATTGTGACACACCAACACACGAAACCCACTTCAAAATTTTAGGAATCATTGTATTTTTCTCAAATTACTCTATCAGTTTTGGTTCAAATATCCAAAGTTGTTTGACCATATCCGGTATGGAACCCACACCCATGTCGTGTCGGCATAGATGTGCATCAAAAGTGAAGAATCCATGCAACTTAGTTTATACTACTAGTACATGGAATTCTAATCAATAAAATTATTGCTTTATCAAAACGATCCTCTCTTTAGATGAAAGAGATCAAACTTTTAAAAAATCAATATAAGTTTATTGCACAGGAAAGAAAATTCTATAAGAGAAGGTATATCAATTGTTGGCTCTTCTGAAAAGTTCAATGCATTAACTAAGATTCGTTGTGACAGAAACAAGCAACAATTTGTACGATCTGATACATCTAATTTTGTGAGTAACTAACTAATTTTCCAGTAGCTACTCGGTGGAGAAATCCTAGATGATGCAAGAAACTTTCATGAAAAAAAACAGACGTCATATCTCATAATGAAGAAACCTTACCCCAGAACACGAACCAGGTTCGTGTAAGTTGCTTTTAAGTAAAGACAGAATAGAAACACAAACATTTATTGAATTAAAAACCTTCCTCACTCAAGGAAGGAAAAACCTCGTTTTATTAATTCAACTATACGATTTTGTGATTACAACTCAATAATCAAAATTCTTATCTCTACTACTCCCTCGATTGACTCCAATCAATCTCACCAAAAGGCCAAACCCACCTTTTGTTACAACTCTTACTAACACTCAACCCTACAAAGAGCCAAACCCACCCTTTGTACAATAAACTATAAACTACAATTAAGAACAAAAACAAGACAAATAGTTCTTCGCGATAAAACCTTCTAACTCAAGAACGTTTTGTCCGTGGCAGTCCTATCAATCTTGAAGACCTCAGTTTGATGATTAATTCCCTCTTGTTCTCTGCGTGAAGTCGTAGATGTTTTCTCTGCCTCGTGTGCTTCTTATAGAGTTTTGTCCTTGTACAATCCCTACTAATAAGGTAAGAAAGTTATGTTTAAACAAGGATTCTTTTTTAAATTAGAATCCTTATTATACACAACTTCCTTCCTTAATAATATATTTAAGGTTTTCCTTATTTATATTGACTTGTACCTTTAATATATTATTTTGACTTTGACAAATAACTCTATTTTCTACTTGATCTTGGACTTCTTTCGCTGCGTACATTTTCTACTTTTCTTTGCGCTTTTTTTCTATCATCAAAACGAATTAACAATTCTATCATATTCCCCCTTTTTGATGAAGACAAACATGTAACGTGTGATGCATGCGCAAATAACTCTTCCCCCTTTTGACGAATCAAAAAGACATCAGCAGCGGCTAATCAACACTAATCAATATCCATAGCAACAAAATACACCCAGCCAGGTGAGCAATGTAAATTGTTCTGGCAACAAAACAAGGAACAACAATACAGAGTGAAAACAGCTAAGAGAAACAGGTTCAGACAACATGCTTTATCACTGTGGAGGCTGACCAGGCTTAGTTGAAGCTGAAGCCAGCATATCCAAAACTCTGTCAACTCTGGCATTGTTAGCAAGTTGCTGCTGCACCAACTGATCCTTCAACCTGTGTATTTCAGCATTTGAGGAATCGAGCTCAGCACGTAACTTCTGATTGTCTGATTCAAGAGAGGCGTTCTTTTCTTCAGCTACTTTAAGCTCCCTAAGTAACTGAGCAACAGGACCAGATATACGTGGTGACGCTGTTGCAACCTGCTCTGACTCCATAGGAATGCCACAATCAGCAAGGATAGTTTGAGTGAACATGTCTGCACGAGTTAAGATCCTGCCTTCACCCAGTGGTACTTCAAAAGCATCAAACACCCTAGTCAATAGGTTGCCAAAGGCTAACTGATGGGAGCCTAACTGAGGATCCACAATTCTAGCAAGATGTTTAATAATCAATGTAGGCCAATCAATGCGCTCTTTGCACTCAAGTGCACTCATAAGTCCCATGTCTCGTATGGAGGCAATGTGACGTTGGTGACCTCTAGGCAGTATCACCTTATGAACTATCTCAAAAAGAAGCTTATGCAAAGATCGCATTATTCCCTTTAAAACAGTTTGAGCCCTGGAATTGACTCTACCTTGCGAGAACCGAGCTGGCAGACTTGAATACTCATCAAAACTCCAATTGTACTCATTTATACCTACAGATGGTATATGCAATATTTCCCCAAGCTTGGTTGCATCAAACACAATATCAACACCCTTTACACTAGACGACACCACATCTCCTTCTAAGATTACCAAATTTGTATAGAAATCGACCACTTCCTTTTCATAAATCAAACTAGGTTCTAGAAATAACTCCTCCCACCCTTGAAACCTTAGAAGTTCACAGACCTGCTTCACTAAATCCATTGACAGTATATCAGGATGAAAGATTCTACCCCTAAGCACTGATTTGGTTTGGAAGTACTTTTTCCTTCCCACTTTTAGAAATTTATCTGCATTTCTTTTCGCAGATTTTGTTTTGGATTGAGGGGTTGCAGAATGTTTTCCCTCAGACAGAGCATCAGTATCAGAAGCAAGATCCATTGGAGAGACTGATGAAGGGACATGAGACTTACCCAAATGTCGACGCTTCACCCCAGATGTTGTATCAGCAGCTAGCTTGACCGCATGCGCACTCCTTGTAACTGGCCTGTGTGGACGAGCCTGTTTGACGGCAATATGCTTTCTTGGCCGCCGTGGTTTTGTAGGGTGAAGGGAACTCAAAAGAATATCATCATGGGTGTGAGAAGGTGGTGGGTTCTGAGGAGTGGTTTGGTGAGATGGTGAAGAAGGGGGGATGGTTGGGACAGTGGTTGTGGGAGATGTTGGGTTTGGTGAAAGTAGGGTTTCGTGGGCCGGTGATGCTGGAGTTTCTTGGACTGGTGATGTGGAAGATTCGATGATGGGTGGTGATGGGAAGTCAGTAACGACAGGTGACGATGCTCCTTTAACTGGTGATGATGAGGGGGTTACTTGTGGTGGTGGAAATGTAGCTTTTGGTGGTGGAGATGGAGTTTTTGGTGGTGGCGATGGAACTTTTGGTGGTGGTGATGGAGTTTATGGTGGTGGTGATGAAGATGTGGTTGGGAGTTGGGTTTCGTCCCCAAGATCGGGCACACCATCAACAACTTGGTTTTCTTCCCCCTGAAGAGATGCACTATCAAACGAGCTGTCGTCATCGGAGTAAGCAACAAGTAGATTAGTCATGGTTATGGAAGGGATTGTGGTTTCTTGGTTTTCTGAAGAATGAAGATGAGAGAAGGGAGGTTGCTAGTTTAGAGAGAGTGCTTTATTGGGAGTGGATTTAGTGTGGTAATCAAGGGATTGGAGTAATGATGGGGGATTGACATCGAGGGGACGTGCACCATGACGGTTGCACCTGCTTGTCAGGGGGCATGGGAGAGAGAAGATGAAATTGATTCCCCCCCCCCCTTTTTTTTGATTTGATTTTTTTTTTTAAGAAAAATTTAAATTTTTTTTTTAAATAAAGATTATGTGGAACCATCTTGACAGAACCTGGTTTATACCTCAGTAGAACTTGGTTGGGCATGGTTCATTCCAAGAAGATGAGCCCTAACTCAATCTATTTTTCTGAAATAACTCTCTTCCTAGTGCCTTGGTGAAGATGTCCGCAACTTGATTCTCAGTTTTGCAGAACTCCATAATTATGTTTCCTTTTTCAACATTATCACGAAGAAAGTGATGTCTAACATCTATGTGTTTGGTGCGCTTGTGTTGAACTGGTTTTTGGCCATGTTTATAGCACTTGTGTTATCACATAGAATAGGAATACAACCTGTTTCTATACCAAAGTCTTTAAGCTGCTGTTTTATCCAAAGAAGTTGGGCACAACAAGAAGCAGCTGCAACATACTCAGCCTCTGCAGTAGATAGAGCCACGGAATTTTGTTTTCTTGTTGCCCAGGATATCAAACATGGTCCTAAGAAGTGTGCCATCCCAGAAGTACTTTTTCTATCAACCATGTGTCCTGCATAATCAGTGTCAGCAAATCCCTTTAGATCAAAAGAATCACCAGTTGGATACCATAGAACCAGGTTTATTGTACCTTTCAAATATCTCAGGATTCTCTTGACAGCTTTTAGATGTGATTCCTTTGGACACGACTGAAATCTTGCACATAGACCAACACTAAACACTATATCAGGTCTGCTGGCAGTGAGATATAGGAGTGATCCAATCATACCTCTATATCTAGTGTCATTGACTGGTGAACCTGATTCTTTTTTATCGAGCTTTGTTGTTGTCCCAATGGGGGTATCATTAGTCTTCGCTTCATTCATATCATACTTCTTCAGTAATTCCTTGATGTACTTTTGCTGATGAATTGATGTTCCAACTGGAGTTTGCTTAATTTGGAGTCCCAAGAAGAAATTCAAATCTCCCATCATACTCATCTCGAACTCACTATTCATTAGTTGAGCAAATTCTACTCCTAGTGAGTCATTGGTTCCTCCAAATATAATGTCATCTACATATACTTGGACTATGAACAGATCTTTACCTTGTTTTCGAAGAAATAGTGTATTGTCAATCTTTTCTCTTGTATATCCATGTGTGAGAAGGAAGGTAGACAATCGATCATACCATGCTCTTGGTGCTTGTTTCAACCCATAGAGTGCTTTGTCCAATTTGTATACATGATCAGGATATCTGGTGTTTTCGAAACCTGGAGATTGTTTTACATACACCTCTTCTTGTAAGTAACCATTTAAAAAGGCACTTTTGACATCCATTTGGTAGAGTTTAAACTCCATGTGAGTAGCATATGCAACCAGTATTCTAATTGCCTCAATTCTTGCTACTGGTGCGAAGGTTTCATCATAATCTATACCTTCTTCTTGGTTGTATCCCTGTACAACTAGCCTAGCTTTGTTGCGCACTATTTGACCTTGCTCATCGAGCTTGTTTCTAAACACCCACCTAGTTCCTATTACTGTTCTGTTTTGGGGCTTTGGAACCAGGTTCCACACTCTGCTTCTTTCAAATTGGTTGAGTTCTTCTTGCATAGCATCAATCCATTCAGAGTCTAGCAATGCTTCCTTTGTATTTTTAGGCTCAATCAGGGACACATAGGCAGAGAATGCACACATACTACGTAGTTTGGATCTTGTAGATATCCCTGAGTTAAGAGGAGTGAGAAGATTTTGCAGAGAGTGAGAGCTTTGATGTTTCCAATTATGAGTAGGAATACTTACTACTTCTTGAGGTGCAGATGAACCAGTTTCATTAGCAGACTTATCTCCTATTTCAGATGTTTTGTCAGATGGTATGGGTTCTTTTTCCCGTGTTTTTGGGTCTGACGGCTTGGAGCAGGTTCCCTCATCTTGTTCATCCTCTGAATTTCCTTCAACTTCACTAGTATGTTCATTAAAGACAACATGGACACTTTCTTCTACACGATTTGTTCTTTTATTCAGTACCTTGTAGGCCTTGCTTTGTGATGAGTACCCCAGAAAGATTCCTTCATCACTCTTGGTATTGAATTTTCCCAAATTGTCTTTGTCATTGTTGTGTATAAAACATACACATCCAAAGGCCCTAAGATGTGCTAGATTTGGTTTTCTTCCTTTTAGTAGCTCATATGGTGTTTTGTTTAACACTGATCTGATCATACATCTATTTATTAGATAACATCCTGTATTTACTGCTTCAGCCCAATAGAATTTTGGGAGTTTGCTTGAGATTAACATTGTTCTTGCAATATCTTCCAGTGTTCTATTTTTCCTCTCAACAACACCATTTTGTTGTGGTGTTCTAGGTGCTGAGAAGTTATACTCAATCTCATTTGTAGTACAAAATTGTAGGAATTGTGAGTTCTCAAACTCCAGTCCATGATCAGATCTGATGCTGATTATTTCTTTGTTGAATTTCTTCTGAACCAGCTTTGCAAAAGCTTCAAACATAGTGAATGTCTCGTCCTTTGTTGCAAGAAACAATGTCCAAGTGAATCTTGAGTAGTCATCAACTATTACAAACACATATCTTTTTCCACCCCTGCTTTGTACACGCATTGGTCCACACAAATCCATGTGAAGCAATTCAAGTGGCTTAGTAGTACTTACTGTCAACTTTGGTTTGAAGGATGACCTAACCTGTTTTCCTTGAATACAGGTTCCACATACTTGGTTGTCCTTGAAACTTTTGGTTGGCAGTCCCCTAATCAGGTCTTTAGATATGCGTTTGTTTATAGTTGTCATGCTAATGTGTCCCATTCTTTTGTGCCATAGCATGGAGAAATCTGAGACTGCACTCAGACATTTAAGATTATCTTCCTTGGAGTCAACAGTCTTGACTTTGTACACATTCTTGTGTCTCTTTCCTAGTAGAACCAGATTTCCAGTCACTGAGTTTGTTACTCTACATTCTTTTTCTGTAAAGAGAACGTTGTTTCCTTTATCACATATTTGCGATACGCTCAAAAGATTATGTTGTAGACCATTTACATAATATACATTCTCAATTGCATGAGTATCCATTGTTCCAACCTTTCCAATTCCTTGAATTTCTCCACTTTTACCATTTCCAAAGGCAACATTTCCTCCTTTGATGTTCTTGAGTGAGAGGAAGCTTCTTTTATCTCCAGTCATGTGTCTTGAGCATGCACTATCCAAGTACCATTGTTGCTGCTTCCTCTTCACTGATCCCTGCAATTTATTGTTGGATTTTAGATTTTGGTACCCAAATCCACTTTGATTTAAGCTTAGGGAATGGGTGAATAAGATTTCTTCTGGCCCATCTAGGAAGAGACTTGTCTATAAAGATTTGTTTTTGCTCATTGGGTTTATCATGATGAGGTTTTCTCAAGGATTTCAAGTTTTTGTTATGGGCAGTTTGTTTCTTTTGACAATCATGACTTTTATGTCCTACCAGTCCACAGTACATGCATAAACAGTCTATGTTGGGAATTTTTACTTGAGAGATGGTTCTATCAAAACCTATCCCATGTTTCTCAAATGTGCGATTCTTGTGAATGTTATCAAGCAGTATGGAGGACCTGGTCCATCTCATTCCATTTTTTGCTTCAGTTTTAGTCACAAGAAGCTCTTTGGAGAGTGTTTCATTCCTTTTAATTACCAGTTCTAGATTTTTACTTAGTTTGGTATTCTTGGATAAAAGATGAAGATTCTGTTTTTCAAGACTCTTGTTTTCTTCTCTTAGTGATGCATAGTCTTCCATTATCAGTTCCCTTTTTGAGTCTATGGTTTTATATTCATCAATGAGAGTGTAGAGTAAGGATTCTAGCTCTCTTTTTGAGTATGAACCTAGATTGTCTTGTAAGTTATGAAGACTGACCTTTTCATTTATGTCTTCTTCTTCTTCTTCTTTTTCAGAATCTGATCCAGCCATAAGTGCTAGTATGGTTTCTTGTGATCTGCAAGTTTCCCTTTCTTCCTTGTTTTCCACTGCTACAAGGGCAAGAAAGTCATAATCATCTTCTTGTTCTAGTGCAAGAAGAGACTGGTTTTCTATCTCATCATCCTCAAACTCTTCATCAGATGAATTCCCCATTGCTGCAAAAGCCCTCTTCATTGACATGTCTGCCTCTTGAATTGTCATTCTTCTGTTTGAGGGAACAAACTTATCCTTTTTGATATCTTTCCCTTTCTCATAGTTTACCTTTTTCTGTTCTACGGCCCAGAGTGGACAGAATTTGATGAAGTGATCTGGACTCCACACTTATGACAAACCTGGTCTTTAGTGTTTTCAGATTGTTTTTGAAAAGCTTTCTTTTGAAAGGGTTGCCCTCTCTTTAGCATTCTGGTGAACCTTTTGGTTATGAGGGCAATGTTTTCATCTTCAAAATCATTTGATGCAGTAGCCTTTAGAACCAGGTTCCTTTCCTTTCTTTTTCCTCCAATTTCCTTTTCTTGGTTTTTCTTAAGTTCGTAAGTAATGAGATTACCAATTAAATCATCCATTCCCAGTGAGTCTAGGTCGCGGGCTTCAGTGATAGCCTCGACTTTGCTTTCCCAGGTTTCAGGAAGGACACTCAAGAGTTTCCTTACTGCTTTTCCATTAGGCACTATCTCTCCTAAAGAGTACATTTCATTGATGATGGAGGTCAACCTGGTGTGCATATCTTGAATAGTCTCTCCTTCTGCCATCCTGAACAGCTCATATTGCCTGTTCAAGTTATCAATCTTAGACTTCTTGACTTGTGTTGTTCCCTCATGAGCTGTCTGCAGTGTTTCCCATATGGCTTTGGCATCTTGACATGACGAGATTCGATTGTATTCGTCTGGTACTATGCCACATATCAGAATTTTCTTAGCTTTGGCATTGTTTTGAATTGCAAGCTTGTCTTCAACACTCCATTCCTTTCTTTCCTTTGGGATTTTGGTGATTCCATCAGTTGCTGTTTTCATAGGTATGGTTGGGCCATCTAGAATAACTCCCCACAGATCAGGGTCTTCGCCAATAAGATGGTCCATCATACGATTTTTCCACCATCCATAATATTTGCCATTAAACAATGGTGGTCGTGTTTGTGAAGCTCCTTCTTGTGGGGTAGGTGGTGCTGCCATTGAATCTTTTCAAGGTGTGAATCTTTTAACGAAAAGACTCACTCTGATACCAATTGAAGAAACCTTACCCCAAAACACGAACCAGGTTCGTGTAAGTTGCTTTTAAGTAAAGACAGAATAGAAACACAAACACTTATTGAATTAAAAACCTTCCTCACTCAAGGAAGGAAAAACCTCGTTTTATTAATTCAACTATAAGATTTTGTGATTACAACTCAATAATCAAAAGTCTTATCTCTACTACTCTCTCGATTGACTCCAATCAATCTCACCAAAAGGCCAAACCCACCTTTTGTTACAACTCTTACTAACACTCAACCCTACAAAGAGCCAAACCCACCCTTTGTACAATAAACTATAAACTACAATTAAGAACAAAAACAAGACAAATAGTTCTTCGCGATAAAACCTTCTAACTCAAGAACGTTTTGTCCGTGGCAGTCCTATCAATCTTGAAGACCTCAGTTTGATGATTAATTCCCTCTTGTTCTCTGCGTGAAGTCGTAGATGTTTTCTCTGCCTCGTGTGCTTCTTATAGAGTTTTGTTCTTGTACAATCCCTACTAATAAGGTAAGAAAGTTATGTTTAAACAAGGATTCTTTTTTAAATTAGAATCCTTATTATACACAACTTCCTTCCTTAATAATATATTTAAGGTTTTCCTTATTTATATTGACTTGTACCTTTAATATATTATTTTGACTTTGACAAATAACTCTATTTTCTACTTGATCTTGGACTTCTTTCGCTGCGTACATTTTCTACTGTTCTTTGCGCTTTTTGTCTATCATCAAAACGAATTAACGATTCTATCACTTAACAATGGGAAGTGGTTAAGCAACATTTCTTTCACGTTGTATTAGCCTGAAATAAGTTCTTCAAACAGATGGATCATTTTCTTTCGAACCCTTTTTCATGATAAATAAATGACTCATCATATTTTAATTAAATGGATAGAGACAGATAGAATACGAATTATTTTTGAAAAATCTATTCTCCACTTAAGATTTAAAGATTAATAGAAGAATTGTGCTCGTAATCTACTGATTATATTGGCAAATTTTCCAGAAGACATCCATTGTCCTAAGCATCTAACTGAACGACAATTAGAAATATATATATATACACACACACACTTTTCTCTCGCTTTATACACACAAACACATTTTATATATTTGTATAGCAAATGGATAATTGTATACTATAAATGGCTAATTGTATGGGATGTTTGTTGTGAATTCCAAATAAATAAATCATGACTATAGCACTTACTTCAAATTAATAGTTTGTTATTTCATACAATTTTTTCTTATTTTGTTTTGTTACTAAAATTGTATAAGAAGACTTCACGCTGATGCAGGCACATCTCCGTTGACGTGCCGCCGCTTTAGCGTGTTTCGAAAAAAGAAATTTAAAAATTATTTTATTTGTTCTACTATAATTTAATTGGTGTTTAATTTTTTTAGGAAATTATGATATCTGTTTTAGCTATGACTTTTATTTTTATATTCAAATTATTTAGTTATAACTTTATTATTTAGAATATCGATAATATTTGTTTATATCTTGTAATTACTTTGAGTAAAAGAATAACAATCGATGCTGAAAAATACTTTAATTATGGACATTTTCACATTGAATTTGTTCGCAAACAAAAAGTGATTAAAACTTAAAATATCTAAAAATCATATTAAAATTTAATTAACTTTCTAAATTCGATCTATATCACATAAATCAAAATTAAAAAAATAATATATATTAAATATGTGCTAGCATGGATACCTGTGTCTAGTAGTTTTATATATATATATATATATATATATATATATATATATATATATATATATATATATATATATTAGAACTCAAAGTGTCTAATAGTTATTGCGACTTGTGATTGTAAAGATGCATATAATCTGTGAAGCAATTTTATGTGGCATTTTGCCACAACGATTTGGCACATCTTGTATCCTATATAGTTGCATGGCCTATATTCTTATATCATGTGAGGATGATTGTCTCATAAAAAAAGACCAACTCGTAAGCATATAATGTCGTTCAAATAATAATAATATGCGAAGAATATTATTATGGGAAAACTAAGCAAGTATCACATAAAAGCAAAATAATTATAGATATATATTTTTTTATATTCATACTCCACTATATAATTATATTATATACCTTCAAACTAATTTCGATTAATTGATATTAAATATATATCATCTAATGTATTGGTATCATTAATGATGATGATTTCAGTTAATTGGTATATATATATATATATATATATATATATATATATATATATATATATATATTATGATGGTATGATTGAGGACTCTACAATTCTCTATAAAGAACATGAAAGAAAGTACTATGCAAGTTGAAATACTTTCATCATCTAATAATGTGAAACAATTTTAATGACTTGAGCTAAAAACATATAACACAGTAAATTTAAGAAATTCTTATACTTTTTCCGTTTCAAAAACAATGATCTTCTTTCTTTTTTAATTTGTTTCAAAAAGATTAACTTTTTTTTTCTTTTTTTAGTAATATTTTAATTCCAGTTTTCCACGTGGTATGTTTAAGGCTACTAGATCAAAGGGCAATTTTGTACATTTAACCTGACTTTAATTTAGGACCACAAGATACAAAATTCTTTTTTATATTCTTAAACTCCGTGTCAAGTCAAATCAAAGCATTTTTTGTGAAACGGATAGAGTATTTATTAGAGAAAATGCACAAGTACCACATCAACCTATGTGCGAATCTCATATACACACTTATACTATACTAACGTCATATTACCCCCTGAACTTATTTTATAAATAATTTTTTATCCTTTTTCGTCTACATGGCACTATCTTGTAGGCCCTGCGTGTGTTGACATTTTTTTCAAGCTAATGCCACGTAAGCCGAAAGGGGTAGAAAATTATTTATATAATAAATCCAGGAGATAATATGACCTTAGTATAGTATAAATGTCTCTCTAGAATTCGGACATAAATTGAGAATAAACTTATGTATTTTTCCTATTTATTACTTCGTAAGTAATGTTATCAGTTTAAAATGGAAACATATATATAGTGTGCTCATGATATCCAACAACTAATTCAAATTGACAAGGTCTCCTATATACCTTGCTAAGGTATTATATATATCTATATATCCAATGTAGATCCACTATTTAGTATTTTAGGCTAAAGTAGCTTACCGATCAGTGATGTACTCAAATCCTTTAATTGCTAATAATGAAATTTAGATTTTTGTAAAGGAAAAATAGTATATAATAGCAAAGTAATAACCTAAAATAAATGGAGTAGCTAGGGTTTGATTTAATTGTGCTTCATAGCAAACGTTTGCAAAAATTTGTCAGGCGCCTCTCTCCCAAATATCTCGCTCGCCACTCTCCTCCAATCTCTCGCTCGCTTCCTCACTTTTTATACAAACACAAATGTATAAAAATTATTTCTAATTGTATAAAGCAGAGAAAATTGTATAAATACATATATTTTTGTTCCCCTCTTCCAGATCTCGCTCGTCACTCTCTCAAATCTCACTCGCCACCCTCATCTTTCTCACTTATACAAACAGAAGCAAAATGTATAAATTTCGTTTCTTTTTTGTATAAAGCGTGAGAAAATTGTATATACACATGCAAGTACATATATTTTCGTCCTATACACTTATAATTATACAATAAAAATACTCCCATGCCCAGTTTCTTTTGCCTTTCTCTTTTTGTCGTTTTATACAATTTTCAAATTGTATCTAATTTCTCTCTTTCTCGTTTTATACAATTCGATTCAATTGTATATTCCTTGTCAAGTCTCTTTTGTCTTTTTCTCTTTCTCATTTTATACAAATTCAAATTGTATATAATCGTTCTATACACTTATAATAATACAATTCGTTTTATACACTTCATTTTTATACAGTTCTCTGCCCAAATGTCTTTCTCTTTCTTGTTTTATACACTTCATTTTATACAATTTGCTTCAACTGTATATGTATAGCGAATTATACAGTTTCTATGTTTGCTATGGAACGCAATTATGCAAACTTTGTTATAGCATACAAATATGAATTTTTTATTTGCTATATGTGAAAGTTGCCCTTTTTTAATGCTAAATAATCCTCTCAAAATAGTCTACATATGACGATAGTATATCATAAAAAAATATTTAAAATTATATTGGGAGTTTTTACTCATAATTTGTAAATTATACTTTTGGTGAGCGCTCACAAATATCTAAAGCATATTGATATTCTGAGTTTTTATGATATAGGACAATTTTATATCAGACCTATGTATATAAGGATCATTTTTAAATTTTAGAAAAAATCTTACAAGTGACTATATTTCTTTATAATATGATTTCGAAATAGATATAAAGGAATTTCATGAAAATAATGCATATGAAATATTGTGACAATATGGTGGAATAAACACTCAAGAATCATCAATGAATATGAAACACAATATGTATTTCAATAATAGGATTCAACAATTGAAAGTTAGAGTCAGAGAATTTGAATTCATAAAATTTGGTAATTCTACTTTTGATTTTACTAACTGAAATTATAGATGTAGGGTATAAGAATGAACCAGGGTGAATCCACATGGTCTCGAGGGGCTTCACCTGAACCCCCTCGATAAAAAATTACAATGTATATCTAAAGTAATTTTTCAATATTTCTGTATATATATATATATATATATTTTTTGAAACCCCTCAATAACAAAGAGAAGGTGATGATGTAGTGGCAAGTCCTTCTGAAATTAGTTTTGAGTCACTGGTTTGAATCCCACTGAAAGCATTTTATTTTTTTCAGTTTTTTTTTAGTCTGTAGTTTAATTTTTCATTTTTAGTGTTCTTTTACTTTAAAAAACGTGTTAAAAGTGTGATTTTAACCCAAAAAAGAAAATTAATGTTTCCATTTCTAAAATCTTATTTACACATTGATTTTTTTATTTTTCGAACCTCTTAAATAAAAATCTTAGATCTACCACTGAAATGAATTATGTTACATGCTCATAGAAGATAATAAATTGAAAGGAAAAACTATTGATGGATTTGCTTGAACAATATCCTAGATGCATGATTGACTTGCTTAAGAGAACTTGCTCTTGAATTGAGCTGGAAGACAAACATGGATTGTAGTGCATTGGTGAAAATACTTCACCCTTAACTAGAGGTCTCAATTTCGAGTCCTGGGTATGAAAAAAATGCCGTTGGGAGCGCCAGGAGCGGCTCAACGTAATTGGGGGCCTAAAGCGAAATTTCATTTCGTGGCCTAATATATAATACACTTTATATACGTAATTATTCAAAAAAAAAAAATTTACACTATTTTGATGGAAATTATTAGTACTTAGTATTATTTTTTCAGTTACTAGTTTTAGGTAAAATTTTATCAACTCAACATTGAAAAACATCCTTTAAGTGATGTAATTATTATATGTACTAGTATACGTGTCAGCATATTGCGCAAATAATTTAAAATGTAATAATTTTATAATAAATTTAAAAATTAATAAAATGTGTTATGTATTATGCACTTAATAATATAATTAATCTATTATTATAATAATAATATGATAATAATACAAATCATTACCTTACTTATTTGAGCACATTAAATTAAATTAAATGACTTTGTATTGCTATATAGTTCAAGATAGAATTTAATACTTCCAGATGTAGATATGGATATATATTATTATATTAAATTAAAAAAATTTAAACTTCATTTATTGTAAATTATTTTCCAATTTTAAAATGGATAATTGTAACGACCATTTGATTGTTTTGGGGTACTAGAAATTTTATTACATAAAAGACGCTTTTGATAGAATTTAAATTGATGTTTTGGATTATTCGTAGCTACAATTATAAAATTAATAGGGTATTTTAAATAAATTATTTAATTGGTGATTAAAGAAGATAACATTAAAATTAAAAATGGATCATTTTTACCATTTTTTATTATTAGTTATTTATAATAATTAGGGCAAAGAATTAATTTGCTAAACAAAGAAAAAGACAAACGGAAGAGGAGAACAACGAAAAGGCGTCACAATGTAAAATGACGACATAATTGTCGAGGTAAAAACGCATATGTATATGTAAATTTTATTAATAATATAGATATAGAATTTATTATTATTATATTTTATATGGGCGGATTGTGTTGCATATAGTTGCAGTGCATATAAGATTGTTTCTTTTGAATAGTGAAGAAAGAGTAGTGGATATATTTATATATATTTGAATAGGTGGAAATCATATTATTGTTTTAATATTATTTGAGTAGGATAAGAAGTAGTTAAAGTCGATATTGTTGAGGTTGCATGTTGTTACTGCAATGTGTATTTGTCTTGTGAAATTGTGGAATGGACAATTGTTAAGTAATTAGTGGTCATTAATTATTCAATAATTAGGAGTTATGAATTGGAAATCATAAGATACTTTAGAATTAAAATGGTAGCCATCAATTTCATTTATCATGTGTTTGCTGCCACTGGTTACCGTGGCTTCAAACGTGAATGATTAATATTTTTCTATCATATTATAAATTAAATTTTAACATATTGTGATAGGTAATTAAATATAAAGTGTAGTATATTATATGAATTACATAAAAGTTATGCTAATGGGAGGAATTAAGGTTTACTTAGGGAATTTTTGGGTCTAGGCTAGACATAGAATAATATGGATGGTTATAGGCTTGTTAACTTACAAATTATGCATATATATTTGATAGATTGAAAGGTTCAAAGCATTGAGGAAAGGAAAAGCATTGAAGAAGTAGTTGTTTGACTTTGTTTCTTCGGTGGAGGTAGGTTATGGTTTATGCTATTTGATAGTAAACTCTTTATATAGATTAATATGCATTGAATGATATTTTGTGAAGTTTTATGTGTACTTGATTGTGTGGTTGTGTTGCTTGATTGTGTGTTTTAAGTTTGGTCTGAAATCCTGAGACCATGGAATTTATATTATTGAACCATCTTTATCGAAGTGATGCCTTGAATAAAGAAGGCTTGATAAATATTATCAATAAATTAAAAGTAATGATAATAAATGATTAATTAATGATATTATTGGATCGAAGTGTCACGTTCTGACACGGTATTCTTGGATCGAAGTGTTAGGTTCCGACACAGTATAATTGAATCGGAGTGTCACTTTCTGACAGGGTATTTTTGGATTGGAGTGTCACGTTCCAACACAGAAACATTAAAGGAAAAGAATATTGAATTAATTTATTGTACTCAATCTCAAAGAACCAATTTTCCAACGAACATGGTGTCGAGGCATGAGCCCTCGTGTGTGCTTGATATTGTGATTAATTACGTACTTGCTTCAGTAGTCACTTATTCATGTTGTTTGTTGCTTCTCACCTATTAAGTACTATAGTTAATTTTATACTATTATTCAGTGTCTATTAGTTACTATTTTGGTTTTACCGATGATACTTACTCAGTACATGTTGCCTCGTACTGAGCCCTACTTGTATTTTTCTTTTTTTTCCTTATGTGGAGTGCAGCAAGTGTACCACAAATTTGAATCGCCCGCAGCTCTATCAAGTCTCGGCATATTAGGTTCAAGGGTGAGCTATTCATTCAAGTTTGGGTTGGATTCTCTCAGTCATTACCTGATGTCCTTAGTTTTCAAACATTAATTACTTTATTTCATTTTTTTTTGGTGTCTTCGATACCCTTAGACTTAGTAATTGAAGATTAGATGTCCTTGTTGTGATGACTTTCAGGTTTTGGGAAAAGATATTTAGTAAGTTTTTTAGCTTCCACATGATGCTTGTAGTTTGTATGTTGGGATTTGGATTCCTTGGTTCGCCCACCTAGGAGGTTAAGTGTGGGTGCCGTTCACGACTCATTTTGGATCGTGACAAACTTGGTATCAGAGCGTTAGGTTCGTTGATCTCATCACCCAAGGACAGGTCTAAGTATAGTTTTGCAGAACGGTATGAGGACGCCTTTACTTATCTTCGAGAGGCTATAAGACTTTAAGAAAACTTCATTCCTTCTTTCTTTCGTGCTACTACTTGAGTCCAATTGGTATCTAGGTGGCACAAACTGATGTCTAACTTCTTCACTCTATTTCGCATGTGATTAGTATTAGAGTAGTAGAATTGAAACAGCAACACCAGCAAGAGAGTATGCATTCATAAAAATATATATTTTTCCACGATTCACTATAGATATGCAATTTCTAGTGACTAGTATGATCTTTTTATGTTCTTAAAGTCGAAATCCCTATTATTTATGGATACTGATTATGAAAATGTTGATGATTTTCTTAGTATTTGTTATGTGAGTTGTTTCATAAGATGGATATGGTAGAGTGATGGAACATTGAGTTTCTGACTTACTAATTTTGGGATGATGCGAAAATGTGGTGGTAGTCTCATGTTGAGTCTTGCCGGTAATGACGCTACCTATAACTTGGGTAGCATTTTCTGGCTTCTTCATGGAGATATATATTCTACGGATCTTAATGGATATGAGGTAGAAGGGGTGAAACAATATGACTTTGTCAAGGTGACAACATTGAAAAAGTTTGTAAGGGACGGCTAGATAATGAATATCATTACATTGGAAAATATAATAAAGTTCTTATCAGATATATGGGTTGCTTAGTGAATAATGAAATTTTGTTGAGTCAATTGAAGGCAGAATTTCTACTACGATTTTATAGATTAAGTGTATATAAAAAAGGGTCATGATACTACTACTACACTAATATCGATGGTTACTTGGTTAAAGTTAGGAAGTGTGTTATTTTTGCTATTGAATTGGCCTAAAAAGTAAAGTAAATTGTTTGGGCTGGAGAGAGAACATATTTGATAATGTTTTGCAATTATTCAATGGGTAGAAATATGTGGGCTATTTGGGTATGATCTTATCGATAGGTATGATGTATTCTAGTGAGGTATCTAACGAACTTTCATGCTACGGTACTAGTGTTATGTAGAAACGAGTACATCGATTGTCAAGTGTGAATACTAACTACTTAAGAAATAATTAGTGGTTGATATGGTTAGATAATGAGATTCGGTATTGCTTTCATAATTGAGAACCAACTCGTTATTACTACAGACACTTGAATTGCATTATTTTTAAGAAATATTTTGGCGGTGGATCTTTGGTACAATACTAATATATTTAGGTTGTGAAATGTATCTTGACGGTTCTGAATGAGGACTGACAATTTTATCTTAAGCTTCAAAAGGTAGATTGAAACTAGGATGACAAACTTGTATGGAAATAAAATCCTATTGAGTATACTTGGGTGAACTCAATTGAAGATTTTAGTAACAAAATGCTTATAAAATTGAGTTAGTCCCTTAAATTTTATTGGTCTACCTGAGTTTAAAGTGTCATGTTGAGGAAAAGGTTCACTTCTTGATGATGAAAAGGTCTAGCTAAGAATGATGGTAAAAAGAGAAAGTGATATATGACCTACATGATTTATGTTTGTTGTACTAGTCTTGAAAACTCTCATTTAGAATCAGTTTTAGTGGCAACAAGTCTTGAAAGTGTTTCAATGGTTCTGATATTGAATAAAGTGTTTGCTTAAGAATTGGACACTAGGCCTAATCCTATTTAAAAAAGGATTGAAATTATTCTCTTTATTTGATTTTGATTCTACTAGAAAAGGTTTGGAATTGTAATAATATTTGTGGTTAATTTTGACTTTCTAAGGAAAAGCAAAAATGTATAAATAGAAGATGTTCTTGAGAAAATTGAACTACTCATTAGTATTTTCCTAGAAAGACATTAGAACACAAGAGAGGTTTTGAGAGCTTTCAATAAGAGAAAAGAGAGCAGAGAAGAAAAAGATTTATTTTGTTGCATACCTTTTCTTCGACCAGCAACCTTCAGATCATGTTTCTCAATTAACTAACCGTTGGATCGGGCTAAAATTTGAACTATATATTCCTGACATTTTAGTGTTTGTTTTGAACGGTGGAGATTGGATTTAAATATCCGCAAGATCATGTTTTTAGATCCTGAAGAGCAGTGCATTTGGATGGTCCTTGCATTAAAATTGTAGAGGCATTGTATTTATAATGTGTATTATGAGATGTTTTAGTATAGTATTTAATAAGAGGAATATTAATTTAAGACAGTGGAGATTATTAGAGTTCTCAAAAATGATGGAGTGACTATTGTTTATCATTTTGGCAGAGTGAATGTGGTAGTAGATTCTTAGGTTGAAAGACAGTGTGTCTAGGTAGTTTGCCAAATGGTAGTAGATTCTTAGGTTGAAAGACAGTGTGTATAGGTAGTCTACCTTTGGCACACGCGGGATGAGTGTAGCCCTCAAATATAGGTGAGGCAATAATATTTGTTTGATTGCAAGGGCTAAAGAGGTATCTTCAATAGGTTGAGACTTGAGTTCAAAGACGTGCGGTGTCATATATTATACAATGGCTATTGTAATAGTGTCACGGGCTTTATAATATTGACAAAAATTATAGAAGATGACTTAAGAAAGGAATTGTAAACATTGAGCTCGAGTGTGATGATAAGTTCTCTTGTGGTTTTTAGTTTGTTAATGACTACATTTGGATTTTTAGTTAAAAGTATGATAAGATCTATGAAGAGGTGATCAATGATAAGTTAAGGTACATAACTTCACAAAAATCTTCAAGGTATGAGCTATGTTGATATAAAAGGAGATAAAGTTATAGATTTACATTTGAGTTTTTTATTATAAGTCTGAATTAATGGTGGTATGCTTATCACATTTAGTATGGACCATATGGAAGGACTTATGCATAATTTGAGTCGAAAATTTGGTTTCTTTTGATTGCTAAAGGGCTTCCCGTAATATTTTGATTTAAATGCTAACATAAAAATGTCAAGGATTTTTTTACCAAAGAATAATATTGGTAAGCGAGTCATCAAAAAATAGTAAGAGTATGATATGTTGAAGGGTTGAAATATTTAGAACTTTACACAATGAGAAGAATTTGAAGGTAAAAAAAAAGTGAAAGAATAAGACCTCTTGTATAAACCCTTGTGGTGATAATAATTTTATCTCGATGAAAAGGTATTATCAAATTCAAAATTATTGATATTGGCTTTTGGAAACTCATATTTTTTATGAAATGCTTAAATAGGAAGAGAGAGAGCCAGAGTTTGAACATGTATTTGATAAGAATACTTAATACTAAAGATGACTTAGGAGTAAGGTAGACGATCTATATGGTTATAATGTTTTGTTAGTATTAATAGTGTTGATTTAAGTGAATGTGGATTTTGATAAATCAAGTATGTGTGCAATTCTTATAGGGAGTAAATTAGTGATTGTGGGTAGCTAGAAAATCAAAAAGATAGAGTCAGTTAAATGAAAATGTTTGATATAGACACTATGGAAGGAATTATTAGAGATATTCCACCTTGGTTATTTTCGATATGACATATTTAGTGTTGTATTTGAGTGATTCTACATGTACCACTTTGCTTATGAGAATTTATAGGAGAGCTACCATAGAAATTTATAGTTTTTCGATAGACTTAAGATTTATCTCATCATCGGTATTATGTTTTGGTTATGTGTAATGGAATGTGAGAACCGTTGTAGTTTTGTCATTCTTAAGGTTTGATTATAATAGCTACTAATCTAGCATTTTGACAATGTTGTAAGAGGTTATGTATGCTTGGGTGTACCACTCGATGGGTGGTTACTTGATTATTATTTTTTTCTTTGGTTAGATAAGTTTGGTGATGTCTAAAAGATAAAATTGTTATAACTTAAGCTTGTTGAAAGTTTTAGTGTGAGAAGACAATATTGATAAGATCTATGATGGTGTGTGCACTATGAGTGCATGGTGATTGTTTCAATTTAACTACTGATTATAGATTGTATTAGTTTTGAAATTTTGTCATGATTATGTGAGAAAGGATTTCACCAAATAGTTATGCCAAGGTCCTTGAGAACACGTTGAGGATGTGAATACGATTATTGGTGGTTATTGAAAATAATTTTGTTGTTAGTTGAGTTTACATATAACAACAATTCTCAGTAGAGTATTGAGATGACCTCATTTGAGACATTGTATGGAAGTAGGTGTAGATCTCTAGTTGGTTAGGTTGACACTTTTGATACGAGGCCTTGGGTATTAATATTTTGAAAGAGTTGTTGAGACAACTATCCTTTCTTACCCTCACCTTCCTTTGATTCTTCGAGGACGAACGATGGGTAAATTGGTATCTAATGTAACGACACATTTGATTAATTTTGGGTACTAGGACTTTTATTACCTAAAAGACGCTTTTGACAGAATTTAAACGGGTGTTTTTGAACTATTCGTAGATACAATTATAGAATTAATGAGGTAATTTTAATAAGTTATTTAATTGGTGGTTAAAGAAGATAACATTAAAATTAAAAATGGATCATTTTACCATTTTATATAATTGATTATTTATAATAATTAGGACAAAGAAATAGTTTGCTAAACAAAGAAAAAAAATGGAAGAGGAGAACAACGAAAAGGCGGCACAACGTAAAGGGACGACATAATTATCGAGGTAAAAGCGCATATGTATATGTAAATTTGATGAATAATGTAGATATAGTATTTATTATTATTATTATATCTTATATGGGCAGATTGTGTTGCATATAGTTGCACTGCATATAAGATTGTTTCTTTTGTTAAAGGTGGGAATCATATTATTGTTTTAATATTATTTGAGTTGGATAAGAAGTAGTTAAAGTTAATATTGTTGAGTTTGCATGTTGTTACTGCAATGTGTATTTGTTTTGTGAAATTGTGAAATGGACAATTGTTAGGTAATTAGTGGTCATTAATTATTCAATAATTAGGAGTTATGATTTGGGAATCATAAGATACTTTAGAATTAAAATGGTAGCCATCAATTTCATTTATCATGTGTTTGATGTCATTGGTTACTGTGGCTTAAAACTTGAATAATTAATATTTTTCTATCATATTTTATATCAAATTTTAACATATTGTGATAGGTAATTAAATATAAAGTGTTGTTTATTATAGTAATTACATTAAAGTTATGCTAATGGGAGGAATTTAGATTTACTTAGGGAATTCTTGGGTCTAGGCTAGACGTAGAATGATATGGATGGCTATAGGCTTGTTAACTTACAAATTATGCAATTATATTTGATAGCTTGAAAGGTTCAAAGCATTGAGGAAAGGAAAAGCATCGAAAAGTAGTTGCTTGACTTCGGTTCTTCGGTGGAGGTAGGTTATGATTTATGATATTTGATAGTAAACTCTTAATAGTGATTAATATGCATTGAATGATATTGTGAAGTTTTTTGTGTACTTGATTGTGTGGTTGTGTTGCTTGGTTACGTGTTTTAAGATTGGTCTGAATTCCTAAGAACGTGAAATTTATATTCTTGAACCCTAATTTATCGAAGTGATGCCTTGAATAAAAAAGGCTTGATGAGATATTATCAATGCATTGAAAGTGATGATAATAAATGATAAATTAATGATATTATTGGATCAGAGTATCACTTTCCGACACGGTATTCTTGGATAGGAGTGTCAGATTTTGACACGGTATAATTGGATCGAAGTATCACGTTCCGATACGGTATAATTGAATCGGAGTGTCACGTTCCAATACGATATTCTTGGATAGGAGTGTCACGTTCCGACACAGAAACATTAAAGGAAAAGGATATTGAATTAATTTAATGTACTCAATCTCAAAGAATCAATTTTCCAACGAACGTGGTGTGGAGGCATGAGTCCTCGTGTGTGCTTGATATTGTGATTAATTACGTACTTGCTTCAGTTGTCACTTATTCATGTCGTTTGTTGCTTCTCACCTATTAAGTACTATAGTTGATTTTATATTATTCAGTGTATATTAATAACTATTTTGGGTTGGCCGATGATACTTACTCAGTACATGTTGCCTCGTACTGAGCACTACTTGTATTTTTTTTTTTTGATTTCCTTATATGGAGTGCAACAATTGTACCGACAAAATTGAATCGCCCTCAGCTCTATCAAGTCTTGGCATATCAGGTTCAAGGGTGAGTTATTCATTCGAGTTTAGGTTGGATTCTCTCAGTCATTAACTGATGTCCTTAGTTTTCGTACTTGAATTACTTTATTTCATTTATTTTGGTGACTTTGATACTCTTAGACTTAGTAATTGAAGATTAGATGTCCTTGTTGTGATGACTTTCAGATTTTGAGAAAAGATATTTAGTAAGTTTTTGGGCTTTCGCATTATGATTGTATTTTGTATGTTGGGATTTGAATTCCTTGGTTCGCCCACCTAGGAAGTTAAGTGTGGGTGCCGTTCACGACTCAAAATGAGTCGTGACAATAATATAGAATATTAAACAAAAAAAAAAGTCTGTGTTTTAGTGGCTAAAAATGTGGTGTTGTCAAGGATAACATTAATTAGTTAGTTTTAAAATTTTAAATTCCAAATTAATTATTCAAGCAATATTAATAACGTTTTATATAATCAACAAAAAGCAAACATAATAATATTCGTTTGTTTCTCTAGCGGCACAATCCTAAACTATGTCATCATTATTTGTACATGTAATTATGTGATTGATATTTTGTGGAGATATAGTTACAAATAAAAAGGCTAAATTTATTTTTGTTTTACATTTGTATTTTTTAAAAGGTGGGAATTTTTTTAAATAAATTAAAATGGTACGATTATGTTGTTTTTTTGCGTTTAAGATTAAAATATTTTCAGATTTTAATATTTTAGATTTCAATATTTAGATTAATTTTTTAATTAAATATGAATTATGCTTTGAAAGACTCCACCGTGCATAACTGCATAAGTATTCTTCTCATTTAAAAAAAAAATTATAATATTTTTAATTCAAATTTCAAATTTCAATTAATTTAGTTAATAATTCGATATGAATCATGTTTAAAAAAACTCCATCATACGTGAAATAGTTATTTTAACCACATACTTAGAATTAGTTAGTTAATAATTTTTTTGTTTCTTTCTAATTTTATCTTTCTTCTCTAGTTTTGTGTAAATTAGGAAGTGTTCTTATCATTTATTGCATTGTTTAAACTAATAATTTAGTAAATATATTCTTATCTTCTTCTTTTTTTTAAATCTTGAAGGTCTTTACCAAATTTAATGTAAAAACATATCACTCAAATATCTGCATTTATTTTACTATAGATAAGAAGGTTGTGAAAAGATGGGTAAAACATTTTTTTTACAAAAGAAGAATCACACAAATTACATCATTCAATTCTTACAAATATTCTAAAATTATTAATAATTATAAAAAAAATTATACGTGATTAATTTTAAACGTTTAAATTTTTTTATTTTGAGGTGTTCTTTTATATATACCATTGTTTTGGAGCTGTTTAAATCATTTAAACAAGGTAGCGGAAAATTGAATGTTATTTTTAAGCACTAAAAACTATATAGTTTTTTAAAATTGATAAAGCATTTTTATACTCAAAATATTCTTGTATTCTATACATTTTCATTTCATTTATAGAAAATATTAAAGTATCATATTGATGACTAGTATGTCTATATACTTGTTCCATTTCGAAAATTGCTCTATCCATATGAAATAAAGCCCTTTTATGCTTCCAAGCTCTTTTTCTTAGCTATGCAAAGATTTTTTGTAGAAATTTCATTTTTATGTTAAGATATGTATGTATTATGCAAACAACATGATAAGTTAATATTAGATATTAACATGAGATATTCAAATATTTATTGATTCCCCATAGGTACTAAGTAATTTTTCTTAATGTCTAAGTTAATTATAAGTACATATAGTATATTTGTAAATTTAATAATATTTTAAAAAAAGTTTGCGTGTATACCTTTCTTCTCTTTTGTCGATCAATAGTCTTTATCACTACCGCAGTACTTCTCCCTATAGGCCATGAACAATGTTTCACCCTAACGACCTCAGTCTTTGGCTACTCTGTTACTGTTCCTCCCTGAGGCTGAAGATTGCAACCTTCACTTACGACTATTAATGAAGTTTTAAGAAAAAGGATATAAAAATCAACTGTTTATTTCATATTTTTAGTTTTACATACAGACTATAATATACTTATATAATACTCACAACATTAAGGAAATTACTTTTTCTTGACGGGAGAAGTTACTACTCTCTAACACTCATACTTTTCAAAGGTACCTAACATTTTCTAAGATTATATATATATATATATATATAAAAAGAGAGAGAGAAATTTTATTTTATATCGTTAATACATTCGATATAATGATTATGACCCTTCATATAAAATTCAAACATTGTAAAGTCTGAAAGTCATTAAAAAAAGTCTTAAGTTAATATTCAACAAAAGAAGTATGAAATTCATATTGTAAATTGTAAAATATATTTATTAAATAAAAAACCTTAATAAATTCGAATAAAAGTAATTTAGCGCCAGAAAAAAAGAGGCAAACAATTCTTCTTTTTTTAAAAAAACGTATATATTTTGAAGATTCTACTAACATGTTCTTTCTTGCCTTTATTATTATTTACATTTAGATTATAGAATATAGATTTCTTTCAATTTAATTTGAAAACAATAAAAACTCTCTCTGTACTTTATAGATTTTAGGTCTATTTAAAAAATATTTAATGCTATAAAAATTCTTTGTAAGCAATTATTTAAAAATACACATATAAATAAAAGAGAAATTATTAATCTTAAAAATACATGTACAAAGACACATAACAATTAACATTATTCTTTGAGCTTATATTTGATGAAGATTCTACTAGCATGTTTTTTCTTGTCTTTATAATAATTTAGATTTAGATTATAGATCATAGATTTTTTTCAATTTAATTTGAAAGCAATAAGAACTCTCTCTATGCTAAAGATTTTAGGTTTATTTCAAAAATATTTAAAGCAACAAAAATTCTTTGTAAGCAATTATTCAAAAAATACATATATATAAAAGAGAAATTATTAATCTTAAAAATACATGTACAAAGACATATGACATTATTCTCTGAGCTTATAATCTTAAAAATACATGTACAAAGACACATAACATTATTCTCTGAGTTTATATTTGATGAAGATTCTACTAACATGTTTTTTATTGTCTTTATAATAATTTAGATTTAGATTATAGATTATAGTGTTTTTTTCAATTTAATTTGAAAGCAATAAAAACTCTATCTGTGCTTTATACATTATAGATTTATTTCAAAAATATTTAAAGCAACAAAAATTCTTTGTAAGCAATTGTTCAAAAAATACATATATAAATAAATAGAGAAATTATTAGTCTTAAAATACATATGCAAAGAAACATAAAATTATTATTTGTCGTGTTCATAGGAAATAAAAAAAGAAAGTAGGTAAAATATCTAAGCATCTTATATCATATCATTCTTGAAATCCACAACAATATTTATCAATGGTTTCAATTATGACATTCTTCAGTCGTAATTTTTTATTTTTCATTCACATTGTCTTTCTTTGTTTCTTTATAGTTGTCTGAGCACTAATTATTAATCATTCTGTTGTAATACACACTTACCTATATACAATTTATTTCAAAAAATTAAAACCTCAAATCAAAAACGCTAATTACTATTTCATTTTGATAAAGAAAGAAAAATCTAAAAATATATGACTTGATAAAATGAAGTTTATGAGTTTTTTTTTTATCTAATTAAGAGTAAATCTCCTTTTACAATTCCATATGAGAAGTTTAAAGTTAATTAAATTTCAAAGTGATCAGTTATATTTGATTTAGGACTTTATATAATTTTTGAATAATTAATACATCTGTAGCTTAAAATTCAAAATTCGAAATGAATTGGTTAATACTTATCTAATCCTAGTTTCTAGCAACATGACAAAGATGTTTTTTAAAACTCCCTATTTAATTGAATAAATATTTTTTTTCAATAAATATTAATTTGTATTTGAATATTGTGATTTTGTAAGCGTATTTTGTAATTATTTTTTAGTCTTTGAATTTTTATATATGTAGCTATATATACGTAACATTTTGTAGTGTTTGCAATTTCTTGCCCTTTTTTTTGCAATTTTAAAAGTTAAGAAATTAGATATAGATATATAAATATATAAACTACCTTTTAGATAATATTAATTACTAATATATTTCTTTGATACAAAATCCATATAATTTTTATTAGATAATAATAAATATTTTTATTACTATTATTATTATTATTATTATTATTATTATTATTATTATTATTATTTTACTATAAATAAGAATGTTGTGAAAAGATAGTTAAAAAATCCACAAAAGAAGGGAAGCACACACGTTACAGCACTATATTTAAAATTATTTTTAAATAAAATAATAATTTATTATTTAATCCTATTACATGTAATTAATAATTTTAATTATTTTTAAAGTGTTATAAAACTATAGAATAAGAAGAAGAAACTAGAGAGAAAAGAAGAGAAGACTTGTTATTTATCTTGATGAATGAATTTACAATGAAGAGAAACAAGAGAAATCTAACTTGGTCCCCAAGTAGGACTCTTTAACCCATATCCTAAAAAAGGACTCCACATGATAGACATTCACTATAATACAAATACTTCATAACACTTTCCTTGAATGTCTAATTCATAGATGATGTGTCTCGTCAAAAACCTTACTAAAAAAACTTTAAGAAAAAAAAAACTCTAGTAATACGCATCTAGGCTGCCTCATTAAAAACCTTACAAGGAAAACCCAGTGGGACAAAACCTCGTAAGGGAAAAAGAGTACAACGCGTATTAACTCCCCCTAATGAGAACATCAATCCCGAGACTTGAATCTTCGCATTCTAAACTTGTGCACCATCTTCTTGAAAGTTGCAGTTGGTAGAGACTTGGTGAATAGATCAGCCACATTGTCACTTGAACGAATCGGTTGCACATTTATATCCTCATTCTTTTGAAGTTCATGTGTATAGAAATAACTTCGGTGAAATATGCTTTGTTCTATCTCCTTTTATGAATCCTCCCTTAAGTTGTGCTATGCATTCTGCATTATCTTCATATAAAGTGGTGGGTACTTTATCACATTCCAAACCACATTTCTCTCGAATGAGATGTATCATAGACCTTAACCACACACATTCTCTACTTGCTTCATGAATAACTATTATTTCAGCATGATTAGATGAAGTGGCTACGATGGACTGCTTTGTAGATCTCCAAGATATGACAGTCCCCTCACATATAAACACATAGCCTGTTTGGTATCGAGCTTTGTTTGGATTAGATAAATATCTTGCATCAGCATAACCAACAAGATTTGAGCTATAATTAACAGAATAAAATAAGCCCATATTAGTTGTCCCTTTAAGATATCGCAAAATGTGTTTGATCTCATTCCAATGTCTCCTAGTAGGAGCAGAACTATACCTTGCTAACAAGTTAACGGCAAAAGCTATATCAGGCCTTGTAGTATTAGCAAGATACATTAGTGCACCAATTGCACTAAGATATGGTACTTCAGAACCAAGAATTTCTTCATCATTTTCTTGAGGTCGGAATGGATCCTTATTCACATCAAGTGAACGAACAACTATCGGAGTACTTAATGGATGCGCTTCATCCATACATAATTTTTGCAACACTTTTTCTGTGTAGGCAAATTGATGAACAAAAATACTATTTTTCAAATGCTCAATTTGCAAACCAAGACACAATTTTGTCCTTCCCAGATCTTTCATCTCAAATTCATTCTTTAAATAATCAATTGCCTTTTGAAGCTCGATTGGAGTTTCAATAAGATTTATGTCATCAACATAAATAGCAAGTACAACAAATTCCGATATTGTTTTCTTTATAAAGACACATGGAAAAATTGCATCATTTGTATAACCTTCCTTAATTAAATACTCACTAAGACGGTTATACCACATGCGCCCAGATTGTTTCAAACCATATAATGATCTTTGCAATTTAATTGAATACATTTCTCGAGATTTTGAATTACATGATTTAGACATCGCAAATCCTTCAGAAATTTTCATGTATATCTCATTATCAAGTGATCCATAAAGGTAGGTTGTAACCACATCCATAAAATGCATTTCAAGTTGCTCATGGACTGTGAAACTAATGAGATAACGGAATGTTATTGCATTCATAAGGGGTGAGTATGTCTCTTCATAGTCGATGCTAGGCCTTTGAGAAAATCCTTGTGCCACAAGGCGTGCTTTATACCTTTGTATTTCATTTTTCTCATTTCTTTTTCGCACAAAATCCATTTGTAACCAACAGGTTTAATACCATTAGGTGTTTGAACTATAGGTCCAAAAACTCCACGCTTGCCAAGTGAATTCAACTCTGATTGAATTGCTTCTTGCCATTTTGACTAATCATTTCGTTGTCGACATTCTATAACAGATTGAGGTTCATGATCCTCATTATCTTGCATGATATTTGTTGCAACATTATATGCAAAGACATAATCAACCACTATTTCTGATCGATTCATATTATTTTCAACATCTCTTAAATTTATGGATAGTTCATTATTTCTTTGAGTTTCAAGTTCATTGATTCTTTCATGAATATCATACTTATTAAAATTTTGAACTTCCATATGAGATTCTTTCATAGTGTCATCTTGACATTTAATCTTTCTTTTTCTAGGATTTTGATCCTTAGACCCCAATGGTCTACCACGCTTTAGGTGTGTTTTTGACTCATTAGCTATGACACTAGTGGATGGTCCTTTAGGGACATCAATTTGAATTGGGACATTCTCTGTAGGAATATGTGACTTAGTAATCCTTTTCAAATCTATAAATGCGTCTAGCATTTGATTTGCAATTTTCTGCAGATGAATAATCTTTTGTACTTCTTGTTCGCAAGTAGAAGAATATGGATCAAGATGAGACAATGATAAATTTTTCCACAAAATTTCTCGTTTTATTTCACTATTCTCTCCCCCTAATTCTGGGGAAACTGTCTCATCAAACCGACAATCTGCAAATCTAGCAGTAAACATGTCTCTAGTCAATGGTTCAAGATAGCGTATAATGGAGGTGACTCAAACCCAACATATATTTCTAACCTTCTTTGAGAGCCCATCTTAGTGCAGTTTGGTGGTGCCACAGGCACATGTACAACACTTCCAAAAAATCTTAGATGGGATATATTAGGTTCTTGACCCATAACCAATTGCAATGGAGAAACCTTATGATAACTTGTCGGTCTGAGACGAATAAGTGTTGCAGCATGCAAAATTGCATGTCTCCACACAGAAATGGGCAACTTAGTTTTCATTACCAATGATCTTGCTATTAATTGCAAATGTTTAATTAATGACTCAGCGAGACCATTCTGAGTATGAACATGAGCAACGGAGTGTTCAACTCTTATCCAATTGCTAAACAATAATCATTAAACGATAAGTATGAAAACTCTGCAGCATTATCAAGACGAATGGACTTAATCTGATTATCAGGAAAGTGTGCCCTTAACCTTATTATTTGTGCCAATAATTTTGCAAATGGCAAGTTACGAGATGACAATAGGCACACATGAGACCATCTAGAAGAAGCATCTATTAGAACCATAAAATGTCTAAATGACCCATTAGGTGGGTGAATAGGTCCACAAATATCCCCATGTATATGTTCTAAGAACGCAGGGGACTCAATCTTAACTTTCATTGGTGATGGTCTCACAATCAACTTGCCTTGATAACAAGCAGTACAAGAAAAATCACCATTTAAAAGAACTTTTAGGTCTTTTAGTGGATGTCCATTCGAATTTTCTATAATTCGTCTCGTCATTATTGATCCAGGATGTCCTAGACGATCATGTCAAAGTACAAATGTATTAGAATCAGTAAATTTCTTATTTACTATAAAATGTGCCTCAATTGCACTATTTTTTGTCCAATACAAGCCAGAAGATAAAGCAAAGAACTTTTCTATAACACATGTCTGCCCAGAGACATTTTTGTGATACCAAGATATTCAAGATTTATTTCATCCATTGATTGGATATGATAACCATTTTCACGGATATCTTTAAAACACAACAAATTTCTCTTAGATTTTGGAGAAAACATAGCATTATTAATGATGAGTTTAGTTCCCTTGGGCAAAATTACAATGGCTCTTCCAAAACCCTCAATCATATTAGTACTACCAAAAATTGTAGTAACATTTATTTTACTCATACTTAAATGAGAAAAATATTTCTTATTTTTTAATATCGTATGTGTTGTACCAGAATCAATCAGACAAATATCTTCATATTTCGATAATATGTTCTTAGAATTATCCATATCTTCACATGAAATGACATACACAAAATAAATATATATTAAATATTAGTGTTGTCAAAAGGGTACAATATATTCAAAGGAATAAATTAATAATTAAATATTAGAAATTGAGCTTTAATTTATTGTTTCCTCTAAGTCAAAAACGAGTTGTTAGGAAAATAAAATTAAATTATTATTTTATCCTAAAATAATACAAACACATGATAAATCGTAGTTAATATCAGAATTTATGTTTTTAACATTAGACGAAGTTAAAGACCTAATATAATACAAACACGTAATAAAGTTTAGTATATGACTAACTCTATCATATTAGAATCATATAAATAAATCAATGAAAAATATATATTATTTAATTAAGAATTAAGGAACAAGCTAATGAACGACTAAACTAATTTAAAATACTAATACTCATGCAAACAACTATCATCACATGAAATTTATTAATAAATACTACCAAAAAAAATATCACTCTTCCATGTTCACCGAACCATCACCAATTAAGTGATCTATTTTTCCTTCAGGATGTGCGAAGAAATCCGCTACTTCCAAGTGCGTGATGTCAACTTAATTTTCAGAGATAAAATTAGCCTCACGGATTTTTCTCTTTCTTCTTTAGTGATTCTTGATAAAGCTCAACCAAGTGTTTGGGTGTACGACAATCACGTGCATAATGGCCTCTTCCACCACATCGAAAACAACCTTCCCTAGTTGCTTCACGTTTCTCATCCTTTCTTTTTTTTCTTTTTATTTGATGAATGATTAATGCCAGGAATAGAATTACGTTCTTGACCATGATCACGACCACGTCCACGTCCAAGACCACGTCCACTATCACGATTAGGATTGCGACCTTTTTCACGCCTAGCATGGTGGGCGTACGCCTCATTCACTTCAGGAAGTGGTTCAGATCCAGTAGGTCGATTCTCATGATTTTTCAATAATAAATCATTATTTTTTTCGGCCACAAGAAGATGAGAAATTAGTTCAGAATACTTTTTGAAACCTTTCTCTCGATATTGTTGCTGCAAGAGCACATTCGAGGCATGGAATGTGGAGAATGTCTTTTCCATCATATCATTCTCACTAACCGTTTCTCCACATAATTTCAATTGAGAAGTGATTCTGAACATGGCAGAACTGTACTCATGTATAGACTTAAAGTCTTGTAGCCTTAGGTGCATTCAATCATATCGTGCCTTTGGATGTATGACCATCTTCAAGTGGTCAAATATTTCTTTTAGGGTTTTCCACAAAACAAGTGGATCCTTAACTGTCAGATATTCGATTTTCAAAATCTCGTCAAGATGATGACGCAAGAATATCATTGCTCGTGCATAGTTTTGATTTGATGCCTTATTTTATTATTTTATGGTATCTTAAAGACCCATTGCATTAAGGTGGATTTCAACATCCAACACCCATGAGAGGTAGTTCCTGCCCGAACTTTAAAGGATAATGAACTCTAGTTTTGTAAGATTGACCATTAAAATTAAAAACAAAAGAAAAGATAATACCTTTATTAATTATTCAAATCTAACTTTCACTTTTGAGAAATTAGAGTCTCGTGCTGATAACGTGTTATAAAACTATAGAATAAGAAGAAGAAACTAGAGAGAAAAGAAGAGAAGACTTGTTATTTCTCTTGATGAATGAATTTATAATGAAGAGGAGCACTCTATTTATAGGAGAAATCTAACTTGGTCCCCAAGTAGGACTCTTTAACCATATCCTAAAAAAGGACTCCACATGATAGACATTCACTATAATACAAATACTTTATAATAAAAAGTCTATTTTTGTGGTGTTGACACATGATGTTTTTCAGCTCTCCTATTATATGTATATAAATTGTTAACATAGTGCTATAAGTAATAAGTTGATAAATATTAAATATAGATAAGAGTAAGAATTAGAGCTGTCAATATGGGCTAGTCATCCCATCCGGACTAACTTATACAGGTTTCAACATTTTACGGGTCAGGTCAGGCTAGCCCATTTTTTGTTTAGGCCAAAAAATGGCCGGCCCACCCACAAGTATGTGGGCTACAGGCTTGCCAAGTCAGGCCACTTTTTTAAAAGTAAAAATTAGGCAAATCATATAATCTAAGGGACATATTACTTTCTATCCCCTACTCTTTCATTATTTACCATAAATCCCCATTTTATAATATGTCGGACACATAATATTACAGAACGATACTTTAATTAAAGTGTACGGATACTTTAATTTTTTATTTGTTGTTATCAATTACAAAGTACAAAAAGGGATTAAATTAATCCCACGAATTATGCGGACGTTTAAAAAATTTAGCATCCAGTCTGCAAAACCTTTAACCGATTTGGGAAAATTTAAATTTCAAATTGTGATTAACATCAAATTTGTTATTACTGTATACAATAAAGTATCATGATGTGATACATTTAATTTTGTATCAAAATGTAAAATGAAACTTAATATATCTAATTTTATTGTTTTATATAACGCGTAATTATACTAAGCTATATTCATAAGTTATTGTAACGACCTGTTTAGTCGTTTTGAGCAGCAGACTTTATTTCTGGAAAAACTGGCAGAAGCGACGGACCCCACGACGGACCGTCATGGGCACGACGGACCGTCGCAGGGTCTCGTTTCAAAACACTTAGAAAATCTGAAATTGGGTACTAAAAGTCGACTCTCTGAACTTTGTGACGGAATGGCAGGACGGACCGTCACAGGTGTGACGGACCGTCACAGGTGTGACGGACCGTCACAGGTGTGACGGACCGTCACAGACCCTTGGTGGAAATTTGGGTCTCTGAACTCTACGACGACCTGCAGGACGGACCGTCGCAGGCACGACGGCCCGTCATAGGTTGCGCAAATCCCAGGCAGAATCGGATTTCCTTACACGTTTTAAGGGACGTTTTTGGACTATTCCTTCCTTAATTATAGATTTTGTGGGTTTATATTAATAACTCAAATTCTTGGGGGTTAAAAGAGGTAACCCTAAGTTAATTAGTGGGGTATTATTGCCATCTTTTATTCTTAATTATATACTAATTAGGGTAAAAGAAAGAGGATTTGAATAAGAAAATAGAAAGAACAAGAAGGGAGAGAGAGAAACGATCGAGAAGAAGAGGAAAACACCATGCTTTGAGGATTAACTTGCTTGATTTCAATTCTTCGGTGGAGGTAGGTTATGGTTTTCATGCTTTCATAAGTAAACTCTTAATAGTGAATGATATGTATTGGTAGTATTGTAAACCCTACTATATGCTTAATGGTATGTTTGCATGAATATGATTATGTGATTGCGATAAGATAAGCATGCTGAAAATATTGAATCCCAAATCTTGAAAAGAAACTTTAATATACATTATTAATGATGATGCCTTGGAATAGAGAAGGCTTTATGATTTACAGAATGATATTAGTGGATCGGAGTGTCACGTTCCGACACATAGTATTAGTGGATCGGAGTGTCACGTTCCGACACATAGTAATAGTGGATCGGAGTGTCACATACCGACACATGTAGGGGATTGGAGTGTCACGTACCGACACATGTAGGGGATCGGAGTGTCACGTTCCGACACATGTAGGGGATCAGAGTGTCACGTTCCGACACATAGAATTAGGGGATCGGAGTGTCACGTACCGACACAAGAGGAAGAAAGATAATGAATCTTGAAAGATGATAATATACTCAACTTAATAAACTTAATTCCCAAATGAGTATGGCATTGAGGCTTGAGCCCTCATGGATGAACTTGATGGTACTTATTGATGATTATAGTACTTGTTGTTGCTACATGTTGAGTTTTATAGTTGATTTACGATAATATTTGATATATACTGTTCCCTATTTTGAGTTGGCCGATGATATCTACTCAGTACCCGTGTTTTGTACTGACCCCTACTTTTATGTTTTTCTTCTTGTTATTTGTGGAGTGCAGCAAACGTGCCGTCATCTTCGACTCAACAGTAACTCAAGCCAGTCTTCGTCACACCGGATCTTCAGGGTGAGCTAACGCTTCTAGCTTGGACTGGATCTTCTCCTTCATGTCTTGATGCCTTGAACTTCCGGCATGGACTAGCTTCTTATTTATTTTTAGCTTCTTAGAAACTCTTAGAATTAGTAGTTTAAAGTAGATGTTCTTGTGATGATGACTTCCAGGTTTTGGGAATAATAGATATTGAATAATAATAGTTATTGATTTTATTAATGAGTTTAAGTCTTCCGCATTACTTTCTGTTTATATTATATTGAAATGTTAAGGTTTAGATTGGTTGGTTCGCTCACATAGGAGGGTAAGTGTGGGTGCCAGTCGCAACCCGGTTTGGGTCGTGACAAAACTTGGTATCAGAGCATTAGGTTCGTTGGTCTCATCACACAAGAACAGGTCTAGTAGAGTCTTAAGGAACGGTAGGGGGACGCCTTTACTTTTCTTTGAGAGGCTATAAGACTTTAGGAAAATTTCACTCTTTCATTCTTTCTTTCGTGCTACTACTTGAGTCCAATTGGTATCTAGGCGATACGAATTGGTATCTGACCATCTTCACTCTCTTTCGCAGATGGTTAGAACTAGAGCAACGACTACGCCAACACCAACACCGGACAGACAAGAAACAACTGAGCCAGCCACTGGGGCTGTGGCTCGAGGAAGAACAGCGGCAAGGGGCCGTGGTAGAGGTCGTGGGAGGACGTCCTCTAGAGGAAGAGGACGAGCACCGAGCCCATCTGGTACTAGGGAGGTGACTCCTCCACCGACTGAGGAAGTGATAAGAGAGGGGGAGGATGGGGTGAATGAACAAGTGCAAAATGAGGAAATGTCACCCCAACCTACCCCAGAGATGATCAATCAGGTTCTGGCTTATCTTAGCGGGTTATCTGATCAGGGCCAGACACCCTCAGTGTTTTCTGCACCAGCACCTCAGGCTCCGGAGGTACAACATGCGGCTACTATGGCTCCCCGCATGGATGTTCCATTGGAAATAGGCACGTTTCCACGTCTGACTACTGGGCCTATAATGACAAGTGATCAGCATGAACTTTTCAGTAAGTTCTTGAAATTGAAACCTCCAGTCTTCAAGGGTGCTGAATCGGAGGATGCTTATGATTTTCTGGTTGACTGTCACGAGCTACTACACAAGATGGGTATAGTAGAACGGTTTGGTGTGGAGTTTGTGACTTATCAGTTTCAAGGGAACGCCAAAATGTGGTGGCGATCCCATGTTGAGTGTTAACCGACAGAGGCACCACCTATGACTTGGGCCTCATTCTCTAGCTTTTTTATGGAGAAGTATATCCCCCGGACTTTGAGGGATAGGAAAAGGGATGAGTTCCTGAGCCTAGAGCAAGGTAGGATGTCGGTTAATGCTTATGAGGCTAAGTTCCGTGCACTGTCCAGATATGCCACTCAACTCTGTTTCAGTCCTCAAGAGCGAATTCGCCGGTTTGTGAAGGGGTTGAGGTCAGAATTGCGGATTTCGGCCTTACAGATAGCGGCAACGGCAAAATCCTTCCAAGAAGTGGTAGACTTTGTGATAGAAGTGGAAGGAGTGAAGCCAGACGACTTCACCACAACATCGACATCAAAAAGGTTTCGAAAGGGAGGTGAGTTTAATGGTTCTTACACTAGAGGACAGGGTTCGAGAAGTTACTCAGTCCGACCAATTCAGTCTTCACTACAGACTGTAGTTGGGGGACCACCTCAGACCGGTCAACACTTCTCCGAGGGGCCTATGATTGACTCCAGAGAATGTTATGGATGTGGGGAGATTGGACATATTAGGAAAAATTGTCCCAGACAAAGTTATAGACCCCCAATAGCAAGAGGTAGAGGTGGTCATGGTAGAGGCCGTTATTCTGGAGGACGTGGTGGTCGAGGTAATGGTGGTCACCAAAACGGCAGAGGTAAGGGGCAAACTGGGGCCAGTACATCACAACATGGTAGGGGCAACGGACAGACGAACGATAGGGCCCAGTGTTACGCTTTCCCTGGGCGGTCTGAAGCGGAGGCATCGGATGCTGTCATCACAGGTAATCTTCTGGTTTGTGATTGCATGGCTTCTGTATTCTTTGATCCCGGATCCACATTTTATTATGTATCTTCCGCATTTGCTAATGGTCTTAATTTACATTGTGAATTACTTGATATGCCTATTCGTGTTTCTACTCCGGTGGGTGAGTCTGTGGTAGTTGAAAAGGTGTATAGGTCTTGTCTGGTGAACTTTGTGGGGAGCAACACCTATGTAGATTTGGTTATCTTAGAAATGGACGATTTTGATGTGATTCTGGGTATGACTTGGCTTTCTCCGCAATTTGCAATCTTGGATTGTAATGCTAAAACGGTGACGTTAGCCAAGCCTGGGACAGACCCGTTAGTGTGGGAGGGTGACTACACTTCCAATCCGGTCCGCATCGTCTCCTTTCTTCGTGCTAAGAAAATGATTAGTAAAGGGTGTTTAGCTTTCTTGGCATATCTCAAGGATGACACTACCCAAGTACCTTCGATTGAGTCGGTTTCAGTAGTTCGTGAGTTTCTGGATGTGTTCCCTGCAGATCTTCCTGGTATGCCACCGGATAGGGATATTGACTTCTGTATTGATTTTGAACCCGGTACTCGCCCCATTTCTATACCCCCTTATAGAATGGCTCCCGCGGAGTTAAGAGAGTTAAAAGCACAACTTCAAGAGTTATTGAACAAAGGCTTCATTAGACCAAGTGCATCTCCTTGGGGTGCTCCGGTTTTGTTTGTAAAGAAAAAGGATGGCAGTTTTCGAATGTGCATAGACTACAGACAACTGAATAAGGTAACCATAAAGAACAAGTACCCTCTTCCTCGCATTGATGACTTGTTCGATCAGTTACAAGGTGCTTGTGTCTTCTCTAAGATTGACTTGAGATCCGGTTATCATCAATTAAAAATACGGGCAACGGATGTGCCAAAGACTGCTTTTCGAACAAGGTATGGGCATTACGAATTTGTGGTGATGTCTTTTGGTCTTACGAATGCCCCTGCTGCGTTCATGAGCTTGATGAATGGTATTTTTAAGCCATATTTGGACCTCTTCGTGATCGTATTTATTGATGATATATTGGTATACTCAAAGAGCAAGAAGGAACATGAAGAACATTTGAGAATGGTATTGGAAATGTTGAGGGAGAAAAAGCTTTATGCCAAGTTATCTAAGTGTGAGTTTTGACTAGATGCAGTGTCCTTCTTGGGGCACGTGGTTTCTAAGGAAGGAGTGATGGTGGATCCTTCTAAGATTGAGACAGTGAAGAATTGGGTAAGACCCACTAATGTGTCAGAAATAAGGAGCTTTGTTGGGTTAGATAGCTACTACCGCCGATTTGTCAAGGGATTCTCTTCTATTGCTTCCCAATTGACGAACTTGACTAAGCAGAATGTTCCATTTGTATGGTCGGACGAATGTGAGGAAAGCTTTCAGAAGCTCAAGACTTTGTTGACTACCGCACCTATCCTTACCTTGCCAGTAGAGGGTAAGAACTTCATTATTTATTGTGATGCATCCTATTCTGGTTTGGGTGCAGTACTAATGCAAGAGAAGAGTGTGATTGCTTATGCTTCAAGACAATTAAAAGTGCATGAACGTAACTATCCCACTCATGATTTGGAATTGGCCGCGGTAGTGTTTGCATTAAAGCAATGGAGACACTATTTATATGGGTTAAGTGTGAGATCTATACGGATCATCGTAGCCTACAGTATGTCTTTACTCAGAAAGATTTGAACTTAAGACAGAGGAGATGGATGGAGTTACTAAAGGACTACGATATCACTATCTTGTATCATCCGGGGAAGGCGAATGTTGTAGCGGATGCTTTAAGTAGGAAGGCGGGAAGCATGGGAAGTCTAGCTCACTTGCAAGCTTCTAGACGCCCATTGGCTAGAGAGGTTCAGACTCTAGCTAATGACTTGATGAGATTAGAAGTGAATGAGAAGGGAGGATTGTTGGCTTCAGTGGAGGCAAGATCTTCCTTTCTTGACAAGATTAAGGGAAGACAGTTCGATGATGAGAAACTGCGCAGAATTCAAGATAAGGTATTGCGAGGAGAGTCTAAGGAAGCACAAATCGATGAGGAAGGTGATTTGAGGATCAAGGGAAGGGTATGTGTACCCCGCGTCGATGATTTGATCAACACAATTCTGACAGAGGCTCATAGTTCAAGGTATTCTATACATCCGGGTGCAACCAAGATGTATCGTGACCTAAAACAACACTTTTGGTGGATTAGAATGAAGCGTGACAATGTGGATTTTATTGCCAAATGTCCAAACTGTCAACAAGTAAAGTATGAACACCAAAGGCCCGGAGGAACACTTCAGAGAATGCCCATTCCGGAATGGAAGTGGGAAAGAATTGCAATGGATTTTGTGGTTGGTCTTTCGAAGACAATGGGTAAGTATGACTCCATTTGGGTGATTGTTGATAGGTTAACTAAATCTGCTCATTTCATTCCGGTCAAGGTGACTTACAATGCAGAAAAGTTAGCCAAACTTTACATCTCGGAAGTGGTGCGATTGCATGGGGTTCCACTATCCATCATATCAGATAGAGGTACGCAGTTTACTTCTAAGTTTTGGAAAACATTGCATGCTGAATTGGGTACTAGGTTGGACCTTAGTACTGCGTTCCATCCCCAGACCGATGGTCAGTCTGAGCGAACGATTCAAGTGTTGGAGGATATGCTCCGTGCGTGTGTGATAGAATTTGGTGGCCATTGGGATAGCTTTTTACCCTTAGCGGAGTTTTCATACAATAATAGCTATCACTCGAGAATTGATATGGCCCCATTTGAAGCATTATATGGGAGGAGATGTAGGTCTCCCATTGGTTGGTTTGATGCGTTCGAGGTTAGACCTTGGGGTACTGATCTCTTGAGGGATTCGATGGAAAAAGTGAAGTCTATTCAAGAAAAGCTTCTAGCGGCGCAAAGTAGACAAAAAGAATATGCAGATCGAAAGGTTAGAGACTTAGAGTTCATGGAGGGTGAACAAGTCTTGTTGAAAGTTTCACCAATGAAAGGGGTGATGCGGTTTGGAAAAAGGGGTAAACTAAGTCCAAGGTACATTGGACCATTTGAAGTACTTAAGCGAGTAGGAGAGGTGGATTATGAGTTAGCCTTGCCTCCAGGGCTGTCCGGAGTGCATCCGGTATTCCATGTGTCGATGTTGAAAAGATACCATGGGGATGGAAACTACATCATCCGTTGGGATTCAGTTTTGCTTGATGAGAACTTGTCTTATGAGGAGGAGCCTGTTGCTATTTTAGATAGAGAAGTTTGCAAGTTGAGGTCAAGAGAGATTGCATCCATCAAGGTGCAATGGAAGAATCGACCGGTTGAAGAAGCCACTTGGGAGAAGGAGGCAGATATGCAAGAAAGATACCCACATCTTTTAAAGATTCAGGTACTCCTTCCCGCCCTTGTTTTTCTTCTTGTGATCGTTCGGGGACGAACGATGGGTAAATTGGTATCTATTGTAACGACCTGTTTAGTCGTTTTGAGCAGCAGACTTTATTTCTGGAAAAACTGGCAGAAGCGACGGACCCCACGACGGACCGTCATGGGCACGACGGACCGTCGCAGGGTCTCGTTTCAAAACACTTAGAAAATCTGAAATTGGGTACTAAAAATCGACTCTCTGAACTTTGTGACGGAATGGCAGGACGGACCGTCACAGGTGTGACGGACCGTCACAGACCCTTGGTGGAAATTTGGGTCTCTGAACTCTGCGACGACCTGCAGGACGGACCGTCGCAGGCACGACGGCCCGTCACAGGTTGCGCAAATCCCAGGCAGAATCGGATTTCCTTACACGTTTTAAGGGACGTTTTTGGACTATTCCTTCCTTAATTATAGATTTTGTGGGTTTATATTAATAACTCAAATTCTTGGGGGTTAAAAGAGGTAACCCTAAGTTAATTAGTGGGGTATTATTGCCATCTTTTATTCTTAATTATATACTAATTATGGTAAAAGAAAGAGGGTTTGAATAAGAAAATAGAAAGAACAAGAAGGGAGAGAGAGAAACGATCGAGAAGAAGAGGAAAACACCAAGCTTTGAGGATTAACTTGCTTGATTTCAATTCTTCGGTGGAGGTAGGTTATGGTTTTCATGCTTTCATAAGTAAACTCTTAATAGTGAATGATATGTATTGGTAGTATTGTAAACCCTACTATATGCTTAATGGTATGTTTGCATGAATATGATTATGTGATTGCGATAAGATAAGCATGCTGAAAATATTGAATCCCAAATCTTGAAAAGAAACTTTAATATACATTATTAATGATGATGCCTTGGAATAGAGAAGGCTTTATGATTTACAGAATGATATTAGTGGATCGGAGTGTCACGTTCCGACACATAGTATTAGTGGATCGGAGTGTCACGTTTCGACACATAGTATTAGTGGATCGGAGTGTCACGTACCGACACATGTAGGGGATTGGAGTGTCACGTACCGACACATGTAGGGGATCGGAGTGTCACGTTCCGACACATGTAGGGGATCGGAGTGTCACGTTCCGACACATAGAATTAGGGGATCGGAGTGTCACGTACCGACACAAGAGGAAGAAAGATAATGAATCTTGAAAGATGATAATATACTCAACTTAATAAACTTAATTCCCAAATGAGTATGGCATTGAGGCTTGAGCCCTCATGGATGAACTTGATGGTACTTATTGATGATTATAGTACTTGTTGTTGCTACATGTTGTGTTTTATAGTTGATTTACGATAATATTTGATATATACTATTCCCTATCTTGAGTTGGCCGATGATATCTACTCAGTACCCGTGTTTTGTACTGACCCCTACTTTTATGTTTTTCTTCTTGTTATTTGTGGAGTGCAGCAAACGTGCCGTCATCTTCGACTCAACAGTAACTCAAGCCAGTCTTCGTCACACCGGATCTTCAGGGTGAGCTAACGCTTCTAGCTTGGACTGGATCTTCTCCTTCATGTCTTGATGCCTTGAACTTCCGGCATGGACTAGCTTCTTATGTATTTTTAGCTTCTTAGAAACTCTTAGAATTAGTAGTTTAAAGTAGATGTTCTTGTGATGATGACTTCCAGGTTTTGGGAATAATAGATGTTGAATAATAATAGTTATTGATTTTATTAATGAGTTTAAGTCTTCCGCATTACTTTCTGTTTATATTATATTGAAATGTTAAGGTTTAGATTGGTTGGTTCGCTCACATAGGAGGGTAAGTGTGGGTGCCAATCGCAACCCGGTTTAGGTCGTGACAGTTATTTAGTCTCATTTACATTAAACGTCAAATATATTATGTATCTGACAACAAACTTTTGTTGGTTATTATGATTTTAATCAAAGTTATATGATTCAATGTGATAAATGATACTAAATATATTAAGTAAATTATTTTGTAACAATTGTCACATATACACAAATTTATTTTTTAATAATAGGATGTGTATCAAATACTTAATAATTTTATGGATATTGTATATCTGATGATAATATAGTATCAGACGTTGTGATTTACTTCAAGACTAGCACATGTTAATGTATACTATTTAAATTGATAATCAGTTTGTTTAACATGTGTATAAAATATATTATCAGATATTTGTGTGCATATTGTATCAGCAGCATTTGTATGAATCATACTTATAAAAAACAATTTATAACAAGTTACTGTAAACTAAATTATATATTTGGAGACAAAAATTAAGATTGAAATATATTTCTTGACAAAAAAATATTTTTAAAATTAATAATTAATTAGTAAGATTGTGTTGGAAGGAGAAGTGATACTAATTTAAGTTGATGGGGCTTTTGGGTCTTTCAAATACCTACATACCTTTGGGACATTTTAAACAGATACCTTTTGTTTCTCAACCTCCACGGAAGGTTCATCAACATCATCAACATTTGCAAAAATCTATTTGCATGGGTAAAATGATTTGTTGATCGAAGTTACCAAAATTGGATTGTGGACCAACATTGTTTTTCGTCATAGAATCATCCCTATATACAAACATGATACTTAAATAATAATCTTATATACATTAATATTCATGCAATTTTATACTAAATATCAACAACACATCCAACTTAAATAGATTAGATACGTAAATGTTCTTGTCCAACAAATAATAAATACACAAATACCTAAATATTTCATTTGTCGTCATATAAATAAAAAAAATAAGGTATCAAAAAATTATAAACCGATAATTAAAATTTTGTCTATGAAACATTAAGGAATGTGTAAACATAAAAGTATCAATAATATTATGTGTTCCATGATTGCAATGAAATAAACGATACTTAAAAAAAAGCAATCATTCAACTACTGAAAAAGATACAAAAATAAGAATGGATAGGGATACAAATGTTGATACTGTAGGTAGTGTTGGTCGAATGATCGGAGGTGCCCCCTTTCTAACCCTTTTCTTTGGGATTAGTTGATGCATGTCTATTCTTTGAAGAAGCTCTCTTGCTAGAACTTGGATTTGTCATGATTATAGAGTCATGCAACGATTTAGAACTCAAATCTTTGAAACTTTCACTTCTGAAAAAAAAACAATAATTTTTTTAGAAAAAGAAGAACATTAGATACACAAGAAATGTAAAAAAAGGGGGGGGGGGAGTAAACTTACTGGAGAAAATGATAAACGAATTATGAACTCTAAATTGGATGAATAAGGATTGTTATTCGATCTTGTTAGGGTCATGGAACGATTTAGAACTCAAATCTTTGAAACTTTTGATTCTAAAAAGAAAACTATAATTTTTTTAGAAAATGCAGAACATTACATACACAAAAAAATTAAAAAAAATCAAAGAAAAATTACTTGAGAAACTCTAAAGTGGAAGAATAGAGATTGGATTTTTTTGAATTTCAAATTTAGTTTAAAATTTTATCCGAAAATCTTGGGGGGGGGGGGGGGGATTTAGACGAAATTTTTGGGGATGGGAAAGTTCAAGTTTTGATTTCCAACAAAAAAATGTAAGTAAAGTATCATTTGGTGTATAAAAGGAATTTTTGAATTTTAATAAAAGAGTAGGGAAATATTGGGAGTAGAAAGTAAAGATGTGTAGTTTAGTAATTATTCCTTTTTAAAAATTATATTATTTTTAGAATTATTAAATTAAATTATACATTAATATAAAAAGATTATCATAAATATCAACAAAACAATATTACATGACGTTAATGTTACTACTTTTTAATCAAATCCATAAATAAAATTATCTTTATAAATTTATTAAGTTTTTTTCAAGTAAAAGTATAAATATCTAAATAGAAATATTAACCTAATTGTTTTTGAGTTTAGACTCTCTTTAATTTTAAATTTTAATATTATATTATATTATATTATATTTTTAATTAATTGTTATTTGCCTACAAGCCGGCCCTACCGATATTTCTCAAGCCCCACAAATCAGCAGACTTACTCAGGTTGGCTAAAAAGCCCTTTTCTCAAATGGGCTCCAAAAATCATAGTCTAGCCCTATTAAACCCCGGGTTAGGCCAAGACGGCCTAACCCATATTGATGGCTCTAGTAAGAATCATAGAATTTGACTTAAGAAGTTGATGACTTGGTATACCTCATATAAATATGTTTATACTCTAGTATTGCTTGAAACTAAAATTTAAAAAGAAATAAAAAAGAATTTGTAATTTTCTTTTTCAACACTTTTCACTATTGATTCTTATATTTAACAAAGTATAAAAAATGTTAAAGTGGATAAAATAATTAATTTTAAAAAAAAATTATACTCCCTCCGTTTCAAAAAGATTGACCTAGTTTGACTTGGAACGGAGTTTAAGAAAAGAAACAAGACTTTTTAATCTTATGGTACTAAATTAAATTTATGTCAAATGTACCAAAATGTCCTTTAATCTTGTGGTCTTAAACATGCCACGGAAAATTTAAAGTTAAAGTGTTTGCCAAAAAAGGAAAGGGGTCATTCTTTTTTAAACAAATTAAAAAGGAAATAGGGACATTCTATTTTAAACGAAGGGAGTACTTTTTATCATAAATAATCAATTTTTGTATATAAATTTTAACACATAATTTAATCTTTAACAAAAATTTGGAGCCCCCAAGGCAAAAGCCTTAAATGCCAAAGCATAGAGCCGCCCCTTGGAGCGCTACCCCGAGTAAACCCTACAGAGCGATCCAAATTTAATCGGAACTCCAATTGAAATCCACCCACTGGATGGAAAGTCAAAAATAATGAGTTGGAAGAAAGAATGATGTTGACTTAAAGATATGATATTTACACTTTTTGTGAGTCAAAACACAACTCATATTGTTAGTTGTGGAACTTGGGGTCTTCCTGGAAGGTAGTGACCAATAAGTTACTCAATGACTCGTACTTGATAACATATAAGTCATGGTATGACTTGTCGTATTTTGGGACTTAAAATCTAGTAAAATAATTATGATTTTTACTTGGAACTAAGATTTATGAATTATTAATAACGTTGAAAAGAAGATAAATTTTTATTTAGTTTGTAATGAGATATATAATTGTTCATAGTTGGTTGGAAGGAAGGTCTCGGATGTACCTTTTCAATGTATGAGATTATTTTTCTTCTATGTATGGAATTCACTAATAGTCAATGCCAAGTAGATCCCCCCCCCCCCAGCGCTCCACTTTGTTTTGCTCGTTTTCTCTTTTCTATTCTAGAAATTATGCATGTGCATGTTTGAAGTTGACTCAAGTAAAAATTAATATTATTAGGGGAACATTCACATATAGACACTAAAAAATAACCTAATTACTCTCTATAGCTATGATTTGATAATTACAATTAGTAGCTACATGTGATAGGGAGGAGAGAGGCGAGAGAGAGAAGAGAGGCGAGAGAGAGAGAGAGAGAGAGAGCAAAAAATGGGAGAAAGGTGCATTGTATATGTATATCGGTTAAGAAATGTATATTATACATATGTATTTATAAATATGGCAAGCGAGATCGGGAGAGAGAAGATAGAGGCGAGCGAGAATATGGAGATGGAGGAAAGATGTAACGACCTGTTTAGTCGTTTTGAGCAGCAAATTTTATTTCTGGAAAAACTGACTGAGACGACGGATCCCACGACGGACCGTCAAGGGGGTCTTGTTCCAAAACACTTAGAATTCTGAAATTTGGGTACTGAAATCGACTCTCTGAACTTCGTGACGGAATGGCAGGACGGACCGTCACAGGCGTGACGGGCCGTCACAGATCCTTTAGTGAAATTTAGTCTCTGAACTTTGTGACGGAAGCAGCAGGACGGACCGTCGCAGGCACGACGGGCCGTCACAGACTGCTTAATCCCAGGCTGGGTCGGATTTCTGTTAAATGTTTTAAGGGGCATTTTGGACTATTCCTGCTATAATTATAAATCTAGTGGGTTAATGTTAATAATTTAACTACTTGAGGGTTAAAGGAGATAACCTTGAATTAATTAATGGGTTAATTCATCATCTTTTATACTTAATTATATGCTAATTAGGGTAAAAGAAAGAAGGTTTGAATAAGAAAAATAGAAAGAACAGAGAGAGGGAGAAGAACGATCGAGAGAGAGGAGAAACGAAGAGGAAAACAAATCTTGGGGAATTTGCTTGCTTGAATCACTAATCTTCGGGGGAGGTAGGTTATGGTTTTTATACTATTTCATAGTAAACTCTTAATAGCGAATGATATGTATTGGGTAGTATTGTAAAACCCTTCTATATGTTTAATTGTGTGTTTGCATGATGTGATGATATAATTGTGATGAAATAAGCATGATGAAGCTATTGAATCCTAAATCTTGAAAACCTCTTGTTAATGATGATGCCTTGGTATAAAAGAAGGCTTGATGAACTAAAAGAATGAGGCTAGGGGATCGGGTGTCACAAACCGACACGTAGTATTAGGGGGATCGGGTGTCACGAACCGACACGTAGTAATAGGGGGATCGGGTGTCACAAACCGACACGTAGTATTAGGGGGATCAGGTGTCACGAACCGACACGTAGTATTAGGGGGATCGGGTGTCACGAACCGACACGTAGTATTAGGGGATCGGAGTGTCACGTACCGACACGAGAGAAATAAATATAATGAATCTTGAAATATGTTAATATACTCAATTTAATGAACCTAATTCCCAAATGAGTATGATGGGGAGGCGTGAGTTCTCATTGATGTGCTTGGTGTTGTGACCAAGGGTTATGGTAATTGTAAATGCCGCATGTTGAGTATTGTAGTTGATTTTATGATATTATCTGATATATACTGTTTTCTATTTTGAGTTGGCCGATGATATCTACTCAGTACTCGTGTTTTGTACTGACCCCTACTTGTATGTTTTCTTTCTGTTCATTGTGGAGTGCAGCAAACGTACCGTCATCTTCAAATCAACCGCAACTCTAGCCAGTCTTCATCACACCAGATTTCAGGGTGAGCTAAAGCTTCTAGCTTGGACTGGATCTTCTTCTTCATGTCTTGATGCCTTGAAGTTCTGGCATAGACTAGCTATTATTTATGTTTAGTTTCTTAGATACTCTTAGCTTTAGTAATTTGAGGATAGATGTTCTTGTGATGATGACTTCCAGATTTTGGGGAATAATAAGTGTTTGAGTTTTTAGAAGTTATTAATTGATTTTGTTAATGAGTTTTAAGTCTTCCGCAGTGTATTTTGTTCATTATGTTTGAAATGTTGGGATTTAGATTGGTTGGTTCGCGCACATAGTAGGATAAGTGTGGGTGCCACTCGCGGCTCGTTTTGGGTCATGACAAACTTGGTATCAGAGCATTAGGTTCGTTGGTCTCATCACACAAGAACGAGTCTAGTAGAGTCTTAAGGAACGGTAGGGGGACGCCTTTACTTTTCTTTGAGAGGCTATAAGACTTTAGGAAAATTCCATTCTTTCTTTCTTTCTTTTGTGCTGTTACTTGGATATAATTGGTATCTAGGTGATACAAATTGGTATCTGACCATCTTCACTCTATTTCGCAGATGGTTAGAACTAGAGCAACAACTGCGCCAACACCAACACCGGCAAGACAAGATGAGTCTGAACCAGCCACTGGGGCTGTAGCTCGAAGAGGAGCAGTGGCAAGAGGCCGCGGTAGAGGTCGCGGGAGGACGTCTTCAAGAGGAAGAGGACAAGCACCTAGCCCATCTGGTACTAGGGCGGTGACTCCTCCACCGACTGAGGAGGTAGTAAGAGAGGGTGAGGAAGGGGAAAATGAGCAAGTGCAGAATGAGGAATTGCCACCCCAACCTACCCCAGAGATGATCAATCAGGTTCTTGCCTATCTTAGCGGGTTATCTGATCAAGGCCAGACACCTCCAGTGTTTTCTGCACCAGCACCTCAGGTTCCAGAGGCACAACATGCAGCTATTGTGGCTCCCCGTATGGATGCCTCATTGGAAATAGGCACGTTTCCTCGGTTGATTACAGGGCCTATAATGACAAGTGATCAGCATGAACTTTTCAGTAAGTTCTTGAGATTGAAACCCCCAGTCTTCAAGGGTTCTGAATCTGAGGATGCCTATGATTTTCTGGTTGATTGTCATGAGCTACTACACAAGATGGGTATCGTAGAACGATTTGGCGTTGAGTTTGTGACTTATCAGTTTCAAGTGAATGCCAAAATGTGGTGGCGGTCACATGTTGAGTGTCAACCAACAGAGGCATCACCTATGACTTGGGCATCATTCTCTAGCTTGTTTATGGAGAAGTATATACCCCGTACTTTGAGGGATAGGAGGAGAGATGAGTTCTTGAGCCTAGAGCAAGGTAGGATGTCGGTTACTGCGTATGAGGCTAAGTTTCGCGCATTATCCAGGTATGCCACCCAGCTTTGTTTCAGTCCGCAAGAGCGGATTCGCCGTTTTGTGAAGGGGTTGAGGTCAGAGTTGCGAATTTCAGCCTTACAGGTAGCGGCTACAGCGAAATCCTTTCAAGAAGTGGTAGACTTCGTGATAGAGGTAGAGGGAGTGAAGCCAGATGACTTCACCATGGCATCGATATCAAAAAGGTTTCGTAAGGGAGGTGATCCAGAGGGCAGGGTTCAGGAGGTTACCCAGCCCGACCTATTCAGTCTTCACTACAGACTGTAGTTGGGGGTCCACCGCAGACCGGTCAACATTTTTCTGAGTTTGGAAGTTATCCCCAGACTCCGTCGTTCTCACAAGGACCTATGCTTGAATCCAGAGAATGTTATGGATGTGTATAGACTGGACATATTAGGAGGAATTGTCCAAAACCGAGTTACAAACCCCCAATAAGCAGAGGTAGAGGTGGTCAGGGAAGAGGTCGTTATTCGGGAGGACGTGGTGGCCGAGGTAATGGTGGTCACCAAAACGGCCGGGGTAACGGGCAAACTGGAGCCACTACAGCACAACATGGTAGGGGCAATGGACAGACAGGTGATAGGGCCCATTGTTATGCTTTCCCTGGGAGATCTGAAGCAGAGACATCTGATGCTGTCATCACAGGTAATCTTTTTGGTTTGTGATTGCATGGCTTCTGTATAGTTTGATCCTGGATCCGCATTTTCTTATGTATCTTCCTCATTTGCTAATGGTCTTAATTAACATTGTGAATTGCTTGACATGCCTATTCGTGTTTCTACTCCGGTGGGTGAGTCTGTAATAGTTGAAAAGGTGTATAGGTCCTGTCTTGTAACTTTTGTGGGGAGCAATACTCATGTAGACTTGGTTATCTTAGAAATGGTTGATTTCGATGTAATTCTGGGTATGACTTGGCTTTCTCCAAATTTTGCAATCTTGGATTGTAATGTTAAAACTGTGACGTTAGTCAAGCCTGGGACAGATCCGTTAGTGTGGGAGGGCGACTACACTTCCACTCTAGTTCGTATCATCTCCTTTCTTCGTGCTAAGAGAATGGTTAGTAAGGGTTGTTTAGCGTTCTTGGCACATCAGGGATGATACTACCCAAGTACCTTCAATTGAGTCGGTTTTGATAGTCCGTGAGTTTTTGGATGTGTTTCCTGCAGACCTTCCTAGTATGCCACCGGATAGAGATATTGACTTTTGCATTTATCTGGAACCGGGTACTCGCCCCATTTCTATACCCCCTTATAGAATGGCTCCCGCTGAGTTAAGGGAGTTAAAGGCCCAACTTCAAGAGTTGTTGAGCAAAGGCTTCATCAGACCAAGTGCATCCCCTTGGGGTGCTCCTGTCTTGTTTGTGAAGAAGAAGGATGGAAGCTTTTGGATGTGCATAGACTACAAACAACTGAATAAGGTAACGGTTAAGAACAAGTATCCTCTTCCTCGCATCGATGATTTGTTCGATCAGTTACAAGGTGCTTGTACCTTCTCAAAAATCGATTTGAGATCTGGCTACCATCAATTGAAAATACGGGCAACGGATGTGCCCAAGACTGCTTTTCGGACCAGGTATGGACATTATGAGTTCCTAGTAATGTCTTTTGGGCTTACGAATGCCCCTGCTGCTTTCATGAGCTTGATGAATGGGATTTTTAAGCCATATCTGGATCTCTTTGTCATTGTATTCATTGATGATATACTGGTATACTCAAAGAGCAAGAAAGAACATGAGGAACACTTGAGAATTGTATTGGAAATGTTAAGGGAGAAAAAGCTTTATGCCAAATTCTCCAAGTGTGAGTTTTGGCTAGATTCAGTGTCCTTCTTGGGACACGTGGTTTCTAAGGATGGAGTGATGGTGGATCCATCTAAGATTGAAGCAGTGAAGAATTGGGAGAGACCTACTAATGTGTCAGAAGTAAGGAGCTTTATTGGTTTAGCCAGCTACTACCGTCGATTTGTCAAGGGATTCTTTTCTATTGCTTCACAATTGACAAACTTGACTAAGCAGAGTGTTCCATTTGTATGGTCGGACGGGTGTGAAGAAAGCTTTCAGAAGCGCAAGACTTTGTTGATTACTGCACCAATTCTCACCTTGCCAGTGGAAGGTGAGAACTTCATTGTTTATTGTGATGCATCCTATTCGGGTTTGGGTGCAGTGCTAATGCAAGGGAAGAATGTAATTGCTTATGCTTCGAGGCAATTAAAAGTGCATGAACATAACTATCCGACCCATGATTTGGAGTTGGCTGCAGTAGTGTTTGCATTAAAGCAATGGAGGCACTATCTATATGGGGTTAAGTATGAAGTATACACGGACCATCGTAGCCTACAATATGTTTTTACTCAGAAAGATTTGAATTTGAGACAAAGGAGGTGGATGGAACTACAGAAAGACTATGACATCACTATCTTGTATCATCCGGGAAAAGCTAACGTTGTGGCAGATGCATTAAGTAGAAAAGCAGGGAGCATGGGAAGCCTAGCTCACTTACAGGTTTCTAGACGTCCATTGGCTAGAGAAGTTCAGACTCTGGCTAATAACCTTATGAGGCTAGAAGTAAATGAGAAGGAAGGATTTTTGGCTTGTGTGGAGGCAAGATCTTCCTTTCTTGACCAGATTAAAGGAAAGCAGTTTAATGATGAGAAGCTGATACGGATCCGAGATAAGGTGTTGCGATGAGAGGCTAAGGAAGCAAAAATCGATGAGGAAGGTGTTTTGAGAATTAAGGAAAGGGTATGTGTACCCCGCGTCGATGATTTGATCCACACTATTCTTACAGAGGCTCATAGTTCAAGGTATTCTATACATCTTGGTGCAACCAAGATGTATCGTGACCTAAAGCAACATTTTTGGTGGAGTAGAATGAAGCGTGACGTTGTGGAGTTTGTTGCCAAATGTCCAAATTGTCAGCAAGTAAAGTATGAACACCAGAGGCCTGGAGGAACACTTCAGAGAATGCCCATTCCTGAATGGAAGTGGGAGAGAATTGCAATGGACTTCGTGGTTGGTCTTCCAAAGACAATGGGTAAGTATGACTCCATTTGGGTGATTGTTGATAGGTTAACTAAGTCTGCTCACTTCATTCCGGTTAAGGTGACTTACAATACAGAGAAGTTAGCCAAACTTTACATCTCAGAGATTGTTCGATTGCATGGGGTTCCACTCTCCATCATATCATATAGAGGTACGCAGTTTACTTCTAAATTTTGGAAAACATTGCATACGGAATTGGGTAATAGGTTGGATCTTAGTACCGCATTTCACCCTCAGACCGATGGTCAGTCTGAGCGAACGATCCAAGTGTTGGAAGATATGCTTCGTGCATGTGTGATAGAATTTGGAGGTCATTGGGATAACTTCTTACCCTTAGCGGAGTTCTCATACAACAATAGCTATCACTCAAGTATTGATATGGCCCCATTTGAGGCACTGTATGGGAGAAGATGTAGGTCTCCCATTGGGTGGTTTGATGCATTTGAAGTTAGACCTTGGGGTACTGACCTTCTGAGGGAATCGCTAGATAAAGTGAAATGCATTCAAGAAAATCTTTTAGCAGCTCAAAGTAGACAGAAAGAATATGCAGATCGGAAGGTTAGAGACTTGGAGTTTATGGAGGGTGAGCAAGTCTTACTGAAGGTTTCGCCCATGAAAGGGTAATGCGGTTTGGTAAGCGAGGTAAACTTAGTCCAAGGTACATTGGTCCATTTGAAGTTCTGAAGCGCGTGGGGGAGGTAGCTTATGAATTGGCCTTACCCCCAGGACTGTCAGGAGTGCATCCGGTATTTCATGTGTCTATGTTGAAAAGATACCATGGTGATAGAAACTACATCATTCATTGGGATGCAGTCCTGCTTGATGAGAATTTGTCTTATGAGGAGGATCCTGCTGCTATTTTAGATAGAGAAGTCCGCAAGTTGAGGTCATGAGAGATTGCATCCATCAAGGTTCAATGGAAGAATCGGCCGGTTGAAGAATCGACTTGGGAGAAAGAGGCTGATATGCAAGAAAGATACCCACACCTGTTTACAGATTCAGGTACTCCTTTTCGCCCTTGTTTCTTTTCTTGTGATCGTTCGAGGACGAACGATGGGTAAATTGGTATCTATTGTAACGACATGTTTAGTCGTTTTGAGCAGCAGATTTTATTTCTGGAAAAACTGACTGAGACGACGGATCCCTCGACGGACCGTCGAGGGGGTCTCGTTCCAAAACACTTAGAATTCTGAAATTTGGGTACTGAAATCGACTCTCTGAACTTCGTGACGGAATGGCAGGACGGACCGTCACAGGCGTGACGGGCCGTCACAGATCCTTTAGTGAAATTTAGTCTCTGAACTTTGTGACGGAAGCAGCAGGACGGACCGTCGCAGGCACGATGGGCCGTCACAGACTGCGTAATCCCAGGCTGGGTCGGATTTCTGTTAAATGTTTTAAGGGGCGTTTTGGACTATTCCTGCTATAATTATAAATCTAGTGGGTTAATGTTAATAATTTAACTACATGAGGGTTAAAGGAGATAACCTTGAATTAATTAATGGGTTAATTCATCATCTTTTATACTTAATTATATTCTAATTAGGATAAATGAAAGAGGGTTTGAATAAGAAAAATAGAAAGAACAGAGAGAGGGAGAAGAACGATCGAGAGAGAGGAGAAACGAAGAGGAAAACAAATCTTGGGGAATTTGCTTGCTTGAATCACTAATCTTCGGGGGAGGTAGGTTATGGTTTTTATACTATTTCATAGTAAACTCTTAATAGCGAATGATATGTATTGGGTAGTATTGTAAAACCCTTCTATATGCTTAATTATGTGTTTGCATGATGTGATGATATAATTGTGATGAAATAAGCAAGATGAAGCTATTGAATCCTAAATCTTGAAAACCTCTTGTTAATGATGATGCCTTGGTATAAAAGAAGGCTTGATGAACTAAAAGAATGAGGCTAGGGGATCGAGTGTCACAAACCGACACGTAGTATTAGGGGGATCGGGTGTCACGAACCAACACGTAGTAATAGGGGGATCGGGTGTCACGAACCGACACGTAGTATTAGGGGGATCGGGTGTCACGAACCGACACGTAGTATTAGGGGGACCGGTTGTCACGAACCGACACGTAGTATTAGGGGATCGGAGTGTCACGTACCGACACGAGAGAAATAAAGATAATGAATCTTGAAATATGTTAATATACTCAATTTAATGAACCTAATTCCCAAATGAGTATGATGGGGAGGCGTGAGTTCTCATTGATGTGCTTGGTGTTGTGACCAAGGGTTATGGTAATTGTAAATGCCGCATGTTGAGTATTGTAGTTGATTTTATGATATTATCTGATATATACTGTTTTCTATTTTGAGTTGGCCGATGATATCTACTCAGTACTCGTGTTTTGTACTGACCCCTACTTGTATGTTTTCTTTCTGTTCATTGTGGAGTGCAGCAAACGTACCGTCATCTTCAACTCAACCGCAACTCTAGCCAGTCTTCATCACACCAGATTTCAGGGTGAGCTAAAGCTTCTAGCTTGGACTGGATCTTCTTCTTCATGTCTTGATGCCTTGAAGTTGTGGCATAGACTAGCTATTATTTATGTTTAGTTCCTTAGATACTCTTAGCTTTAGTAATTTGAGGATAGATGTTCTTGTGATGATGACTTCCAGATTTTGGGGAATAATAAGTGTTTGAGTTTTTAGAAGTTATTAATTGATTTTGTTAATGAGTTTTAAGTCTTCCGCAGTGTATTTTGTTCATTATGTTTGAAATGTTGGGGTTTAGATTGGTTGGTTCGCTCACATAGTAGGATAAGTGTGGGTGCCACTCCCGGATCGTTTTGGGTCGTGACAAAAGAGGTGAGCAAGATTGGGAGAGAGTCAAGCGAGAGAGGGCAGAGAGTGAGAGAGAGGTGAATTGTATATGTATATTGGTTAGCTAATCATATATTATACATGTGCATTTGTATAAAAAGCAAGCGAGATTAGGAGAGAGAGGAGAAAGACAAAATTGGGAGAGGGAGGAGAGAGGCGAGTGAGAGAGGGAAGAGAGTGGGAGAGAGGTGAATTGTTTATGTATATTAATTAGATAATTGTATATTATACATATGTATTTGTATATTAAGTTGAATTATACATATACAAATGTAACTAATATACAAACTCGAAGTCAACTCATAATTAATGTATAATGTTATTAGTGAATGGTAATTATAGTAAACTATAGCTATGATGACTAATTAAATATTATAAGTTTGCTTAATCGCGTAATTTCACATATTAAAATTCGATCGATCAAGAAGCTTCAATTCAACTTTTTGCTTGAGATTTCTTGAAACAATAATTAATATCTAAAGCACTTATCATACTAGATAATTAAACTTATATTTATGCTTAATTAGAAATCATCTCTTCATACATGCGATAAATGATTCGTATTTTGCTTAGAATTTGTTAGGCGCTACAATTATACAACAAATTTTAGAACATTTTTTGTATAAAGAAATATGAAATTTTTATATATTTTTGTATACCAAATATATATTATTATTATATATCATATTGTGTTTTGAGCTAAAGAGTTATAATTAGGGGTGTCAAAAATTAATCCAAATATAGGTAACCCATCCAATCCGCCCAGAATTTTAAGGGTTGGGCTCATGATAATTTGAATTGGGTTCAATCTCAACTCATTCAACTCTAACCCGATTTAAGACAATCCTCAATTGAGTCCAATTCAATCTCAAATTCTAACTCGTTTTAAAACTCTTTACAAAGATATGTTCCTATATCAAAAGTATAAATTATTATCTATTTAACAATTTTAGGACTTATCTATCCATTTCTTACTTTTTTTTTAGAAAACATCTTGAGAGGAAATTCAAATTGTGATAATAAAAGTTAAAAATCACTATGTTAAAATTATTGAGATTAAATGGGTCAAATTGGGCAGCTCAAGACCCAACCCATTTTTTAGCTCATTTGAGCCCAAAGTAAACTAGGGCGGGCTAAAATCCAACCGGATTTTTATCTCAACCCATTTTAATATATCCAATATCAACTCAACCCGCTCATTTGACACGCCTAATTATAATGCAAGTTTTGGACTATATTTTACAATGCAAATTATGTGATTGTACTTTTATGAAGTTGTTCCTAGTTTTACTCTATTGATTAAAACATGAAAAAACTACAATAATGGGGGAGTAGTTCATATGGTTAATGAGTTGTTCATGTTAGCTTGTTACTCTAATTCGATTTATGTGTACATATTGGTTTTCAATTTACCCTTGCACATAAATCATTTTAATATTCTAAAAATAGATTTTCATATTTACTTGCCATTTGTTTTTTTGAAATCTGGGGATAATCCGCAACTGCTATAACCTCTGTCACATCTTTTATTCTATAGGTGAGGACTCTGTGCACACTGGGTAAATCACTCATTGTGTAATAGTTTGCAAACCATACAAGGCAAGTCCTATGCAACAGGCTCGACGCATAAGACATTGAGGGAGGATCGATTCCTGGTCATCCGTGTGAATGAACACCCTCCAAACCAACTTAGCATTCTCCTAGGATTACTTTTCATTTTTAATATATCAAAAAAAAATATTTTTTTAATTTTCTCCTCAACTTTAATAACTAATTTCTCAAATCATTTCTCAAGATCAAAACTATACATCAATTAATATGGATATTATGATTTAAAAAATGGAAAAATAACTTAAATACACAACTATAAGTTTTATATTCTCTAATTTTTCCTTCTTTTTTTAAATATTACATAAGTGTATAGATACATAACATTTTCTCTCCTATAATACACAATCCCCCAATATAATGCCTATTTTTTCTCCACTAAAACACTCAATCTTCTAAATCAGTTTTTTGGATTTTGAATTATTAATTTTAGTTAAACACCCAAGAATTTCAAAATTCAAAAAAAATGAAATTTTAAAAAGCTGCACAATTTCTCTCCCGTTCTTATTGTTCTTCTTACTCCATCACGTCTTCAATTCTTCTTACGCTATCATCGTCTTTCTTCTTCTTAACCCAGCATCTGTTATTGGTTTCTTCTTTTTCTTATTACCCCATCATCAGTTCTTCTTTTCTTCATTTTTTTTGTTTTGGTTAATTGTTCTATTACATCATAGTAATGGATCCGTTAATTAATAGAAGGATATATGATTCTGACGATGAAAATTGGAAAGAAAATAGAAAAAAGTCTTTGCATGATCCTATGAATCTTCAGAAGAATTCAAACAAAGACTCTAGCGAAACATCAAAATCAAAGGTTGTCAAAATACAACAAAAAAGAAAAAATAAGCAGCAAACATTGTTGTCAGGCCTACATTGTTTCCGGTTTGTATTTTTATACTTATTTTAAAATTGTTGTTGAAATTAGTAAAAATTTTAAGGAATCCAATATGTATCAAATAATTATGAAAATTATTATCATGTATCAGACAATAGGTTTAATACATAAGTACTAAGTGGATTATAATGTTTAGTCTATGATTTGATACATGAATTAGATGTGTATCATATGATTTCCTATGTATCAAGGATTTTTGAAATTTTTTATCATGTATCAGTGATTAATTTCAATAATTGCGCCATCAATTGTGTTTGCTGATACATTTTGAATCAGTGTGTATAGTGTTTTAGACGATGCATTGATACATGAAGTGTTTGCTGATACATTTTGAATCAGTGTGCTTGCTGATACATTTTGAATCCATCAAGTGTGTATAGTGTTTTAGATGATGCATTGATACATTTTGAATCCATCAAGTGTGCTTGCTGATACATTTTGAATCAGTGTGTATAGTGTTTTAGACGATGCATTGATACATGATTTGTTGTGTATCGAAGTTTAACAGATTATTCATAAAAAATGTATTCAAAATAGATGATATAATCTTTGATTTTCAAAATTTGAAATTAATATTCAATTACGTGCTGATATAATGCTGATTAATGATCTGTTACCGTGAATTAAGCTATTTTAGTTAACAAGTTTAAATGTACCATTTTTCCCCATTTTTTTCTTAACAGTTTAAACTTACTATGTATCATTTACCATGTATCTCTAAAGTATCACGGCACCAAAATTTTAAGGGATTTTTAGTATATACTAAATTTGTCGGGACAGAGTGTAATTATTAAATTACACTATGGGATTCCTTAAATTTTTACTTAATTAAATTAGTAAACTCAACTAAAATCCACATAAGTTGAATCGACGCAATTAACTAATGAGCTTCGTAATTTTAACGAAATAGAATAACTATCTAGTTATAAACTAATAACTTCAAATATAAGTACAACTTAGACCAAACTAATTCAATCTAGATAAAATTCTTACAAAAAAATAAAATTCTTTCGAGAGGAGTTTTGAATATTTATGAAACAATCCGATTATTTAAGACTATAGAACATATATATTATTTAAATATAACAAGATAAACTAATAGTTTTAACTATACTAAGGATCCGAACTACAAGTTATTAAAACTAATTTAATAAAGCATTAAGTAAAACTAAAATCTTTTTGCGATGATTTTGAATGATTCATAAACTAATTATATAAATAGTTACGTAAATAATATATTGTCTAAAAATTATAAACGTAATTATACTAACTTAGCCAAATTCGAGAGTCATTTATATATATATATATATATATATATATATATCAAGTCGTTCAGAATTAAGAAGCTCGTTAATTAATTTATATCAGAAAGGATTAAAATTGGATGTCAACAAAACACATAAATTTATATCGGGAAGGATCAAAATTGGATGTCAACCATTTTTTATGAGACGAATTCAACACAATGAGAATCATCTCAAAATTTCATCCACAACTTTAGAAAATTACAAATTGCATATATGATTACTGTAGCAAAAGCTCAAGAATAAAGCATTAGTCATGTTCAAAATATTTTCCAAACAAATTCTATTGTGATTTATGATGTCTCACTTTTGTGGATAATAGGCTATTACTAGTCTACTTGTCCACAAATTTTCAGAAGATTTCATCTTGTCATTTGAGAGAAATCAAGTGGCAAAGTTGGACGAAATTCTATTTTCTATAGTAGTGTATAAAATTGATGTATAAAAACCTCTTACAATTTTTCATAATATTATATATTGGTCCATTTTATTGTATACCATGTTTTGAAATATCTTTCTAAAAAAAAATGAAAGTTCTGTATATTGTTGAGTTTTTAAATAGTGCAAGGATTTTTTTTTCACTTTATAACAGAAGGATGTACTTTAGATTCAGATCATAGTTGAGGGTGATTTTAGTCAAAAACTTTTTCTATATACCATATGTATATGATATGGTATACCAAATTGTGTTGTGGGCTAAATAATTTCAAATGTAAGTGTTAAAATATATTTTCGCATAGTAATTTAATTAATTTTACTTTTATGGAATTTTTCCTTATAAATTTGAAACTTAGTTACTTTATGTGCAAACATATTTGGAGAAATTTTTGAAAAACATTCAGACCGAAAATCAGATGCACCATGCATAACAATGTGATGAATATAATTGATAGATACCTTTAAGCGCATACTTATGCAGATATTAAAAGAATAGAATTTTTAAATAATTGTTAATCGATCAGAAATTGCAAAGTTGATTCCTATTGCAAGAAGAATTTCTTGAGGAATTTGATTTATGAGCAAAATGTGTGTATTCAAAGAATTGTGATGAACAAAGAGAGAATATTGTACTTGCATAAAAAGAAAAAAACACTGAAATATGAATATATATATATATATATATATATATATATATATATATATATATATATATATATAGAGAGAGAGAGAGAGAGAGAGAGAGAGAGAGAGAGAGAATTGGTTTTAGAGAGCAAAGTGTAGTAGACTTCGTTCAATCTTACTATTATATAAATCGCCACATTGTTATCATCGAATTACCCAATTCACACAATTATAGAGTTTTTTCTTGGTCAAATAACATGCAAAGTGCATTAGCATAAAAAGTTGAAACTAAATTATTTTTACAATCAAGATAAATTATATTTAATCTTGTACTATAATCTTATCGACGGCTTATCCAATTTTACATCTTAAATTATGAACAAATAACTTCTTATTTTAAGAACAATGATTTAATATTTCATGTATATGCTAAAACTTTACATGCTTAGATTTTAATCATATACTATATAAGTAAACAGATACATAAATAAATATATGATCAATTAAATCTTTTATTAAAATTGATTAAAAATATTTCATGATAAATAATATATCTAAACACTTGATAAACCATATAAATCTCATAATTAATAAATAGTATCTATCCCAACATTAATTTAAAATTAATTGCTGAAAAGTTAGTGAAGTTTCAAGGCAAACTCCATAAAGATAGGTCATGATTTCTTACTTCTTTGAGTGAGAAGTTTTTCACAAAACATTATTTGTGTATTTAATTTCCACACTTCACTTTTAGTTTGCATATAAATCCGATTTTTTAAGGGAAAATTAATTAAACAAATATGCATATGTGCTTAGGATATCAATACAGTTTAAATAATTACAATTTGTAATTGTATGTAAGATTTTATAGCAATTTCTCTCTTTTATATCCCTTTTTTCCTTTCTCTCCCTTGTCTCTCTACTCTCACTACCCCCTCTTTGCCCCTCTCGCCCCTCCTCTCTATCTCAAACAACTACAACTCAAAAAGTTTTTGCATAATATGACAACTGTATTTTGCATTATGTATTAAATGTATTTGCATTTTATATTAGTTTTATTTCTGATAAAACTTGATATAATGAATACAATATTCATTCATAATCTCTGTCAAACGTATTATGTATCAACTGTATTCAATTAATTATCAGTGAAAGATTCGTATTTCATATTAATTGTATTTAAACAACTATATTTATATTTTAGATCAAATCTATTTATATTTCTTATCAATTGTATTCGTGATACAACAAATACAACATGTATTCATCATCTATCCTCTCTCTCAATCTCGCTCGTCTTACTCTTTCCTCTCTCGTCTCGCTCGACTCTCTCCTTACTCTTTTGATCTCGCTCGACTCTCTCCTCCCTCTCGCGATCTCGCTCGCCTCCCTTCTCCCTCTCCTAATCTCGCTAGCTTCTCTCCTCTAGGGGTGTGCATAGATCAACTTGGTTCATTTTTATGCATAATTGATGTTTTTAAATATGCTAAACTACTAAGATTTTTTTATTGATTTAACTCTTTAAGGGTTCGCTTTTCGGTTTAGCCAATATAAAATGTTTATGAAATAAATATATGTTATAAAATATTATAGTGTGGATGTCCACTACACCAAGAAGTTGTTCACTCATTATCTCCATTACTTTCTTCCATTTGAAGATAATCATAACCTCCATAACCTCTAACTCTATAGTCATTATTCTTGTAACCTTTCCCTTTCATAACCTCCTCCATTATATTCATTTTAATGTCATGTTTATGACTAACCTTTTGTATGCCTCTATGTTACACTACAAATAGAGGCATAAGAGTTCATACTGTATACACTTGAAGATTGGGTGAGTACTTGAAAGAAAGAAAGTTATCTCATATTGTTCCTCTTGTCTTATATTCTTCTTGTCTTTATCTTTATATCATTCTTTCGTTCTTAAGTTCTACAACACGTTATCAGCACGATTGTTCTACTATTGAAGGATTGAAGCAAAGAAAATATAAAGAAGGTAAAAGTACTTGTGTTTATTTTTCTCTCAAGGTAAATTAAAATATATAATTTATTTTATATTTTACTTTTGATTATGCATCATTAATCTCTTACCATCTCAAAATCATATGACCCCAACAAGTTGCTTTTACTTTTAGCAAACTTTTAATTTGATCACTTATATATTTAAAAAGTGAAATTAGTTTTGTAAGTTAACAATTTATAAAGAAATTGTTCTTTATGATCTTGTTTTATTGAGTTATGGGGCATATACATATTGATTGGATTAATACTGTTGGTTACTTTTGCACCTCTTTATTTTTGTTTATCTAAACATTTACTTGTTGAGTTATTAACATATTATTTATACTAACAAAGCTTGTTTTGTAGTTATTCTAAAATGGTTAGTAAATTATAAGAATCTTCATAACAATGTTGAGAGGGACTATTAAAATGTTTGAATATATTTTTACTTGATAATTTTATATGATTCTAACAAGTTGTTCTAATTAATTGATTTTATTCATTTTTCTTGTGTTTTAAGTCAAGTTCAGATTATATTTATGATTTTCAACAATTAGTTTTTTGCTAATGCATTTGGTTTATTAAAGCATTGGTTAAGGGTAAGACAGTGAATTCAGGTTTCACCACACCAAGTGGGTAAGACATCCAGTTAAAGTCTTGGTACACTATGATAATAAGAAATTGGGTTCAAGTCTCATTGATTTATAAACAAAGGTGTCTTTATATGGGCAAGACATTGGGTTAAAGTCCTACGACACGATAGTGATAATATGATGATGATTAACATAAACTTTTATACTTTTGCTAAAAGTCATGAAATTTACCCAATTAATTTGCTCCAATCTCTTATGTAAATGTGGTAACAGTGTATTAATATATCTGAAAAATGTGAAGTGGTTGAATGAATGAATATTGTATGATAAAATGTTGATGGTCATCATTGTGGTAATTAAAAGGAGAACATTATGGGTTCTTAAGATGTCTCTTCAAATGTGAAGATAATTTTGTCCATTAAAATTGTATAAAAGGTTATTGGACACATTGTTTCTTAAGATGGTCCTTCAAATGTGAAGGTAATTGTTTAAAATAATTTTTATTCATCAAAGTGGTATGAGAAGTTGGGCACATTGTTGTTGGTGCAACCCAATTAAAAAAGTTATGTAAATCCTCCATCAAAATAAATTAATACAAAGTGGTAGCACATTTGGTATATTTGACCTCTTAAAATGATGTTGAGGTGAGTCACATAATGTCAAATATGACAATGAGTTTCTAATAAAAACTTGTGTAACATGTACAAATGGTTATGATCCATTTCTTGAAGAAAATATGACGTGTGTTCGTATGGATAAGAACATGTTCATGTATTGTTGGATGAATCTCACATCTCACCTCTACGAGAGGTTTGAGAGACTAAAAGAAAATATTTTGACATAAATAGTCATTTTGGTCATATATATACTTTGAGTACTACATAAATATTGTGTTGTGTTTTATAGTGAACTATTGGAGGACAAAAGAATGAAATAAATATTTTCTGTAAAGGTTGTGGCCATCACCAAAATAAATGTTGTTGTGTAGCAACACAAATTTGTCATTGTTATCAAGAAATAAATCTTGAATGTAATAAATTTAACAATGACAATAATAATAATTTTCTCCTTGAAGGAAATGGTCATCATAAGAATGACATGTGAAAATCGTGGTAGTACACAAAACTAATTGATAGTTTCGAAAGGCTAATTTGTTACTATCACGAGGAATGAAATTATTCAAAATATTGGGTGGGGTTGTAGTAAGTCTCAAAAGAAACTTTTTAAGGTTCGAAAGAATTGAAAACAAATATTATGTTGAGACTAAATTATGGGAAGATTTAATATCTTCAAATTACTAAATTCAAAGTGGATTATAAATATTTACGTATAAGACTACCCATTTTTTCCCGTTGTTTGTTGTATACAAACATGTTCATGATGATTAAATCAGATGCAAAAGTAAACGAGAAGTTTACTACAATAATATCAGTTGGCATAATCGGTTGCCATTCCGATTGAAATGTGATGCAAAAGAAACTAAGAATTCACAAGGCTATATGTTGAAGAAATAAAATATTCTTCAAGAATTTCTCTTTTGTAGCTTGTTCTCGTGATAAAATAATCATTGCACCAACTAAGGTTGGGATTGTATCCCCTAAAATTATTTAAAATATATAAAATGGTGGAATGAGCCCATTCACCTGCCATGTGGAGCGTTTACTATTATGATATAATAGATGCATCTATGGTATGGTCACATGTGCATTTGTATCAACTTACAAATTATTTTTGTAAGGTTGTTTGCTCGAATTATTAAATTAAGATTACAGTTCCAAACTATAAAATCATTTTGATAATGTTGATTGGTTTAATAGAAATTGTATGCCTCTAATTATAGTTAAATCGTTTATTATGAGAATAAATCTTTCAAATAAAATTTGGTATGATACAAGTTTATTTAACATGTAAGCATCAAGTTAACAAGGTTCTCCCAACACAATTGGTTCATTGTCAGGAACCAAATAATTTCCATCTAAAATTTTGATGTGTGCACATATGATTTTATTGCCCCATCACGCACAAAGATAGATCCCCAAATGTGGTTGAGGCTGAATGTTAGATTTCCTACATTAGGGGGAGATATATGTAGCAGCTGAATTTAGTGTGAGGTGAATTATTTAGATCCTTGTTTAAAAAAATGTGAACTTGAAGTTCAAGAGATAATTCATTTTCAAAATATTGCAAGTAATTTGCCAAATGTATTTGCTGACTCAATATTTTAATCAAGTTGCAAATGCTCCAATAAATTGTCCTTGAAGGACAGAGTTTATAGTACGCCAGAATCGTGATAAACCAATAGATTCCACATGTAAAACTTCTTGAGAAAGGAAAGGAGCAAATTATCAAAATAGTCATTGCTAATGAGGTAAATGCTTTGAAAGAGAGTTATGACATAACATTTTATAAAACCTTGGCGAAAATTCAAGTACCTGAAAATGATGAAAAATGAAGAGATCTCGATAAGTTAAGTCGTACTGAAATCGATATCAAAATGGTCGTTGATGGTAAATTTGATGTGAAGTAGCACTTAATGCTATAAATGATTACGAGGATCTAAAATTCGAATATGTCATATAGTGTGGGCAGATGAATGATTGGCACTATTCAAGTAGATTTTGTTTCACTTAGAAAAGTGATGTTTTTGATCTTATAAATCATGGATCAATATATAATGTCAATGTGGTACGAATGAATCATTGTGCGAAAGTATACTCACAAGATATATAGAGCAGTTTGTGCCTTCAGAAATAAAGGGTTTTCGCAAAAATCCTAACATAATTAAATGGAGATATATTCTCCAGTAATGGATGTTTGTTTTAGTCTGACAATAGATGAAATACTTAACTATGCATAATGAATGATCATTACGTCTAACTAGACAATTAAGGTTGTATGAAAATCCTTAAAGGATTTAAAAGGTCTTAAAGCAATTCCATTGAGTACCCAATGATTATGAGATTGCCTAACACAAAGAAAGAGTCTTTTCAACCTCATGAAAATGATTTAAAATGTCATGTATTAGTGTAGTTGGTGCACTTGCAGATTGTTAGTTATGCAAATGCTAGAAGATGTGTGATTTTCTTTGAGAAAAAAAGACTAGCTTCAATAAAATTGATCAATCTCTCATGAGTCAGAATTTTGATTATGTATGTTTGGAAGTATGTTTGGAATGTTTCTTTGATCTACATAAAACTGAATCGCAAATGAGCTATTTGTTTTCATATGGAGGCACAACATTATCTTGGCATTCAACAAACATTGGTAACCACTTCGTCAAATCATGCAGAAATAATATAGATCAATGAAGTAAGTCGGGGGTATGTTTGGTTGGAATCATGATCTATCATATTAAGAAAATATGTGATTTTTCTTTGACAAAGGATATTTCAGCCACTATATACGAAAATAATATAGCTCAATTGAAAGTGAGGATACAATCAAAAGAGATCGGACAAAGTATATTTCACCAAAAGTCCTTTTCACACATGATCTGTAACAAAATGGTGAGATAGATTTTCAAAGGCCCATTCAAGTGATAATCTTGTAAACTTATTCACTAAGGATTGCCAACATCAATATTTGAGAAAATTGTGATATAAGATTGGAATGCATAGTCTCAGAGATATCAAGTAAAGTTTTTATTTGCGGGAGAAAAATATGTGTTGTACTTTTTTCCTTAACCATTGTTTTGTCCCAAATGGGTTTCTCTAGAAAGGTTTTTAACGAGGCAACGTTCAAGCGTATTAAAATATATGTGTACTCGTTATCCTTCACTATGATTTTTTCTCACATGGTTTTTCCTAGTAAGGTTTTAACGAGACACATTATCTATGGACATCCAAGGAGGAGTGTTTCAAAATATTTTAGTATGGATGTCCACTACACCAAGAAGTTACTCACCCATTATCTCCATTACTTTCTTCCATTATGAAGATAACTATAACCTTTACAACCTTCACTTATAACCATTATTCTTGTATGTTAGAATATCTGCTACCACTACCAGTCAACGGACCAGGTCCCTTGACACAGCAAGAACAGTGCGGAAGATTAAACAATATAAAGAACACAACACAAGCAGTTTACGTGGAAACCTCCTTGCTCAATGGAGTAAAACCACGACCTGTTGCACAGGATTTACAACCGTATTCACTAATCTTCTCAAGAAAAAGCGAAACCCAGTTACAATCAATGTGAGAAAAAGTTATTAATCTCACGATCAAGTAATCTACCTATTACTTGAAGAGCCTAAGCAGATACAACACCGCCCACTAAACCACCTAACTCTAGATGACTTAGAATTTGACTAAGCAACAAACCAATGTTGTCCACTAAATCAGTTAACCTTAACTGATTTAGACTTTTACAACTCAAAACAAATATCTGAATCCTTTATAGATTAGGAACAGATTTACAATGTAAGTACATAGACACAAAGCTCTAAATACAACAAAGATTCTTCTTTACTCTATCAGGTCCTTCTGTTGAGTTGAGCAATGTTCTTCCTTGAAGATGACCTTCTGTTCAAGCTTGTGAATTTTCAGAGAAAATCCAAGTTTAATTTGCCAGGTCTTGAATTTGTGTTTGTTGGAAAGAGATAATATAATTTCCCACAAATTCGTTGAAGTCATCCCATTGGCTGAAGGCCTGCTGTTGAAAAAGTTGTGCACCTACCGCATCATATATGACAACTTTTCTGACAGCTGTCTTTTCGTCCTTTTCACGTCGCAGTCTTGCGGGTACCAGGTCCCTTGCTTGCGGGAACCAGGTCCCTTGCAAACTTCTATATGAGTTCTTGAAAAGGCTTGTTGGCTAACTTCTTTCTTTGGATGAATGAATATAATATGGTGTTTGTCATACTAAAAGTATCAAACATAAAGAGTTATTATCCATTAGACAAACACCCTCCCCCCCCCCCTCCATTATGATTGGTGTAGTACACTGACGCCTTACCAACCTCTAACGTGACAGCTTTACAGTTGTAACTAATTATGTATCTGATGGAGGAAACTCTGCCTGGTACTAGGTCCCTGCATTTGTGAGATACTGAAACATACAATCTCGTCCGCTCTTCTTATTGGTGCACTTTTCACCTACCACCTGACATGCCAGCTTTTATGACTGTACCCCATTTGTATCTGGACGAGAGCACTCTGCTAGGAACCAGGTCCCCGCATTTGTGAGGATCATCAAAACACCTAGAATATAACATTTTCCCCCTTTTGATGATAGCACACAAATATACCTCACACTGAGTTTATCATTCATCTTATTGTCAGCAGTTCCAATAACAAGGATTTGGTTCCTTGTTAGATCGATAAGTTTGTTAAATCATCAAAACTTCATATCAAGTTCGAGCTATCATCTTAACTCAGCTTCGAACTAACATTGTAACATTTCACTTTTATAACCTCCTCCACTGTATGCTTTTATGTTTCACTATAAATAGAGGCATAAGGGTTCATATTGTATACACTTGAAGATTGAGTGAAAACTTGAAAGAAAGAAAGTTATCTCATATTGTTTTTTTGTCTTATATTCTTCTTGTCTTCATCTTTATATTATTCTTTTGTACTTCAGTTTTACAACAATATATGATTTCTCCAATAATTTGACGCGACAAGATAATAATGTAACTTTACAACACACTCATAAAATAAAAACAATACCCCTTCGTTTCATAAAAAAGAATGACCTCCTTTCCTTTTTATGTTTGTTTAAAAAGAATGACCTCTTTCGTTTTTTAAGTAACATTTTAGTTTCAGTTTTCCACGTGGCATGTTTGAGCCACAAGATCAAAGGATAATTTTGTACATTTGATCTAACTTTAATTTAGGACCACAAGATTCAAAAGTCTTCTTTAAATTCTTAAACTCCATGCAAAGTCAAACGAGGTCATCTTTGTGAAATGGAGGGAGTAATAACTAACATGAAAAGTACTATACAAAGTGCAACACAAAGGGAAATTAGAGGAATATGATTCTTACTTTAAGTTTTGACATTTTATATAATATGAAATTGTAAACTCAAAAGTCAACGTGAAGTGTGACTTGGATGCTAAAGGTCAAAGGCAGTGACTAATAAGGTGCTAAAATTTATTTACTATTCAATATTACTACCGCTTAATGGATTATCGATTTACCTAAAAAATCCAAATTGAAAATTAAAATCGAATCGGTAAGCCAATTTTTTAATAAAACCATTAAAATCTCATTAATATAATAATCCAATAAAAATAAATTAATAATATTTTCTCAATTTAGCTTATTAATCGATTCGATTTTTACACACCCTATCGATCTCCTCCGCTAAAATATAACTATATTTCATAAATTAACAAACTGCAACTACACATCTCTAATTAAACCCAAATTATAATTATTCTTAAAAAGTTTCCCATTCTTTTAAGGGCACTTTCACGTATAACAAACAAAAAATTCATATTTGTATGCTATAGCAAAGTTTGCATAATTGCGCTCCATAGCAAACATAAACTGTATAATTCGCTATACATATACAATTGTATAATTTGTTGGCCTAAATTGTATAATTCGCTGGCATAAATTGTATAATTCGCTAGCCTATTTCACTTCAATTGTATAATATGTTTTGCATACAGTTGAATCGAATTAAAATGTATGTATTTTGCATAATTGTAACTGTATAGCAAGAAGATATATGTTTTTCTCGCTTTATACAAAAACAGAAACACAATATATACACTTCTGTTGCATAAAGCTAGAGAAAATTGTATTTCACTGCAATTGTATAATTTGGAATTGTATAATTCGTTGGCCTTTTTCTCTGCAATATTTGAAGTAAAATGTTTGTAAATTGTATAATTAAGTGTATAACACGAAGATATACATTTTTGCATGTGTATATACAATTTTCTCTCGCTTTACACAAAATAGAAATAGAATTATACACCTCTGTGCATAAAGCGAGAGAGGCGAGCGAGAATGGAGAGTGGCGAGCGAGATTTTTGGGAGAGAGACGCTGGCAAATTTTAGCTAATGTTTGCTATGGAGCACAATTAAATCAAACCCTAGCTATTCCATTTATTTTAGGTTATTAGTTTGTTATTATATACAATTTTCTTTTCTTTTAACTAGCAAAAATACAAAAGGACACAATTCGCCCCACTTGTGTCTAATGTACCTTGCTAAAATAAAGAAAAAACTGCAATATACTTACTATACATCAATCAGTTAAATCCAAGCAATTAAGTCAAGCTTACATTTTCAAAGATTAAAAATTTGTTTTCAATTTGTTTCGTAAAAACAATAAATATTAAATATGGATAAGATCTCCACTTCATTCCTAGTTGTTATATTGTGATTATATTTCACCATACGCTATTGTATATGAGTCCCACTCAAATAATAATTGTTTGACAAAGAGTAAACTCTAAGAAATTGAAAATTAAAAAAAAAAACTAATTCATTTTTCTTTTATTATTTCACGAGTATATTATTATATTTATTTCGGTTATTATATCCGTCGCACATATTCATATTTCTTTATTTGTCTTCTGTTTATATTACAAAAATAATTTTGACGTTGCATATCTATAAATATAATATTCTTTGATAAGATGGATAAGATCTCCTACCTGACACATCAAATTTTGAGTAGTCTCTAAGTTTCACAGGATTGTACATCAAGTTAATAATTTAAACCCCACATTTTTTCTTGAGAAAGGAGAAAACCTTGTCTTTATGAAAATAATTGGAATATAAAAATCATACAATATTTTTATATTTGTGTCATGCTTCACGAGTATGTTATTTTTATTAAAATAAATAAATAAACTAAATATCTTTCATCATGAATATATTTTAAATAATATAAAGAATTTTGAATATTCTAAGTTGAAAGAATATATATTCAGATACACCGGCCGTGGAAATTATTCTATTTATTTCCCTCAACATCATCCACATTTTCAACTATTAGAAAATATCATTACCATCCTTTTCTCTCGAGTCTTATTATTACTTGATCTAATATTTTTTACACGTATATTGAAAAATATTATTAATAAGATAATTTTATGAATTTATCTCTTTCAAAAACTTATTTGAAATTCTATAAACAAATATAAACAATTTAAAAAAGAACTAATTGTATAGGTATTATAAAAAAAAATAGTTTTAATAAGGTCGATAATTAATATGGGACAACTACTTTTAATTAATTGACCAGCTAATATCGAATTGAGAGAGTATTATTATTATTTGATTTCTCACTCGATGTCTGATATCCACATACATTGAAACTTCAACTAAATCTGAATCATACGATAGACCCATTCCAAAACTGGCGTTCCTAACATCTCAAAGTTTTATAATCATTGTCATTTATCATGTTTTTAAATCTTAAACTCCGATCAACTTGAAAAAATTTCATTATAGATTGGAAATTATTATGTATTCAAAAGAATAAGATTTAGTGGGAATTATATTAGTGCCAAATCTATGAGGTCTACTTGGTTACCAAATCATAATTTAATTTGTATAAAGAAAAAGAAATGGGCTAACAAATTTTTCAAAGTATGGCAACTTGTAGGATAAATATTCATAGTAGACAAAATTTGACATGAACACGTGTTTCTCTTAAAATTAAAAAAATCGTGCTGACTTGCTAACAAAATTAATTTGACTTTATTGTAGAGCACACTTACTTACTTGGCTTGGCTGTATTAAGAATAATAACAATAAATATATGCATGTCATTTTAAAATGTTAACTATAATATTTTTGTTGAATCACTATTTCATAAAGCTACTAAACCTTTAGTCTGGACTGTTAAGACGTGCCTAGTAATTTAATCAATTTGAAAGAGTAAAGTTGCTCAGATAAATTTAAGAAAAATTAGGCGGTTAAATAAATTTATATTATTTAATTACTCATTATAACTATAATTTGCTATAAATATCATTCGCGATTAACACTACGTGAATTGATTTTGAGTTTGTATAATTAGTCACATTTGTATATATATAATGCCAGAATATACAAACACATATGTACAATATATAATTATTTAACCTATATACATATATAATTCACCTCTCTCTCACTCTCTTCCTTTCTCGCTTGCCGCTCTCCTCCCTCTCCCAATCTCGCTCGCCCCTCTCCTTCCTCTCCAATCTCGCTTGTCATATATACAAATGCATATGTATAATATACAATTATATACATATACAATTCAACTCTCTCCCACTCTCTTCCTTCTCTCCTCCCTCTCCCAGTCTCGCTCGCCTCTCTCCTCCCTCTCATAGTATCGCTCGCCTCTCTCCTCCATCTCCCAATCTCGCTTGTCATATATACAAACATATGTATAATATACAATTATCTAACCAATATACATATACAATTCACCTCTCTCCCCCTCTCTCTCCTCTCTCCTCTCTCTCGGTCTCTCTCGTCTCTCTCCTTCATATAACATGTATCTACGAATTGTAATTATGAAACTATAGCTATGGAGAGTAATTGAATTATTTTTAAGTGGCTATATGTGAAAGTTTCCATTAATTTAACTATTTAAGAGACATATAAAAGAATTTTATTATATAATTAGATAAAATATCTTAAATATAATTGACACCATAATCTATTTGTTTCTTTTAGTTTGGTGTGTTCTAAAATCAAGAGAGAGATATTGACATTGTTCCAGATATACCCTGCGATCAAATTAATTTGACTATGTGAAAATTAGGTCCTGCAGTACTGTTAGCTAGCTTGGAAAGTATTGATTGTATTATTATTATTATTATTATTATTATTATATATATATATATATATATATATATATATATATATATATATATATATATATATATATATATATATATATATATGAGGTTTCTTGCTTGACAATAAAACCTGTGAAATTTGGTGGGTACCAACCTATGACAAAAATGAATGCAAAAATTTAAATTAATTATTAGTGCTTAGATGAGATCCTTGGACTCCCTTAATTTTGTATCTCTTTGGCCCTTGTTGATCTGATAAAGAAATCTTTAATCAATTTTTTAAACAAAAAATGTATTTATTAAATTCATTTTAGTAACAATATTTTGGAACTCTAAATTTGATATAACTATTTTATGAAGTTATTTAATACTAAAGGTATTATGAGAAGGTAAAAAATAATAAGAATCTCTTAATTTATCAAAATGGACAAGTAAAATAAAATGAGAAGAGTATTTCAAATCAAATTTCAATAGACATATCTAACATAAGTCTAAATAAATTAATAGGAAATGCCTAATATAAATAAACTATTAAACACCCTTTTTACGGCTCAAATAAATGATTTTTAAAAAAAATTAAAAAAATTATTTTTTTCAAAATTATCCTTTCTTAAAATAGGATTTCCAATTACTCTAAATTCAAAATAATACTATCTCTATTTATTTTATTTATTTTTTAAAAAATAGAATTTAGAATTAAATTAAAGAATAACATTATTTAGAAGTCTCGAATTAGAGCCTTGGTATGGAGAAAATTCAATTGGGAGTATCACTCCCAAATGGATTCTATCGAAAAAATCAGAAGTCTCATATTCAAGCCTTGGGTTTGGAGAAAATCCAATTGAAAGTGTCACTCCTAAATGGTTCGTACAAAATAAATTTTAATTTAATCAGAGCTTCAATGTAAACTCCAACACCACCAGGTGTGAAACAAAAAAATAACTTTAGGTTAATAATAACCTTTTGATTAATACTATCTTTAAATATCTAACACCCTGGCAATTTATGGAAGTCCGAGATAATAAATCCTTTTATTATAGAAATGGTTGAAAATTTGTGATTGGCTCCTTCCTTCAAGTAGATTTTAAGTAGAGATAATGACTTGGCACAAAATAATTGTAGTTTGACTTTATTGGCCACTTGTAAAATGTCTTTACTCAAAGGAGATGATTTTAAACATGTCAAATATATGTCTTTTTACAATTTTCCTTCCTCTAATTTCAGGGAGCACAATTAAGGTACCACAAGACTTTTACCAAATTATGACACCACCTATATATATATATATATATATATATATATATATATATATATATATATATATATATATATATTCAAAACTTTTGGGGTTGTTTGATTAACATACAAGTTAGATTAGATAAATTATAATGAGATTAAACTATTTTTTACCAAAGTCATGTATAATATTCATATCCCGAATTAATGTTCCACCTAAAGGTAGAGATCGATAATTTATCTTAATGTTAATAATTAATTATGGAATAAGTACTAAAGTTTGTAACCACTCATGGGATTAAAATATACTCAAAATTTATCCTGCGATTAATTATCGATCACGTCAAACGACTCTTTAGAGCTTGTTTGAATTGACTTCTTTTAAATATTTTAAAGCTAAAATAACTTTTATAACACTTTCAGAGTATTTGGGTAAAATAAAAGAATATTTATCAGTACTTGGTTTTAAGCTAAAATAATAAGAATATACAAAAGTCATAAGTTAAATATTTTAAATTTGTGAGTTTGACTTATAAGTTATAGCGACCTAATTTGCCATTATTCAAAATATACTTCGTGCAGTTCGAAAAAATCTTGAAATACGTTTTCAATACACGATAAAATTTAAAAATTTGAATCGATTCGGACTGAGGTCAGTCTGTCATAGCAAAAAGTATATCACTACAGACGGTATTATAGCGCTTGCATGTAGGCTTTAGTAGGGTTGAGAAAGAGGAGTTGATTTTGAAGGAGAAAAATGTTGAGAGAGTTCAAGTAACACACTTAACTTTATAACTGCTAGAAGTTAGTTCAAAGTTAATTATTAGTTAGGAACCCATAGTTGGTTAAGTTAGTTGAGATCAAGAAAAGATACAAAGAGTAAAATGTGTGTAGGATATATACAAGTCATACCTTCTCATGTACATTACAAGATTTATTGAAATTAATGAAGTTTTTTTTTCTCCTAACTTGTTCTCATTTTGTAATCTTTGTATTTTTTTGTGCATTTATGAATTTTATAAAAAGCTTCATGGTATCAGACCCTCGATCGAAGTTTGAGTAGTTCAATGTTAGATTCTCCTAACTTGTTCTCATTTTGTAATCTTTGTATTTTTATGTATATTTATGAGTTTTCATAAAAGTCTTCATGGTATCAGAGCCCTCGATCAAAGTCTAAGTACTTCAAGGTTAGATTCTCCGAGCTTGGTCTCATTTTGTAATCTTTGTATCTTTCTATGCATTTATGAGTTTTCATTAAAAAAAATTCATGATATTAGAGCCCTCAATCAAAGTGCGCGTCGTTCAAAGTTAAGTTCGTTCAAGTCTTGAATTCTGAAGATCATAGTCTAAAATATACAAAACTTCAGCAGTACAATTTAAAGAAGAAAAATAGCAAAAATAGGAACAAGTAGTATTTGTGTAGCAAACGAAATGGCTTAAGAAATTAACAATGGTGGTCATGCGACTGAGTTTAGCAACAATGGACATCCTAAGAATGTGAAACCTGTTGTGCAAATGGGTCCAAATATAGATTATAATCATCAATTATTCTTAAGTCCTTCTAATGTAAGTTGCATTAATCTTATCTCATTCCATCTTCTTGGGACTGCGAACGATAAATATGGAGCAGATTAATTAAGTTGGTTCTACTTGATTAAATAAAATTGAATTAATAAATAAATCATGTACCTAAAGTGTTGTAAGTTTAGAACTAAGAGGTCAATACGAAAGGGTTAATGTTATAGTTCTCTCATGTCTTCTGAACTCTGTGCCCAAGAGCATGTCAAGAGGTGTAGCTTTTGTTTCTCGTGCTCAGTATGTTTTGAGTGATTTAAAAAGAAATGTTTGATGGTATAGATGGATCAAAAACTTTTAGTAATAAAGAAATTGTAGCTCTGTAACAAGACATTGATTCTATGATTGTCTATTACAAAACAACTTACCAGATGAGTTTGATAACTAAATCATCTTTCGATTGTAACTATGTAAGGTCAGGAAGTTTTGTTGATTAATTAAATAGGTAAAGGTTTTATTAATTTGTGATGGGGTTGAACAAGTTTTGTATTCAAACAACGATTAATATTCTTTACAGTACATGTTATGATAGTTAGTGATGAGTGTCAAAGGTGTGCCTCCAGTAGTACACATATGGATATGAATTCAGCAAGTGCAAGTGGTGTTGATCTTTTGGTGATGTATTCAAAGACTAGTGGTTCCTATAGTGGACAAGAAAGTACCAAGTTTAAGAAATTTTTGAGCTTATTAGTGAGTTATGTAGATACAAAAGTCACATCAAAGACTACTGTTACAAATTAATTAGTTATCCTCTAGATTTCAATTTAAAATAAAAGGTGTACAATAGAGTAGGTAATGCTGCTTATAATGCACCAAATAGTCAAATTTTTGCAAGAAAAAAGTCATATGGTGGTATGTTTGCAGAATATACAACTATTGGGTTTAACTACGATTTTAGCACCAATTGTCAGTATAATCTAAGAAAACAAGTGGTTGATCAGTCCCTACCTAACATCGTAGAGGTGGATAAATGTGCTGGACAACTTCAATGTCATACCTTCACTAAAGAACAATATAACTAAATATTGCAGATGCTTAACCAAAATTAAAGTTGTGGGAGCATGAGAAATAATGTAGTTCATTCTAATGCAACATGTAAAGATTTATTAGTCTCGAAAAATAATGCAATATGAATTTTATATAGATATAAAGGTTACGTATCATATGGTGTCAAAATTGGTATACTCATAAGCCTTCCCCTTTCATGACAAGTTGCGACTTTTATGAAGAGTTGTTACTTCAATAAAAAGTTGTGACTTTTATGAATAGTTACGACTTTTATGAAGAGTTATGATTTTTACGGAAAGTTACGATTTTTATGAAAAATTGCAACTTTAATAAAAGTGTTGCAATTTTTATGAGAAGTTGTGACTTTAATAAAGAGTTGCAACTTTTATGAAACTTTTTGATTTTTATGAAAGGTTGTGACCTTTCCAAAGGGTTGCAACTTTTCCAAATAGTTGCAACCTATAAGACATAATAAACATTTGTGCACGCTGCCCTTTGTTGTCAACAAATAGAGGGATCTCCTCTCATTAATTTTAAAACAACGAAAGTTTGAAACCTTCTTCTTCTTCTTCTTCTTCTTTTTTTTTTTTCTTCTTCTTCTTCTTCTTCATAACTAAATATTTTTGTATTTTGTCCCTGTTGAGTGGCTCACAGACACCATTTCTTATGTTAAAGATCTTGGTATGTATTTTTTACAGTCATTAATCTATAGTTATGTTATTAAGGATAAATGATACGATGTAATAATTTCATTTTTCTTTACATTATCAATGTTTGTTACAATGTAATCTTGTATGAAGATCATATCATGTTTTAGTTTTAATGACGAATAGATTTAAAATATTATTTTATTAATTCTATGATATTAAATTTCCGCGCGAAGTACGTATAATTTTACTAGTATTATATATATATATATATATATATATATATATATATATATATATATATATATATATATATATATATATATATATATATATATATTGACGAATAGATTTAAAATATTATTTTATTAAGTGATAATGCTCAAGTATCCCCTCAACCTATACCCGAAATCTCAGAGACACACTTATATTATACTAAGGTCCTATTACTCCCTGAACTTATTTTATTAATAATTTTTTACCCCTTTTAGCCTACGTGGCTCTATCTGGTGGGCCCAACGATGGTTGACTTTTTTTTCCAAACTAGTATCACGTAGGTTAAAAAGGGGTAGAAAATTATTTATAAAGTAAGTTCAGGGGGTAATAGGACCTTAGTATAGTATAAGTGTGTCTCTGGGATTTTGGGCATAGGTTGAGAGGGTACTTGTGCATTTTCCCTTTTATTAATTCTATAATATTAAATTTTCGCGCAAAGTGCGAATAATTTTACTAGTAATATGTATATAAGAAAAGAAAATCTAGTATATATATATATATATCAATTTTAATAGCAACTTTAAATTAAAAATAGTTAAAACATCAGTAAGTAAAAAGTTCTCTATCCGCCATGTTTTTGACATTAAAAATAAATTTATTTGAATATGACATTCATTTAATTTAATTACAGATATAGTTTTTCACTTTTTTCAAAGTAAATTATACTGTCCGATTTTGAAGGATGATTAGTTCTATTTGACGACAAGACCAAAAATAATTGTTTTCGTATTTTTTTCTTTTCTAAAATGATAAAATAAAAGGGTTGTCTGATAAATTTCTTCATTAACAAGAAGATATGCATATTACCTTTTACATGTATATATTATTGTATTCTTAGCATGATATGCATATTTCTTTTATTGAATGGTAATGACACTTCAAATTAGAATAAATTCTAGTTCAAAACGTTAGGAGCATAATTTGCCCTTTTCTAATTGACTAAAGTCAAATGACCACAATAGAAAGCCAAGAGTCAAATAATTGACTATAAACACTAAGATTATACCTTTTTGATTTATTTTTATTTGTTCAATACTTTTAAAATACTTTTTTTAACTTCTTAAGAAAATATAATTACTTTTTCATATTTTATCCTCAAGATTAATGACTCATCCCCAAGTTATTATTATACATCAAGTAATATAAATATTGAAGTAAAATACTCATATACTCACTATTTTTTAAAAAACATCTAAGTTTAAAATTAACAAGTGAAAATGATCAAATGGAATTAAATATTTTATTTATGTAATGTCCACTAAATGTAAATGTTTCACATTTTTTATGACCTCAAATTCTTAACAATTTTCTCTGTAATTTGTCTTCATCCTACATGCACCAATCATTAATAATAATTAATTAATGATACTAATTTAATTATTAATTCTTAATGTCTTTAATAATATTATTTTAGTGACATTTAATTAACGGTGATAAAAATATTTTTAATTAATATTATTATTTTTATTATGATAATGATGGTGAAGTTAATAATTTTTATGACAATTGTTAACAATAACAAAAGTGGTATGAGCACTTGCTAATAATTGCAGACAGAATAAGAGTTGTCAGAAGTCAGAACTGCGCCTTTTTTGTCCACTTTTGACTCCCCGACACTCTTCCAATTTATTTCTTCTTCTTCTTTTTTAATTTAATCAATATTTATTTTATTTAAAAAAACAATAGAAGATGCATAAATATTTTAATAAAAGAAAATGACCAATAAAAGTGTGAAAGAATGAAATTTTGTATTCAATTACATTATATTTATATGATGAATAAAACGGAATATTGGGTATGTGCAGAATGCGATCAATAAGAGATCGTTTGGTAGATATATAAGAAATAAATTATCTATGTATCAATTGTTATAATTTATAAAATATCTAATAGATAAATGATTGAAAATAAATTTTTTACATATAAAATTAATAAATATCTAATTGACAATCTAAAAATTTACATAACTAATAAAAAAAGAAAAGTCATGAGAAAATCACTAAATTATTTTATGTAGGATGCGCTAAACTGATCATTAAACATGCATCCAATGATAAATTACTGAAAAAGCTTGAATCTCCTAAATTGTACAGAGGAAGGGTTTAGATGCATCACATTACATCTACACTCACTTGTTGTTGGTGTGATATTTTAATATTAATAAAAATATATTACATGTCACATTATATATTATATTAATACGCTAACACTTATTAATCTAATTACGCAATATCTTCTAACAAACTATTAACAATTGTCTAACTGACAAGTTCAATCTAACAGTCAAATCAATGAAGTATTAAGCTTAACTAACTAACGAATACGGCTAGCTAGTTCCAATTCAGCTATTCACAATCTTTTTGTTATATTCTCTAATATTCCCCTTTAAGCTAGGTGATATGAAGATGGTCTCCATTCCTAGCTTGGACATGAGATAAAGATGTTGATGCCTACTTAGACCTTTAGCAAGAATATCAACAAACTGCTAGATGAGTATAAGTACTGTAGATCACAAGACCCTTTAATATCTTTTAGATCTCTAATAAATGATATTCAATATCAATATACTTTGTCCTTTCAAGGAACACTGAATTATCAGCAAATTTGAATAGCTTCTTTGCTATCACAATATAAAGGAATTTAAAGGTATGTCCAGTGTTAAACAAGCCAATGATCCAGGTGAATTTTATAGACAATTATATATTTAAATTTAATAGTTAGTGCTATCATAGAGATCTTTTCTTAAATCATGTATCATTTCTCTAGTAACATGATCGGGAATCGGTTGAATAGATAAATCCTCCTTTGTTTCAATTGTTAGGACCGTAAATAAGCAGGTGTAAACGCGGAAGCTAGCAAAGCAAACCTCGAAAGACCACGAGTAAGAAGACAACGAGAAATATACCAAAAGACACAAAGATTTAACGTGATTCGGTCAATCGACCTACGTCCACAAAGGAGATGAGCAATCCACTATAAACATGAGAGTACAAAATACAGAGGGAAACAACCTCAACCAATTCACTCGGAATACATGAGAGGTTCACAAATTCTCCCTCTAACCAAAACTCTCAAAGCCCTTTAAGACTACATTGTGAATGCTAATTAAGTTAGAAGGAACATGTGTCTATTTATAGAGTCCTAAACCTTTTCCTACCAAAAAATAATAGTCAATTCAAAACCTTTTCCTAAAAGGAAAACCTATTTATGGTAAGAAATCAGGGCAAATAAAACCCAACAAATCTCCCCCTTGGCCTGAATTTCTGACAAAATAAATTTGTCCACCTTCTTTACTTAATCTTTGTTGGGAAAGACAAGGCACTAACAAAAATGCCTGACAGGATAACAGTGAAAGAATACCCAAGTCTATAATTTCCCTTTTCGATTTGAACCAAGAGAAGACAAACAACCACAAGCAATATGATAGTAAGGCAGCAAGCAATTCAACCAAACAAATATAACAAGACAATAATAAACCAATCACACAAGACACCAAGATTTACGTGGAAAACTCTTCGATGTGAAGAGTAAAAAACCACGGGACCAAAAGCTCCACTATAATCACCAAGAGTTACAATATTGTTCTCCAAAATTGGTCACAAAACAAGTGCCAAACAACGAGCAACAACAATATAAGATTGCACCAAATCTAGAGAATTAAAGGAGCAAAATCACCAATTTTGCAGCTACTGTTTACGACAGCAAAACTGAAGCTGCAGGCCACCAAATCCAACTCTGTCAGTTCCTAATCAAAGATTGAGATGAAGATAATATGCTGTCCAAAAATCAGCTCAATCGGACAAGAAACGAAGCGGGAATCACAATTTGAAATTGGCTGTTAGGGCTGAATTTTGACTGCGAAAATTGCTCTCTTTCTCTCTTTTTGGTTGCTGAAAAACTCTCTGTGTTTATGAAAATAAGACCTAAATAGGCTTATATTTGCCTAATAAGAATGGGCCTATGGGCAAAAATGGGTTGGTCCAAATTGGGCTTTTATTTATCCACATAGGAAGGGAAAAAGACCCATAACCCAACAATTCTCCCCCTCACGACTATGTGGAGGAGACCGCCATCCCGGCGACCATGCAACAATCTTCAAACTTCCCTCTTGGCAAAGCTTTAGTCATCATGTCGGAACCATTGTCATTGTATGAATCTTTTCAAGCTCAAGCAACTTAGAATCCAACACATCTCGAATCCAATGGTATCTCACATCAATGTGTTTAGACCGACCATGGAACGTAGAATTCTTGCCAAGATGTATAGCACTTTGACTGTCACAATAAAGCACATACCTATCTTGAGCACAACCAAGTTCCCCCAAGAATCTCTTCATCCAAAGCAATTCTTTACAAGCTTCAACGACAGCAATAAGCTCAGCTTCTGTAGTAGATAGAGCAACACATTTTTGCAACCTAGATTGCCAAGACACAGCTCCCCCTGCAAAAGTAACCAAGTACCCTGAAGTAGACTTGCGAGTATTAACATCACCAGCCATGTCTGAATCAGTATAACCACAAAGAATAGGCTTCCCTATACCAAAACACAAACTCAGACTACAAGTGCCACAGAGATATCTCATAACCCACTTCACAGCATTCAAATGTTCTCTTCCCGGAGTAGAAAGAAAACGGCTAACAACTCCAACAGCGTGAGCAATATCCGGTCTTGTACAAACCATCGCATACATCAAACTACCAACAGCTGAAGCATAAGGAACTTTCTTCATATCTTCCTTCTCATCATCACTAGAAGGACACTGTTTCGTGCTCAATTTGAAGTGCATAGCTAAAGGTGTACTGACAACCTTAGCTTTGTCCATGCTGAATCTGCGAAGTACTTTCTGAATGTACTTCTCTTGTGATAATACCAATTTCTTGGCCTTTCTATCACGGACAATCTGCATGCCAAGAATCTGCCTTGCTGGTCCTAAGTCTTTCATAGCAAAAGACTTACTCAACTCTTGCTTCAACTTCTGAATCTTGCAAATATTATGACCAACAACAAGCATGTCATCAACATAAAGCAACACAATAATAAAGTCACCATCAGAGAAATTTTGCACAAAAACACAATGGTCTGAAGAAGTCTTCTTGAAGCCCTACTGACTCATAAAAGAACCAAACTTCCTGTACCACTGCCTGGGAGCTTGTTTCAAACCATACAAGCTCTTCTTCAATTTGCAAACATAATTCTCTTTTCCCTTGACTTCAAAACCTTCCGGTTGCTCCATATAAATTTCTTCATCTAAGTCACCATGGAGGAAAGCAGTTTTAACATCCATTTGCTCAATCTCTAAATCTAGACTTGCAGCCAAGCCTAGAACCACACGAATGGATGACATCTTCACAACTGGAGAGAATATCTCATCAAAATCAACTCCCCTTTTCTGATTAAATCCCTTGACAACTAATCTAGCTTTGTACCGTGGAACTGGATTACCATCTTCATGTTTCACCCGAAAAACCCACCTGTTTTTCAAAGCTTTTCTGTCTTTAGGTAACTTAACCAAATCAAAGGTATGATTATCATGCAAGGATTTAATCTCATCTTCCATAGAATCAAACCACCTTTCTTTTTCTTCACTTTCCATGGCCTCATCAAAACTCTCAGGTTCTCCCCCGTCAGTCAAGAGTACATACTCATCGGGAGAATAACGAGATGAAGGAATTCTCTCTCTACTAGATCGTCTGAGAGAACTCTCTGGAGCATCTATAATTGGTTGTCGGACAACCACATCATCTTGCACTGGAGCATCAACAACATCATGCCGGTCATTCTGAACATGATCACCATCTTCATTATCAACTTGATTTTCATCATTATGAAGATTTTCTTCCGGTGCAATAGTCAAAGGAACTAGATCAACATCAACTAAGCTCTCACTACTCTGAAAATCAGCCTTGTCAGCTTTGTCAAAATCTTCAATTGTTTGGTCTTCAAAGAACACAACATCACGGCTTCTAACAAGTTTCTTCTCAACAGGATCATAGAAACGATAGCCAAATTCATCTTGACCATAACCAATGAAGATACACTGCCTAGTTTTAACATCCAACTTTGACCTTTCATCCTTAGGAACATGTACAAAGGCTTTACACCCAAAGACTCTAAGATGATTATAAGAAACATTCTTACCAGTCCAAACTCTGTTAGGGACATCACCATCTAAAGCAACAGCAGGAGATAAATTGATAACATAAGCAGCAGTATTAAGGGCTTCTGCCCAAAAGGAATCTGACAGCTTAGCATCTGAAAGCATACATCTAACCCTCTCAACTAGAGTTTTGTTCATCCTCTCTGCTAAACCATTTAACTGAGGAGTCTTTGGAGGAGTTTTCTGATGCCTAATACCCTACTCTCTGCAATATCTATCAAAAGGACCAATATACTCACCACCATTATCTGAGCGGATGCATTTCAATGTCTTCCCTGTTTGTCTTTCAACCAAGGCCTGAAAACCCTTGAACACATCAAGTACTTGATCCTTGGACTTCAAAGGAAATACCCAGAGTTTGCGAGAATGATCATCAATAAAAGTCACAAATTAAAGTGCACCACCATGAGATCTTACCTTAAAAGGACCACACAAATCAGAATGTACCAACTCCAGCAAATCAGGCTTTCTTGAAGGCGGATGACTCTGAAAAGAAACTCTTTTCTGTTTGCCGGCTAAGCAATGAACACATTTCTTCAAATTTGCTTGTTTCACACCAGAAAGAAAATTTTTCTTAGCCAAACTATCAATCCCCTTCTCGCTCATATGACTCAGCCTTCTATGCCATAACTCTAAGAAGTATCATTCTCCACCAAATTTACTGAGTCTCTGGACATGGAGACCTGAAATACATACAAGTTAGACAACTTGTCACCACGGGCCACAACTATCAAACCTCTAGTAAGCTTCCACTGGCCAACACCAAGTGTATTAACATAACCCTCATCATCAAGATATCCCACAGAAATCAAATTCAAGCGAACATTTGGAGCATGCTTGACATTATTGAGAACTAGTTTGGAACCATTGTTACTTTCCAAACAAACTGTCCCAATGCCAATAACTTCAAATTCATGATTATTGCCCATTTTCAACGTTCCAAAATTACCTGGAGTATAAGAAGAAAATAATTCCTTCTTTGGCGTGACATGAGAAGTAGCACCAGAATCCACAAACCAGCTAGACTCATCACGAACAAGATTAATGGCATTTGCATCACAAGAAACAAGAAGATCATTATTAGCAACAACAACAACACGATTTTCATTATCGCCTTCTCTTTTTTGTTGTCTCATATCTCTCTTGTGCTTGTAACAATATTTCATGATATGCCCATTCTTGTGGCAATAGTCACATGTAATATTCTTGTATTTAGACTTTGACTTGCTTCTACTTTTACCTCTATCATTCTGACCCCTGGACTTGTTTCTCCCCCTATCTTCAGTAACCAAAACATCGTAGTGTGAAGCTGAAGAAGATGAGGCTTGAGATCCTCTTCTCATTTCTTCATTCAAGACACCACTCTTAGTATATTCCATGGTTACAACGCCACTGGGAGCAGAATTAGTCAAAGAAACTCGAAGAGTTTCCCAAGAGTCTGGCAGAGTATTAAGAAGCTAAAGTCCCTGTATCTCATCATCAAACTTTACACCCATTCCGGACAGCTGGTCAAGAACACCCTGAAAATCATTAATATGATCAGAAATAGGAGTGCCCTCTTTATACCTGATATTCATTAATTGTTTCAATAGGAACAACTTGTTGTTGCCAGTCTTCGAAGCATAAAGTGTCTCGAGCTTGTCCCACAAACTTTTGGCATGTGTCTCATTCACAATATGATTTCTAACATTATCTTCAACCCATTGTCTAATATAGCCACAAACTTGCAGATTCTCAAATTCCCATTCTTCATCATTCAAAGACTGAGGCTTATTAGAAGCAAACACAGGTAAATGCATCTTCTTGACAAATAGAAGATCTTTCATTTTGCCTTTCCAAATATGATAGTTACTACCAGTTAAACACACCATTTTACTCATATTTGCCTCCATCATTCAAAACGACAATCAACAATAACCAATGCTCTGATACCACTTTGTTAGGACCGTAAATAAGCAGGTGTAAACGCGGAAGCTAGCAAAACAAACCTCGAAAGACCACGAGTAAGAAGACAACGAGAAATATACCAAAAGACACAAAGATTTAACGTGGTTCGGTCAATCGACCTACGTCCACAAAGGAGATGAGCAATCCACTATAAACATGAGAGTACAAAATACAGAGGGAAACAACCTCAACCAATTCACTCGGAATACATGAGAGGTTCACAAATTCTCCCTCTAACCAAAACTCTCAAAGCCCTTTAAGACTACATTGTGAATGCTAATTAAGTTAGAAGGAACATGTCTCTATTTATAGAGTCCTAAACCTTTTCCTACCAAAAAAGAATAGTCAATTCAAAACCTTTTCCTAAAAGGAAAACCTATTTATGGTAAGAAATCAGGACAAATAAAACCCAACATCAATGTCATCGTCATTATAATCTTGCATTATTTCATCAACGTCATTTTTAAATTTGGTCGATAGTGGTTCACGATCCAATTTTTTCTCTCGGCATTAATCCAATCTCTAAATAATACCGATATCTCCAAGCTATCTGCTGCTAATGAATGTCTATGCTCTTCAATTTGAAACATTGATGCACTAAAAACGCCTTTCGAAGCTACTGAAGATGCTTGCATAGCTAATACATCTCGAGCCATCAGTTGTATTTTTGGAAATCCTTTGCCGCGATTTCTCCACCATTCTAAAACATATTTAGTAGGTTTTGTAATTTGATTAACATATGCATCAAAATCATTTTTATTATTCTGAGAAGGTTTTAGATAAGAATCTAAATAACCGTCAATATCATCTTCATTAAGTCTACTCCTAGAACATTGAGGTTCTTCACTACTTGATACATTTATATTAGAATTATATAAGTCATACAATTTTCTAGCTTCAATTTTTGTACTATCTTTAACTTCTTGACAACTAGGTATTTCATCTTTTTCACTATCAATTTTCAAGTTGAAATATATTTTATCAACCGCCTTAGATGCACCTACATCTTTGTAATGAGAGTTTAACAAACAAGCGGTTAACTAAATTTGAGAAATAGGAATAAAATATTTTTTAAATTTTTCAATCATTTTGTTAATAGATTGTTTAAATATTGATTTATTTTTAAATTTATAAAATTTAGAAGAAATCAAACAAATATTAGGCAAACAGAGTAAATGGTTGAATAAGAAAGTGCAGATATTTTTTTAGCTAAATAAAAAACTTTAAAGAAATCTATGAGTTCATGTATGTCATTCCAATCACTATCATCAAGTTTATGTGACATATCTGAATTATGAGCATTCCAAACCATTTGTAAGAGTTTTCTATATTCATAAGCGACTACGAGTATTTCATATAAAGAAGACACTGTTTTGGAATTTTTCAAGGAGGAAGATTATATTCAAAACAACGATTTTGAAAATCTCTACGCCTAGACTTGACTTGACATTTAAATATAAAATGACATGCATTTTCAACTTTCGTGCAACTGTTATCATATATTTGTATACCATCTCTAACAATCAAATTATATATATGTGTAACACACCTAATATGAAAATCATCACCATAAACAGCGCAAAGAGAAGGTATTAACATTGCAACAATAGTTGTATTATTTGAAGTCTTATCTAAGACGATACTACTTATTTTATCACTAATTTCATAATTTTCTAAAATATCTAAAATTGTTTGAGCTATATAACAACCGTTTTTTTATATTTGACAACATTTATAACCTAAAATTCTTTTTGCATACTCCAATTTTCATCAATCCAATGTGCAATAACAGTCAAATAATCATTACCGTTTACACTACAGCCCATATTAGAAGTAATAACTATCTTACAATTATTATAATAAAATAAACAACAAAGATATTGAAAATGTTGAGCTTGATAATCAAATATAGCCTTTTTAATTGTATTTCTTATAAAACCTTTAAAATGTGGATTATACACAATTTGAATATAATATACGAATCCGGGATTTTCAGCAAAACTAAATGGCAAACCCATAACAACAACCATATTAGCTAATTCTTCAAAATCTTTTTCTCTACTATATGACCGTGGTAAACTAGAGAGCCAATCATTTTAGCTAATTCTTCAAGATCTTTTTCTCTACTATATGACCGTGGTAAACTAGAGCCAGAAACATTATAAGAATTTAATTGTGTTTGGACCATGTTAGAGATGCCTACTCAAACAGTTTCAGGAAGGGGGTACAATTCTTTTTAGCTTCTGCTACCACTTTAGCATGCAAAAATTCATTTTTATAACATGATATTAAATGATTACTCAAATGTCCCGTACCACCTTGTTTTCCTACAGTTTTATGATTCAATTTATGTTAGCATGTTCTACCTTAGTCTTAGGATGTACAAGGGAACAAGAGCAGGACAACGAAAGGGAGTGAGACTAGGAGCGGGACTGGGAGAAGGACTAGGAGTACTAGTAGTCGTAGGTGGCTCAATTTTATTATCATCATTATCAAAATTAGGCGTATCAGTATAATCATCAACATTATCATGTTCATCATCTTAAGGCAAATCCTCATCAAAATTATCAAACCTTCTTTGTAAATGTTCATGATAAGGATCTAATCTAGAATTACTAGCAATATTAAAATATTATCATTACATGTGTATAATCATCCGTATTCATTCTTACTATAGTAAATCTTTTAGTTTACAGTTAGAAGAGCTATTGGTTTTTTTATTACTGGTGGATCTAAAGGTTGTCATATTTTGAACACGCTTAACTATGCTTTTTTACCTTTTTAAACAATATTTTTACCGGAATTCATATTCAAATATTAAACATGAGTAAATTATATAAAATACAAAAATGTAATGCAAACAATCCTTGGAGATGGAAAATTTGCCCACCAGGTAATTAATCACAAAACAAATAAATAATTATTGCAAAAAAATGAGATGTAAACTATAAGTTGGAACAAATGTACCGAACGTCTACTTAAAAGTAGACGTGTATGACCCTCGAAAGCCGAAAGTAAAAAGTTGAAAGTTGAATTTTGAAGATCCAAATCCGATTTCCAAAGATCAAAACCGGGATTTCAACAATTTTAAGATATTAGAGAGTAGAGGCTACAGAGTAGAGAGTTGAGAAGATGATTTTGTGAATCTATGAGTGAAAAGAATGAATGTTTAGGGGTATTTACGGTAATAAAAAGGGTTAAAATGTAATTTTTAAAAATTTGGGGTATTAAAAAAGTTAGGGGGTAGAGGGTGTGATGTGGAGTAAATAGGGGCAAATAGTCGTTGGTAGAGCCCACTAGCCGTTATCCAACGACTCCCCAATATTCATAATTTAAAAAATTAAAAAAATAAAATTAATTAACGAACCGGACCGGGACCAAAACCTGAATTTATCGAACCGAGACTAACCGATAAAGTTTGATTTTCATCCTGTTATTTGTCCCGGACCTCGTCCCTATCAGTATATACTGGGAATAGTCGGAACGCGATCAGATCAGTAACACAACAGGACCGGTACCGGACAATCCCAGTTCCGCTGCCACACTTAGATTCATCATAGGGATTCGACTACATGCTTTACCACAATCATCATTCAATTTCATTAGTAATTGCAGTAAGTTCTGTCTTACTATTTTATCAGTGTATTCCTTTGATTTTGGACAATCACATAATGATGAAGACATGGAGTCAAATTATTTTCATTAATTGTTTAATCATGAGTAATACACACTTACAAGGAAAATATCCTGAGTGTGGGAAGCTATATATGGCTTTCTGTAGATTGAAATTTTTGGACATGTTGACCTAATCAAATCATTCCTATAAATCAGACTATAGTTATATCAATTTTGCATTATATTTTATTCATCTTCCATAAAAAGGTACATGGTGATCTAATGAAGGTTACAATGAGTGAATTACTCCCCCCCACCCCCCAGCTAGATATGAAGGATATGAAGATCCTATATGAGATGAAGTAAATACAAAAAATGACATTTGTCAATTGGTTTTCTAAGTTAGGAGACTGTGTGTAAAAAGTTATAGTTGCCTAGTTGACGCAAGGTTCTTATGGAGGATCCCATATTATATCTTGCTTTTTGTTTGGTTTGGTTTGGAAATTAGTCAACCCACACCTGTCCATGGTCATGAGTCCCTTTACTCCAAAAGGAAGGTTTGTAAAATCTTCGTAGAGATTGTTGCCAGGATTCAAGAAGCTCATGGATGCTAGTGCATGAGCCACCTTATTTGCCTCTCTATAGGAGTGATTAAGGATGAATCCAATATTTTCCATGTGATCCTTCAACTCCTTGGCTTTATCATGTATTCTCCACAGAGTTATGCTTAAGACGTTCACACAATCTACAAGCAACTTGGAGTCCCTTTCTGCAAAAATGAATTCATATCCATTACTGATACACCATTAAACTCCATATAACATAGATTTTGCCTCTTCTCAGTTGCTAGTTCCTTGGCCGAGGTTCAAAAAGTAGGCCAAAACTAATGAGCCCGACTGATCCGTTATTACTCCCCCGCCTCCACAGTATCCATCCTTGCAGCTACCTTCCGAGTTTATCTTCAAAAAGCTGTTAGATAGCTTCAACCACTTAACTTGGATAGTGACAGTGGATTTGAACTTACTTTTCATCAGGCTGGCAATGGAGTCCCAATTCGGGTCCACATTAACTAACTTAAATTAATTTTTAAGGAGCATTGCAACAGTGCTAGATATATTTTTGATTGTTTCCTTGTGTTGTAGAATTGTTTTCCTAAATTTAACATTATATCTACTCTTACAAAGTTCCAAACAGGGATGGTTGGAAGACATTTCATGATCGCATAAAAGATTGAATTTTTCATTTTCCATGTCCACCAATGTTTGATCAGGAGTTTGAAGGGGATGTTAGAGCATAGAATGCCTACAGGACCACACAAGGATGAATAGATCCTTTTTAGCAATATCTCCAGAGCAACTGAAGTATTCGATGCCCTCCTCTTAAGGGAGTATGCAACAACAACATGTTAAGGCAATAGATATTCCATTTTTGATAGTCTAAAGTCCTAGGGATTTTATCTCTCATAACACTCTACAACATATAACTCTCCACAACATGAAGTTCATCTTTAGGGGAAATTTTTTAGGCCAAGTCTTGTCATCGATCCAGTTCGTATGCTTTTTTTGCCTCAGCATTTGCTAGGCCGTGCGCATAGTGAATTTTTCACTTTGTTCTAGAGTTCAAATTAGTCTGTCATCTAGATTCATATTCAAGTTTATCTGCATGTCATAGATGTGATCTATCACTAGGAAAGGTAAAAAGATGTCCCCTAGTGACATTGGCCATTAATGTATAACTCTGCCAGTTTAAGTTCTCTTGTCTTTCTATCATTAGGGAAAAATAGCCAAAGGGCCTTAAATCCTTTTCAATTATCTTTCCAAGCTGAAACGTTACCTCTGCATATCTTCCAGAGGATATGTTGATCCACAATATTTTTTGATTTTGCACATGGCATTCCAGGAATGAGAGTTTCCTGAGTACTATCTCTTAATAAAAGTGAATTCCTGGTATATATCTTGAAGTCTTCTAAAGGAGACTCCATCTTCATCCCAAGGATATCACATAGATTCCAGGATGCCCAATGCATTTTAGTTTCATCATTGGTTTCACCCCATAAGAATTTGTTAAACATTTGTTCCATTTGATTCAGAACTCCACTAGGGGGTGTATTGCTGCAAATGAGTTAACTGAAAGTGACATTAGAAAATATTTAATGAGCACAACTCTTTATCCTATTGAGGGGAGCTTGTTCTTCCATCCCCCGGTTCTGTAAAGAATTTTGCTCATCATTTCTGAGAACATAACATAGTGTCTTCGTCCTTCATAAAGAGGGAAGCCCATGTATTTTATTGGAAGGCTTTTGTAAGACATTCCAGTTATTTCCTCTACTCTTTGTCTAGCTTGATCATGTTCTTTGCTAAATAGTGAGACTCTGGACTTTGATTTGTTGATCTTTTGTCTAGATACTCTTTCGTAGTTGTTGAGAGTCTCCATCAACATTTCCAGTGACCTCTACACCACTAAAAAATAAAATAACATAATCAGCAAATGCTAAATGGTTGATTCTAGTTTTTTTTTATTCATGTGAAAGATAAAGAAATCTATATTGTTGTTTAACTCATTGAGTTTTTTGGGGAGATATTCAGCAATGATCACAAACAAAAAAGGCGAAACGAAATTTCCTTAAGCCCCTCTTAGATTGAATTAAGTCATGCCTATTGCGGTTAACAATTAGAGTGTATCTTACTAGAGATGTGTCAAAAAATCATGTCAATCCACAATTCACAAAAGTCCATTCTTCTCATATAAGGATACAAAGTCGTGCCTAAGACTCTAACTGACTTAATTATATGATGAAAAAAAATCCCCGAATAGACTATTAATTTGACTAGTTCAATTTAATAACCACATCGGTTATTAAGTTTAACTAATTAATAGTGACAACTGACTGATTCCAACTTAGCTATTTGCAATTTCTTTGTTATATTCTCTAATAGAATAGAATATAGAAAATTAAAATCATAGCTTAACTTGTTTGATTTATGATATAACGTGGTTTCACGGTATTATCAATACTTTTTTCCTTAAGTTTAGTGTGTCCAAAAGTCTTTTTGTGTTAATTATTATATAAGTTTCTCCTTTTTTGCAGGAAATCTGTCCAAAGATGAATGCGGAGGTTTTTGAGCGAAGAAATGTAGAAGAGACCACCTACGGAGCTTGTGACGGTCCGTAGGTGGCAGCGTAGTGCAGCTACTGAAGGAAGATGGGGAAGTCTGACCAAGTGTGGGGTTACGGAAAGCATGACGGACCGTCGTAGCCATTACGGTCCGTCCTGCAGGTTCGTCATAAAGTTTAGACAAGTAGTCCAGTACCCATATTCCAAGAGTTCAAGTGTTTTGGAACGGAGACCCTCGACGGACCGTTGTGCCTGTGACGATCCGTCATACCTGTCGTCGAGGGTAATGAAGAGAGCAGCAGAAGAAATTGCATCAAGTATGGGACGACGGAGTCCATGACGGTCCGTCGTGACCACAACGATCCGTCACGATGTCCGTCGATCCAGCCGCGTTTTGATAGATTTCCAGCAAATAGAGTCCTTATGTAATTAGGTTTTTATTTTTTTATAAATAGTTTGAAAAACCTCGTTTTTGAGGTTAGACTCTTGATTATTTGGCCAGGCCCTTGATTATTGTTAGACCCTTGATTATTTTTAGACTCTTTGTTAGACTCTTTGTTCTTCAATTAATTTCAGTAATTGATTGTTGGTGATTTTCGTTGATTAATCAAGCGAACTTTCGAATTTTACTCTTTCTCATTGAAGTAAGTGCATGAATTCTTATATCATATATTTGAATATTGTGATTATGACTATGGGTAACTTAACTCCAACTAGGGTTGTGGGAACCATAGGCGAATAATGAGGTAAAATCTAACTAAAATAACAATTCTAGAATAGTGTCTTGCATGTATTGATAATTCTTTCGCTTAGAAGTCTTTTTAACGGATGGCCAATGTTAGAACTCACCTTAATGCTACTTGTCGGACCAAGGAGGTAGATAATAGGAAAAGAATTATCAACATAAATTTAGTGTATACTATCTAATAGGCTAGTATTGATTGGTACGAGGTAATAACTTAGTCAAATATCGAATACGATGCTTAATATGAGGTAAAGATAAGGGTTAGTATAGCAACACACGTAGCCGGACCAAGGTGCGGAGTGAAATTTTCTAGATGCCGGACCAAGGATTTAGAAATACATAACTTATCACTTTGCATGCAAGATACTAGGAAAGAATTGTTATAGTTAGAATTATCAAGTTATGAACCTGTAGGGAACACGTAAACCTAGTTACTTAGATTAACTGATTAAACTCCAACATTCGAAGCTGTTAGTTGTCTCCTTTAATTTCGCTAGTTATTTTCATTTATTTAGGAATAGAAACCCCCCTCCCCCCCCCCTTTTTCTTTTTTTTTTTATCGTTTTTGCTTTCCAATAAAGTAATTGACTGAACAATAGTAATAATAGATTGAACTTAAGTCTAAACTATTTTCCTCGTGGGAATGATCCCAACCTCATTAGTTGGGTTATTTACTTGACACGACCGCTTTACTTCTTATTTGAGAAGTAAGTTTGAGCGTATCAATTTATAGTATTTCAATCTCTCTATTTTCACAGGATAATTATAAGGTCAGCGTACAGTCTATCTTTTACAAACTACACTAGTAGATTTCACAAGATATATTGTTGTTGTATGATTTATAGTATCTTTTAATACGTAATTTTTAGATATATAAGTTTATTCCAGATTTTTTTTTTATCCGAACTTACTATCAAAATTAAAAAAGTTGACTCTACAAGGTTAAATTATGACATTTAAACTATGATAGAGAGAGAACTTGCTTATGAAGCTTATGATATATCAGTGCAGGGCAGTGTGAATTCATGAGGGGTTAAAAAAATTATAAGTTAAGTCATATTTATTTTATATGGGGTGTGTAAAATGAACATCACCAATTGAGGTGTCTAAGTGAAACTTGTTGTTAATTTTATGGGGTCAACGATAGGTTTGACCATAATAATATTATGATATAATCAACACAACATACATGCTCCCTCAGTCCATTTTTATTATCATGTTGCGCTTTTCGAAAGTCAATTTGACTAATTTTTAAAGTTAAATTATATTATATTAATTCAATATTTAAAACAATAAATTAGATATTCAAAAACTATACGAAAAGTATTATAAATTGTAGTTTTTACAAATCAATATAATGAAAAATCTATGATAAAATATTAGTTAAAATTCTTATAATTAAATTCTAAAAAAAATTATGACAACTAAAAATAGTCGAAAATAGTACCATTTACGCATAGTAATATACTACTCCGTCCATCCGAAATCGTTTGTCATGTTGCCTAATCAAAAGTCAATTTGACTAATTTTCAAAGGTAAATTAGATCACATTAATTTGATTTTTTAAGCAAAAAAATTAGATATTCTAAGACCATATAAAAAATACTACAAATTACATTTTTTTGCATTTATGATGAAAAAATTTATCTAAAAATGTTAATCAAAGTTTTTATAATTTGACTCTAAAAATAGAAATCATGACAAACAATATCGGACGAAGGGAGTACCGTCTACCATCAATATCGGTGTATTCCTTTGATACTAAATGACCTTTAAGTAAGACTCAATCTTGACATCTTGTTAAAAATTCTTAGAGTTAACACCTCAGATGGTCACTCAACTATGCACTCTTCTCTCAGAAAGTCACTCAACTTTCAATTTTCACTCAAACGTCACTCAACTATGCACTTCTTTCTCATAAAGTCACTCAACTATGCACTTCTTTCTCAGAAAGTGACTCAACTTTGAATTTTAACTCAAAAGTCACTCAACTATCTACTCTTTCCTAAAAAAGTCACTCAATCTATTAAATTATTTTTTAATTAACATTTATTGATATTAATTATTTGTATAACAAACCAAAATTTTTAAAAAATAAAAATACCATTTAAACCATTTAGTGATCCACCCACCTAACCCGATGACCCATTTTATTTTGTCTTTAATCCTAATTCAAGGTTTAAAGAGAGGGATTAATTTAGGATTAAAGACAAAATAAAATGAGTCATCATATTTTTTAATGGGTCGGATTAGGTGGGTGGATCACTAAATGGTTTAATTTATTTTTTAAATTTTTTGGTTTGTTATATAAATAATTAATATCAATAATTTTTAATTATAGAATAATTTAATAGATTGAGTGACTTTTTGAGGAAAAAGTGGATAGTTGAGTGACTTTTTGAGTTAACATTCAAAGTTGAGTGACTTTCTGAGAAAAAGTGCATAGTTGAGTGACATTTGAGTGAAAATTGAAAGTTGAGTGACTTTCTGAGAGAAGAGTGCATAGTTGAGTGACCATCTGAGTTATTAACTCAAATTCTTAAGAGTAAACTTTACCTTTTCTAAAAATAAATAAAATATAATTAACTTTTCTCATTAAGTAGAAAATGAAATGACAGCCAAGACCCAAATAAATCAAAATGTAAATTACAGAATTAATTATTGATTAATAATTTATGTATATTCAAAAAAAATTTAAAATGAATAGAAATTATTAAATACAATCGAAAGATAAATAAAAGTAAAAGAAAATGAAAGATAAAAGAGTAAGAATAAAGACAAGTACGATAAGGACTTTCTAACAATTAAAGTGGCCAAAATTACGCCGTTCTTTCTACGTTGACTTCCCGCCAATTCCCCCGTACTGTGACTTGGAGGTCTTACCAACTATTCTAATTTCTACCTTACTTGGAAACTCGGGTGTGGGTGATTAATACGAATGTAGATTTAGAAATTAGATTTTTCGTAGGTTTAATTGTTATAATTCGGAAATTTATGTTGGTTATTTTTTGTATTCAGATTAGGAAGAAATATAAATAAAAAAAATTAAACAGATAGAAAAAAATAATATGAGTTCATATAACCCATTGTGTTTACTTAAGAAATTTGATTCCATCAAGTATTCGAGGTTACAGATTAATTATTTCCACGATAAAACAGATCAACTATAAGAGAAGTAGCGGTACCTCAACTTCACTAATTTCAGCGAACGCAAGAACAACAATGAGAGCACACACAGATGCAGTTGGTCAACAATTTTGTTTTCGGTAAGAAAATGTATGCAGAGAGAAAAAATATCAGCTTTGAAAAATTAAAAAAAACTCTATTTATAGCCACTTGCAATAAGGAATGTATTTGTTCGGACAATGCTGTGAACGCAACAATTCAAACATGACTTTTAGAATGTTGTATCTTTTGAAAAAAATAACGTCTTTTCGAAAGAAACAAATCCCTTCAAATGACTTTATCATCACGCATGAATTTCAAATAATTCAATTATTCAAATTAATTTATATTTAACTTTTACGGTGTAATAATTCATTTTGAAAAAATAAAGTAAAATAAAATAAAATAAAAATGGTGCATATAATTTTAATCAAGGGAAAATGAAAAATGAAATAATTGTAAGTTGCAATTTTGTTATTGTATTATTAGTGATGATGATCACAATGGATGGACCTACACTGTGTCAAAGGTGTTCAAGCGGAAATATTTTTAACCATTATATTTTAGCGCTCAACCAAATCTGAGGCGGACATCATCTGTGTGAGTTCTGTTTCCAATAGCCACTTTTTACTTTTTACATTTTCAAAAGAGTATTAATTTGTATATCTGCTATTTTTTCAAATAATTTGAAACTAATATCATCTATTAAATAATCATAAATTAAAGACTCACCACTTAAATGTTTTAAGGAGTTTTTCGGTAACCATTAACTTTTAATCTTTTCATTTTTTTCTTTAAGTAATTATTTAATCTTATGTTAATCTAAAATCATATTTGTTTTTGGTAAAGCTGTTAAAAGTGAAAAATGCTTTATATATGTATATTTTCTTAAATCTCATTTAATTCGTACTCTATATTTTTGTATCTGTATAAAATCTTTAAATATAAATGAAATTTTATTCTAAATTAATTTTCTTTTCTCTTTATTCAATTTCTATTAAATAAACAGAAATGTCTGAAATAAATATCATGCAGTTTGATTTTAAAATTTTTGCTATATTTTTTTAATTAAAAATAATAATTATCTATGCATTGATTTATAAATTTTTAAAGCACTCAGTTGTTAATTTTTATTTTTTTATCTATACAATTCTTAGACACACCATGTAAATTTTCTATACCACTGATGATCACTATACAATTCGAACGAATAAGTTGTTTTTTTTTATATAAAAAAAAGTATTCCTTATAATATCTATAAATTATGACAATATGTCTATGACTGACTTTTATTTGTGCAAAGTATAGGTGAATATTTTAAAGTAATAGTTTAATTGAGGAGGATTTTAAATGAAATCCCAACTAATTTCTTATTTATTCACTATGTTTACCAACTCTCTTTAAGTATCTCTCAATACTTATTTTCAAATTTAAGATGATTTTTTTTTCTCTAACTTCAATCACATGTTGTCTATATCCCTACTTAAATTGGACTCCATATTCTTTTTAGTTTTATTTTAAGTTGAAATAGGTGGTTGAATAGTGTGAAGATTAAGTAATTTTTTTAGATTTCGTTCTTTAATACAATATCAACATAACAATACCATTAATGTAATTGGGTTAGTTGATGGTTAGTTGTTCGTGTGTTAAAATTATTAAATTAACATTTTATTTGGTTATAAAAATGAAGAAAAATAATTATCACATAAAATTTAGCATTATTAGTACTCACTTTATTTTTATTTATTTGTCTTATATCCTATTTATCTAAGTTTTTGGAGACTAATAGTTTTATTTTAAAAAAGTGTGGTGTTTGGCCAAGTTTTTAGACAAAGTAAATATTTTTGAGGAATAATATGAGTGGAAATAAGTAGTTTTGCTTTGAAAACATTTTTTCGAGAAAGAAATACGCTTACAAGCACTTTTAAAAGTTTAAACAAAAACTACAATATAAGATATAATTTTGAAATCTCGCAATTTTTAAACTAAAACTATGTATCAAAAATTCATTTTAATCTCATAATTCTTAATCATGTCAAGTAGAATATTAAGCTTAAAAAGTTTCAAAATACATAAACTAACATCCCCTTTAAAGCATTTTTTTTTAAAAAATAAATAAATTCATAAAGAGGTAGTCGTGTTTGGTTTATATTTTTTATTTTCACATCATTTATACATGTATAAATTATATAAAAATATATTTAAATTTAAAAAAAACAAAATTATATATTAATTACAGTACTGTCTTGTTCTTATCCTGCAATATCTTAGCTGTGGCTTCTTCTTCTTACACAAAAGGTAAATAGGTTGTAAAATAGGGGTTCTGTGGGCCCCATTTAGAGTATTCCCAAATGTCAACTTTTATTTTTCTATAATTAAAAATTAAAATAAAAATTCCACTCTATAAATTAACTTCATTCCACAATATGATTTTTTTTTCCCCTCTTCTTCCATTTTCTACTTACCCCCTTCTTCTCTCTCTATTTCTATTTTTATTTTTCCGGCTATATCGCCGGCTTCCGACTCCATTATTTCCGGCAGAATACTACCTTTTATTCTCTCAGCTAAGGTCTATCTCTGGACTCTACTCTCTTTTATAAGTTTTCTATTTTCTTGGTATTTGTGCTTTTGGGATCTCAGTTTGCTTAATTATCTTTTGTTTTAATTAATTGGATCTCAAATTCTTCGTAATTTTACAGTGGACTTTGCAATGCAGCTCGTTTTCTCAGCTTAAAATTTTAATTTATTTTTGGTTATCTTTCAAGTTATGTTTATTTTCTGATCAATATCAAGTATGCTTTTTTTTAAAAAGAGCATTAATTTGTGGATAAGGTTATTTTGATTATGGTAATTAAATTATTATTACTACACTATTTATTTGGTTAATTATCTTTCCCTAAAGAGAAAATGGAGAATATTGCAAATAGTTATTAATTTTTTTTTCTGATTTTTCGGTTGGGCCACACTATTTGCCTGATTTGGTTTCTTATAACTTCCATTTTTGAATAATATATATGTGATTGTTTATCCTGACCGTTGACAATGGCTTGTATATATATTAATTCCCATATGTTTGATATTCTTGTTTTATATAATTGCCCCTTTTTGTCAATTAGCTAAATGTCATTTTCTCCTACAAATAGATAAGCGAAGTTTGTGTTGTTACATGAGTGTATATAGCTTGTTTAATCGTCTAAACGAGCAATTGTTGTATTTGTGTGAGTTTAAGGTTTTAAGAGCAAGGATGGAAGGTAGTGGATTGAAAAATGTTAGCTCTCACTGCTCCATTTCGGAGATGGATGACTTTGATCTCTCGAAACTTCTTGATAAGCCAAGGATTAACATAGAGAGGCAGAGATCTTTTGATGAGAGGTCGCTAAGTGAGTTATCCATAGGGTTATCTAGAGGTTTAGATAATTATGAGAATGCTTACTCGCCGGGAAGGTCTGGGTTGGACACCCCAGCTTCGTCGGCACGAAACTCTTTTGAGCCACATCCAATGGTTGCTGAAGCCTGGGATGCTCTACGCCGTTCCATGGTTCACTTTCGAGGCCAACCAGTTGGTACAATTGCTGCAGTGGATCATGCTGCTGAGGAAGTCCTCAATTATGATCAGGTACTTGTTATAGAAAATATACCAGTTTTGAAGTAGTTTCTCTTTCGGTATTAGTTATGTTGTATTTTCCATAATATTGGTTTTATATACAGGTCTTACTTTTGACAAAAAAAAAAATTGGAAATCCATTTATATTTTTGAGATACAGTAATTGGGAAGTTCAGATTTACGTTGAGCAATTTTGCTTGATCAGGATGTGTTATTTTTGATTTTAGTAGCATGTTTCAAGTATCTATGTAAGTTTTTGCTGGATGTGTAGGTCTTTGTTCGAGATTTTGTTCCTAGCGCTCTGGCCTTCCTGATGAATGGAGAGCCTGATATAGTTAAGAACTTCCTGTTGAAGACACTACAGCTTCAAGGGTGGGAGAAAAGAGTAGATAGATTCAAGCTGGGGGAAGGGGTTATGCCAGCTAGTTTCAAGGTTCTTCATGATCCTGTTCGTAAGACAGATACGATCATGGCGGATTTTGGTGAGAGTGCAATTGGAAGAGTAGCTCCAGTTGATTCTGGATTTTGGTGGATAATTCTTCTCCGTGCATACACAAAATCTACCGGAGATGTCAGTCTTGCTGAAACTCCTGAGTGCCAAAGGGGGATGAGGCTTATATTGAGCTTATGTTTGTCTGAAGGATTTGATACATTTCCTACTTTGCTCTGTGCTGATGGATGCTCAATGATCGATAGAAGAATGGTAAGTTGTCTTTTTGCCCTAACTTGCGTATATTATTGGTTGTTTTTGTGATTGTGATATCACACAACTTATTACCGTAACTGGATACTTAGCTAGCGTTTGGTCATAGATTTCCAAATATTCTTGGCAGATATTATTCTAGTAAAAATTTGAGTGAAATTTCACCATTTATTCGGTCATAGGATTTGGTAAATATATTTCACCTTTTCAGAAAAATATGATATATACCCATAAGTTTTAGAAACTATCAAAACTAACTATAAGTTTGTATTACAAGTCAATTGGATGTGGTAATTTGGAGTGCTGCAACAAGCATCATTCCGTACATCGTGAAGTAGACAAAAAACATGACTTTGTTACCTTGAGCCAATTTTTCATCATTTTCATCAATAATCATATCATTATATAATATTCACTAAATATTTCATCACTATTTTGGTGTTCACGTAAAAAAATATGTAATAGAACGCAAACAACTACTATAGAGGGTGTTTTTGTAAAATATAAAAGTTCGGAGTAAAATTTTCATTTTCAAGAGATTTCAAATAATGAGATTTGACCCAAATACTAGAAAAATTTAGGACCCGTTTGGCCATAGATTTCCCAAATAATATTTGGGGAAAAATTTGGCAAATAATGTTTGTCCATATAATTTGTCATTATTTGGCAAATATTTTTGGCAAATATCCCAAATTCCCAAATACTAGTTTTTTCTAGTATTTGAGTCAAATCTCATTATTTGGAATCTTTTGAAAATTAAAATTTTACCCCAAACTTTTATCTTTTACAAAACCACCCTCTATAGTAGTTGTTTGTGTTGTATTACATAATTTTTTCACGTGAATACCAAAATAGTGATAAAATATTTAGTGAATATTAAATAATGATATGATCGTAATGAAAATGATGAAAAATTAACTCAAGGTAATAAAATCATGTGCTTCGTCTACTTCACGATGTATGGAATGATACTTGTTGCACTCGCTCCAAATTACCACATTGTTCTAGTGTGATGGACATCCAATTGACTTGTAATACAAACTTATGGTTAATTTTAATAGTTTTTAAAACTTATGGGTATAAATCATATTTTTTTAAAAAAGTGAAATATATTTCCCAAAATCCTATGGCCAAACACATGGTCAAAAAATTTCACCCAAATTTTCACTCAAATAATATTTGCCAAGAATATTTGAAAATTTATGGCCAAACGCTAGCTTAGTATTTGGAAATTTGGGATATTTGTCAAAAATATTTGCCAAATAATGACAAATTATATGGACAAATATTATTTGCCAAATTTCCCCCCAAATATTATTTGGAAAATCTATGACCAAACGGGCCCTAATTATCATTGTGTTAACGCTTTCTTGGAAGAGAAGTTTTGGACTTGTATAAATGAAAGATCCTTTCTTCTCCTAGAACATAGTAGCATCCACACTGTAGTTATATAGAGAGTTTTGTTTAGGGGAAGATTTATTCATATTAGTCTTTATCATATGTAAGTCAATTGACCAAACCGTTATCACTAAGAATATTTATAGTTTTTCTTTGTCATCTGATTTATTGCTGTCAGTATCTGCAATTATTAGATTATTTCGATCCCAACATCAATTTCAATGCGTTTTAATAGTTTCTATGCTTGCACTATATTTAGGTTATGCATTCATAGCTTGATTTAGAACAGTGCAGTTGTTGGATCATGCAAACATAATTATATCATTTTAAAAGTTGTTTTAAGGATTTGGAACTCGTTCCATCATTTTTGACAATCTTGTCTCTACTAGCCACCATATGGACACGTTCTCTACTTTGCCCCTGCTTGCTATTTCTTTGTTGTAGGTTGGCAGCTTTCACTCTTTTGTTTTTAAGCTGCTTTTACTTCATTTGTCGTCTTTCCTGTGTTGTATGCTTCTGTATTTGTTATTTACCAAGTATGTAGAAATAAAGAAGGGCGGTGATGATGTTGAAGCAGTTTTATAGAAAGTTTATTGATGCTTCTTTATAGCATGTAACGATAGATTTTATATTCCTTGTGTTTTATGTTAAAGTGATACTTGTTTAATCTGTTACTTTATTTAACTTTTATTGTAGCTAAAGTTGCAAATCTATGAGATAACTGGAGTATGCTGTTTATCTCTTTTACCTGATTGTGATTGGTATTGTGATGAGAATGCTACTAAAAAGTAAAAACCATGTCTTGTATATAATCTCATCTGATGACTTTCCATATCCTTTTCGTTTTCAACTTTGTGAGCTACCTTTTTTTTCCCTTTGTTTTTCTTGCTCCTTCTGTTCAGCCACTAAGGACATACAACTTCTACTTTTCTTACTACAATCGGTATTTCCTATCTCACGTCTCTTCATACATGCTACCCAGTATTCAACAAAATGTTCAAGAAATAAAATTTTCTGCTAATTACCTTGTGCTTGTGCATCCATATTCTAATACTAGACGCGAAAGCCTAAAGTTCCGTATAACTTTAAGATCACCTTTTGGAATTCTGTTATAATCATAGTTAGAAGTACTTTGAAGCACATAATAAGCATCATAGTTTGCTTCTTGATGATTAGTTGATCTATGTATGACTTGGAATTTTATGTGAACTGAATTGCCTCACGACAATAGCCAGCCTCCAGTCAATGTTTTTATCCTGATGAAAATGATAGATGTGACTCCCATTATTAGAGAAGGCTAGTGGGACGGGCCCGTCATCCACTAATATCCAAATCTTGAAACAGAAGATTTCTCTGGTCTAAAAAAAGGTTTGATGTGACTACCATAACAGAATTGCTTTGTAACTGCTTGTGCACAATAGATGGATGGAAGTTATGTCCTTGAAAAGATATTATTGAGTTGTTAAATTACGATGGTTGGTATTTCAGGGAATCTATGGTTATCCTATTGAGATCCAAGCACTCTTCTTTATGGCATTGCGAAGTGCTTTGGCAATGTTGAAGCACGATACAGAAGGGGGAGAATTCGTTGAGAGAATAGTGAAGCGTCTACATGCATTGAGTTATCACATGAGAAGTTATTTTTGGCTTGATTTCCAACAGTTAAACGACATTTACCGCTATAAAACTGAAGAATATTCTCATACTGCAGTAAATAAGTTTAATGTTATCCCTGATTCAATCCCAGATTGGGTATTTGAATTTGTGCCTAAACGTGGTGGTTACTTTGTTGGGAATGTTAGTCCTGCAAGGATGGACTTCAGATGGTTTGCTTTAGGTAACTGTATTGCTATATTGTCCTCCCTTGCCACTCCAGAACAAGCTTCCGCTATTATGGATCTCATAGAAGCACGCTGGGACGAGCTAGTAGCAGAAATGCCCTTAAAAATATCGTATCCTGCACTAGAAAATCATGATTGGCGACATATAACTGGTTGTGATCCCAAGAATACCAGGTGGAGCTACCATAATGGTGGATCTTGGCCAGGTTATTCCATCTTCCTTCAGCACTTCACTTGATTTGCTACTTAATTTCATAATAACTTGCGTGATTTCGTAGTGCAACTTCTTTGTCCAGAAAGAGAAAGCAGTGTAGAGCAAATTTTGGATTTATTAGTTAGTTTAGTTATGGGACTTCACATTGTGTTAAAAAAACTTAATAACTTTACTAGTAGAATGTGTGTTTCGTAAATTATTTACTCTCCCACTCTCCTTAGAAGCATCTATATTGTTTCTGTGCACTGGCTAAAAGAAATAAGATGCATAGGCTATTGCTTCAAGTTTGATGTCATGCTCTTTAATGCAATGTCTAATGTGCATCTTAAATTGCAGTGCTTTTATGGTTGCTAACCGCTGCCTGCATTAAGACGGGACGACCACAAATTGCAAGACGAGCAATAGATCTTGCTGAGAGCCGCTTATCTAAGGACTCCTGGCCTGAATATTATGATGGTACAGTTGGAAGATATATTGGTAAACAAGCGAGAAAGTATCAGACATGGTCAATCGCTGGATATCTTGTAGCAAAAATGTTGCTGGAGGATCCTTCACATTTGGGAATGATTGCATTGGAAGAGGACAAGCAAATGAAACCTGTAATCAAACGATCAGCTTCTTGGACGTGCTGAGTTGAAGAAAGAGATTTAACTACAAACGAATAGAGAAAGCCACAAGGTGAGAGGAATCTTTTGTTGTTTTGTTACAAGAACACTATTTTTTGGCTCCTATTCCCATCCTTGTAATATTGCTCTTAATTTTTACCGTGTACTCTTCCAACGAGACCAATGTCTCGTTTATCAGTATAAAAGACATTGTTTGATGGTTCCTTTGTTTGAAAGTTAGAATTTTTTCTAACCAAATGGCTTTAGTTTCTGTTGAAGCCATAAGTTAAGTGAATGATATAAGTAGATCATTTGCATTATGCTGCAGCTGGATAAAGGTATGCTCAAAGATGTTAAGTGCAAAACAAACTGTTTATGCTTGCTGTTTAGAAATGTCTTGGGCATACTGTTTCTCCAGCAGCCTCGTATGCTTAGTTGTCCTGTTAATAGAAACTAAGATGTATTATTACATTTTTACCACCACTCTGTCATAACCACTATCCATTATTACTAACCATCTTTGTCGTTACAACCATTATTACTAGCAACCACCTCTGTTGTCACAATCATCAACCACCTCTCTGTGGTCAGATCCTTTAATCACCTGACAATCCTCGTCACGGATGATTATCAGTTGCTACAACATCTACCACATCCATCATTATAATTAAATCTGCATTTGTCATTACCACCAGCACAACCTTTGCCGTATTACTAATCACTTCCATTATCATAACTATCACCAACACAATCATCAACCACCATACTTCTTTAGCCAATACTATCAACAACGTCAACTACTAACATCAACGGACTCCACTATCACAATCATCATCACTGGTAACCATCCCCATTGCGTCAATCACTACAGATAGTCCTACATGTACCATTGCACCAATCACCACTACCGTTACTGATATCAATCATTACGGTCACCACGATTACAACTCATCTCCATTATCACGAGCAAATATAAATTAAATTGTAATTTTATTTTATTAAATTTATATTTTCTATAATATTTAATTATTTCTATTTGAATTATATTTTTATATTTCTAAAAATGAATAAACAATGTAAAACGATATTAATTATTTAGTAAATAATATCTTAAGATTACAAATGTGAAACATTATATTTTCATTAAGATAAACAGATTACCTATTTCACTTTGAATTAGTTATGACAAGATATAAACTTGATTTTGAATTTCAAAAGTAACGGAGAAACTAATTGATAAAAAAATAGGGTGAGATTTGTAGAGCGAAATCTAAAAGTCATAAATTTTAGTTTTTGGAGTTGGTGAGTTATGTATCCGGCAGTTTAGTTTTAGGAGGAAAATAAGGAATTATGAAAATTTTAGAAATGGTAGAGAATAACGGGAATTATGAAAAAAAAAAGAGGTGGATATATAGGTAGTTTTCCCTAACAAATAAGGACTAAAACTAGTAATATCAAGGCCACCATTTCAAAACTACACCACCTATTGACTTAAATATATTTTATATGCATAATAGTGCATCAGTAGAGAGTAGCATGATACTGTTACTAGGATCATTACATAGAGTACTGTATCCTGATTCCTAATTAAATTACATACTTACCCAATTTGATTGCTTCAAACAAAAAGAAAGAGGTATTCATTTTTATAAGGAAAATAGAAGGGGAAAGTATAAAACAACAAAAAAGTGAGAGAGAGAGGAGTAAGATCAGTTTCATCAAATCAGAAATGTGAGTTATATGAAGCAAAAGTTATTAGTAGCAAAGACAAGGAAATTGTTATCTAACCACATTAAAGAAATGGAACATTAACAAACCATTACAAAGTCTGTTGAAGTAATCCAATTACTAATTCCAGTTGCAGATATATATTTTGTTCCTCAAGAAAATTTATAGACATTGCTTGCTGATGATAGCCGAAACTGGAGGCACTTTCCTATCAAGATTCAAGCATGTCAAGAGAAGAACGAAGGAGCTGGCAACTTTTGACGATGCATATATATCTTCCAAATTAAGATTAACTCCTTGATGTTTCTACAAGTTTCCATTTGTTGAGACATTGTAAGGAATGCATACATCAAATCTCTCTAATCCACCATGAGGAAGTAGAAGAGAGAAATGTGATCCCCAATCGTACCGTCAGCTGAACAAAATTCACTAACAACTTCCACAGCCAAAGCTATGTCAAAGATAGTTACAATCCATTTTTCGGGTTATTTCAAAAGTATACTTTCTGTTTTCCTAATGAACTTTATTAAAAAAAAGAAAAAATTGCTTCCTTCTGCACAATTCAATTCCTCAAATTGAAAACACTTACAATGTATGTGTCCATTCCCACTTCAACTACTTGCACACCAACATGACATAATATTTCAAGTATTATGATGGTTTTTGAAGTTCCCTTCAATGAGTTTGAACTACAAATTAGCTAATCAATTTGCTCAAATTTTACTTCACATTCCTCTACTACTTTTGTCCTCCTTGTCTTTCATCAAAAAAGGTACAGGACGTTACATAAAAAACAGTTCCTAATTTGTTTACTCCGATCCAACAGCTTCAGAATTGAACAAAAGACAAACTGTAAACTATATTGATGATCAAAATAATAAAATCTACACGAATCCATATGACAGATCATAAGTAGAGTCATTGCATATGAAAGGGTACTGATCCATAGGTTGCGTTAATGTCAAAGTTGAACCAATCTCATTATTATTCCCCATAGGCTGCATTGTTGAACTTGAACCAATATCCCCAGTAGAGTCGTCATTGTTTGTGAAAGGGTACTGACCCATAGGAGGCTGCATTGTCGAACTTGAACCAATGACATGGGTAGAGCCATTGTACATGAAAGGGTACTGATACATAGGCTGCTGCATTGTCGAACTTGAACCAATTTCGTTATTCCCCATAGGCAGCATCATTGTTGAACTTGAATCAATAATCCCATAATCATCCCCCATAGGATGCAATATTGTTGAACTTGAACCAATTCCATTATTTTCCATATTATGCTGCATCATTGTCAAACTTGAACCAACTCCATACCAGTTTTCAGACTCATTCATCTTACAATAATTAGCATTACAAAAGTGATAATCCATCCCTGCTCCCATTGAATTCACAGTACTACTAATTGGAATATTTGATTGAAACAAGTTGTTGTTAGACAGAGTAGTAGTTTGGTTCATCAAGTTGTTATAGTCCCATATTTGTTGTTGATGAGAAAGTGAGCAACTTCCATTCATGCTCTTCAACAATTCTATTCTTCCTTTTGCATTCTCCATCCTATTCTCAAGAACACCAGCAAGATTTTGCAATTCTTTTTGAGATAAATAGTCAAATCTTGAATCCCAAGTCGGATACTTTTCTACTTGGATCGCATCAGCCTTTTTCTTCTCATTATTCTCGAAATAGTCAAATCTTGAATCCGGATCCTTTTCTACTTTGATCTCATCTCCGGACAATGTTTTACCCCTTTTGGTTGGTCCTTCAAATGGTTGATTTTTGTATAGATTTATGAGCTCATTTGGATCATTCGGCCACATTTCACAATTATTATTATTTCCTTCATCATATATGAGCATGCATGCTTTGATATCGCAAAGTATAGAGAGTTCCGAAATTTTCTTGAACAAGCCAGCCTTTCGTGTCACTAAAGTTTTCATCCTCTTCTTGTCATCTTGAATTAGTTCCACCTTGATTTTTGATCTTCCCATTCTGCCTACACTTCAAGAAAATTATGCTTTCATTCTTCTCCTAAGAGTCAGTCAACCAAGGTCCCTAACGGCTAGAAAAGAATTATCTTCAATTTCTTGTTACCAGAAAAACAAGACTTGAACAAGTATTAAATACATTAAGAAATGTATTCGTGTTAATTAATCGACAAAAAAGAAGAAGAAATTAATGTATTTACCAGATTGGCGATGAATAGAATCAAGCTTCAAAATCACGAGGAGTTAAAGCTGCAATATGTTTTCTGAGAATATTAATACATAATAGGATTTACTCAATTTATAGGAAACTATACGAAACATCAATTAATAGAAACTACACTAATATCAATTTATAGGAAACATATACTAATAGGAATTACTCAATCTACAGAAATTATTGGTACGCGTCCATGCTCTTCTTATATAGGGATTACTCGTTTTATAAAAAACTATTTCATTCTATGTATGTGGTACTTGGGCCCCTTTATTTGAACATCAAATTTTAAGTGACGTACTACTTGTTCTAATAAAAAACAGAGAAATTTAAGAATGTGTGTAAAATTATCTAAAGTTTCTCAACCCTTATACAATTTTACAATGTGACTTAATCATAATTAACAAATACGGTATTAGAATAGCCTAAGTTTTCAAATTAATAATTCACACACACACACACACACATATATATATATATATATATATATATATAAAAGCAAATACTTACCTATAAACAGTTTAAGGAGAGGTACACCGACAAAGTAAACAGGTTATATATGTCTCAGTTTTAGCTTATCGACTTGACCTTTAATAGGAGTGGGGGGTGAGTGGGGGGAAGTGGTTTAAGGCTAGAAGGTTAGCAGATTGTAGTGTGTTGTCTTGTTATTCGTTCATATTAATACCGCCTTGCCTACAGGAACTTAGTCTTGCTTTCATCGTTGTAGTATTGCTTCTATAATTTCTTGTCATTCAATTTTTGTTATTTATTCTTATAATATTGTTTTGTAGCTGTTGTTATGTTACCATATGTTGTTTTTGTTATTAGCTAACATTTTTGCACATATGTTACTTCTTTTTCATGAACTGTTTGGACTATTGTTCTTGAGTAGAAGGTTTACTGAAAACAACCTTTCTATCTCTGAGGTTGGGGAAGGTAGATATCTACTCTATCCTTCTTAGACTGCACTTTATGGTATTACTCTTGTCATGTTTATTTATAAGTCTTGAACAAAAATTTTCAACTTCAAATTTAAATAATGAAGAAGTTACAAGTTTTCAAAAAAGTAGGATTTCAACTTTATGGTTGTAATTTTATTTTAATTGTCAATGTAAGAAATTTGACTCATAAATTTATATTTTTGTTAATTCATGGTCGAGTAACAATTCTTTGTTACTTTTAAGGTAAGATCCTTTCCTTTTGTGCTTCTTCTCACCATCGTGTCTGATGTTTGTGGTGCTAGCAGTGTTGATATCTCCTTCATTAGTTATTTTCTTAGTATCAACATTTTCTCTCATACCAATTTATCAAAGACTTAGTAGGTGTTTGAATAAGCAATATGAAATCGCCATATAAAATCATGAGATGAAATCAGTATTTGGACATGCGATTTCATGCTGATTTTATCTCATGATCATGAGATAAAATCTCAAGTTCTCCAATAATCACAACTTGGAAGTTTCAAATCACGATTTAACATTTTTCAAATACAAAAATTGACTCACAAATTTATATTTTGTAAAAACAACCTCATATGCGCTAACTAGTCATTATATTTATCTCAATACTAATTTTTTTTAAAACCATTAATATCTCATATAATAATTATTCTTACTAACACATAGAATTTATTATTACTTCAAATCAATTTCTACTCTACCATTTATAATCAGAATTAATTATTTTTTATCAAATAAATGTACCGATCAAATTGATCAACAAATGACTCAAAGTAACAATGTTGGTTCGTCTTCTTAGTCATATGAACGAGAATGCAAGTTCAACATGAGAAGATTGTTCATCTATGTGGGAGAATTATACTAAAAAACTAGCACACCACAACTTATATTTAATATTTTTTTTATTGAATTAACGTCTGATCAATAAATATTTTACTCTTTAGAATATATTTATGATAGTGTATTATGCGATTTTATAAAATTGTACTTGTTGGGTAAGATTGTATAAAGCATTAGGACAATTTTAATAGCTTTACAACTTATTGAGTCTTTTATTTTTGAAAAAATATGAAATATAAAAAGTTCAAATCACATGTTCAAACAAAACTTCAAACTTCATCTCATAATTTCATATTATGATTTCAAATTATGATTTAATATTGCATGTTCAAACGGGTTCTTAGATTTCTACTAAGCACTTGACAACTTACTCTCGTATCTTTTACGATTTTATAAGTACAAATAAGCTTTTTTTCAAAAGAGACTTCGGACTAGTTTTCAGTTAAAGAGAAATAACTTTCTAAATGAAGCAAGCAGGGAAATTGTTATTTCCAAGATAGCCTTTGAGCTAAGTATTTTGAACTCTAATCTCAAACCACAAAATTAGTATGTTTTTAAAATATAAGAGCCAATATATATTTTTAGAGTAGTATTAAGCACGGATATGAGGAAAGTTCAGACAACTCACAACCTCCATAAACCATTTAGCCACCATGGGTTGAAAAGGGTCATACTTTTTAGATGAACCCTTTTTACAGTAAACTAGTGGATCCATTACTCAGTTCAAGTCTTATACCTTTGGCCGAGTATAGCATGCACTGATAGCGTGAGTAGATCATTGTATCATTACCGTAGCGCTTATGTGATGGTTGTCGGTCAGAGAAACTCACACAGAAGTTAAATGTATTTATGTATACACATCAGTTTATTTGTATTTATAGATACATCTCAAAGTTATTTGTATCCTTGTATACATTTAGAACTTACAACATGTTTTCGAATAACTTTTCTTTACATTGTACTTGCTTTTAAATTGCTTTATATTGAAATGAGTCAGTATTATTGAGTCATATTATTCTTGAGTTGAGCAGAGCCAGCGTAAGTGTTCCTTCTTACTCTTTTCAAGCTTAAGTTGTTTTAGCATTCCAACTCGCATACTCGTACATTCAATGTACTGATGCCAGTTGGCCTGCATCATATCATGATACAGACGCAGTTAATCAAGATTAGCATCATCTAACTCCTCGTTGATCAAGTTGAGCACTTGTAGTCAGTGGTGAGCCTCCTTGCATTCTAGAGGACACATTTATTGCTTTTAGTATTTCTTTTTATAGGGTGTTGTGGGGTCTGTCTCAACGTCCACCTGTATTTTAGAAGGCTTCATAGATAGACAGTTTAGTTTTGTGTCTCTTCTTTGTATTGGATGTATTTTGTTATTGAGACTTAAGTGTCATTTTGGCCAACTTATTTACTTTAACTTATTGAATGAGACAATTTCATTGAGTTAAGTCTTCCGCTAAGTTAAGTATGTCAGGTCAAGGATCCTCTCAAGATCAACAATGGTCATTGAGTGTCGGCCACACCCAGGGTGTAGGCTCAGGGGGTGACAATATCGGAAATAAATTGTCCAGTATCTTGTTTAGTACTTCCTCTGTTTCTAATTACTTGTCCATTTTTTTATATGTCAATTTTAACAAATCAAGGAATAATTTTTTTTTACCTATTATACCCTTAATTAATTAATTTGAAAAATGTAGAACTTCTTGAAAATCTTAAATTTTTAATTCATGAACTTCAGAATTTTAATAAAGATAAAATGATAAACTTACTATGTCAATTATTATTTTCTTAATATGCATGTCAATTCATACATAGAGAATATTCATATATTCTTTGTGAAATCAACTTCATTCTTTACTCGATCTATTTCAATTTTTGTGAACATATTTTGTATGGACACAAAATTTCAAGCCAAAATAAAGATTTTTAACTATGTCAAAAATTTTACGTGGTTATAAAACTTCTAAAAAATATGATCTTAAATATGACATAATACTTGTGTGATTATAAAAAAAAAAGATATTTAATTTAAATTAAATTATTTTTAAGTTTCGAAAGAAATCATTCTTATAAAATGAATTAAAGATTAAATAGGTTCACATTGAAACATTGAACTCCCATGCCATATATATATATATATATATATATATATATATAATTGTACTTGTTTCTTGTTCCCACTCCATTTAAAATTAATTCATTAACGATTTGTTAGAAAATTACTTATATTAGAATTTAAGTTTTGTGCATAGTTAGTGTAGTTAGTGTATTTTTTGTACACTATCGGCTAATGTTGACTTACTATCACAGGTTACCAATTTATTTCTAATTAATTTTCTAATTTCAAAATTAAATTTTTCCCCTCATCTTTCCTTCCTCTTAAGAGTTCATCGTCTTCCTCAATTCTCTAAATTAGTCTTTAGAAATCTCAAATGGTGAATAGCCAAATGATTTGATTTTTGTCAATAAAATTGAAGCCAATTGACTTTACATCATCTCTTGTATCTTTTTTGATTTTAAAAAAAAAATGTATGATGATGAGATCTTTATATTGATGAATAATTTTACAAAGCTAAGAGGTGAAGCTCGGTCCATTGTTCCAATAGTTGCTTCGCATAAACTAAGGTTCTAACAAAAACTATACAAGTTTTGCACAAATTTACAAATCCAACGTGATAGACAAAATTATTTTTAACATCTCAACTGGATTAGTTCTATACAAAGTAATATATTTAATTTTGCCGAGTTCGGCGTCAAAAGGGTAATATTTTTCCTTAAACAAACTGTCACGACCCAAAAACGGACGTGATGGCACTCGTCTTATCCCACTAAGACAAGTCAGCCTAAAACTCAACCATTACAATAAAGTGCATAAATAAAATATAAGTAACTTAATAAAAAACCCCAAAACCTGGTAGTCACGTGTACAAGCCTCTAAAGCATTATAATTGATTCAAAAGAAAAACTCAAGTCTCAAATGAACCTGTTTCTAGAATAGAACAAGATCATAATTAAGGAGAAGAACGTCTGTTGAGATAGAAATAGCTAACTCAAAAATCTCCAAGAAGCCTCGGAAAAGAAGAGAATGACAAGTACAACAAAAATCCAGGCTTATAACCTACAAAAAAAATTTGAAGCAAGGGGTGAGTACCAAACCACACGGTACTCAGCAAGTAAAATTATAAATACAAGCTAAGGGAATGAAATACGGGTACTCCTACTACCCCAACAGAACCTCCACAACTACAACCTGCATTAAAATCAACCCAACCTAACAACTCACAGTTTACATAGCACGTAGCTCAACAACAACACTTAGACAAATAACATATTCTCAACAACACTTCAACAAATTACATATCCTCAACAACGATACTTCAATAAATTACATATCCGCAATAACAAGATCAATATGATCAATCACAAGTTCCGCAGAAAGGCAATCAAAAGATCAACAAAATACGATATCTAGTTCACTAATGATAAGTATGTGTAATGCAATGGAATGTCATGTCAAGTATAATGATACATGTCTGACCTAGTGATACACTCGCGCCGTCTCTCAGTCCAGAAACCATGGGGGACATAGCTGTCCATGCATCTGTCGCGGCGCACGACACGACCCTCGATAATAGTAACCATCGCGGCGTGTGATACGTCCCTCGAAATATAGTGTCCATCGCGGCGCGCAATACATCCCTCGAAATGGTACATCCTCTTAATTACTCATTCTTTCTCAATGTATATAACACTTGACACAACCAATGCCTCATAATAATGCAGATGACAAGTTCACACAAATAATGAGGAGATAACCATTTTCATAACATTGTACATTCACAACCAGACAAACACGAAATCACATCAACAATGAGTCAACAAGCTTTCAACCCTTTCTCAACACATCACACATAAACAATTAATCACATTGCCTTTTGTTATCCTTTTTTTTTTCATCATTAGAATTAATCAATGTGTACAAGTTAACCCATCAACAATCCCGTTACTCCCAAACATATACTACAAGGAAATCCACATGCCTCAAATAACCGAACAATCACTCCAATACTTGAGTCTTCCACTTTTCTTGAACTTTCAAATCAATGCACTCTATTCACGAAAATAATTGCGATAAGATTTCTAATTTAACAACATCTATATTACTATAATTGAGTTTCTAATTCTTGATGTAAACCCATACACTACATATCATCCTCCTAAATTTGAAGTCTAGAATTAAGTCTATTTTTCTCCAAATTTCATAAATTTGACAATATTCATCTCAAACAATATACCTAACATTTAATTTCATATATCACTATATCAAAACTTGCTTTATAGTATAACATCTTACCATGAAATTACAACCCAACACACACATCATACCTATATATATACACAGATCATACCTATATGTATATATATTAAATATAGTTAAAATTATTAAAACATAACTTCTGAAACAATTTATATATTCTATCTCACCTTATTATTAACTAATAAACAACTATAAATAATTTAGTAAAAACCCTACGAATTCATATGACAATTCTATGTACTTTTTATTTCCACTACCCATACATCATAAAATAATTCAAAGATAATAATAATTAATGTCCTCCCCAAAAATCCAAAATCAAATAGCTATCCACTGAAAATTTAATCCAAACTTTCAGTTTCTTATCAAGGCAATTATATAATATCTACACTTCTAATTCTTAATTATTAAAAATAAATATATATAAACAAAGGTTTGAATGTTTGGATGAGAAGTTACACCTGAAAGACGTGCGGCTGCTCTTCATCTTGGTGCAGGTATGTCTCTCGCCTAATCTCTTTTTTTTTTTCTGATTTTTTTTGTTATGTGTAAAGAAGTTACGGGCTTAGCCCATTAATTATAAATTTAATTAATTATTTAAATATTATTAATATATTAATTAACTATAATTAACGAATAGTTTTTTAAAAAAATTTAAATGAAAATCACGAGATCATGTCATTTATTCTTATAAGTCATAATTTTTTTTTTTTTACAAAGCTATCAAAAAAAAGTTAATACAAAAATAATGGTTAAAATTAATAAAACGATTGAACGGTCGTTACACAAACATAAACGGTATACCAATTTTTTTAATAAAATGCCTACTAAAATATGTCTATTAATATAATCTAGTTACAAGTTTATTTCTTTTAATTTGGTAAGTTTGTCTTAATCATACAATTCTGAAAAGCGTAAAGACTTATTCACTAGTATTTTAATAGTAAGATATGTATACAAATTCAGACATCATAACTTAATTAAAACACAAGGATGGCCTAAATCTTTGATGCTAGTTGGATCTTTTCTACATTTTTACTAGTAAAATCGTGGATAAGATGTTGAAATTTTTCCATGGCTTCTTTAGGCAAATTTATAGCTATCACAATACTCTTTTCTCCTATGTTGTTGTTGAAGGACCAGAAAAAGCTAGCAAAAGAGAAAGGACTTCTATCAACCCCACCCAAAATAGGCTTTCCCCATCCAAAATCAACTTCATCAAGACCAAGTATTGCATCATTTGTGATGAGAAAGTTCCAAGATTTAGTCCATGGTCGTCGCCTATTAATCACCATGTAATCTGCCAATGATTTAATATACTCTTCATTCACTTGATTCTTAGCTTGTTTGATCAACTCAATAGCATATGTTAATGGATTTGAACATAACAATCCAGCTTTTGATACGGCTGCTGGTGTTGCAAATGCATTGCCATAATATCCAAGTGGTAGTTCCATTTTTTTTGGTCCTACACGTACATTAACAACGTATGACAAACGAACACTCTCTTCAGGATTTATATCAAGTGCAATTGTACGATATTTCCAAAGAAACGCGACTAATAACTCAAATCTTCCAATTGAACCATACCCGGGTTGCAATAATTGATCTTTAATGGCTTTGATCTCCTTATTTCCAAAGAAAAATGAGTGTTGGATTAATTTGTCTTCCATAGCTATCCATGCAAGTTTGGACTCAACTTGTTCATCAAACTCATTATGTGTGCATGTAATGCATGGTGACGATCTAGCACTTAAGAGATCCCTTTGCCATACAGGTAGGATGGAAGGTGCAGAAGCTCCTTGAATTATTTCACTTAATGCATTTAGAAACATTTTGAAGCCATAAGCATCCATCATAGTGTGATTAACTTTATATCCAACCACAAATCCACCACATGTAAAATGTGTCACCTGCATATATATGAAATTAATAATAACTTAGTTTTAAAAGGAAATCCGATGATTATGATTAAAAAAAAACGAATATAAGCTTCTCAAATGCCATCGTTGTAAAATTGCTCATGGTGATAATACGTCTAATAACTAAAACTTATAGATGAAATAGTCATATAACATGGTATCGGAGCAGACGAAAATACTGATTGTCTGAGAATCTCACCATCATAGACATTATCAAAATAGAATTTTCACAAACTCAGCCTGTGAAAAATGAATCATTGGAGGTGTGGTTAAGAGATTTAGTTGCTAATGGATCAACCTTCTCTACCCTTTTACTACTTCAATATCATATCTTATTCTATATGTACGATCCAAATTACTGACGTGTGTCTAACCAACAGATTACACACTATCACTAGACCAAATCTTGGAGTTGGTAAATTAAATGTGTATTTATAATGAGGAAATAGATATGATATGATCAAGCAAACCAAAGTAAAAGAGGTGTATATATATTGTCAATACAATATTGATTGAGTACCTGAACTAACATCAATGGACAACCAATAATCCCAACAGATCCTGGCTCATTATATAGTAGTTCTTCTAAGTATGGACATGGTGGTAGTATAGAGTCACCTAACTTCTCAAGCTCAACATTTGCATCGGCTTCAATAAACATGATTCCTTCACTATTACAATTTACCATAAGCTTCCTATTAGGTCCTTCAATGATCCTACCAGCTAATGGATAGTAAAACACAAGTGCTTTGGACAATCCATCTTTTATGATCTTTGCATGATCTTTCCCTTTCATTGAAGAATTGTATTTGTAGAACATTAGTATTGGCATTTGAAAATGAAGACCTTCTTGATCATCTATATCTGAAAGATATAGTATTTCCTTAGGTATTTTATTTTTTGGAACTATCAATTCAGGCTTCCTTCTACTACATGAAATCGGTAAAGGTCTGGGAATAATTGCCATAGTAATGGTATAGATAGAAATTTGAGCAAGTGTGGTTTTTGAGTTAGAATTATGGATGAGTAGTGCAAAAGGAATTATTTGTTTATATAAATATATACATGTCCATAGTACTTGATAATTGTGCAATTTAATTTATGTGTCAAAAGTCAAAACGTATGGCAACTTTTACCTAATTAACAAATCTCTAACGTCAATTTAATCTTGCAAATATTAAACTAGGAAATAGGACATGCAACTAATAGATTTAACTCCTCTCCATTACTTATTCTTTCCATTTCCCCAAGTACACATTAGGATGGAAAGTCAAGTGTCATACTTAAAAACTAATTATGACACATGGCTTCCATCCTAGTGTGTGCTTGGGGAATTGAGAGGATAAGTAATGGAGAGGATATTCATCCGCAATTATAAGATTCAATTAATGTAGGAAAAATACTCAAATATGTTGTCGAACTTTTAGAAAAGATTCGTTTATGTCATTCCCTTTAGGTTAAAAATCAAACGACCTTCTCAAACTAATACTGCAGATCAACATCGTTAAAAATTTGGCTCGTCTATGTTATTATTGTTAAAAAAAATGTTCATTCATGTCATCTTTTTAACTTGGGTTTTGCAAAACCACTTGTTACACCCCAAACAAGGTTTAATACTTTCCAATTGAAGTTTTTTTTATCAAATGTACTATTTTTGCTTGTTCTTCCTTAAGAACACCAAGAATACATGAAGAAGATAAACAACTCTCAAATTTTCAACATATTTTCATGTGTTCTTGAGGAAGAACAATTAAAAAGAGTACATTTGATCCAAAAACTTCAATTGAAAAGTGTTAAATCTTGTTTGGGGCGTAAAAAGTGATTTTGCAAATTTGGAGTTAAAAAAGGACATGGATGATACTTTTTTTAAATTCATGCAATGGAATAGATGAGTCAAATTTTTAATAGATGATATCAATGAGCCTTTTTTGAAAAGTCATCGATAGCATATTTGAGTCTTTTTCCTTCAATATATAATGAAACAAGCTAATGTCAAAACTCTCACACGGCTATGAAGAGGCAACAAGATTGTGGATCACTGGCAAAGATGGCTAACACTAGCCAAATTAAACTTCTTTTAGCTAATGGGGATAAGGGTCTTTCTTATTTGGATAAAAACTAAATGGCTTCCACTAGATTCAAATATGAGAAGGCCAATTTTTTCATTAGCTAAATATTTGTTTCTATTTGTAAGTTGGTTAGTTTGTAGATAGTAATTTTGCAGCCCTTCTTTTTCGAAGGATAAAAGTTTAATTCTTGTATTGTTTACTGAAGTAAGATGGAGCCTATCTCTTATAGGCTTATACTTATTCTCGTTATATACAATATCCTAATATATATATATATATATATATATATATATATATATATATTTTAAAAGGGGGTCCGGATCTAGTCTAGATATAGTCATACTTGCATGATGGTTGTATTAGCTTGATTTAACATGTGCAATATTGATTTAGTTTCTCTTAGGTTAGCTAGAATCCACCTGTCTATCTTAGGGTTGATATTATATATACAACAACTATATATAGGTACCATGCACTCTATATACCATTACATTACTTATTAAGTAATTACTTGTTTACATCCCTACTCTTTCGAACTAGGGCGAAACGTCGCGGCAACTCGAAAATAATTAATTGATTCAATTTTAACAAAGTTTTAAAAAATAATCGAGTTTTAAAAAAGAGTCGCCACCTAATTTTAGGAAAACTAGGAAACCATTTATTAATTTACGAAACCAATTTGATTCTAGGTAAGGGGTTCAAGTTATTCCGAAGGGAAGGGGTTAGGCATCTTTCGGAATCCACAAATGTGGTTCTCGACTGAATTCATTTTTTTTCAAATTGAGGAAGAATATAATAATGTACAGATATAATAAACATGCAATATACACAATAAAATAATAATAATCGGCCTAAGATTTGCCTAACGTCAATATTTACAAAATAATGAAATAAAAATATAATTCGAACTTTTTCGAATAATTTCAAGGAGAAGCACCTCGGTGCACCTGTAAAGACACTTAGTAAAAGAGTTAGTGCCAAATAAATATAACTAAAAATGAATAACTCAAATAATAACTTAAGAATAAAAATCTGTCTTATTGACATGAGAGCCTTGGAAATCGACGGTAATTTCTTCATTGGCCATTTTAACATATAAAATATATAAACTTGAATTAAAATCCCGTCTTTTTAAAATGGGAAGGCCTCTAACCCGACGGATAGATTTTTCATTGGCCCATTTAAACTAATAAGATTAATTTAAATTGCCGGAGCTTTGCCGGATTTTGGGGTGGTGCCCGACGGAAAAGGAAAGGAAAGGAGAGATTCTTTAAAATTTTTCTAATTTAGAAACTCTCCAATTTGGAAAATTATTCCACCCCCAAAATATTTTGACCTAGTTAATAACTTAAAAAAAAACACAAAATGGGCTCAAATGACGGGCTTAGCATTGTGGCCCAAAATTACGAATTTCAAAAAAAAGTTAGGCCAAAATTGGGTGTCAACAGCTGTTCCTTTCGTTGTGTATGATTGATGAAAGAAATCGTGGACAACGAAAATTGACAAACCGAATTTTGACTGAACACATGACCTTTGTAGAGAAGTGCGGTTGCATGTAGTGGAAGTCAATTCCAGACCTGTCTCCAAAAGGTTCTATGATGCGTTGCGTCCTTGTTGAAGTAGTTTGCACCTGTTTTTTTATTTTTATTTTTTTTTGAAGAAATTCATTCTTTCGAATGGTCTTGACAAAGACTGAGATAAAACTCGTCAGCTTAAAAATGCAATGTAAATGGGAGACAGTGTCTTCCACCGTGTCGACACTCAATTTCTCTCCTCGACATTTTAACATCAGTTGACGTTGAGGGATAAATATTTCCTTTGAGATGCACGATTCCTTCTCTGGTGGTGCGTGATTGCTTGCGGGGCATGAATATCTTCCCGCGATGCACAAATTTTGCGAGGGATGGAATCTTCTCGCATTGCATAAAATTTTGTGAGGGATGAAATCTTCTCGCAATGCATAAAATTTTGCAAGGGATCAAATCTTCTCGCGATGCATAAATTCCGCAAGGTATGAAATTTTCTTGTGATATGTAAGCTTTTGCGAGGAATTGAATCTTCTCGCGATGCATAAAATTTTGCGAGGGATGAAATCTTCTCGCGATGCATGAATTCCGCAAGGTATGAAATCTTCTTGCGATATGTAAACTTTTGCGAGGAAGTGAATCTTCTCGCGATGCATAAAAAATTTAACTTGCGATGCATGAATATTAATCCGCGATGCATGAATATTAACTCGCAATGCATGAATATTAACCAGTGACTTTTTTTTCTTTTTTCTTGAAGAAATCCATCCTTTCGAATGCTCTTGACAAAGACTGAGATAAAACTCGTCAGCTTAAAAATGCAATTTAAATGGGAGACAGTGTTTTTCACCTTGTCGACACTTAATTTCTCTCATCGACATTTAACGTCAATTGACGTTGAAGGATAAATATTTCATTTGAGATGCACGATCCCTTTTCTGACAGCGCATGATTGCTTGCGGGGCATGAGTATCTTTCCACGATGCGCAAATTTTGCGAGGGATGGAATCTTCTCGCGGTGTATAAAATTTTGCGAGGGATGAGATCTTCTCGCAATGCATAAAATTTTGCAAGGGATCAAATCTTCTCGCGATACATAAATTCCGCAAGGTATGAAATCTTCTTGCGATATGTAAACTTTTGCGAGGAATTGAATCTTCTCGTGATGCATGAAATTTTGCGAGGGATGAAATCTTCTCGCGATGCATAAATTCCGCAAGGTGTGAAATCTTCTTGCGATATGTAACCTTTTGCGAGGAATTGAATCTTCTCGCGATGCATAAAATTTTGCGAGGAATGAAATCTTCTCGCGAAGCATGAATTCCGCAAGGTATGAAATCTTCTTGCGATATGTAAACTTTTGCGAGGAAGTGAATCTTCTCGATATGCATAAAAAATTTAACTTGCGATGCATAAATATTAATCCGCGATGCATGAATATTAACTCACAATGCATGAATATTAACTAGTGATGCATGAATTAACTCGCGATTCATGAATCGATTCTCGATGCATGAATTGACTCTCGATGTATGAATATTAACTAGTGACGCATGAATTGACTCTCGATGCATGAATTAACTCTCTATGCATGAATATTAACTCTCGATGCATGAGTTAACTAGTGATGCATGAATTTTCTGCGAGGTATGGAATCTTCTCGCGATGCATGGAATTTTCTGCGAGGTATGGAATCTTCTCGCGATGCATGAATTTTCTGCAAGATATGAAATCTTCTCGCGATGCATGAATTTTCTGTGAGGTATGAAACCTTCTCGCAATGCATGAATTTTCTACGAGGTATGGAATCTTCTCGCGATGCATAAAATTTTCTGCGAGGTATGAGATCTTTTCGCGATGCATGAATTAACTCTCGATGTATGAATATTAATTCGCGATGCATGAATATTAACTCGCAATGCATGAATATTAACTTACAATGCATGAATTAACTCGCGATGCATGAATATTAACTCTAGATTCATGAATTAACTAGTGATGCATGAATTCCACAAGGTATGAAATCTTCTCGCGATGCATACATTTCTGCGAGGTATGAAATCTTCTCGCGATGCATGAATTTTCTGCGAGGTATGAAATCTTCTCGCAATGCATGAATTTTCTACGAGGTATGAAATCTTCTCGCGATGCATGAATTTTCTGCGAGGTATGAAATCTTCTCGCGATGCATGAATTTTCTGCGAGGTATGAAATCTTCTTGCGATGCATGAATTTTCTGCGAGGTATGAAATCTTCTCGCAATGCATGAATATCAATCCGTGATGTATGAGATCTTCTCGCGATGCATGAATTTTCTGCGAGGTATGAGATCTTCTCGCGATGCATGAATTTTCTGCGAGGAATGAGATCTTCTTGCGATGCATGAATTTTCTACGAGGTATGAGATCTTCTCGCTATGCATGAATTTTCTGTGAGGTATGAGATCTTCACGCGATTCATGAATTTTCTGCGAGGTATGAGATCTTCTCGCTATGCATGAATTAACTCTCGATGCATGAATATTAACTAGTGATGCATGAATTGACTCTCGATGCATGAATATTAACTCGCAATGCATGAATTAACTCTCGATCCATGAATATTAACTCTAGATGCATGAATTAACTAGTGATGAATGAATTTTCTGCGAGGTATGGAGTCTTCTCGCGATGCATTAAATTTTCTGCGAGGTATGGAATCTTCTCGCGATGCATGAAAATTAATTCTCGATGCATGAATATTAACTAGTGATGCATGAATTGACTCTTGATGCATGAATATTAACTTGCAATGCATGAATTGACTCTCGATGCATGATTTTTGTAGTTTCTATCAAGCTTCTGGCAGTACTTATCAGAATTTTGAGGTCTTCCTCAAAATTCTGTCCCAGTTAGAATTTTGTCACATCTCAAAATGATCTTCAATCTTGACTTGTTGGCTATCTCTATTGTGATTTTTTTGAAATATATTCATAAATTCTGTCCCAGTTTTATTGTAATGAGAATTAATAATCACACTGGGTATATGACCGAGCCATCGTGGCGCATACATATCCTATTGAGGCAGGAATCAGGTCAAATGTAATTCCAATCTTGTGGATGATGAGTGCTGCAAAGAATCTGAAAGATTATCAGTAGAAAATGCACAATATGAACATGATGGAATATGCAAATGATATTCTTTGCTATATTCAAAACCTAAAACAAGACATATCACATTTTGGGGATGGACAATCCAATGAAGTAAAATAGGCGTCTCACACATATAAGGTTAACTTAACAACACCTTTTATAATGAACAACTCAAAAGACAATTTTTTTTCTTTTTTTTTAAAAAATAAAAAAATGTGAAGAGATAGTCAAATCTTCACCACGATTGGTACCAACAGTTAGGATTGCAGGTAAATCTCCCATTTTTCTTTTTTTAAAAGATTGAATTAAGGTAATTCCTACAGCTTCAAGTGGTTCCTCAAATATACTTAAGGATCAACAAGATCCGTTCATCTTGTTTCAAACAAAGATTTTGAATTGTAGCAATCCTCATGTTTCAAGTGCCCTCACGACAAAGGCTAGTCCTATTTCACATTTATTTGAAACATTTGATTATAGGACATTTTTGAAAGTGCACTCACACTCACAAGAATGTTCAATGTACACAATTGTGATACCATATGCTTGACCCTTATGTAAATCTCCACTAATGTGAGAACATTTGGAATGAGATCATGTAGGGCTTGTCATTGGCTTGTAACGTAGGCTTAGGGATGGGTAGGATATTTATTTGAGATAAAAGTGACTGAATTCCTTCTTGAGCGTCACACAGAATTTGTGCTCTCAATGATTGGTACGCCTTTGATGTCAGATCCTCTTCATTGTTCTCCCACCTTTCATCTTCTTTTGAATTCTCATTTTCAATGCCTTTCCCTTCCTTATTTTTTTTTGAGCTTTTCTCTTCATCTCTTCTTTTTTTCTTCTTCTTCTTTTGAGTCCTTGTTTGTTGTAGCTTTTCTTTTATTCACTTCTTTATTATAATAATTTTTCCTTTTTTTGTTGGAATATTTTCCTTCCCACCTTTCACTGATCATGTAAAGGAATTTTTCGCCTTTCTTTATATCTTCCAATTTTTTTCTCTCTTTTTAACTAGAGTCTTTGCTTCCTTGATTTTGGGAGACGCAATATCTTTGCTTTTTGAAATTTCAAACATGGATCTACTCTTATGATTTGCACATTCTTGGTGCACTCAAGAAGGTTGGGCCAAAAGAGGATAGTGCTTGTAAGCACTCAAAAGGGTAGTGGTTAAAATTTGGTTGTCCAAATGGTTTCAGGCTCAAAATGGGAAAACTAGGGATTAATGTAATTTGATAGGCTTTGAAAGGCACAATCGGGTAAAAAAGAGCTACAATCCTTTCTCAAACCAAACATTACTCATGATTTCGCCTCGAAAAACATTCAGGTCAAGTTCTAGATCAACAGTGTAACACAATTGAACTTTGATCAAAATCTCACCACACAATGCACATGAAACACAAGGTTAGTTTTATTCTTATCTTGATTGAATGCAAAAACAATTTTCAAGCATCACAAAAGTACAGATAAGAGGTACCACGAGAATCTGTAGTTTACTGCAAAGTGAGTCTTTTACATCATATCGAATATATTTACATGCTCTTAACCATATAGGTCCCGACTGAGTTGAAGACATGACTCTAACAGTATGTACAAATTTTTTTTTTTGAAAAATGATTATCGAACCCGAGAAAGGGTGCCTACGTATCTCATTAACATGAGAATCAGGTACGCGTAGTTCGTGCAGATTTGACTTAAAAAATATGCACAAACCTTTTTTTTTTGATAAGATAATACCAAACCCAAGAAGGGTTTCCTACGTATCTCACCGAAATGAGAATCAGGTACGCACAGTTCGTGCAGATATGACTTGGAAAATATGCACAAACTATTTTATAATTTTTTTTTTGAAAAAGATAATATCGAACCCAAGAAGGGTTGCCTACGTATCTCACCGAAATGAGAATCAGGTACGCGTAGTTCGTCCAAATATGACTTGAAAAATATGCACAAACTATTTTTTTTGTGGAGAAGATAATACCGAACCCAAGAAGGGTTGCCTACGTATCTCATTAAAATGAGAATCAGGTACGCGTAGTTCGACCAGATGTGACATATAATAATTTAAAGACTTAGACAACTCAAAGAAATTCCTAGGTCTAACACTACTAAAATTTTTAGTCATGAAATGCTTTTTTTCCTTTCCCGCACCAATATGTTTTGTAGCCTCTTAATCGTCAATATTTATAATGTATGTTGAATGTACCCTACGAATTTCTACAGTAATGATTAGTTGTACTCTTTTTGGATATTTTCTTGGACCTTTGTCTCCTTCCAATTTTCACGAGATCCAAACACTGTTATGACCATCCCCGACTGATGTCGGGGACAGTATTCCTACAAAAATATGAGAAATATGTGAGAGCAAGACCATCATGCAAAATAATAATAAAAATAAGTGGATGCGACCTCATAGTCAAATACTCCCCTGATTTATCGTTTTGACTTGATATAATTGAGAAATGCAAGGACTCTAATTTCGCTAATCCTCTTGTCTCTTGCATCTTTGGACAAATAATGATTTCTGAATTCGAACATAAATCAATTTTTTTTTTGCTGGTAAGAAGAACAACTCAAAATGTAAAAGTGTTAGTTCCTGTACATAATGGATAATGCAAAATATTACACAAATAATTAATTAAACACATAAACAATGTTTGAAATATATCACATAGCATACAAACAATATTGCACGTCCTATACAAATATGTGACCCTTTTATGCCTAGGGTAGGCCTATTGATTTGAAGGATGTATACGTCATTTGAAATATTTCATTGCCCCAAAACTCAAATTTATATAAATTTTATGAATAAAACCCAATGGGAATACATAATAGGGGAAATGTATACAAGATAATCAGTCCCACGTAGGGGTACGACCCTAAACTATGCCTCCACGAAAAATTCTTCTTCTTTCTTGGCTTTTTGTAATCTTCGGATGTCAACAACTTCGAATACGCTAGTAGCTAGTGAAACTCTTTCTTTAACCTAAACAAACTATAATCTAATCCTTACACTATGAGACAATGATTTTCTCAAACAATGTATACATCCTTCAAATTTAAACACATAAGTATGAACGTCCATTTAGGCCGTGGACCGTCTTGGACTCAGGGTGATCTTCAAATGGGCACAACACGCCTTGGGTGTTGGTCATCTTAGGCTGATGCTTAAATTCGGATTTGGTTTTGCTCTATCCTAGGATGACTAGAATTGGTATAGAATTGACGGTTAACCGAGTCGGACAGACAACGGGGTGAAGCTAATAAACGACGTTGGATGACCGCAAGCCAACTATTCGTTTATTACTTCCAAAAATTAGACTTGTGTGTTTTTCTGAAGGAAGCCGTGGTAAGACACGTAACTTCCTTTGTCCTAATGCAAACTATTTGTCCTTTGACGGGAATTATGACATGAAATGCAATGATAATATACACACAATAAAATGAATAATGAATAAATACAATATACAAATAATCAACAAAATAAAAATACAAGCTATAACATAACAATAGAACAAAAATTTCCTCAATTTGAAAAAAAATTAAATTCATATTGGTTGAAACCTCTAAACTCCCCAGCGGAGTCGCCATTCTGTTTATATCCCTACTCTTTCGAACTAGGGCGAAACGTCGCGGCAACTCGAAAATAATTGATTGATTCAATTTTTAAAAAGTTTAAAAAAATAATCGAGTTTTAAAAAAGAGTCGCCGCCTAATTTTAGGAAAACTAGGAAACCATTTATATCAATGAGCCTTTTTTGAAAAGTCATCGATAGCATATTTGAGTCTTTTTCCTTCAATATATAATAAAACAAGCTAATGTCAAAACTCTCACACGGCTATGAAGAGGCAACAAGATTGTGGATCACTGGCAAAGATGGCTAACACTAGCCAAATTAAACTTCTTTTAGCTAATGGGGATAAGGGTCTTTCTTATTTGGATAAAAACTAAATGGCTTCCACTAGATTCAAATATGAGAAGGCCAATTTTTTCATTACCTAAATATTTGTTTCTATTTGTAAGTTGGTTAGTTTGTAGATAGTAATTTTGTAGCCCTTCTTTTTCGAAGGATAAAAGTTTTATTCTTGTATTGTTTACTGAAGTAAGATGGAGCCTATCTCTTATAGACTTATACTTATTCTCGTTATATACAATATCCTAATATATATATATACATATAACTAAAAATGAATAACTCAAATAATAACTTAAGAATAAAAATCTGTCTTATTGACATGGGAGGCCTTGGAAATCCACGGTAATTTCTTCATCGGCCATTTTAACATATAAAATATATAAACTTGAATTAAAATTCAGTCTTTTTAATATGGGAAGGCCTCTAACCCGACGGATAGATTTTTCATTGGCCCATTTAAACTAATAAGATTAATTTAAAGGCTAACCTATACAAAATAATCAAGATAACGCAATGGCAATAAAGAGACAACGCAACAACCTAGATGAAATTGAATTAAATTTATGTGCACATCCATCAAAATATATAAAATAAATCCAACAAATCTCAAAGACAATAACTATATAAAAATAATGAGATGCCAACACCATAACTGAATTATAATAACATAACAAAATAACACTAATAATAATGATTAACATATCTACTGCCCAAGCTTAATTAAAAGATTAAAAACAAAGGCTAATTTAAATAAAAACAACCATGTAACTTACTTGAGTATTTTTTGTAACTTTTTACTAAATGAAATGAAGCTAAATGAATTAAGAATAGTCATATATAAACAAAATGGATCAGCAAAATGACTAAATATAACAAATCAAGATGAAATGTACTTAATAATATATAATATAATAACGAAGATGAAAATAAAAACTATTATCATAATGCAAAACAAATTTTAATAAACTTTACGGTGTAATAAAAATGATAAAATAAATATTATATAAGACAATAAACAATGACAAAACTATGTTGCTGATAGAATAAAGGGAAAACAATAACAAACAAATGAATTTTACCAACAAACAAAGACAATGCTTCTTAAAAATATCAAAATCTCACAAAATAAATAACTTAAAAGCCATAGAAATGAGAAGCCAACAAGCAACCCTTCATGCTAAACAAAAATACAATAAATAATAAAATAAAATAAACATGTGTAGCCCATTAAAATTAAAATAATAATAACAACTAACTAAATGGAAAAGAGTGAAACAAGACCAAGAAGATAGGAAAAAAAATAAAAAAAATATAAACTTCACTCACAGGAGAACATAAAAATGGAAGAGACAGTGGCCGGAGTTTGAACTCTCCGGCCAGATCTAGAACATCGAGGTAAATATAAATAAAGACATGAAAGATTACCTATTCCGCGGGGTCCATTTTAATGATTTGGTTGTTGTTTCGAGCTCTTCTGATAATATTGTTGGTTTGAGCTGCTGCCTAGCTGGAAGCCGTCCAGCTCTTGTTGACGGCTATTGGAGCTGTTGTTGTAGGCTGTTTCTGCTTGTCCTCTCCGGCGCTGGCTGCTTCTCTCGATGGCTTCGTCGAAGAAAGAGAGAATGGAGGAGATAGAAGAGAGGAGAGGAAGAGGAAGGGGGAGAAGGGAGAAAGGGGAGAGGAAGGCGGCTGTGAGGGAAGGGGGGAGGGTAGAGTTTTTTAGTGGTTTGTGGGTCTTGTTGTCTTAGGAACGTTCACCACTTTCGCAGGCCAAGAGGTTAGACAGAAATAGCAGAGAGCACAATCGCCGTTCAGGTGGTGCTAAAGCTCATCGGAAACAATGGATAAAAGTTCACCGGAAAATTCAGGATGGTTTTGATACCATTTTTAAGTTGCTAGCTGGTAGATCTTTTAAAACAGTGAAAAGAAAAATAAAAATTGCTTGGGGTTTTTGGTTGTCGTAGCTTTGCCGGATTTTGGGGTGGTGCCCGCCGGAAAAGGAAAGGAAAGGAGAGATTCTTCAAGATTTTTCTAATTTAGAAACTCTCCAATTCTGAAAATTATTCCACCCCCAAAATATTTTGACCTAGTTAATAACTTAAAAAAAACACAAAATGGGCTCAAATGACGGGCTTAGCATTATGACCCAAAATTACGAATTTTAAAAAAAAGTTAGGCCAAACTTGGGTGTCAACAATTACAAATAAATTTCTTGATCAACAAAGAATTTGATATAAAAATGGTAACTACCTTGGGAGATAGTGTTGGAAAATCTATACACTATCAATTAGGCTATGTTAATTTTGTGTTTATGTCACAGCACATACATCCACCATTGATGTGGATCACTATGCTTACAAAGGAAATAGAGACGGAAAGGAGAGAAACTATTTTATTGGATTTGAAATCGCAATTGCAATTACATGTGCTTTTCTACTTATAGAATTAGTTGTTAGCTATTAGTTGGATCCAGCTGGCAATGACTATAATTAACCAACTAATTTGTAACTAACTAACTAATTGATTCTCCCGAAAACAGTTAATTCAATATACCCCTCAAGATGTAGGGTGAAAGACAACTTGAACTCCAAGACTGGATAAAAGGAAATGATGTTGTGCAACTCTTTAGTCAATAAGCCAGCCAATTGCAAAGTGGTAGATAAATGTACAGGTTTGATCAGCCTTACTAAAGTCTTCCCTTCACAAAATGACAATCAATTTTAATGTGCTTCGTGTGTTCATGGAATATGAGATTTGAAGCTATTTGTATTGCAGCTTTGTTGTCACATAATGCATCTATAGGTGTAGGAACTTTAATTATCACCAATATCTTTTAGCAGACTAACTAGCCAAATGACATCAAACACAACTACAACTATGCTGCTATATTCATATTCAAGTGAGTTGCGACTAATAGTGTGTTGCTTCTTTTATTTCCAAGAGATTAAGGAACCTCCTAGCTGAATCACAAACCATGTCATTGCTCTCCTAGTGTTTGGGCATGTTGCCCAATAATAATCACAATAGGCACTCAACTGAAGGGCAAAACCTTTCTTCATAAAAACAGTCAATACTGAAGAATTTATGAGATACCTGGCCACTCTAAGGGTTGCATCCCAATGAGACTATAACACCTTGAAAATTCAGGATGTATCGTAAAGCCTAACATAGGTGTCATAAGGTCTAAGTATTGTTTCTATGTCCAGTTTTAATGAATATAGGTCATTTGGGAGGTTTATGAACCAAAACGTCCAAACACGTCCATGACGTCCGGGAATTTGGTTCAAAGGTGGTTTAGTGTTCCACTGCCGCCCCACACTTAGGCTGGTTGAGAAGGTCCCTTCACCCGCACAGCCTGTGAATTATCGACGGAGTGCAGAGGTGCAAGCTACGGTCCATGTATGGATCGAGGGGCATCGATGCCACCGTCTTCCCACACTTAGTCAATGCATGGAAGCCCCTCACCTATACAGTCTCTGAACTCATCGACCAAGTGCAGGATAGAGGGGTGAGGGACCGTCGACTCACAGACGGCCCGTCGATCAGGGTCTCGTCTTTGAGGGTCGAGTGTTCTTTTTAATTTAAGTTGTTCTCATTTAATTAGTTAGGGTATTAGGTGGTTTAATTAGGGTTTAAGGGAATCTAATTAAGTTTATTTAAGACCCAATATAAATACTCCCAACCCTCATTAATCTAAAGACAACTCACAAATAAACTCTCTTCCTTATTTCTTATTTCTCTCTGTACTTGAACTCACCATTGAAGACTATCAAGGATTAGGGTTTGGGGTCTGGAAAGGGACAAATCCACCATCAAATTGTTTTCAAACGTTAAGGTATGGGATCTAATTAACCTTTGAGACTCTTTCCTCAAAGGGTTCCTTCAAAATAGATTTAAAAAGTTGAGTTTTTTTATGGGTTTCATCCAATTACGAAATTGAAGTTATGAACTGAGTTGTTAATGATTTCTTCAGTCTATATTGAATATATTAACATGTAATTTAACTTGTTTATGGTAATTATTGATGGTTTGGTCTAAATTGAAGAATATGATCCCTAATCCCTAAACCTAAGTTGTGGTCTTGACGTATCTTGTATTGTGATCATTTAATTGAGTTGGTTGTTGATTAGATTATATGATATTACTATGATTAAATTAAGATGAATTATAGGACTATCATGCTATTTCTTGAGATGTGATTTAGGTTATGAATTGTAATGACAAATTAATCTATGTATCTTGTCTTAAGTTGTGATCTGGTGTTGAATTGTGTTGTAGAGATGTAATTGGCCTTGTTATATTATTGGTTATCATTGTGTGATGATGTTACTCCCAAATTGGGTTGAGTTATGGGTTGATGGTAAGACCTTGACGATAGACTATGAGGAAGACTTGGTAAGTCTTAGAATCTTTATCGTTAATTCCAATTGTGATTAATGGTTGTTAAGTCATGATATAACATTAAAGTATGCCTTATATTAGGATTATAGGGTGGTATAATGTTCAATTGAAATGTCTTGACTATGTTTTGAGGTTTATTAAGGTGTATGTGATATAAGGATGGTGAAAACTATCAATGTGCCTTGATATGCTATGAAATGTTAATGTGTTAACCTCACTTATTTGAATTGTGATGAAAAGACTTATACTCATACAATTGTTATTGAGCTAATTGATGGTGATGATTATACAAGGGATAGACCCTATGACCTAAAATAATCTATGATTGATAATTAAAGGCTTAAAGACATTTCAAAAAGAGACTTTAGCTAGCACCAAGTGAACTATATAGATGAGTGTCCCTTCCCACATAGGGAAGGTAAGAACACCAGATTACTCTTGAGATTGGAGACTTTAATGCAAAAGAGGGTCCTAACTAAATCTCCTAGTTCATAAACTATGTTGCCCCCATAGGAATACTAGCTAGTGAATCCACGTAGTTGCTATGTTTCATGTTTTGGTACTACCTTGGCAAGTAGTCCGCCTTCTTTCGGCGTAGGATTTTATGACACCAGATTTCACACTTGCTCATGTGGTCTATGTTGGTTAGGGAAAGATGTTCCCAAAAGGTAAAACGAATTAAAGAACTTGAACTCTAACTTGGATAACCTAAGGGGTCTAGCTTAGTCTAGGTGGGGGTATGAGACTCTACCTAAACACTGCACTAGTTAGCCTTGAGGGGAGTCTTAGGAGGAGGTTCTTATACATGTTTATGTTATAATAATATATGATGTATATATGATAACCATGACACATTGTAGATACTATATGTTGATTAGTTCATTTATGAATATGCCTTGGGTTGTAATGTTAATATATGATGAAATGTAAACCTAAATTCCATGTTATGTACATGATACTTGATAGAGTAAGGTTATGGGTCTTTGCTTGGTCATTGCACTTATTGACTTGATAAAGATTTGTGAGTAGTTGTCTTGCTTATTATGATATGATTGACTCTTATTCGTTCTTGTGATATTATTCCTTAATGATAGGGTTGTAGTAAATCATGGTTTCAAGTATGTTGGGATAAGAATTTCTTGTTGAGATAGTATGCAGTTTGGTTGGTTGATATGACTTGTTGGCTTTGCACTAGGTCCCTAAAGGGGCAAAATGACATGTTTTGACTAAAAAGTCCCTTTTATCATGTTTTTCTCGTATATGTGCATAAAGTCTCATACTTAGTACATGTGAAGTACTAACCCCATTTTCTTCCCTTTTCCCAAATATTTTAGGTTCCCATCATTGAAGAGTTTGGAAGGCGATATTGTGAAGAGTTGGATTCTTCCTTTCATCCAATTGGGGTAGGTCCTCAACTTTCATGCCATTATCTAGCTTACAGACTTGTTATGATCCAAATGACTTTTTCATATCTTTCCTTTTCAATTGAGTACTATACTTTTGTATCACCTATATGTGGTCTTGTTGAATTGATATGAGGGCTATGTCCATATTTTGATAACTGTTTAGATGGTATGAGATTGAGACTATTTCTATATTTTACATATATGTATGTGCAATAAAAGTAGAAGGCTATGTAACCTTCCTATACGAAGGGTCTGTGTATACTCAATATGAATATATATTATGTGTATGTAAAGGTCTATGTAAACCTCCAAGTAGTTATAATGAAAGTTCTAAATTTTTCCTCATTTTCAACCTATGAATGTAATGACATGAGGCTATGAGGCTAGTCTTAGTCCTTGAAAAGGATGACAACGCTGGTAACATCTAGGGGGTAAACCCGAATGTGACAGAGACCTCTTTGGTTATTTCATGAATTAACTAAGCAACTATACAACAACATATACCAGGTTATTGTTAAGTAGATCAACTTCCTAACTAGATTTTGGTAAGCACGAACATCTTCCAGTATGCTATCATTAATTACTTTTCCAGCATGATCATTATAAGCAACATTATTCATCTTAATATTGGACTGTAATAGCGTGGATGTTGACTTTATTCCACTTAAACCAATGTCAGGGATAACCTCCAAATCATATTTCCTCTGGTTGGGTAGAGCTCCGTGCTCGGATCTTAGTACCAGTAGTCCTAGAAAATAGGTGAGTTGCCCTAGTTCTTTAACTTTAAAGTTTCAATGAAGATACAGCTCAGTTGCCTGAATAAGATCTTAGTTGTTATATAAATAAGTATATATATATATATATATATATATATATATATATATATATATACATACAATGATCACAATATTTGATCTTGTTGCTTAGTGAATACTGAATAGTCATAGAAACTTTTCTTATAGTCATCATCTAAGAGAGTTGTTGTGAGTTTGATATTTCATTGTCTTGAAGCCATTTTAAGTCCATATAATGACTTCAAAAGCTTGCATACTCTAGTCTCCCCTGTCTATGGAGACCGTGAGGAAGGTACATAGACACAACCTCATCCAAGTCACCTTGAGAAAAGTATTAATTACATTTATGTAAAAAGATTTCATTCCTTAGAAGCAACAACACTGATTATAGTCTAAACGGAGACAATTTTGGCAATTGGAGAGAAGGTCTCATGGTATTCTAAGCTTTTGCTTTGAGTATAACCTTTAGCCACTAATCTAACTTCATATTTATCAACTTCACCATTAGTTTATGCTTGATTTTATACACTCATTTATCACCTATAATTTTTTGACAAATAGTCAAGGTAGTTAGCTCCCAAGTGTGGTTAGCCTCTAAAGCATCTATCTCCTCCTGCATTGCATGAACCCATTTTGGATCTTGAGAAGTCATTTTGATAGAGGTAGGGTCAGTGGCGGTGGATAAATTTTCTAAGTAAACTTGATAAGTATTTGATAGATGACTATGTATGACATATTGAGAGATAGGATATGAGCATGGCCTTTGGGTGTGATGGTACAAACATAGTCATTGAGCCATATAGGAGGTTTGGTATTTTTGACTGGTCTATTAAAGGATGATTATGTGAATCGTATCAACAATTGCAGGGTCAGGTAAAGGAAAGCCCTGCATTAGTTAGAGTAGAATCAATCATATCTTCCAGTACCAAGGTATATCAATTGGAACCTCCTCAACAACTCAAGTTATAATAGGGAAGGAACATTAACATGAATAACTAGAGTGTGTTGATAGTGTACACCATCATCTAATGAACTATCAACAAGAGAAGAAGCATTCCTAGTGTCAAAGGGACTATTCTTGGACATATTCATACATGATAATGTATCAATCTTGAAAGAAAACTCAGATTCCTTAAAACTGACCTACATGTTAACAAAAAATGTTTTTTCATCCAGATCATACAACCTGTAAACTTTTTGAGTCTCAGAATAACCAATCATAACAATTATTCTTTCCCTTGCATCAAACTTATAACCTCTAGGTAGTTTTCTAGCATAACATATACAACTAAATATTCTTAGGTGATCAAGGTTGGCCTCTCTAACATATAGAAGTTCATAAGGTGTCATACCTTTTAACACTACTGAACTTGGTCCTAAAAGTGATTAAAGTTATCTTGGAGACATGATGGGAGTTGTCGGTGTATTAGGTGCTGCTTTTCTATGCGTCAGTCATGTTGCTACCATAGAAAAGACTTTATTCGAAGACGGTGAAACTAAATAATCATCAAGCTAAGATTTTTTTCTTGAGAAGGTAGTCTATTGATCAAGTAAACTGAGTTCCTGACATAGTCACCTCAAAAATAGATTACTACTCCACTTTAGAATTTCAACATGTGCCTATCCTTTGTTTCCACTATATCATTCTATTTAGGGGAGTAAGGACAATTAATTTGATAGACTATGCCACTGGAAGCTAAAAATTGCTCACAATGGGAATTAAAGAATTCAGTCCCATTGTCAGACCTCAAAGTTTGGACACATGTTACTAAATTGAGTCTGAATCAAGCACATTTTTTCAATGCAATAGAAACTTCACATTTAGATTGTATCAAACAAAACCAGGTATCTTTGCTGTAATTATCTATAGTAACAAAATAATATTTCTTGTCATAAGTAGGACTTATATAAGTTCCCTACAAATCTACATGTAAATGACCAAAACATATAGTTGTTTTACTATTGCTAGTGGAAAATCTATAACATGTGATGCCTAGATAAAGGACATATATAACATATGTCTTGTACTTTGGTGGTTTCACATTTTAGAGAGGGTATATGTTGCATAACGGTCGTGGGAAGCTAACCTAATCTGAGGTTCCAAAGTACTCCTTCCGCATAAGGCTTGAGACTAGCATCATTGATAGTTAGAGTAATCTTCTCTGGTAAGATATATATACCATCATTTCTCTATCAATCCCCAAGACCTTGCCATTGTAAAGTCCCTAAAAGACACAAAAATAACGGAAAAATAGAACAACACATGACAAGTCCTTGGTTATCTTTGACATTGAGAGAAGATTCAACTTAAACTTAAAATTGGGAATATGAAGGACATTCTGAATCCTAGAAGTACCAAAAATAAATGAATCCTTTGCATTAGTGATTTGTGATCTTTCCCAGTTGGCACTTGAACTTTATCACTAACGTGATTTCAAGTTTTCTAATGTCAATAAAAACTATCTAGATGAGAAGATTCAGAGTCAACAATCCACTCATGAGTAAAAATATTAGATAACAAGGAATGTATATTTCACATCCAGGTTTACCCCTAGACGTAACCGGCGTCGGCCTCCTCTTTGAGGACTAAGACTAGACTCTTAGTTTACATCATATATTCATAGCTCAAAATGCGGAAAATGTAAAACTTTTCATTACTTTTCCTTTGAGGTTTACATAGACCTCCACATACAGATAGTATATATATGTCGAGTATACATAGACCCTTTTCATAAGCAGATTACTTAATTTTCTACTTTTATTGCACATAAGTATATAAAAGATAACATAGACAATTTAGTCATAATAGTCGTATCATCTCATAACCATCTTATAAGAGTGTAAGACCTTTGGAATAACCCATACATCAAAGAAAGAATTCCTCACATGGGCTATACAATGTTTCATACTAAATGGAAAGAATGAACCATAGAAGTCTTTAACTAAAAATAACTCCATAATCTAGATAGTGGCATCGCCCTCGGAAATTGAGGACCTACTCTACTTCGATGATCAAGATATCCAAGCCTTCTTTAAGTCGTCTTCAAAAACACTTCAATGGTAGAAACCAAAATGTTTGGGGAAAAGGAAGAAATGGGGTTAGTACGCCACTTGTACTAAGTATGAGACCATAAACAAACATACATGAAAACGTGCTAAGAAAGAAGGACATTTTATAAAGTATGAACTTTTCATTAAGAAGCCTTATGCACATTCAACAAGACCATACAAACCAATAATGCAAGATCATTAAGTCGTATAATTAGATACATATTCAAGTAACTCTATCGTCAAGTCATATCATTAATAAACATAAATAAGAGTACATTTCATCATAAAAATTTGATACGCTCAAACTTACTTCTCAAATAAGAAGTAAAACAGTCGGATCAAGTAAAGAACCCAAGTAATGAGGTTGGGATCATTCCCACGAGGAAAATAGTTCAGAGTTAACTTCAATCTATTATTACTATCATTTAGTCAATTATTTCCTAAGATAACAAAAGAAAATAAAAGGGGGGGTTTTATTTCTAAATTAATGAAAAAGACTAACTAAATTAAAGTAACGAGCTAACAGAATTAAATCTTGGAGTTTAGTCAATTAATAAAAGTAACTAGGATTTACGTGTTCCCCACAGGTTCCTAACTTGATAATTCTAACTATAACAATTCTTTCCTAGTATCTTTCATGAAAAGTGATAAGTTATGTATTTCTAAATCCTTGGTCCGACATCTAGAAAATTTCATTCCGCACCTTGGTCCGCCTACGTGTGTTGCTATACTAACCCTTACCTTTACCTCATATTAAGCATTGTATTCGAAATTTGACTAAGTTATTACCTCGCACCAATCAATACTAGCCTATTAGATAGTATACACTAAATCTATGTTGATAATTCTTTTCTTTTTCTTTATCTACCTTCTTGGTCCGGCAAGTAGCATTAAGGCGAGTGCTAACATTGGTCATCTGTTAAAAAGACTTCTAAACGAAAGAATTATCAATACATGCAAGACACTATTCTAGAAATGTTATTTTAGTTAGATTTTACCTCATTATTCACCCATGGTTCCCACAACCCTAGTTATGGAGTTTAGTTACTCATAGTCATAGTCACAATATTCATATATATAATATAAGAATTCATGCACTTACTTCAATGAGAAAGAATAAAATCCAGAAATTTACTTCATTGATTGACAAAATCACCAACAATCAACTCCAGAGAAAAGTGTAACAACCCAAAGTCTCATATCCAAAAAATTCTACTAACAAAGAATCTATCATAAAAGTGTCTAACCAATAAAGAGTCTAACTCCAAAAATGAGGTTTTTACAACTATTTATAAATAAAAAAAACCTAATGAAAGAATGACTCTAATTACTGAAAATCTATCAAAACGCGGTTGGGTTGTCATGGCCTCCGTCATCCTATACTTTACAAATCCTTCTGCTACTTTCTTCATTACCCTCGATGAACAGGTATGACGGACCGTTCCAAGCATGACGGTCCAACGAGGGTCTTCGTTCCATAACACTTAAACTTCTTGGAATTTGGGTACTGGGACTACTTCTCTGATCATCACGACGAACAAGCAGGACGGACCGTCATGGCTACGACGGTCGGTCATGCACTTCGTAACCCCACACTTGGTCAGACTTCCCCATCTTCCTTCAGCAGTTTCACTACGATGCCACCTACGGACCATCACAGGTAAGACGGACCGTCACAAGCTCCGTAGGTGGTAACTTTTCTGCATTTCTTGCTCAAAAACTTCCGCGTTCATCTTTAGACAGATTTCCTGCAAATAAAGGGAAACCTACATAAAAACCAATACAAAAAGGCTTTTGGACACACACTAAACTTAAGGAAAAACATTAAAAATACTGTGAAACCACGGTATATCAATACCCTCAACTTAAGTTTGTTGTTTGTCCTCAAGCAATGCACTATGACTCACTACAAAATCTTTGTACAATAGTATCCATGTTTTAGCTTTCGCAATCATTTGACTATTAATCCCGATCAGTCTCATCATGTTTATGCATGTTATCACTATCGGGCATGAATTATGTGGAATAAGACCATGACAGACTCACCACACACTAACACCTATCCTCTTTATTTTCTCACCGAGGTGCTAATATTTCCGGTATTGCAACTAGTGTCCTCAATTCAAAACAACAACCTCATTTTTCACACAATGATTTTAGTTTGAGTAGAAGGGTTACTTTTCAACACTCACTCTCAAAACAAATTCACAACTCATTCATACATATTTCCATAAGCTTGCCCTTATTTTCACTGCTTTAAGTTCGCTATACAACTCTTAGGATCACGATAGGACTTTCTTAGCTTGTAGCATAGGATCAGGGTCAGCTAGGGTATATTTATATATACTTTAGTGACTTTTTGCCCTCCTTGACGTATCGTCTAAACATACCACTTTTTATTATTTTATTTCACCCAATTTCTCATATTCTTTCATTTTGCTATTTTCCCCTTCTTTCTTCATTTGTGTAAGTGACTCTCTTCTTTTCTTGCTTGTATTTATTTTATTTTATTATTATTATTATTTCACTTTTCTCTCAACTGGTTCTTGAGTCACTTTACTTTTGTTCTTTGTCTCTCTTTGTTCTTTCAACCCCACTTTCCAGAGCATTCCTCATAATAGTCACCCTCAACTCATGGCTTTGCCATGAGTCAAAGTACACAATACCCATAGCTGGGTCAGGGCCATGAAAGGGTTGTTTACTGCATTAGCCACCCTCAACTTATGCTTTTTGCATAAGCTGAGGTGCACATGTCCAAGGAGGGACCAGGTCCAACACATTATTCCCAGAAAAGATCAGTTGGGGTGTAAAATAAAGGTCTAGTTTAAGCTCAAATCATTTGGATCAAAGAAGGATTAATTTCATTTGTTTTTTTTTATTTAGGCTAAAAATGAGTTATATGGAAAAAGGGGCCTATGATCCTTTCCTAATTGTCTATTACAACTTACTTTTAGCAGGACTAACCAGGAAAGTTCTAGCTCAGTACAAATGTGGAGTATTCAAATCTTCCTCACACTCACTTGACATCTCATTACTCTACCACATTATCAGACACCTTGTTCGAATTTTAGACTTAGGGTCATGCAGTGGTGTATCTCTATGGCATGCTTAGAGCCGCACATTTATCAATTACTATGCCTAGTCATGCATCATTTTAATTTCATCAAGATATTATTTTATCCATCATGCTTCAGATTTAAACTATCTACAAAAGATATAGACATGCCGGTTCAACAATAAAACTAATAAGTCTCTTGGAGAAAAAGAACACAAGCAAGAAAACCCCAAAAGAGGATAGTGAATTGGGCTACTCCGACTTCACCCTAGCACTCACTTTCCATTTACCCCACCCCAACAAAAAGACATGCAATTGTCCCCAATGTATAAAAAATTGTAATATGAGAGTGGTAGGTGAAGCAAACCTGGGGCGCAAAGCACTGACGATCAGCAAACTGGTGGGTCCGGTTCCCCAGAACCCACTACCTCTGTAGTCTGGAAATCCTAGCATCTAGGATCATATCAATGTATGCTCGAAGACTCTCGACCATAGCCTTAAGGGTCGACACGTCCACCTGAGGGGCTGGCCGGGCTAGCACCCGCAACTCAAAAGCGTCAAAAGCGCTGATGAACCTCAGTATCTTCCGCTCTGTGCGCTGGACCATTTTCCGCTCCAAGCGCTCTTCTTCCTCAGGAACAGACCTCTGCATCCAAGGCTAGATGTGATGCAGAAGTGTAGCCATCTGTGCCTCTAGTTTCTGGACCCCAGCAAGAAGGACCAGAATGGGGAAAAGGGCTGAGCGAGAGGAGCTCGAGGCAGTGCTATTACCCGGGATAGACTTGACCGGGTTAGTGTCAGTGGTTTCAGAATCAGCCTGTGTAGCCGTGTGAGCCTGTGCTACCGTATCAGTCAGATTTTCACCAAGTGGAGGCAACTCTGGACATGGCCCTCTGCGTGGAGCCAACTCATTAGCCTCATCCTTGATAAGGTCGATATCAATAGTGCCCAGCGAAGTCTTGAGTTAATTAATGTGCCAGATTAGCACACCTAGGACCTACATATGGAAAATATCATGCACGGAAAAGGGTAAGTAGTTGTGACCTTAAAATCCCAATCGTGCATGACCTCCTGTAGAAACCAAGGAAAGTCCACTTCAAGCCCGGCTATCATCGCTGCCATCAGAACTGCACAACACCATGTGACTATATTATCAGCGGCCGCGGGGGAAAGGCAGTGGTAGACAATCAACCATAAGAACTTAGCCGTGAAGGTCAATTTAGACTTCTTGATGGCTCCCTTTGGCTTTGTTACCTAGTCGGCACCCTCTCCATCAACAGACAAGTGCAGGGCCATCCACCTCTTGGTGGTCTCTCTCAGCGATGGCTTACGCAAGAATCGACCATTTCTGACAATTTTCCACCGGTAGTCAAACTCGGCAGTGAGAGGGGTCCCATTAGCATCAACATCCTAGTCGTATAGATACCGGCGGATGGCAGGCAGGGAGATATCGACCTGAATGCCACGTACTCGGACATACTCACGTGGGGACTATTTGGCGGGGATAGCCCGCCTATCAATCTGTGATATGAGAGTAGCCACGTAAGAGGCGTAGAACTCTCGGACCAACTCTTCACTATAACGGCCTAAAGAACGCGTTGTCCACTCCAGTCGGTGTCTGGTGAAGACATTGTGGATCTCTGGCATGGTAGGGAGACTTCTCGTAAGGACGCGCCTCTCTAGTGTTACTCCGTGTCATGACTCCTTTATCATTCAGAAAATTTATGTCTGAATAAACTTGATATTGCCCGTCGACACACCACCGGTTGGGCTGGTCGGAAACCGGGGTGAGAGCACGAGTCGGTGAGCCGGGAGTGGAATAAGAACTATCAGCCTCATCACACGAGGCAGACTGTACAGTTGTGGCGGGTGCAGCAACTTTAGCATACCCGGAGGCTTCCTCCGATCATGAAACTCCTAAGGAGCCAGACGCTCCTTCTTCATGAGAAGCTAACCCAGAAGGTGTGCCTGTCAGTGTGTGTTCCTCGTCATACTGGGAGGCAGTGACTTCGCCAGACGCCACCTTTTTGGGCGTAGCTCTAGCAGTACTCCGGGTCACGCTCATCATCAGAGCCAATGACCAGGCGGGCATACGGGGCAACAGACTTTGATCGCCCACGTGCGTAAACTCGATCTTATTTTGGTGCCATAAGAGATAGTGCCTGTAAAGAATCAATATTAGTACGAGAAGGAGCAAACAAGACGAGCAAAAATGAAACAAAATAAATATAAGAGCTAAGTTGTAATGACTTTTCTGCAGTAACAGTGAAACACGACAGACCAGGTGACGGCTCATCGTGAGTACGACGGACCGTCATGGGGTCCGTCATGTCTTACTTCACCTATGTTGATGTGGAGACCCCTGAAGGAAAGTCTCTGACAAGTATGACGGATAAGCAGGACAGACCGTCGTGAAAATGACGGTCCGTCGTCGATGTCCATCGTGGAGACCCCTAGGAGAGGGGTCTCTGACCGTCACGACGGTTATGTATGATGGACCGTCAAGGGTGTGACGGTCCGTGTAGATGTCCGTCAAAGGACACTTAGAAAAAGTGGGAGACCCTTAGGACAAGGGTCTCTGACAACCATGACGGTTGTGCCACACGCACCGTCGTGGTAACGATGATCCATTGTAGATGTCCGTCAGAGGACACTTAGAAAAAGTATGGAGACCCTCAAGAGATGGGTCTTTGACTGTCACGACGGTTGTGCAGGACGGACCGTCGAGGGTATGACGGTCCATCGTATATGTCCGTTAGAGGACACTTAGAAAAAGTAGGAGATCCTTAGAAAAAGGGTCTCGGACAACCAGAACGGTTGTGCAGGACGGACCATCGTGGGAACGACGGTCAGTCACATGTATCCATTGGTGGACACTTGGAGAAAACGTACAGTGGGATGTTGAACAGACCCTATGACGGTCCATCGTGGGTACGACGGTCCGTCATCGTGGTCTCATTCCGTCATTCAGTGACTGAACTGGGGATGCCACAATCATCCCCTATGACTCAAATGGAATTTTTCGTGTTAACCTACATGTGTATAACCCAAATACCTAGCAAACTAGCAATGCTAAAGCACCTATTTCTAGAGTTTTAACAATGCAATTTAAGGATTCTTAACCTAGGTCAGAAAAAATTGGATCAAAGAATAAAGACCCACCAAAAACAAATAAGCTAATATGAATTAAAAAAATAAAAATGCAATATAAATAGGTAGAGATCAGAGACACATACCTGAGAATTTGAGAAAAAACAAGCAAGGAAGGTACTTGGTTAGCAAGAACAGAACTACAACAGCAGACTCCCTAATAGAGAGTAGATTTTAGGAATTTAGGGAATTGGGGAACTGATCAGTTGATAGTGAAGAGAGGAAGGAAGTAGGAAGTTGAAAATGGAGGGAAATGGGACAAAGAGGGAAGGAAATGGGTGAAATGAAGGGGCGGGGTTTTTAAAGGTTGCCAATTTTTTAAATTACCCCCAACCGGGTCGGGTCGGGTATGCTCATTAATGACGCAACGAGACCTCGATAATGGTCCATCGCAGATGAGATGGTCTGTCATTGGTTCCGTTACGTGTGCCCTAGTTTTGAAAATAATTGAAAGACGTACCTGGCACGACGGATTCATGTGACGGTCCGTCGCGTGCGTGACGGTCCGTCGATGTGTCCGTCAGTGACTGTTGCAGTGTGATTTTCTGTATAATTTCCTGGTGATGTGCCTAAAAATTTAAAACCCATTAGTAGAAAATGCTACCATTACTAGCGCCTGATTTAACGTCATGGCACGACTGAAGACGCTTCATTACTCAGACTTCATCAAGATGGCATGCCTCGATTCCTTCATTCGTCGATTCAGCATGCCCAAAATAGGATTTTATTCGTTGTCCATTTACCTTAAACCGCACACCCTCCTTGGTTTCTAACTTAACTGCTCCATGAGGGAATAGTTGGGTAATCAAGTAAGGGCCTTGAGCTTGCCCGAAAACCAACGCAACCTAGAATTGTATAAAAGAATCAAATCCCCAACCATAAACTCTCGTCTTTCACTTTTTAGATCATGGTTCTTCTTCATCTTTTCTTTGTAAAATATAGCAGATACCAATAGGAGCTCACCACTCAGCCTCATGGACCTACAAATGTTGAAGCTCGCTTCTTGTTCAACTGAAATTTCATCTTCCCCTTTTCCATTTCAACTAAGGCTCTACCCGTAGCAAGGAATGGACTCTCAAGAATAATAAGCACTTCAAAATCGACTTCGCAATCAAGGATAACAAAATCTGCCGAAATATGAACGACTCTACTTTTACTAGCACATCTGGAGTATCCTTATAGGCCTTTTCACTGTTCAATCGGCCATCAGTAGCCGCATCGCAGTGGGCTTTGGGTCACCCAAACCCAACTTCTTGTAAATCGAGAGGGGTATGATATTTATGCTTGCCCCCAGATCACATAATGCTTTCGCAAAATGTAATGACCCGACTGTACAAGGAATATGAACGCACTCGGATCTTCTTTCTTTTGTATGAGAGATCTTGTAGCAATAGCACCATAATGTTGTCTATCATCATCCTCGAAAGTGACCGATCTTTTCTTTGTAACCAGATCTTTCATAAACTTGGCATAACCGGGCATTTGTTCTAGAGCTTCTACCGAAGGGACATTGATAGAAAGCTGCTTCAACATTGTTATAAAACTCCGATATTTACCATCTTCGGTGTTTTTCACTAATGTTTGAGGAAAGGGGGGTGGTCTAGGCATGGGAATTACCTTTATAGGCACTTCAGCATCTTTTCCAGTGTTATCTTCTACTTCACCACTACCCTCTACCACCTTATCATTAATTTTTATCACCTTTTACTCCTTAGACGGCATATGTGATCAATGGTATGCTTACCACCCCGAGTAGTGATTGCCATACAGTGTCCGTCATTTTTTGGATTTTGGACAGTATTGCTAGGAAGAGTGCCCGGTTGTCGTGTGTTCACAGTCGCAGATAATTGGGCCATTTGCAACTCAATCTGCTTAATCGATATTGCATGTGTATCAGCTTTCTTCCTAATACATGCTAAATCACTCCTTAACTCATTAATGTGCTCATCATTAGCATCGAACTCCTCATCGTTTTGTGCAACATATCCTCAACTCGCTCCATACTATCTCCACCATCCCTAGGAGTAACTTCACGATTTTGAGGAGGGACATAGGGCCCATTCCTATCATTTCTGTTACCATAGTTACCCCTGTTAAAGTTGTTTTCGCGGTTGTAGTTTCCATATTACACAGAATGACCCTCACGGTTATAGTTACCATAGATCCGACCTTGGTTTCCTTGACCTTGGCGCTAATTCTCCCAATTTGAGCCTTGGGCACTCGGTCGGAAACCCCCCGTCTACTCATTTACCGCAAAGGAATCCTTCGCATAATAGCATTCATCATTTGGTGGTGGCGGTTTAGACAAATAAATAACTTCATTTATCTTTTCTTCACCCTCAGTGATATGTTTTAATACAAACTCAAGCTCAGTTCTCATCTAAGCCATCTCTACACGAATCTCATATGTGGCTGGGTTGTGAGTGGATTGCACTGCAAAGGTATTTCTCCCAGTATCTGACTTCTTAGTACTCCAAGCTTTATTGTTCCGGGAGATTTTCTCTAACTTTTCGGCAATCTCAGCATAAGGACACTCCACATAGGAACCACCCGCTATAGTATCCAACACCGCTTTATTATTATCATCCTGTCCCCGATAGAAGTATTGCTTCAGTGACTTATCATCTATACGGTGATTGGGGTCGCTTCTCAAAAATGAGGTGAATCTATCCCAAGAACTACTGACTAACTCTCCTGGTAGTGCCACAAAGTTATTCACTCTGTCTTTGTGGTTTAGTTTCTTGGAGACCGCGTAATAACATGCTAAGAAAACGTCCCTTAGTTTGTTCCAAGTGAAAATTGAGTTATAAGGGAGCTTGGTGAACCAAATAGCAGCCTCTCCCATCAGTGAGAGAGGAAATACTCTTATCCCTATTACATCCAAATACAAATCAGGCCTCCCTACACAGATTTTACACACTACCCTTACCGTAGCTATATGGGCATGTGGATCCTCAGAAGGTAGCCCTGAAAACAAACCTCGAGCAGTGAGCATTTGCATCAGGCTACTAGTTACCACAAAGGTGTGTTTGGTGGTAGAGGGGGCAAGACAAGTGGCCCATTGGAGTCTGCTATATTGTCATAGCCTCTTTAGTATTCTTGAGGACGTGGAGCGGGATTTTGTCCCCTCTGTTAGTTTTCACCTGGAGCATCGGGTAATAACTGACCATGAACATCAACCAGAGCTGGGATGTTCTAGTTTGGATCATCATCATTAATACCCAAGTTTCTATTCATGTTGCGTAGTGTAAGCTCTAATTCGTGATCGTAGGGAAACAAGGGTTATCTTCCTCTCCGTGCATTTGGCATACAAGGAAGATACTTCTGCACGAATCAAAAACAATAAACAAAGTAGAATTAAGAAAATATCGACTAAACTATAGTAAAAATTTTAAGTTAATCTAAAAGCTACTTTCCCCGGCAACGGCGCCAAAATTTGATACGCTCAAACTTACTTCTCAAATAAGAAATAAAGCGATCGAATCAAGTAAAGAACCCAACTAATGAGGTTGGGATTGTTACAACGAGGAAAATAGTTCAGACTTGACTTCAATCTATTATTACTATTATTTAGTCAATTATTTCCTTAGAAAACAAAAGACAATAAAGGGGGGGGGGGGTTATTTCTAAATTGATGAAAAAGACTAACTAAATTAAAGTAACCAGCTCACAGAATCAAATCTTGGAGTTTCATCAATTAATAAAAGTAACTAGGATTTACGTGTTCCCCACAGGTTCCTAACTTGATAATTCTAACTATAACAATTCTTTACTAGTATCTTGCATGCAAAGTGATAAATTATGCATTTCTAAATCCTTAATTCGGCATCTAGAAAATTTCACTCCGCACCTTGGTCCGGCTACGTGTGTTGTCATACTAACCCTTATCTTTACGTCATATTAAGTATTGTATTCGATATTTGACTAAGTTATTACCTCGTACCAATCAATACTAGCCTATTAGATAGTATACACTAAATCTATGTTGATAATTCATTTCCTATTATCTACCTCCTTGGTCCGACAAGTAGCATTAAGGCGAGTGCTAACGTTGTCCATCCGTTAAAAAGACTTCCAAATGAAAGAATTATCAATACATGCAAGACACTATTCTAGAATTGTTATTTTAGTTAGATTTTACCTCATTATTCACCCATGGTTCCCATAACCCTAGTTATGGAGTTTAGTTACCCATAGTCATAGTCACAATATTCATATATATAATATAAGAATTCATTCACTTACTTCAATGAGAAAGAATAAAATCCAGAAATTTACTTGATTGATCGACAAAATCACCAACAATCAACTCCAATACAATCATCATGACTTAATTACAATTAACCACAATTTGAAGTGAAGGATAGAGATCATAAGACTTACCAAGTCTCCTTTATAGTTCATCATCAATGTCTTACCATAAACCATCAATTCAACCCAATTTGGCTATACATCATCATAAGTCAATAATAAACATGATAACAAGGCTAGAAGAACCACTACGTCATAATTCAATACTAGATCATAACTTAAGACAAGATACTTAGGCCAATTCACAACATACTTTATAACCTAGATCATATTCTCAAGAACTAGCATGAAAGACTACAAATCACCCTAATTTGTTCATGATTAGTATAACAACATCATGTAGTAGTAATTCAACCAATAATCAAGTCAATTGAACCAAATAAAACCTAATTCATATCAAGATCAAACCTAGGGTTAAGGGTCATATTCTAAAAGACCAAATCATCAAGATATATCATAATTAAGTTAGAATACATGTTAATCTATTAATATTATCCAAAATAAATCATAAACACATCAATTCATAACATAATTTTTGAGATTGAGAAAGACCCACATGAAAACTCAACTTTTGAAAATACTTTGAAGGAGCCCTTTGAGGAACGAGGTCTCAAAAGTGAATAAGATCTCATACCTCAATATTTGATGAATAATTGATGGTAAAATTGTAACTTTATAGCTCCCGAAACCTTCCCCTATCTTGGTCTTCAATGGTGTCTTCCAATAAAGAGAGAAGGAAGAGAGTTTTGTTTTGTGAGTTATGTTTAGTCTAATGGGGTTGGGACCTTTATATGGGGGTTAATTAAATTAATTAGGCTTCCCTAATACCCTAGATAAATACCTAACCTCTTAATTAATTAAATGAATTGAAGTGTAAAATTGCATCAAGTTGGACCCCTCACAGACGAGACCCCGATCGACGGTTCCGACTTCCTCCATATTGAACATACGTGATTTTGGTCAAAGACTATGGAAGAAGGGTCCTTCAAGGAATTTTCTATGTTTTGTCAAGGATGGTATCTACGCCCCGTCGATCCACACACGTTTCGTCGTTGCCCTCTCGTGGGTGCACACTACCCAGGCTGAGTGTGACTCCACTTGCAAGGGTCCTCCTCAAGGACCCTTGGTTGGTCTTTGGGGAGTCGTACCCATACATTTAGACCATGAATCATCTTAAACACATGTTATCCACCCTTCCACCGATTTTCATCATTTTTTGACTCCTAAAAGCTAGTCAAATAGGTTAAGACACGCTAGTACCTCCTTGAACTACTTTCCGAACGTCATGGACGTTTTGGTTTCTTGACTTCCTAAATGACCTATATTCATTAGAATGAACCTTAAAACAGTTTCTAGAACTTATAACAAATGTTAGGCTCGAGAACACGCCTTGGATTTTCGAAGTGTTACAATATACATGTCATGTTAAATGCACATTCACTATAGGTGGTAGGATGATTTGTTTGCCAAGCAGTTCCTGATATTATTGCACTTTGTGAATGTAAGAATGGTATGGTCTTGAACTTTGCAGATTGCTTGGTGTTGCATTAGATCTAGAGTTGACTATTGATTTGACTATGCATGTGGTGTCTAATGTGACTATTGGGAGGACTCTTCCTACCATTGAAGTCCTGATGATAGTCGACTACTTTATAGAAATCATCCTTCATATGACCTTTGTAAGCATAGTGAATGCAAGGAATTCCTTCATGTGTAACTCATACAGATCCTCTGGAGTTTCCCTGCTTCTTTCTTCTATAACATTGAGTCCTACCAGCCAGGCAGCCAACATTATCAAGAGATCATTGTGAACATCAACTACACCAGTGATCTTTGGCTCTCCTCTTCACTCATGATAGCATAGGCATCATTCACTGATACATTTGTATTTCTAGAGAGACTGCTGCTCCTTAATCTGAGGTAACTCTCAATTAGACCCATAAGAAACTGCAACAATCATTATGATTTCAAATGGTCTACAAAAAGATTACTCTTTAGCAATGTAATGGAATTTTGACATCAAGTTTGATCCTTTATCTTTGAGTAATAACATTTCACAAACTCAGTTCCCTATTTTAAATTTGCAATTTCACTCCTACATTGTAGATCTTAGTCAATTCGATCGGTCAAAGCGCTCCTTAAATTCTTCCCAGAACTTCCTACTAGTCGAAGCATAAACTATGTAAGAAACCAATTCAATAGAGACAATGCTACCTGTTAGAAGTCTTGTTATTTTAAAAGATGGAAAAATAGCAAAGAACAGATTGTAACAATGCACATGTAACAAACACGTTTGAATCTGCGTAGTATGAATATATGATTTCAACAAGTAAGAGTTCAATAGGATTCATTAATAACAAAGCTGAAGGAGAAATCTATTTAAGGAAATGATGATTTTTTTATTTAAACAAGGAAAGTGTGCTTTCTTATTTATTTAAGGAAATTTTATAGAAAGGTCTTTTACTATGCAACGAGGAATTCTACGGGAAGGATTTTTGTATCCAAGTCAAGTGCAACTAGGAGTTTTACGTGAAGAGGGACTTCAAATTTTGAGGCGGCAGTGATGAAGAAGTCCAAGTCGAGTTTGGTTTAAAGACAAGGTTGTTCGAGTTGAAGTTAAGGCAAAAATTATTTTCTACTAGCTTAAGGTAATAGTTTGAGGAGAATTGGAAAATTGCGCACAAAAGGCAAACTGTTTTCCTAAGCTAAATAAGGAAAATCATGTAAGGAATTTCTTTCAATGTAAAGTACACAGAAGACCTAATGCTACAAAGTTTTGTTCTAGTGATAATTTTCCAACGACAAAGGGTGGAAACAAATCCCAAAGTTTAGTTCAACAGTTCAACAAAGATTTGATGCGGTAAAGTTAAAGTTGAAGAAGGAGTTGAAGATGCGGTGAAGACGAGTTCCGCACAATGTAGGAATCCTACACGTGAGCTTCTAAGTTTCATGAGAAAAAGAAGCAGAGCACAAGTAGGATTTCTAGTTGAAATCGATTTTGGATTCAAGTCCAAATCTATAAATAGGGCGATAGTTTCGCTTGAGAAATTTGTGCACTAACATAGAGAGAAGATCAAAACACGATCAAGAGGTTTGAGAGAGTTTTAAGATTTATTGGGAGTGTTTCAATTTGTGAGGAAAAATTGTGAAATTTTAATTAAGAGTTGTTTATCACAATCTAAGTTTTGTGTGTAGGAGTTGTTCGACAAATTGTAGAACTTGAAGAAATTAGAAGATATCCTGGGGGTTTTGTATCTTTGGGTAGCTAGAAATTAGAGTTTATACTTCCTCTAGGAATTAGAGTTTATAATTCTTAGGTTACAGAGCTTTGTAATCTAGTATTATTTGAAGTTTATAAATAATACAAAGTGTTGTTCGAATTGATTATCATTAAGTTTCAAACAAACAGAAGCACGTTGTCTGTACGTGTTCTTTTGAAAAATTCAGGAGGGTATAATTTCAACAATTGGTATTAGAGCAGATTATCTTGGAAGATTCAAATAACTCAAGATAAGATCATTATAAATTCTGCACCTCATCTTGGGCATGGTAAAGGGAAACACATCAACAGACCACTATTATTTAATGGAGAATACTACTCTTGGTAGAAGACAAGGATGGAAGACTTCGTTCAAGCTGAAGATTATGAACTATGAGTTAGAATTACTAATGGACCATTATCTCCTACTATTACTGATATTGAAGGGAATAAGGTACCTAAACCTACAGAAAAAATACGGAGAAGCTGACTGCAAGATTCTAGGGAAGAATGCAAAAGATAAGTGCATTCTCGTATGTGGACTAGGACCTGATGACTTTAACCGCATCTCTAGTCGTACCTCTACAAAACAAATATGGGACACTTTAAAAAATGTTCACGAAGGTATAACACAAGTTCGTAAATTCAGAATTGCCAGACTTTGTTCTGAATATGATGCCTTCAAGATAAAATTTGAAGAATCACTTCAAGATATGATCACCAGATTTACCACAATTGTAAACGACTTAATATCCTTGAGCAAAGTATACACCACTGAGTACAAGTAGACAAAGTACAAAGGACTCTGCCTAGATCATGGAAAATAAAAGTCACTTTAATCAGAGAAGCCAAGGATCTAACCAATATGACTTTGGATGAATTAGTAGGAAATCTCAAAACTTATAAGATGAATATTGACAAAAGAGGTGAAGGAAACAAGGGGAAAATCTTAGATTTAAAGCAACTAAAAGTGATGAATCAGACATAGATGATGATGATCTGGCACTGATAAGAAGAAACTTCAAGAAATTCTGTAAAAGGGGACTGAATTCTAGAAAAAAAACACCACCTACGAAAGAAAAAATTGTTGAGAAACCACAAAACAGAGGTTGTTTCAAATGTGGTCAAACATATCATCAGATTAAGGATTGTCCTATGTGGGAAGTAGAATGGAAAAAGGAAAGAGCCGAAAAATAAAAGAAGGAACTTCTCTACAAAAAGAAAAACAAAGAAAAGGAACAAGCAATGTATGTTGCTTTGGGAACAGGTTCGGACATGTATGACGAAGATGATGAGGACCTCGCTTTGATGGTCATAGAAGGATCAGAAACTGAACCTGAATCAGATTTGAAGGAATAAAGGTAATTTTTTTTTAAAAAAAAAAAGATAAACTAGTAAAGTTCTCTCAGAATAATCTATCCTTCTTATTACTCACATCCTTAGATACAATTCAAGAACTAGTTAAAACCAAGAATCAATTTGCTTGCTTCCATGACTAATTTAAAGTTTGAATATATTGATCATGAAAAATTTAATTCTAATCTCAAGAAAGAAAATCAACTCCTAAAGGAACAGGTACAACAACTTGATTCCTGCACTTTGCCTCTCAAATATGAAATTTTGAAACGAAGTGTTACTAGGAATGAAAAAGAAAAAATCAGATGTGACCAAGATCTAATGAGGTTAAATAGTGAACTATTTTCTGAAAGAAAAAATTCTAGGAGAATGAATCTTGAATTGTCTAGGATAAAAGCTGATCTGGAAAAAGCTAATAAATGGACAAAATCCTCTATGATAGTAACCCATAACAATACTAAGAACATTAAAACTGGAATAGGGTATGAACAAACCATAAATGGGAATTCTATGTTTCATATTATTTGTGGTAACTCAGGTCACTCTAAACAATATTGTCCTAAATACAAAGCTACTGGAGAAAATAAAACAAAATGAACTTATGAAATTGTTCAGAGGAACAGGTATATTCCTAGAAAAAACAGTATGCCCAAATGGGCTCATAGAGATCTTATTTACCCTTTTGATCAAAACATAGGACCCAAGCTAGTCTGGGTTCCTAAATCTAACCTTTGAATTTGCAGAAAAAGTGAGAGGAAGCAAACAACATTCACCAATTGAACATGTTGCTTCAGATGCATGACTGAAACTAGAAGAAATTCCTCTCACTTGAGAAAAAAAGGAATGGATGAATAACATTGACTGATAACATTGACTGAAAAAAAGGTTTTTAAAAAAAAAGAAAAAAAAAGAAATATCGAAAGAAGCATGTGACCAACCTATGCAGTATGTAACAATTAGGCGCACTCAGATGATCAATGAATAAAAAATATGATCAGCCAAGGAAAACACTTTCAAAAGGAACAATTTGCGACTTGGAGATGATTAAGGTCACATGAGTACCCCTCAATGGCTAATAAACATTGCACATACTTCCCTCTAATCTTGAATTCTATGCTCAGTTTTGTACATTAAGTTGTACGTCGCTTTACCACTTTTATAGTCATGCTACTCATGCACTTTAACATTGTATTTGCATCTGATACGGGAGAGAGACTTAGTAAAATTGAATCAAAATTCAGCATTATCCAGAGATCTAAGCTATGTGCACTACAATTATTCATGATTAAATATAAAATCAATGCACTTGAACCTATTTCTTCCACTTGTCCCAAAAGATATTCATGCCCTAAATACTATCAAAACAAATACCTTCTTTAAAAGATTTATCCCAAAGTGAAGGTCTATGGTTGAGATGAATTTGGTGGAGGAAACCTCTACTTCGGTGCCTTATAAAATATAGAGAAAAAGTAGAGTGTGTTGGTTCTTAGGGAGAATCATTAGTATTGGAGGATTTACCTTGCGAGGGGGAATATTTTGGGACCTACACTTGAACAAAGATCACTTGTTAGGCTCAATTTGAGTGCTTCTAGTGAGGGAAAATCGATGGGAGACCCATCTGTTGAACCTAGTTCTTCTATTGGGAACCATAAAACTGGGATTTCGATTGATGTCAAAAAGTATCATAATTGGTGCTGCATCTGATAGTACACGTCCAGGGAAAAAATTGAGCGAACATGTTCCTTTACAAATGATATTCAAGAAAATTTGTTCCTTAAACTGACTCTATTACAATTAAAGATGAGTGAGCTATTGTTTCTGCAGATGGTACATTATTGATTGAACAAGTTCCTTAAAAGTGATTAAAAAAAAAAAGAGGATTGAGCATGCATAGACCAAGGCTACCTTTGAAATTGAGAAGGCTACTAACTTTGTTAATCCAAAAAATATCTTTGCTTCTGAAAAATGACTTTATTTATCCTCTCATCTTTTGATATTACCCATCCACTCTAGCCGTTGACTTCCAATATTTTTTTCATCGTAAGTGCTTGATTCTATGTTTAATTTTTATTACATTTGTGGTGTATATGCTTTTTGACTAATGCTAATATTGGGTTTAAGTTTCAGGTTCATGTATATCTCATACATTTGTGTTAATGTTTTTCTATAGCTAATTGAGTTCTTAATTTTTAAGTGTTTGTGTAAGTGATAGCCTCAATGGCCATGAGTATCGAATTTGCTTTTCTTAGTATGGTGTATGCCTTCACAGTGTTCTAATTTTGCCTAATGTCAAAAGGGGGAAGTAGCTGCATATGAGTTATGTGTACATATTCAATGCAAGCAGATAAAATTTGTCATAGTCAAAAAGGGGGAATTTCTTAAAATCTCATTATTTTAAAGTATGATAAAGTTATATAGCAGTAACATGGCAACAGAGGGAAGATGTGTATTTTATTTGTTGTGTTCGTAATATATGTTTGTCATTATCAAAAAGGGAGAATTTGTTAGAAGTCTTGTTGTTTTGAAAGATGGCAAAATAGTAATGCACATGTAACAAACATGTTTGAATCTGCGTAGTATGAATATACGATTTCAACAAGTACGAGTTTAACTGAGATTCATTAATAACAAAGGTGAAGGAGAAATCTATTTAAGGAAATTATGTTTTCTTATTTAAATAAGGAAAGTGTGCTTGCTTATTTATTTATGGAATTTTTTTAGAAAGGTCTTTTACTATGGAACGAGGAATTCTATGGGAGAGACTTTTGTATCTAAGTCAAGTGCAACTAGGAGTTCTACGTGAAGAGGGACTTCGAATTTTGAGGCGGCAGTGATGAGAAGTCCAAGTCAAGTTTGGTTTAAAGACAAGGTTGTTCGAGTTGAAGTTACGGCGAAAGCTATTTCCTACTTGATTAAGGTAATAGTTTGAGGAGAATTGGAAAATTGTGTTGAAAAGGCAATTTGTTTTCCTAAGCTAAATAAGGAAAATCATGCAAGGAATTTTCTTTCAATGTAAAGTACAAAGAGAAGACCTAATGCTACAAGGTTTTGTTCCAGTGATAATTTTCCAACGACAAAGGGTGGAAACAAAGTCCAAAGTTGAGTTCAACAGTTCAACAAAGATTTGATGCGGCAAAGTTAAAGTTGAAGAAAGAGTTAAAAATGCGGCGAAGACGAGTTCCACACAATATAGGAATCCTACGCGTGAGCTTCTAAGTTTCAGGAGAAAAAAGAAGCAGAGCACAAGTAGGATTTCTAGTTGAAATAGGTTTTGGATTCAAGTCTAAATCTATAAATACGGCGATAGTTTCGCTTGAGAAATTTGTGCACTTACATAGAGAGAAGATCAAAACATGATCAAGAGTTTTGAGATTTATTGGGAGTGTTGCATTGTGAGGAAAAATTATAAGATTGTAATTAAGAGTTTTTTATTACAATCTGAGTTTTGTGAGTAGGAGTTGTTCGACAAATTGTAGAACTTGAAGAACATTAGAAGATATAAAACCGGGGGGTTTTGTTTCTTTGGGTAACTAGAAATTAGAGTTAATAATTTCTTAGCTAGGAATTAGAGTTTATAGTTCCTTAGGTTACAGAGCTTTGTAATCGTTGTATTTTTTGAAGTTTATAAATAATATAAGTGTTGTTCGAATTAATTATTGTTAAGTTTCAAACAAACAGAAACATTTGTCTATACGTGTTCCTTTGAAGAATTCAGGAGGGTATAATTTCAACACTACCAATCTAGGATAATACGATCACATTGCATTTTCCCCATAATTCCTCCAGTTCTCATCTACAAACCCAAGCTTACCTTTCCCTTGCAGAGCTGGTTTCATCGATCTAATCCACAGGGAATAATTATTTGGTCCTGTGAATTTAACCAACGCTATCACTTATCCTGGAGAATCATAAGCTTGAAGGTAGAGAGGGTGATGATGATCAAGTGTTGATGCTTGGTTCTGTGGCATCTGTGCACCTATTGAATAGTTGTGATATATGAACTCAAAACCTATGCTCAACTGAAGGTTAGATCGCTGCTTTGATACCACGTCAATTTTGTGTTTATCACTCCACACAAACATCCATCATTGATATGGATTTATAAGCTTACAGAGGAAATAGAGAAGGAAATGAGAGAAACTGTTTTATTAGATCTGAAAATCATAAATTGCAATTACATGTGCTTTTGCACTTATAGAATTAGTTGTTAGCTATTAGTTGGACCCAGCTGGCAATGGCTGTAATTAACCAACTAATCTTTAACTAACTAACTAATTGATTCTCCTATAAACAGTTAATTCAATAGGCTACATAACTTAAATCTTAAATAAAATAACTTTCCCGAGAGTTCTAGAAATGCCTATTTACAAGATTCGCGGTAAAAACAAAACAATAAACCAACCTATATAGCCTTGAAACATAATAAACATAACCACGATGGTTGAGTTGAGCTAAAATCATATTTTGATGATTGAACAAATAACTACAGAAAAATCAAATCATTTAAAAATATTGATTATATTTCTGAATATTACATTGCAGACATTGAATGAGCTAAATCCTTAGAGAATTAATCTTGTTGATCAGAAGTTGCTAAGTAGATTCAAAGTGCAAGAAGAATTTTGATTAGGTTTGAGTATTTAGATTTTTTATTTTAACCTATTTGCTTTCTAGAAGTATTATAATAGGTGATAACTCTCTCAAATACAAACTCACTCTATTTGATTGTGTGTTGGTTGTAACTCTCTGTATAAGTGTGCAAGGTTCTTTGCAAAAACTCTATTGTATTTATATATGTGATACATTTCGTTCTTTGAGTTAGAGTCTGTCTTTTTAAGGATTCCTTTATCTTTTAGGATTCTAAAAAAGGAAACTTTATGCAACTGCATTCTTTTCATAAAATGCAACTCCTTCGCCTATAACTTCTACTTCGCGTGGTTATCCTTTTCCTAATCCCACTCTGTGTCGGTCTAATAGGAATATGTTGATGCAAATTGTTCCTTTCATATGTTGCCCTATTAGTCAATCATCAAAAAAATCTCGATTGAACAATCTTCATCAGCATGTAACATATCCCCACGAACGAAAAATAGAGTTACATATTTAAATTATGAGACATTATGGAGTTTCAAACAGAAAATATTGATCAAGAGGAGAATCATAGATGGAGATATTAAGAAAGAGACTTACATAAAATTTCTACATATAAGTATTTCATTTTCTTCAATTTCACTTTGGTTCTTGTTTTAATTACAGAACTCTTTATATATATCTGAATTTGTTAATAAATTTTGATCAAAAGTATCTGAAATGAGTTGATTGTTCCAGTATGAAATTCATACCCACACTCACATCTATCCACACTCAAGTTGTATTAACAGGGATATGACATTAAAAGTGAAAAATACTAATAACTTAGATGATAATATAGGTACGGGAGTGAAAATACCTTGGGGGAATAAATACGCACGCACTATGACTGAATAATCCTTAATTATCTATTATATGACTAATGACACATGTGAAATCTTTTACGATACTTTGAAAAGCTGATCCAAAGACTTATAAACTCTAGATGTGACAGATTCTCAAAGCATTTATATGTGTTGCTGTAGAATCATAGTTGTTGCCAGATGTCTTCTTTACCTTTTTTTGAATAGTTATTTTATTATGTAGGATCATTAAATAGGAGCCTCAAAATGAGCTCACAGATGAATAATTTTTGTTTAGGATTTTATGGGGTGAGCTCAAAATAATTAATTTAAATTCGGTTCATTTTAACTTATGTAACTTTTTATTCATTTTAAAAGAATTTTCTTTTGTGCTCAATTTAATCTCAAATTTCAATTTGTTTTATAAAAATTTATTTGCATTATTATAATGTATGTCCACATTTCTATTTGAACTCATTTTAATATCTTCAATTTTAATCTAGCCTCATTGCCATTTAATATTTCCAATTTTAACTCAATACATTCATTTGACAATGCTACATACGACCTTTGTGAGCATGAATTGCTTGTGGCACAAGATAACGTATTTGGTGTACAATTTTGCACATTGCATGATCAGCTTCTTCTCAATATATGTCATATAGTAAACAATCAGCTCTACACTACAATCGATCGATATTTTGGGTTATTTCGAGAAATTGCTTCCTTTTGCACAATTCAATTCCTCAAATTGAAAACAGTCATAATATATGTGTCCATTCCCATACAGGTTTGTTTTTGAACATTTTTTCAGGTACGCCTTTATATTAGAGTTAGTGCACTTTACATAGAGTAAAGGCTCTAATAAGCTCCACTCCTTTGGCTAATTTTTCGCATCGAATCCTAAGTTCTCAATTGCATTGATTATAATTCACGATCAAGACACCCATCATGTAAAAGGTACGTCTTTATATTAGAGTTAGTACACTTTACATAGAGTAAAGGCTCTAATAAACTCCGCTCCTCTGGCTAATTTTTCGCATCGGAACCTAAGTTCTCTATTCCATTGATTATACTTCACGATCAAGACAATTCGCTGAATCCTGTGAAACCACTACTCCATGTTTCATCTATTTGCTTTTGTACATCTCTTCCGAATGACACTATGATAAAGAACTAATATGAACAAGTGCAAGTGAATATATAGAGGGAGTATTCTAATTACATATAACTAATATGTATCATCGCAAAAGTTAATATTACGAGCCACATTAGATCTAACAAAAATAACACTTCCTAATTTGTTTTCTTCGATCCAACAGTTTCAAAAGTAAATTAATTGTATTGATGATCAATAATAAAATGTACAGGAATCATAAGTAGAGTCATTGTCCATGGGTTGCATTGTCAAAGCTGAACCAATCTCATTATTATTCCCGATAGGCTGCATTGTTGAACTTGAACCAATATCCCCGGTAGAAGAGTCGTCGTTGTTTGTAAAAGGGTACTGACCCATAGGAGGCTGCATTGTCGAACTTGAACCAATGACATGGGTAGAGCCATTGTACATGAAAGGGTACTGAAACATAGGCTGCTGCATTGTTCAACTTGAAGCAATTTCGTTATTCCCCATAGGCTGCATCATTGTCGTACTTGAATCAATAATCCCATAATTATTCCCTATAGGATGCATTGCCAAACTTGAACCAATTTCATCATTTGCCAACCAGTTTTCTGACTCCATCATTGAATTCACACCAATATTTGATTGAAAAAAGTTGTTGAAAGAATTCACATGATCAGAAATAGGCCATGGAGATGTTTGGTTCATCAAGTTGTTGTAGTCCCATATTTGTTGTCGGTGAGAAAGTGAGCAACTTCCATTCATGCTCTTCAACAATTCTATTCTTCCTTTTGCATTCTCCATCCTTTTTGAGATAACACCAACAAGATTTTGTATTTCTTTTTGAGATAAATAGTCAAATCTTGAATCCCAAGTCGGATACTTTTCTACATTGATTGCATCAGCCTTTTTCTTTTCATCATTCTCGAAATAGTCAAATCTTGAATCCAGATCCTTTTCTACTTTGACCTCATCTTTGAAATAGTTGGACAATGTCTTACCCCTTTTGGTTCGTCCTTCAAATGGTTGATCTTTGTAGACATTTATTAGCTCTTTCACTTCATTTGGCCACATTTCACAATTACTATTTCCTTCATCATATATGATCATGCAGGCTTTGATGTCGCAAAGTATTGAGAGTTCTGAAATTTTCTTGACTAAGCTAGCCTTCCGTTTTACAGAAGTGTTCATCCTCTTCTTGTGATCTTGAATAAGTTCCACTTTGATTTTTGATCTTCCCATTTTGCCTGCACTTCAACAAAATACATTTACTATTACTATTACTATTACTAGTAGTAGAATAAAGAAAGCATTAGGCACACTATATATAATTGAAAAGAAAATTATGCTTTCATTCTTCTCCTTACAGTCATTCAACCAAGGTTCCTTACGGCTAGAAAAACAATATCTTGAATTTCTTGTTACCAGAAAAAACAAGACTTGAACAAGAATATATAAACATTATGAAATAAATTCGTCTTTACCGACAAAAAAAGAAGAAATTAATGTATTTACCAGATAGGTGATGAATAGAATTAAGCTTCAAAATCACGAGGAGTTAATACTTTTTTGAGCTGCATTATGTTTTCTCGGACTACTTATAATGCATAATAGGAAATACTCAATTTATAGGAAACTATACTAATAGGAATTACTCAATTTATAAAACCTATACTAATAGGAATTACTCAATTATTGGAAACTATACTACTATCAATTTATAGGAAACTATAATGATAGGAATTACTCAATTTATAAAACATATACTAATAGAAATTACTCAATTTATAGGAATTATTGGTACGCGTCCATTCTTCTTATATAGGAATTACTCGTTTTATAAAAATTTATTTCATTTTGTGTATGTGGTACTTGGGCCCCTTGATTTGAAAAACAAATTTTAAGTGACGTACTACTACTTCTAAAATAAACATAGAAATTTAAGAATGTGTGTAAAATTATCTAAAGTTCCTCAACCCTTATACTACGTGACTAAATCATAATTAATAAATAAGGTATTAGAACAACATAAGTTGTTGAATTAATAATTCACATATTTTTATGTTTATAAGTAAATACTTACCTATGGACAATTTCAGGAGACTCAATCTTGCTTTCATCGTTGTAGTATTGCTTTTATAGTTTCTTGTCCTTCAATTTTTGTTATTATATGTTGATTCCTAGTACATTTATTCTTACGTTACGTTCATGTTTTCAGCATTGCTAATATTTGTTCAAATTAGTTTGATGGTTACTTGTTTCGTATAGAGTTTGTAGATCAAGCTTATTAGGCTCACCTATTAAGCTTGATGTACAAACTCTACCACTAAGTAATTTCACCCTTGTGAGAAAATAAAGCGATGTCTGCTCATTTCACATTTATTGTTAATGTTATTCTAAAATTGATTCAGTCTTGGATCATCCTCCATGTATTACTACCTTTTTAGTGATGCTACTGTTATTCTTAGTTTACACTCACTTCTGCTTTTATGTGAAAAGTGGTGATTCTCTTTTTATATGGTACATGCACTAACAGTACACTAACTAGGTCTTCTTTGGAAGTTAAATTTAAAGTTTATGGTATAGAAAAAAACTATATGTATTATATTTAAGAAAGTTTGAGTAAAAGCATTTCGGATGAGTCTGTAATATCACCTAATGATGCAGTTGGCGAAGTGTTAGGAAAAGAGCACTCAGGCGAGGTAAGGTGTTTGGGGTTTGGAATTGTCCCCACTTGAGTTTTTATACAAACAAGACCTAGATTCAGTGGTATGAATACTTCAAGTGTTTCATGTCGTTCATCCAATTGGCGAATTACAACAAATTATTGAATCAAAGTCAAACAGATTACAAATAAAATGGTGAATAATCACAATCAAATGATGGTTGCCTTTAAGTCATATATGATAATGAAAGAAGGAAAACTATCAGAAAAATTTGTGGGGTTATTTGTTGCTCCTCCTACAATGGTACATATAACTTTTACATTCTCTCTTCCTGAAACCTTGTTTGTATATTAGTCGTACTAGTTTAGTTGAAGTCATTTCCTTTGCATCCACAATCTGTCAATGTCTGTTTCATTAGAACTAAGTGAACAATTCTTAAAATTCAATATTCCTCAATATATATCAGCTAGTTAAGTTAGTTGGTGGCTATCTCGACTGCAATAGATTGACAGTTGCATGTATGTGGAAAAGAAGATGACTGCAATAGATTGATAGTCAACTAAATATAATTTTTGATTATGATGTAATTTATTGTGAATCTAATTTAACTGGCTGGTAGTACTTAGAATTCATCAAGTATGCTATATTCATCCATATTTTGATTTGAATGAAGTTATTTATTGTGTATTTTTCTTTGCAGCCAGGTGATGCTAGTGATGGTAATGAAACCCACTGAAGTTTCATGAACTGTTGCAGATCCTTTATTAAGTTTGGATGATAGTGATTTAAAGTTCAAGCAAGATTAAGCAAGTTTTTATAGTGATCTATTATGCAAGTTTTTATAGTGAATTGAAGTTCAAGTAAAGATTGAAGTTTTTTGTAATCATAATGATTGAAGTAACTGACATGTTTCAATTTAGATTGTAAAACTAATACTACGCTTTATGATATATTTTTGTGTTGAAATATTGTGTTACTTCTTATACTAATATGTCCCTTTATGTTTGATTATGATGTACATGTTAATTAATTAATTATTTATAATTAACATTGAATATTTCTAGCAGAATTCTATAAAAAGATATATTTCATAAATTGCAGGATTTAAGACTCTTACTTTTTAATGTAAAGTTCATGAATTGTGGGGGATTTTGATTCCTAGAATTTACAAATTGTTGGGTTTTGAATCCTAGAATTTGAAGTGCAGTTTTATTGATATCAATTTGTGGGATTCAAAACCCCACTAGTAAACCCCTGCTAATGGCACCGGAAATTAGAGAAAAACCTTCTTCACTTAATTAATTGTGACACAGCTAATTGTAGGGATTTTTCCAACTGTCGTAATACTTCGTTGCGGGGTTTATTGATCCCCGCAATATGAAATTTCAATCTCTGCATTTTAAGTTGTTTTTTTATAGTGTACAAATCTCAGAAAATCGTATATTATATCATGTAAAAATTATTAATACAAATACAACTTACGATAAACACTTAAAACATGTATTAACAACAAAAACAAATTGAACTCATCATCTTTGTTGAACCATCAAACTTTTGTTCCTCATATTTTCTGCTTCAAATTTCTTGCAACTTAATTTAATCATTTCAGTACTTGAATCCAAACTCTTCAATGGATCTAATTTCTTCTTTTTGTCTAGATTACTAACAGAGCTTGCAATATCTTAGAATGTTTAAGTTATATCCAACAAAAACGGTGAGGGTCATCAACAAATTTGACACACAATAGTATACATCTAGTAATCCAAAATCCTTCATCCATTTTTTTTCTGAAAACTCTGAAATTTTGAAGATTGGAGAAAATTTTTTGAGGAAAAAGAAAAAGACAAGCATAAATCATATATAAATGAAAAAATAAAAAAAAGAGTTGAAACACATTTGGGCGATTCCCTTGAATTGTGATGCCATGATTAGGAAGGAGAAAGTAGATTTCGAAATTCAAAATTAATGTGTATGAGTAATTTTAGGAGAGAACTAGAGAATGGAGAGAAGAGAGATAAAATTGAGTTTGTATAAATGAGTATTGTTATAAAATCAAGCTCATAAGAATACAATCATAAAGAGAAGAAGACAAGAGAAGTAGATAGAAGAAGATGAATTTTCTTCATATTCAAGTGTATACAATGGTGAATGATATCTCTATTTATAGTCTTAAGATATCATAGTCAAAGGTCACCTTGGAATTATACATATTTATCATCAAGGTTCATATCACTTTGGAATCTTATCACATTGGAAACACTAATGCATGAATCCAATTAATTGTTGGATAACTCTAATGGATCATCCACATAACACAATAGATTTATAACACTCCCCCTTGGATGTACATAGATAATGTGCCTCGTTAAAACCTTGCTAGGAAAAACCTTGTGGGAAAAAATTCTAGTGAAGGAAAAGAGTACACATATCTTTTGATACGCACTATTTGTTGCCTCATTAAAAACCTTGCCAGGAAAACCCAGTGAGAAAAAACCTCGGTCAAGGGAAAAAGAGTACAACGCGTATTATACTCCCCCTGATTAAAACATCACTTAACTTCTTGTGATGATGTATCCAATCTTCGTACATTGTGATTGGTATATTCTTTTTCAAAAAAAATCACACATTTATTGAATATGGTGTGTCATTTATCTCAAGCAGACACACTTTCGACTTGCTTTATGGAGGACTTGCTTCATTGATCGCCAGGATATTGTTGTGCCTCCACATGCAAACAAATAGCGTGCTTGAGATAGAGCTTTATGCGGATCAGATAAATATTCTGCTCATGCGTAACCAATCAATTTTGTCTTGAATTCCTCTGAATAGAATAAACCCATAACTATGGTCCTTCGAGGATATTTAATCATGTGCTCAACACCATTTCAATGTCCTTTTATCGGGGAGAAACTGAATTTTGTCAGTAAATTTACTGCAAAACAAATATCTAGTCAAATATTGTTAGTAAGATGCACTAGTGCCCTGATTGCACCACGATAGAGTTTCATCACCAAGAAACTCGTCATCCTTCTTTTGAGATCAAACTGAATCATCATTTATGTCAAGTGATCTCATAATCATTGGGATATTCAATGAATGCGCTTTATCCATATAAAATTGCATCAAAACTTTTCAGTGTATGTGCACTATTAGACAAATATTTCATTTGTCAAATTATCAATCTGTAGGTCAAGACAAAATTTTGTCTTACCAAAACCTTTTCATAAAAATATAAGGATAATTAGGGTCATTCTTTTATACCTTTTTTCTTCCTTGACTATTTCAATCCATATAAGGATTCTTGAAGCTTTATTGAAAAAGTTTCTTTTGAACTCTTATATGCTTCAGACACCTCGATTGTTTCAAGAATTTTCATATAACCTTCATTGTCTAGCTAGACATTACAATTATTCATTTCATGCAATCAAGTTTTTCATATGTCGCCAGATCAAAACAAACTTCATTGTATCCACCAAAGGAGAAAACATCTCCAATAATGTCAGGATTTTTGCGATAAACCTTTATGCCCCAAGGCACAAACCGTATTTGATATCTTACGGTTATACTATTGCATAATAATTTATTTGTACCTCACTGACATTATTATACCTTGATTTATGGATTACTAGTCCAAAATGTCACTTTTCTAAGTGAAACAAAATATACTTGAATTGTACATTTTACGTGGCCAACCATTTATCTGTCCACACTATATGACATATTTGGATTTAAGATCCTTGTCACAATTTAATCATTGAGCGCTACCTCATATCAAAGATACCGTCGACAGTTATTTGATATCGATTCCAACAAGACATAACTTATGAGATCTCTTCATTTTTTCTTATTTCAGGTACGTTAACCTTTTTCAAGATTTTATGAAGTGTTATGTCAATGTGCTCTTTTATAGCACTTGCCTCATTATCATGACCATATTGATCATTTGCTCCTTCCTTCTTCAAGGAATTTTATATTTGGAATTGATTGGTCTATTACGCTTCCGGCGTATCATAGACTCTGTCCTTCAAGGACTTCACATTAGAGCATTTGCAGCTGAATTATATCATAGGGTCAGTGCATTCATCTGAAAACTGATTTGCAACATTATGCAATTGAATTATCCCTTGAACTTTAAGTTCACATATTTATTTAACGAGGATCTAGATAATTCATCATTAACCTCACACATAATTTTCAACTGTCAATTATCTCTCCCCCTAATGTTAGAAAATCTAACATTCATTCCAACCTTATTTGGAAGTTCATCTTTGTGCGTGGTGGAGCAATTAAAATCACAACCGCACATTCAACATTTTAGATGAAAATTATATGGTTCCTAACCCTGAACCAATTTTGATGGGAAAACCTTGTTGGTTTGATGCATACATGTGTTGCTACATGTTAAATAAAATTATCTCATACCAAATCTTATTTGGGAGTTTTGTTCTCATAACCATGATTTAGTTATAATTGGAGGCATACAATTTCTGCTAAATCAACCAGCATTATCAATATAATTTCATAGTTTGAAACTGTGCTCTTAATTTTAACAATTCGAGCAAACAACCTTACAAAACCAATTTGTAAGTTGAAAATAAAATACATGTGACCATCGCATAGATGCAAATGATCCACATGACAGGTGAACGGGTCCATTTTCACTCTTTTATATGTTCCAAAAATTTTAGGGGATTACAATCCCAACCTTAGCTGGTACATTGATCATTTTATCAAGAGAAAAAGCAACACAAGAGAATTCTTGAAGAATTTTTATTTCTTCATCATATAAATCACCTGAATTCTCAATCACGTTTGCATCACATTTAATCGGAATGGTCAACCAGTCATGCCAACTGATCTTTATTTTAGTACACTTATAATTTACTTTTACATGTGATTTCATCAGCACATACATGTTTGTATGGAACAAACAAGAGGAAAAGTGAGGTAATCTTTTACATAAACATTTATAACCCTCTTCCGTTGTAGTGATTTATAGTCTCAATATTTATTTTCAATTCATCAGAAACTTAAGAAAAATCTTTTGAGGCTTACTACAACCCCAATATCATTCCTCTGATAATAGCACAACTTGATAGAGCTTGCAATTAATTTTGTGTACTATCACATATTGCATGATACCATCCCTATGGTGAGCATCTACTTCAAGGAGGAAATTATATTATTATTGTCATGGTCAAAATCATTACGAGCAAGACGTCTTTCTTGCTTTACTTATGTTGTACCATAGGTGCAGAACCAATGACAAATTTGTATTGCCACACAATAATGACCACAATCCTTATATGCAAGAACTATTTCTTTCTTTTGCCCTTTCGGTAGTTCACAATAAACATACCATGGTGACGTATAAAATGTACAATGCAATTAGCCATTTCTGTCAAATAAAATTTATTTCCTCTCAAATCTTCCGTAGAGATGAGAAGTTACATATATCATTTTTTCTCAAACCTTCCATAGAGATGAGTTGTGGCATACCCATTCTCTTATAGAATGGTCGAGTATTCATGATACTCATCACAAGTCACATTCTCTTCAATGAATGGACTAATTATTTATATGTACTTCATAAATTTGCATTATAAGCACATTGTCATGGCTTTAAAATTCATCATATTTCCATGACACACCTCAACATCACTTTGAAAGATCAAGTGTACCATCATTTTATCTTCTTGTATCATGATAGAGGATTTATAAACTTGTCAAATTATTGGGTTGACAACATTCACAAGTCTAATGACCTTTCATACCATTTTGATAATAAAAATTGTCTTCACATTTTGAAGGACTATTTGAAGAACTCATAGTGTTCTTCCTTTTATCATTACCACAATGATGACTATTATAATTCTGTCCCTCCACGCTCTTATTCATATTATTAATTATTTGTCATCTTTCAGACTAATCATTCACTGCTACCACATTCATATGATTGAATGGAGCAAGTCAACAGGTGGATTTCAGAGTTATCACATGTCGCTACCTCATTCTTTTCAAGGAATGGAGCCAATATATGATGAATTTCAAGACATTTTATCAAAAATATATTATTTTTCTTAGTCATCATTTTATCATCGCTATGGTGCATTGGCTCAAACTCAATGTCTTACCCATATAAGGCATGTTACGCCATAATTCTATGGGACTTAAACCCAATCACGGTGCATCAAAACTCTAATTGATGGCTTACCCTTTAGGTGAGATAGAACTTGAATCTATCGTGTTAACCTCAAATATTTTTCATTATGGTGCATCCGGACTTTAACCTGATGACTTACCCTTTTGGTGCGATGAAACTTGAATTCATCGTCTTACCCTTAACCAATGGTATAATAAATCGAAGTACAACATGATTTATTCTTTGAGTCTTTCAAAACAATCAAAACAATATTCAAAATCATGCTATTAAAATTTTATACCTTCTTCCATTTAAGAAATTTTGTATAGCATGTCATATTCAACCAATAGTAGTATATGTCTTCGGTTCCAAATAATTGTTAGTGACTGAATACTATTTTATTCTAAATCATTAAATATTTTAGAAAATACATACCTGATTTTATGCATAAATACTTTGATCTTCATAACGAGATCAACCAAAATATGAGCTAAAGAAAAACAAGAACTCACTCTTAATTAGATAGAGACTCGTGCTGATAACGTGTTATAGAATCAAGCTCATAAGAATATAATCATAAAGAGAAGAAGACAAGAGAAGTAGATAGAAGAAGATGAATTTTCTTCATATTCAAGTGTATACAATGGTGAATGATATCTCTATTTATAGTCTTAAGATATCATAGTCAAAGGTCACCTTGGAATTATACATAGTTATCATCAAGGTTCATATCACCTTGGAATCTTATCACATTGGAAACACTAATACATGAATCCAATTAATTGTTGGATAACTCTAATGGATCATCCACATAACACAATAGATTTATAACAAGTATACAAATAAGAAAAAAGATTTTTTTTTCTTTCCATATATGATTTCGTGGATTTCATAAGTAATAGAAAATTATATTAAACTATAATCACAAAGTAATTAACTTGAACTATAATCATATTGAATAGTTAACTAGTAATGTTTGTCAATTTGCATAATGTTCCTTTTTAGGAGTTATGAGTAAACTGATAATCCATTAAAAGTGTAGTAATTTACTACCTTTACCTACATAAATATTAAATATAAATTTCAATAACTTACTTTGACATTTAGTCTTTCTTTCATACTTCACATTGATTTTAAATTCAAAACATCACTTTATACAAACGCCAAAGAATAAAGTAAAAATCATATACCTTTTAATTTCTCTGTGTTACACTTGTATGATTTTTTTCATGTTAATTATTATTGTTTCTAATGAACATTTGTAAAGTTAATTATTGTTGTGTTAACTATTTTTCTTAGAGAAGTCATCTATTTGATTTTATAAATATTTTTTATTAGTTAAATAAAAAATCAAACCGTTAAAAATAAAAATATTTTATCAATTTTATTATTAATTTAATATATTTAAAAATAAAAAATTAATAAACTAAATTAATAATATATAAAATTGAACGGTGCCAAACCCATGTAATAGTACTAAAAATAATGGGAGGGAATAGTATTAGAATGGAAATAGAACAAGGGGAATCAATCAAATCAAAGGAACAGCTAAGCAGATCTATTTAAATCCATCCACACACAAAGATAAAGTCAACAAAATTGATGGTCCCCCAGATTAAAGCCTTAGGTGGCATCCGGATTTAAATACTTCTCCAAAGAAAAATTGTGGGGAAAATGTGCTAACTTTAGGATTAATTTTACGAAAATGATTTGGATAAGATTTACCAAAAGACATTCTTTTATTTAAATTTGTTTATCATTTTCTTTTGTTTAGAACTTGTTTGATAATAATTTTATTTTATTTTTTTATATAATATTTTTAAATTGTAAATTTAAATAACATTTTGATATATGTTTTATAAAATTTTTATTTTTTTAAATTTTATATTAAGTCTATAAATTGAAATAAAAGTAATATTTCATTATATTAGAGGATCAAAAAACGCGTCAAGTTAGTGTGTGAAAACAGAACCTTCACTTCTTTTTGTTTTAAGCCATGTCTAGAATGCACATTAAGATCTTGATTAAATTTAAATTACGTATTACAAAATCTATTTAGGTGTTTGGAACCTTACAATTTTATTATGTGAGGAATTTCACTAGGAAATTCTGATGGTGATTTTGGATCAAACAGTGTTTATTCTTGAAAATCAACATTTATCCTCTCTTATATAAAAAAAAAAAGATTTTATTTTAGCTATTTGAAAGACAAAAGAAATGGGATTTTTGGGTGAAGACTTTACTCCCTGTTTTATTATCAATAAGTCCTTGTTTGTTGTCACTAAAATAATTAATTCCAAGCCAACGTAATACCACCAAATTATAATAAAGGCAAAATCCTTCAATCCAAATTAAAAAACACTTGCAATGAAAATTACAATGAACACAATCTTGACAGTAAAAAATTCATCAAACACAAGAAAATGGTAACTTTTGCATCGAGATTTGTAAACTATGATTGGGAATCATTGTGATTTTCATCACCACTATCACTATCTTGATGCTGCGTTTGATTATGATGATGCTCCAAATTCATACCCAAATCAACTCTACTGTTATTATTATTATTATTATATGCATTCAACATTCCCATATTTGACCCCAATTGTTGAACCGGATGTGACTGCTGCAAAACCATTGAACCTAACTGAACCGGACTGAACCGTCCTCCACCGGGAAACTCCAACCCACCAATTCTTGAACTCTTGTACTGCCACAATTGGTGGTCCGATTGACCCGCTCCAACTGAAACCGCCGTTGAACCGGTGCCTCCGCTTACTGGTAACATCCAGAACCCGTTACCAACGTTGCCACCAGCTGGTGCAACCGCCCACATGGCTTGACCCGGGACTAAATTCGAACCGGGTTTTGAAGAATCTGAACCGGGTTTATCAGGTGAAGGGGAGGTGGCGCCACTGGTAGTAGTATCTTCTCTGAACCGTTTTTTCATGTAATTTTCATCTGGGTCTTGGATAAAACCGGTGGTGGCAGTGGATAGATGGTGGTGGAAGCCTAACATAGCGGCGGAGGCGGAGGCGGAGGCGCCGTGGATGAAAAGAGGTGCAGATTTTGACGGCGGAGCTGAAATTGTTGTACCGCTGCTACGTGTAGAAACGTTAAGAGTTGAGAAATTAGCCGGAATTGTACCAGTTCCGGTGGTAGCAATAATTGACGGTTCTGCTTGTTGCAATAGCCACTCAATGGTTTCTCCGTCAGATTTATGCCCCAATTCTCTAGTGAGTTGAAAAACCCTGGCGGCGCATAAAGCAGGCATGCGTATGCGCCGGCCACGACCGTCCACCTTAGTATGACGGTCTTTAGAAGGTTTTTTAGCTACCTTGAGAGTAGATATAGTGTTGTTGTTAGGGGTTGAGGAATTGGTGGAAGGAGGAGAAATTGATTGCATGGAAATGGAGCCCATGAAAGGGCCATGGGGATGGTTGGACCCAGGGGTAGAAGGGTCACGTTGACTTTGATGAGGTGAAATTAATTGTAAAGAAGAAGGTGTTTCTTCTTGGTTGTGTTGATGGTGGTTTGAAGCATCTCCTAGTTTTTTTCTATGTGGTTCCATGAATTCCATCTTGGGAAACAGGAGAGAATATGGTGAAATTAAAAGGGTCTAACAAATTGTTATATTCTGATGTTTCAAGTATTTGTGTAATTGACACAGTGAAATTGGCAAAAACTTGAAAATCAAGTTGTTGTTGCAATTGAAAAGTCTTTTGAGCCAAAAAAAATTATGCAACAAGTGGAAGTGGTGTGGATGTTTTGTTTCTATTGTTCAACTTTGTGGTTGACTGGTGTCTTTTGGAGAAAGGAAGAAGAGTAGGTGTGGGTGCCAAAACAGAATCAGTGGGGACCTGTCAAATATTACTCATATTTTCATATCATATGTAAGGTGGAAAATTATATTTGTATTTGTAAGGAATGTTATTGTTATGTGAGCTATAATGCCTATAGCCATCACTCTTTTCTTTTTCTTCTTTGTTCCAATTCTTCAAAATTAATTATAAATTGAAATCAGGGAGAAAGATAAGTACTATAAAGTGAATTTAGAAGGAGCTGTCCGAAATTATCTTTTTAATTGAGTAGAAAAAAACACCCTCTTCTTGTACACTTTTTTTGGTTCTTTAATGAGATAAAGGAAAGGAATTAGAGGCGTATGCAAGAAGGGGTCATCGGGTACACGTAAATTCATATTTTTCTTCATAAATATATATAGTAATGTTGTATTTTTAAATTTATTGTTAAATATAAATGTGTTAACCTACAATTGAAGTATCATATAATGTAATGATTGAATGCATCTCTCGGTGTGATTAGAAATTTGAAATTTATATTCATCTTGAATTATTTTTCTTTCTAAAATTAGGTAACACCTCTTTAAGTAGTTTTTGATGGCATTTTTTGCATTTTAATTAATCAATCATTTCAATTTTGGACCTATAAATTTAAAATTTTAAATATTTTCAATAATACGAACTTAAATATCAAACCGATTAAATATACTTTTTCATAATAGTGAACCTATCATTTTAAGATTATCCATATGCCTCTTTGGTATTGGTCAAGAGGGTTATAAAGTATGATGAAGCGATTATGGTGGTGTAGGTAAAAAGATTTATGAGATTAGTGTGAAAGCATTGAAAAGTTAAGGAGAACACGTCCTTTTGAAAATCAAAAGTTTTGGCTGATTTGACATTATAATTTTAACTTGTGTTTGAATATGTGATTTGGGCTTCTAATTTTAAATTGTAATTTTTTGAAAAACAGGGTTTGAGATTTCTATTTTATAAAATGTAAAACTTAATTCATAAGTTTATAATGGTAAAAAAAAAACATCATTTGAAATTTAGTAAAAAGTATACTAATTAATTTTGGCATGAAAAGATTTATGTATCATGTGAAAGAATTATATAAAAAATATTTGATTACTAATATCATTGACTAATGAATATTTATAAAATTATATTTATTTTAAAAAGCTTATGATCACAAATATTTATTTATAAATGGAACACGGAGATATATAGTAAACCAATTAGATATTTGAAATATTTTAATATCTTGTTTATGGATTATGATTTTATAGGTAAGATCATATAAGAATTGAAATATTTTGATAGTTTTCATAATTTGTATAATTTTTATGTTTATAAAAAAATTATAATCTAAAAAAACATAAATCATATTATTTTTATTTTTCACTCGATGTTCAATATTCACATAATTACATTAAATATCAATTAAATTTAAATTTGAACACATTAAAAGATAAAACGCTTTACTAAAGGCAATTTTGTTACTCAAGAAGATTAAACACCAAAGCCTATTATTAAAAATTAAAAAAAAAATAATTATCACTCCAATAGTATACTTTCTAAATTTCAAATCACATCTAAACGGCCCAAGAGTCATTTTCTAGTCTTGCTTTTTTCGGCTTTTATCCATTCCCTCTCTTTTCTTTTTGTTTTTTTGCTTTCTTTATTTGCTTATTTCTTAGTGCTCACTGATTGAGTTTTTGTCATATTGTTATATTATAATTGAAAATGATGTCAATCAAGTATTCAAAGTCCTACCACAACCCTCTTTTAGTCTTCAAATTCTAACCCCACTTGTGTCTACTTACATAGACACATACTCATATATATGCATTTACTTATACCTACAATTAAAAGGGAGTCTCTCCACTTTTTTGGGGGAGGGAGTGAAAGGTGATAGAAAAAAGACATTAAAAATTGAGTTTGTTGTGTAGTATGAGGGTTAGGGGGAAACTCAAAGATTTATGAAATAATGCTAGAGCTATATACTTAATACATTCAAGTCAAATGTTTATGAAAAAATTCTCGTAAAATTTCATTTTATATTTTTCTTTTTTCCCTTTTTCTAATATGTAATTTTTGTCATTGACAAATCACACACGAAACTGTGTATCAACTTTGGATAAAGTTGAAAAGAATGTACAAGTTATGTATATTTTAGTTATGTTTACATACTTAATTTGTTAGATTAAAAAGTAACATGTATTGCATATTTTTTGTAAAAAAAAATATGTTTACACAATATCCTAAAAAAAATTTGAGGGGCAATTATGTTTTTACCATGCTAATGAATACATTAAAAAAAATCGTATGATATTATGATTTCTTATATATTAGTTATGCATATCATAATACCACACAAAGTTTATAACCAATATATATCAATATGCCTGTAACTAATGTAAAACCTTTTTTAAAAAAATTCATCCTACCAAGTAACCCTAAGTAGAATGTGCTTAATGACAAGATATGAAACTATTCTCTCTGTTCCATTTTCACTGTCATTTATTTTAAGAAATTTATTTCAAAATAATTATCACTTCAAAGATTAAAGATTAGAATTGATTTTCTAAATAGACCCTCAATATTAAAAAAGTATGCACTATATTTATGATTAAAAAACTAATCTACCTTTATTAAATAGGGATAAACTAAATAAACTATACTTTATATTCTTTTTATCCCATTTTATATAACTTTTTTTTTAAGTCAATCCAGATTAAAGATGCATTTTATATTTCGTAATACATTAACTTTAGAATATCCATCTTATCCATCTAACCATATAAATATCTACGATTTATATTAAAACACAATTTTTTTAAAAAAATCTTTTTTAAAAAATTAATATTAAATCAAACTATACCATATTGATTAAAATGAAATGAATATCTATTATTGTTTTAACAAGTGGGCAAAGGGGTTAAAAAACATTAAAATGTGGGTGGAGATAATAACAAATGAAAGAAAACCTTTGATATTGATGTGCCACAATTATCATAGTTGTCACACACTCACCAAGCAGAATGTACCACACCTATTTTGCTCCCCAGACAGACACAACTTGTAATTAATAATGATACAACTATGCAGTATGCTTGTTTGATAACACTTGGAACACAAAATTCTGGGACCATACAACATGAGTCAAATACTCTACCCGTTTTATTTTTTTTTAATTATTAAATATGAAATTTAAAATTAAATTATTTAATTTTAAATTAAAACTATATAAAATATTCTAAAATATCTTTTAACCTTATGACATGTCGTTGAGAGATGACCAATAGAAAAACTATATATGTACAAGAGGTAAAATGGTCACTGAAAGAGAGGAACCACAAGAAAAAAAAGGTGTGATGAACAAAAGAGGACGCACAATAATAAGTTATTTTACTAGCTAGGCATATATGTTGGGTTTTTGAATTTAAAGTCTGATAAAGAATTTCTTAATAGAAAACAGTCAAAACACTTTCCTCCTTTAGTGAGCTTATTTGACATAGTAAATTTTGAATCACAGATTGAAAAAACTATTGTAAGGTAAATATTAAAAGGAAAAACTGCATCAATATTGTGTTTATTATTATTATTATTATCATCTAATTTTTAAGAAATATTATGTATCTTATCACTAATTAAGAGCTTTCTATCATATATTGGGGAAAATATATTAAGAGTCCATTTGAATTTGCTTAAAAAAATAATTTTTAAGTTAAAAATAAAAAGTCAAACTGATAGTCAAAAAAATAAAAAGTAGGGAGAGATTTACTTTTGATTTTTTACTTATTTTAAGTTATTTTTTTACCTTGCCAAACACTTCATAACTTATATTAAGTCATTTTTGACTTATCAAACACATTCAGAAATCAAAATATGGCTTAAAGAGTAGGTTTGATCAACTTTTAAATCAATCCAAATACACTCCTAGATACATGTATTTTTTATATCAGTTACACTAGAATAGGGGGAAAGAGAGAGGCGAGCGAAATGGAGAGGAGATGAGATCTCATTATGTATCAAATTTAAATGTCAATATATCATATATATGAGAGAGTGGCGACCCATATGGGAGAGAAGCGAAGGAGGCGGGCGAGATTTGTTAGATACTCTAAATACATGCAAATCAACTTGGATACAATGTATCTAAAATAAATTACACCTAATTTTGGCCTCATGTATCTTGACTCTAAATGTTCTGCATGCACCAAAATTTGATAAAAACGTAATATTACAAATTAAAATGTATCTAAATAATTAACTCCTAAACTAATGAATATCCGAAAACGTTCTTAGTATAAGACTAGTCAATATACATTCTAAACACTAGTCAATATACATTTTCTTTTTTTTTCTTTTTTCATCCTACAAATACAAAAAGGAAAGGATTGGCTAATGTCAGGTAATTTAGGACCTGTTTGACCATGCGATATGGTATTATGATATGAAATCATGCTATGATATCATAATATGAAATCATGAGACAAAATTTAAGCTTTGTTTGAACATGTGACATAGAATTTTGGTGTTGTTTATTTTCTTATAAACATAAAATTTCCATAAGTTCTAAAACTATTAAAATAGCCCCAATTATTTATTCAATATTATCACATCAATAAAAATTATAAAATTGTATTATTAATTATGACAAAGTTATTTGTTGTCCACTTAAGTAATTGTTTCATCAATATATTTGAGTAAAAAAAATCCTTTCACGGCTCTTTAAGATTTTATTACTCAACAATCGTGAAGTGTGGTATATTAGTGAGAATAATAAATTTTATGTCTGTAAAAATAATAAATTTAAAAAAGTAAAGATGTGATCATAAATTTTATTTACATGTGCAATAAATGGTTAGTAGTTATAAATGTTGGGTCGTTTTAATAAAATATGAACCCGTAAATCAATTTTTGTAGTAAAACATCTCAAATCATGATATGATATCACTATGTGATTCTATATCATGATTTTAAAAAAATATGATATCATAAAATGAAATCAGCAAAATAACATATCCAAATTCTGTTTCTATCTCATAATATTATATCATAATATAATGGCCAAACAACTAGTTAGACAAAAGGACAGGTGAGGGGAGAACATTAATGCTAAAAAAGAAAAAGTACAACTCATCCCAACGCTACCCCACTTCTCCTACCTAACTTATAAAATTATTAATGACTGGTTGTATTACTGTATATATAAATGATATATCATCATTTTTCTTCCTTTCCTTTTACCAATTTCATTTTCGGTTGCAAAATTTTCAAACGACTAAATAAATTAATATACCAACCAGTCAACTCCATAGTTTGAAAAAAAAAATATTCTAACAGAAAAGTACTTGTTTTCACTCGTTCTCTCTATATTTTCATTATAAGCTTTGGGGATTGTGCTATTTCTACGTGTGCGGAGGAAGGGGATGTTTTCTAGTATTTTTTTTTCGAATTTACCTGATATTTTTTAATTTTTGATAGCCAAAATAGATTAAGTTTGATCAATAATTTGAGTCTGAAATTCTAAATTTTTTGAAATGAAATTTATATATTTGTAAACTATGTAAAAAATATCATAGATGAAAATAATTGATAATTAAAAATATTTAAAAATTTTATGAAAAACTTACGATAAAAAATAGATTTGTTTAAATTTTAAATTTTAAAATGTTTCACTTAAAATGAGACAGCGAAAGTATATGTTTGCTATATCTTTAGATAGGGCATGCAATTTTGAACCAACTTATTTCATTGTTTATATTGATTAACTGATTTTAATTTTTCAGGTTGAGTTCCTTGATTTTTATTTTCTATTTTTTTAAGAATAGTCTCATTAGATATATTTCAGAAGTAAAGATGATTGCTAAAATATTGTTATAAGAAAAGTAAAAATCTTTGAACTTAGTTAATACTAGTATATTTAGGCCTCTTAATACTAGTATATTTAGGCCTCTGCTTGAATAGTAATATTCGTGTGAATAGGTATGCATTAATAAAAATTAGCAAACGTCTTTGGTACAAAGATCAATAATGCAAGGATTAGTAATGCATGGATTGATAATGCACGGATTAGTAATGCAGGGATTGATAATGCAGAGATTATTATTATCAAGTGTTTGGTTCATTATTTTTTAACTAGTTTTATGTGTAGTTTAAAGCTCTAGAAAAAAATTCTTTCTAATTATACCCTTGAGTTATTATGAGACTTTTGTATTTCATGTAATTGGGTCAAGGTAGATAATTGACGGATAATATAATTTTTCATAGCATTTTTAACTAGATAGGAGATAAAACTTTATTATCATATTCACTACGTTCTCACTTAAATTATTTGAGAGTAAATAATTGTCATCTATAAATTGGAGTTAATATGTCAAAATGTCACACAACTATAATAATATTTAGGGAAAATTTATCGAACTTTGTTTTGTATCAATAAATTTTTTAAAATACTCTTTATCATATAATAAAATAAAAATAAACAATAGATATAGCAAAATTAATTAAACTATTTTTATGATCGAGATGTTTTATTTATATGTATATGCTCTTGTTTTAGACTACTTATGTAATGTTTAAGGAACTTCCGTTAAGAGACAATATTTGACTTATGAATTGTTCTTAAATTCATACATCAACATTAGCGTATTAGTCGGATTATTATATTTTATATTAATAATAAATAGATTAAATAACTCATGTTTTAGAAACAAAAAGTTTATATCTAAATAATAAAATTTGCAAATTCATTTATTTAAACAAATTTATTAATATAAATATAAAATATAAAATCAAGAAAATAAACAATATGATTAAAATGATTTGAGGGGGTATTTTTGTCTTTATCTAGATTAGTCCCATGGTATTAAATTAATACCATCAAATGGAAGGTATTAGTTATACACCCTCTAATACCATGTAGGGTGTATAACTAATCCATAGGTTGATCCAAATTCCTACCAAACATAGAATTAAATAATACCACACTTAATATTTGAACTATTTTCTCTAATACTCCCTACCAAACGACCCCGTAAGCTCGTAAATATGACTCTATCGATAGTACATTGTTATGATTCTTAACTGATTCATGTGTCATGTGAGGTGATAAATTCTTGTGTACTATTTCATGTTTTAGCCTTTAGTTTAGAATATGATTAACACATTATTAAAGTGGAATAAAAAGTGTTATTTTAATAAGAAGATGATAATATATCTTCTTTAATATGTTTTATGAAATTTAGTCTTCTCAAATATCATACCACTAGTTATATTTTCTTTTTGAGTTTGTAATCTTTCATTTGATAGTTGTAGCTTTACCTTGATCCTTCTATTGAATTCCTACTTTTTGCACCCTACTTTTCAAAGTATGGTAGCAAAGACGTGTGATAAAGTAGTAAAATGTGAAGAAAGAAAAGGGTCAAATATAAAAGTTGACTAATATAATAATTATTTCGAAGTGCGATAGATTGAAGTCTGGACTTCTAAATATAGATAAGAAAGTAAATGAGTTGACTTTTTCAAGTACAAAGACAAAGGTCTCTTATGATGGAAAAGCCCCTCTTTGAAAAAAAATGTGACACGCAAAAAGTAGAAAGCAAAATGCTTTATATAAATGAATTGTAATGCATTCTTGATGAGATGAGAAATACTAGTGAAAATAAAATAGAAAGCAAAATGCTTTATATAAATGAATTAGAATGCACTCTTCATGAGATGAGAAATATTAGTGAAAATAGTTGATGAATAAAGGATTGTAAAATATTGAAGAAAACAAAGGGAGTAAAATAATAGGTGATAAAGTCTAAAATAATATGAATGTTTAGGAAAGTGTAACTCACTATTAAATAATTTTTCTACTTGTCCCCTAGCCAAGGTTACAATCCATCAAAGTTCTACTTCATTCTATCTAATCAAGACTTAAATAAGTGAAGATCTACATAATGGACAAATCTATGATTCTTTCAACATACATGTGAATTCATTTGTGAGTGTGAAAGTTGTGCTTTGTTGATGAGTCCTTAAATTAAATTTGATTAATAAATTGAGTATGTGACTATTTTTTCATGTGAAGGCACTTGTTTTCTACAAGTAGATAATGTTACGATTTTTTTTTTTTTACAGAATGTATAAGTTTTAACTTGATAAGATTGTGCATGTTCTTGTAATTAAGAGATCAAAATTTTTATTTGAAAAATATATCTTTGCATAATAATCAAGAGTAATACTTATATAGATTGTATGTCATGGTATTCTTTAAGGAGCTATGATAATAAGTTGTTCGGAAAGCAGAAAAGTATACCCCAAATTATCATAAATATATTATAAATAGAATGTAGATACCATCTATCATATTTTGGGACATTGGTATATCTCTCGTTCAATAACTAGAGCATATATACTCTTTATACTAAAGGACATACATGTGTCATAATCTTATCAATCGACCCGACATTTATTAAATGTCGGATTGACAAAAAAGATTGCACCATATATCCCTATTTAGTCTTCCGCTAGAATGAAGGACATATATACTCTAACTTTGAACGACAGGAGCACCATTAATGTCTCTTAAACTGATTAAGAATATTTACATATTATTTACGATAGTTCAAGAATATATTTATCCTTTTTTCGAAAAGTTGTTTAAGGACGAACAATTTATATGCGAAGTTGCTATATGAGCTAATTTGTATGCCCACTTTGTCAATTTTAATCATATCCCTTTTGGATTTTTCAATCAATGTTGATTTTGTTATAACCATTGAAAGTGAATGGTTTTATGCAGACTTGGGTCAAAAGATTTTCTTTCTGTACCAAATCTTAGAAATTTAATTAATTTTTTAAAAATACAGTTGGATTAGTACTATCCCTACATAGAATATTTGTAAATCATAGTATAATTTGTTTGAAAATGAAAAAAAAAAAGTTGTTCTTTGTGGATTATCCAAAAGTACCTTCTTATTATTTAGTAGTAATTCTGAATAAATCATTCTCTTTCTTGCTTTTCATTTTATCCATTTATTTTTATCATTAGACATCACCTGATCCAAGAGAGTAGAGACAACTCTTAAAGAATCAAATTAGATACAAATTACACAAATAGTATTTAAAAAATAAATTTTTTAATCATCTATTATCATTGTTATTCTGATGATGCACTGCATGATTTCACGTGTTTAATTATTTAATCCTGAGTGTTTTATTATTTAAGTTTTTTAATTCCCACCAGCTTGAAACCTCCAACTATGAATAGTTCAATTATTATTATTAATATTCTCTCTCATAATCTCTATCTTACGTATACTCCAATTTCATTTTATCTTTAGAGTTAATAATTTAATAGCCCTTTAAACCTGATATATCTATTAAATGCACATAAATTATGAAAAGTATTAGTTATACTATCAAACCTGAAATTTTATTAATAGCCTTTTAAACCTGATATATTTATTAAATGCACATAAATTATGAAAAGTTTTAGTTATACTATAAAACCTGAATTTTTTTAATAGCCCTTTAAACCTGATATATTTATTAAAGGCACATAAATTATGAAAAGTTTAGTTATACTAGAAAACCTGAGGTTTTAAAATTATTTATTATCATAAACTATGAGAAACTTAATTACCCTTAAATATGGATTTTGGAAACTATTTACTCTCTAATATCTCACATGTGACAATACCCTACTTGGTCTAATTAATACGATATGTTTTTCTTTATAGCTAATCCCAAAAAAAAATATTCCTACTTATTTGATATGGTTTGACGTGGCTTAGCATGAAGTTTAAAAGTGACTTGGTCTAAAATAATTTATAAATATTTGTGTGACTTAAATTATTTCATTAGGGATAAAAATAGAAATTTTAAAGTTACATATGTAATTTTCTTTTGAAATTAACTAAAAAGAAAAATGAATTATATAAACTTGAACGGAGTAATTTTTTGTGTGATGTGGTAAATAGTTTTAAAAACTCATGATTGATAGGATACTTAAGATCTCTCATAGTTTAGGAGGGTAAATAGTTCCGAAAATCATGTTTGAGGAGGTAGTTATGGCTTCTCGTGATTTAGACGTGCATTTAATAAAATATACCAAGTTTAAGAAATTGCTTAGTAGTTGAATAGAAATATGTAAGTATTAGTTACGTAAGTATTAGTTATACATGTATGAGTTGTGTAGAGTTTAATTATATTAGTTATGTAGGTAGATATTCATGATTTAGTTATGTAGAGATTAACAATATATTGGTGAGCTAATTTCATTCCTTAATTACAAAAAAAATCAGTGAGCTAATTTTTATTTCTTAATTCCAAAAATAATAATGAATTAATATCTTTTATAGCCATTAAGATAACCAACTATATAAATAACACATTAAAATTAAATAAATACCAATAGCTAAAACAATAAAGTAAATAACAAATAACTAAAAGTAATTTGATGAACAAAAATTAGCTGATGTCTTTCTTGATGTCTGGCTCCTTGGCGACTGACCTGTCACCACTTGAGTCAAAATTTGTGACATCTCCATGAGGTGGTTGCTCTTCTTGTGCATTGGATTTCCTTGATCTTGAGGGTTGACATACGTTCTAGCAAGACGTCCTCAAGCAGTTCTTTGTGGAGGCATGATCTGAAAGATACACATAAGCACGAGTTAGAAGAAATTTTCATAGAGTTAAGCTCTATCGCATGAAAAGAGTATGAAAGAAGTGTTATACTTCCTAAATGTCGCAACCATCTAATAATAGATGTGGCGCGCTTCACACCAATAATTAAGACTCTACGTACGCGAATTCATAGACACCCTAAGACTCTTGAACTCTGTGCTCTTATACAAAAATTTTCAGCCCCAAATCTACATCCTGTGCGCGACTAGCACTCGAGAATCATTTTGATTCCAAGCGAACCCTTGGCATAGTTACATGACCTACATGACATTAAACAATATGTGAGAGCTTAAATAGGTGAACAATTGAACATTTAAAGAAAGTTTTAAAATACTGTCATTTGCAAAATACTTAACATGAACCATGAGTTAAACAGAACATCTTGAGAAAACAATGGAAAATATTTACTCAATCTGTCTACGGAGCCTCTAACAACATGAGATGGATGACGGGGAAATACCCACCACACCTCTACTAACTAAAATGAATTGGAGTCGCCTGAAAGCAAAGTGGCCTCACCAAATGTTGTTTGCGAGTGGATAATGATCTCAGCGATTCGCCTTGATGATCCTGAATATATGTTGCATAATGAAAAGATGCAGGTAGAATAACGTCTACATATTGAATGTACTGGTACATGAAAAGGTTAAAGTAAACAATAATCTGGCTTTGAAAGACTGAAATAACATATCTGAATTAATACATATATATGAAGTGAAAAAAAACCATTTAAGCTTTATAATATAATATGCAATGAAAATAATGTACTTTTCTTGTGGGGAGTTTCTCTAACTGACAACCATTACCATGAGTCTATTAATGATATAAAGTTTCGCTTTACGTTGCTAGGGTCACCTTATACTTTGTCAGGGTATAGGGTGATACTGTAACTATGATCTATCTAATTGGTCTTCTCAGAGGCAGTGAGGAGTTGCATGAAGAGTCAATATTATTCTATCCTATGCTGGCTACATTGTTTTATAGGACTTTCGAATTATAAGAGACTCTAACCTAACTTGATACTCGATATACTCCCAAAATAATAGATATAACATTATGCTCAATTCACCCATTACAAGGAATGAACTTCTTGTTTAAAATACTTTTCAAATATTAGGCATGTTGACATTCTTGAAAAAATGTACTTGTGAACTTATCTTTCAAGTTCAATGATCAATATAGATACATAAGTATACATTTAATTATATAAATATCATTGAAAACTCTTTAAGTGTTTATTAAACAAGAACTACATAAGTATACATTTAGTTATATAAATATCATTGAAAACTCTCAAGTGTTTTTAAAATAAGAACTTCCCTCTTAACTTTACTTTGACTTGAAAATGTGAGTTTAAGAATGGTGATTAGAATATGTATAAGATTCTTCAATGATTAATAGAAGTTCGATAGTTGATAATGTAACACCTAATTTTTTACGTATTTTTTTTACTCCTACAATATATAGTAAGGTCTTTTTTTTTTTTATATATTTTTGTTTTATATTTTAGATTGTTTGTGTTTGTTTGTATTTTTTTTATCGTCCCAAATGACAATTTTTATTGAGTTGGGCTGATTTAGACGAAATTCTAATAACCCAATCAATATTGACCCGATTTTATAGAAATGGTCAAGATTAAATCTCAACCATTCATGTTATATTGATCCAAGGGCTCTTATGGGACACTACCAAAAACTACAAAACTTCAACAATCAAAAAAATTTATTTAAATTTTATTTTCTTTTCCCCTTGCTTCCACCTACCACATGCCGGCAACTACCACTGTCAGACGTTCATCATCCCTTGGCCGGAAAAATCTCAAAAATTTTGACATTTTTTTCTTTCACCCTTCTCTACACAAATCCGTAAACCACTCATGTCAATCTTTTTTTTGAATTTTGTTTTTATTTTTTATTTTTTATTTTTTATTTTTATTTTCCGCCTTAGGTTTTTGTGTTTGTTCTTCAAATTAGTTAGATGTTTGAATTTTGTGTTAGTGGAGTGATTTTCTTTTTGATTTTTGGGTCTTGATCAAACGAGTCTGTATTTTGGACCTATTTTAATTTTTCAAAAGGTTCATTTAGCTATTATTTAATTAAAAAAATGAGTCATCTAAAAGGGTAATGCAGTCTTTCAATTATTCTTATCTTGAAAAAAAAGAAAAAAAATTATTGGTCATCTTGGGTGGCACCTTGGAAGGTAAAGAATTTAATGCATACATTGACTGTTAAGTTTTTTTTTTTTTTTAAAAAGGGTGTTCAAATTAACCACCTATTTAAACCTCATTCTTCTTTCATTAAAAAATATAAGGGAAAAATAATAACAAAAAAGAAGATGAATGGATTTTGCGTAAATTTTAAAATAAAAATGGTGTAATTACTAGGTCCACCAGAAGAAAGAAAAAGAGGGAAGTTGATGATCCATTTATTGATAAAGTTGATAAAGACTTTGTCAGAAACGACTTCACAAACTTCAATAACGACGACAATCATGCAATTATGTTACCTAAGGTACAAATCTTAGAAACGAACCCACAAACTACTTCAATAACAACTACAATCATGCAACAATGTTTTTCCACTGTACAGGTCAGGTGTCTATGAAAAACGATCGCACAAACTTTAATAACAACTACAATCATGCAATGACATTGCACCCTCAAGTTCACACGAGGCTTTCTACCTTACCTCAATTCTCTTACATGTCATTCTTATCTAACTATAAAAATTATGTATCTGATCACTTCAATGATTATAGTACTGTAGATGCCCCTTTGCCTTTGATGATCGAACCTACAACTACCAATAACTCAATCGAATATGAATACACCATGAACAACGAAGGTGTTGGAGGTGATTATGGTGAGTATTCTGAACGTAACTAATATTATGCATCTGATCAGTACATTGTGGATAATTACAAGTCACAATATGACACAAACAACTTTGTGGATGGTGAGACTACTACCTCGAACAACTTCGTCAATGATGAGACTATTACATCTGACAATTGTGAAACTAATACCTCGAACAACATTGTTAATGGTGAGACTAGTACATCAAAGGAAGATTGCTAACATATATGTGGTACTTTTATCATAATTGGTTAGTTTTAAAGTATTGGTTAGATCTTAGTTTTCACAGTTATGATTTAATTTTCTGATGTAGTGTGAACTCTTAAAAGGATGATTTTCTAGAGGTAGCAAATAGTCTACCTCAAGAAAATTTATCCTATTTAGAATCAACAATACATTTGTTATCTATGTAATTGGGATAATTGATTTATTTATCGACTATGTAACACATTATGATAATTAAACTAAAAAAATGAAAAAAGAAGAGAAGGGGGGAAAATTAAAAAAATTAAAAATCATAAAAATAGAGAGTAGAAAGTCTTCTTCTAAAAATGAAAAAAATATGTATTTCGCAATTTTTGTGATAAAAAAAAAGAAGGAAAGATCATTGGCATATCTATATATTTCAACAAGTTCATTTATTCATTAATTTCTTTTACGTTATCAAATAAAATTTGAGTCATTAATTATCAATCTTTTATTTTATAAAAATAAATATAAAATATCATGATGTGTTACGATCCTTGTGTGTATTTCTCTAAAAAAAGGCTTGTGTGCGGTTAAGCTATTAGGCCAAACATTTTTTTACAAGAAATTAATAACTACCACAAATTTGATTTTTTTATCCAAAAAGTACTTTAGCTAATCAAGAGTTAGTAAAACAATCGTACTAAAACTATGGACTCGAGGTGCCTCACACCTTTCACGATCAATAAACTTTCTTATTATATCTTTAATTTCGTAGCCTAAAGATAAAGAATATTTTCTTTTAAATTAGAAATTATCAGGTGACTTGAAACACCTAAAATATAAACTTCCAAGTGGTAACTAAAATAAAATATTTTACTTTTACATTATTATTTTTTTATTTTAAAAAGCTCTTCACATGTTTCCATTGTAAAGAAAATGTAGGAGTTGTGATAAAAAATAAGAAGAGAATAATAACTCGGTTCAAAAATATAAGTATGAAAAGATAATAGAGAAAGGAATAATTTACTGGGAGTCTAATTGGGTGTCCTACTAGCTTGTTGCACCAACCCCATTTTCTAAGGTCTGATTGGGCGTTCTACTGGAGTTTCATGCCAGACCCCGATTATTGAGCGTTTGATTAGGTATTTTGCTGGTGTATTGTAATATGCCACATTTATTAGGGTTCTGATTGGGCCCCATGCACCCTAAATACATTATTTTAACAAGTTTTTATTGCTCAATTAATGTCCTAACCCATTCAAAATTGAATGATTCCCTTTCAAACTAATTTAGATTCATAAACCCAACAAAATTCATCAAAAAATTTCTTAATTTACACCAAAGAACAACACTCATTTGTAAAACCCACAATTTAACAATCAAACATGACTTTATATCGCACCCTCATTTATCAATTTTTTTTCTTTCTCTAAAAATTCTCTCACTAGAGAAGCACTCTCTACTTTTCTAACGGCTAACAGGGAAACAAATATTCGTGTCGCCAAAATAGCGCAAGCGTCGCTGGTGGAGGTCGAACGACCACCAGACCAAGGGAAAACTGAACGCCATGAAGATGTCAACAAAACTCAGTATAACATGCACCTGGAATCATCTCGCAACTCCTCGAAATCGCAAGATAGGGATGCGATGAACACTGCCTTTTCAGAGAGGGAGCTGGTACGAGAACACAAAATTATTTCCCATGGAATGACTGCTTTGAATCAAGGAAAAATGATGGTGTATATGAATAGTACTAATCATGATCTACAACATACTGAAAAATCAACTGATTCCACCGTCCCTTTTGACAGCGGTCGAGAGGCGATTTTTGAGAAAATTGTGAACGAGCCTACAGGTGCGCACTCAACTTCGAACATCTTCGAGCCATTTCGTAATGAATTAATTATTGGGGTTTATTCCCCTAATGATGACTTTCATCTCAAAGAAATTTCAAGTGAAATGGATGGTGGAATCACCGGTAGACACGTAATTTTGACCGATTTAAGTTTTATACCCTTTTTAGAGCTTAAATATTTTTTAAATATAAAGTAGAGATTTTATTTATTAAGTTTATTTTAAATGATTTGAAAACAACAAAAATAGAGTTACCCTTTAAGTTACATTTATTTTTTATTTTATTTTTTTAATTTATTCAAACTTTAGCAAATAAATTATTGATTTTAATATTTTCTTCATTATATTTTTGATTTAGCTATTTCATATTTTTTTATTAATGCCAAAATAACTAGTTATTATTATTATTATTATTATTATTATTATTATTATTCATTAACAATAAAAATTAATAATAATAACCTACCCATTACCCTACTTAACCACTATCCACTACCACATTCCCACATACCATTTTACTACCCCCACCTCCCATGAAAAACCATCAAAAACTAACCCACAACCCCTCCTATTATAAAAAAGATTACATAACAAAACAAAAAAGAAGAAGAGAAAGGAGAGGAACGAAAGAATCAGAAAGGAGAAAGGGAGAAGAGGAAAAGAAAAAGAAGAAAAAAAAATTGAAAAGAAAAGGAAGAAAAGAGAATCAGCAAAAGAAAAAAAAAAGGAAACAAGAGGAACGAGAAGAGCAAAAAGAAAACAAAAAGGGAAAAGAAAAAAAAATAAGAAACAACAAAGAAAACTTTTCATTTTTTTTTGAAGAACACACGCACAAAGAAAAACACAACTAAAAATAGTGGAGTTCGAGGTTTCAAGTTCGTGGTTCCTAAATTCTTTCTTTTCGTGAAATAATTTCCACAAGAGGTAATACTTAATTTTATTTTGTATTGATTTTATGTCATGATAATGCGAGAATGGATTGCAATATATTGAAGTTGTTAAATTTCACATGTTTTAAAACCATTAATATTTATTGATGTTATTATATGAAGCAGGAGCGGACTCACATGTAATTGAAGAGGAAATAATTTTTTTTTGGAAGTTTCTTTGTCCAAACAGAAAATAAAATTTAAGTTGAATAATAATTAAAAAGAACAAATAAAACCTTGAAAGTATAAAAAATAATAATAATAACAATAAAATAATAATAATAGTAAAAGATGAGAAGGTAAAAAGAGAAAAAAAAAAGAAACGTAAAAAATTGAATAAAAATAAAAATAATAATACTAACAAAAGAAAAAGTAAAATAAAGAATATCTTATTTTATTCTGCTTTGTTTGATTTAATTTATATGCGTATATATATTTTTAATTAAAAGGCATAGATTAATAAAATAAGGTAGTTTTAATATATTTAAATAAATTAAAGAATGAGGGTAAATACATTTGTTTTAACAATAGAATATTTTAAAAAATAGTTTAAGTCATAAAAGTCCATAAAGTGACCGTGCTAGAACCACGGGACTCGAGGGATGCCTAATACCTTTCCCTCGGTCAATAGAATTCCTTACCCGAACTGGTTTGCAGACCAAACAAAGAGTCATTTCCTTTTGATTAGAGATTAAACAAAAAAGGTGACTTGGAACACCTTAACTCAATTCCAAGTGGCGACTCTGAAAAAATTAAAATAATCCCCTAATTAATAACGTCACTTAAATTGGAAAAACCCTTACGCCGTTGCGCGAAAAAAGGGGTGTGACAACTGGAGGGGAGAATTCTGGCGAACTTCGAACTCAGAACACCGGAATCCATGGGAATCCGACGATTGGAACTAACTCACAATCTTTGGATATTAATTTAACAGACTTATCGAACAATCTTAAGGGGGAAACAATTCTAACACTCCTTCACTTTCCGACATGGAATCCACAACCAAAATGCAACAGGGAAGACAAGAAACTGAAGGATACAAGTCCACTTCTAATCGAAATGCAACTCAAAACACTAAATTGGATGTATCTCACCAAGCTGGAGTAGTAACAACGCGAGAGGGAAACAAGACACAACATGAAAAAAATGTAACTGATTAACTAAATACCAACAAGAACAATATGAAGATGTCTGCAACAACCTCAACGAATGATGCATAATCGTCTAATTTTTCCTTTGGCATTACAGGTAACTCATCTTATTTAACTCTTAATGTTACTTCTGGCAAGTTGCAGGCCATACCAAATTAAGCAGACACATGTGAGAAACATGGGCAAAGATAGTCTCAAAGAAGGAGCAACCTACTCAGAATCAGCAGCTTCCAGGCTAGGAGTTGCAGCAATGAAACAATGCTCGTAAGGATGCTGAAAAAGGCAAGAAAAATCAAACAACGCACAGGCAAATCATAGAACAAGCTCAAAGAAATGAAGAAAATCACAAGGAGCAGCCTAAGGATAACAACAAACAGGGAGGAACAAATTATACTTACCAAGCCAATCGTGCAGGCATGGAATATCAAAACAATTTCCTAAAGATCTCCAACAATTATACTAGGTATGATCCTAACTCCCAAACAAATAGAACTAGTAACCAGGGTAACAATGCAGGTCAGGTTAATGCTAGACCCCCAACAACCAACAACTGGAACAAAATCACAGTAGCGCTAAACCAGACAAGATTAATGAACCAACCCCATATATTGTTGTTCAATCTTTTGCGGCTCGTCTGAGATATAATCAATCATAGAACAAAATTCCTATTGTGAAATTGGCTGAAAGTTGTAAGTATACTCTTGTGGGAAAATTCACAAATACCATGCCTAAGATGGAGTTGGTTAGAAAGTGCAAGTCGACCTCACTAAGGAAAGACTAGAACATGTATGGTTGGGTTTCAAGAATTACGACCCCAACAACGGGAGATGACTCAAAGTACAATATGAAGGTATCCCAGAGCAGAGCAAAAAGAATACAAAAAAAAAATGGTGGAGTTCGAGGTTTCAAGAAAACAAAAAGGGAAAGGAAAAAAAAAGAAACAAAAAAAAATTCATTTTTTTTTGAAGAACACACGCACAAAGAAAAACACAACTAAAAATGGTGGAGTTCGAGGTTTCAAGTTCGTGGTTCCTAAATTCCTTCTTTTCGCGAAATAATTTCCACAAGAGGTAATACTTAATTTTATTTTGTATTGATTTTATGTCATGATAATGCGAGAATGGATTGCAATATATTAAAGTTGTTAAATTTCACATATGTTTAAACCATTAATATTTATTGATGTTATTATATGAAGTATGTTCAAATGTTCATATCAACTTTATGTTTAGATCCTTTATAAAAATATATTTAGTGTGAAATTATTATAACAAACCATGATTTATTTTATATTTAAATAACCCATAGTTTATTTTATATTTAAGTAAAATTATTGTCCAAGTCATTTTAATTTTTTAATATTTAGTTTATAATGACAACATGTGTAGCTATTATGTAAATATATTAATTTTAGTTTGTAGAATTTTCGTTTAATGTTAGTGTCGTAAAAAAAATCGAATAAAAATGGAAGAAGAAAAAAAAATATAATAATAATAATAAAAAGAAAAAGGAAAAGTTAAAAAATAAAGTGTGAGAAAGAATATAATAAAAAAGAGGGAAAATAATAGAAAAAGAAACATAAAAAATAATATTAAATAAAAAAAACATGCATTTGACGAGGAAAGAATTTTTTTTTGAAAGTTTCTTTGTCCAAACAGAAAAAAAAGTTTAAGTTGAATAATAATAAAAAAACAAATAAAACCTTAAAAGTATAAAAAATAATATTAATAACAATAAAAATAATAATAATTGTAAAAGATGAGAAGGTTAAAAGAGAAAAAAAAAGAAACGTAAAAAATTGAATAAAAATAAAAATAATAATACTAACAAAAGAAAAATTAAAATAAAGAATATCTTATTTTATTCTGCTTTGTTTGATTTAATTTATATGTGTATATATATTTTTAATTAAAGGGCATAGATTAATAAAATAAGGTAGTTTTAATATATTTAAATAAATTAAAGAAGGAGGGTAAATACATTTGTTTTAACAATAGAATATTCAAAAAATTAGTTTAAGTCATAAAAGTCCATAAAATGACCCTGCTAGAACCACGGGACTCGAGGGATGCCTAATACCTTCCCCTCGACCAATAGAATTCCTTACCGAAACTGATTCGCAGACCAAATAAAGAGTCATTTACTTTTGATTAGGGATTAAACAAAAAAGGTGACTTGGAACACCATAAATCCATTCCAAGTGGTGATTCTGAAAAAATTTAAATAATCCCTAAATTAATAACGTCACTTAAATTGGAAAAACCTTTACGCCGCTGCGCGAAAAAAAGGGTGTGACATCTATGGCGACTTCGCTGGGGACTAAAATTCGAGCTTGTAAACATGAACTTCTTCTACATGACTTCATTATGTATTTACGTACTTATCTATTCGTGGATATTGTGTTTAATGACATAATATGTTATTTGCTTGCTTATTTACCCTTTTGAAAATATGTGAATTATCATATAACTATCTTTCCTCGCGCATTCATCTGAGTCTTCTGAGATACTTTATTCGAAGATGCGATTACGCTCCCGAGTCATGAGATACCAGAGATGCGGCAACGCTCCTGGGAAGGATTCTATAGTTACACATGTCTTAGTATGGGAAGGACTAACATTGAGGCCGGAAACCCCGCTGCTGGTAAGCTGTCCCTTCTCGACTCGAGTAGTCTGCTCGTTTTACGGCCAGTCTCGACACCTTCCCTATTAGATTGTTTACCTAGTAAAACAAGCCTCAACTATGACTATCCCTAATATGATTTGATTTATCTGCATCATGCATAATGTTGAATTAATAGGGAGCTCGACACAGGGGTCGAGCCTGTCTAGGAGAAGTATCCTACTTAAGACTATCATGTACATTATTTGTGTTACTTGTTGCATTATTGAGAAGACTATACAAATTTTGATCGGCTTTAGATAAATGAATTATAACGAAAAATTAATTATAACAAAAAATATAACATTAAAGTTTTGACGTATTCCTTTTATTAAACACAATTTTCTCTATCAAAATTTATATTTCTTTTACAAATAGAAAAATCTATCATTACCATCAATTTTTTCTATATAAAACAAAAAAAAGTTGGAAATTTAATTAACAAAAAATAAAATACAATCGAATATACTAATATTTTTTTATTTATTATGTTTCTTTTGAAAAAATTTTGACGGCTACTTATATATATTATTTTTTTTACCATTCTTCCTTTAACAACCATATTATTTTAAAAAATGAATAAATAAATAAAAATAAAATAAACATAAGAAAATAAAAAAAAATTACTTTTTTTTTGTGTGTATGATTTTTACGTTATACTTATTAATTTTTTTTATCAAGCCTTATTTGTACTATCATAATATAGGAAAATATGAATCCATATGGAAAGGGAGATAAGAGACAAAGAGAGGTTCAATCACCTCGATTCATGATATTGGATAAGGCCCCGACACTCTTGAAGACATGATATGAAAACATGACAAACCATGGACGAGGAATGGTGTTCAAACGCTTGGGATTTCTACGAAACCTTTTGTATGTCGAGCCACGATGGGATTTGATAGAAGCACTAGTGCATTTTTGGGAACCGTTAAAGAATGTATTCCGTTTTTCTGGTTGTGAACTCACTCCCAACCTTGAGGAGATAGGGGCATTCATTGGAAAGGGTAAACATCTTCACAAAGGAGAGCCCATGATACCAAAACATATTAATGGGAGGAGGTTTCTAGAATTACTGCATATAAATGAGAATGATATAGGTGGTTGTCTCGATAATGGATGAGTTCTGTTAGAATTTTTGTACAAAAGATATGGCAAAAGTGATGGATTCGAAGTGTATGGAAAGAAACTTTGTAATAATGGGTGTCATCTGACCTGAGAAGCACACAGCTATGATGCCTTCGTGGCGGCTATTTTGGGGATCATGGTATTTCCAAAAAAGGAGGAAAGATTAGCATGAACTTAGCTGCAGTCATTACAGCTTTTGAGAAAAAGCCTAATATCACCCTCGTACCAATGATTCTGGCAGACATCTATCGTGCTTTAACTATTTGCAAGGATGGAAAAGACTACTTTGAGGGATGCAATATGTTATTACAACTATGGATGATTGAACACATTCGTCATCACCCTTATGCGGTGGACTTTAAAGTAGAATGGAATGATTATATTGGAGGCCACAAAGAAAGAATCAAAGATCATAGTTTTCCAAAGGGTATTGAAGCTTGGAAATAACACCTCAATAATCTGATTGCTGACAAGATTGTGTGGAATTATCATTGGTTTCCATCGGCCGAGATATACATGGCTACTTTTGGATCATTCATTGTCCTAATGGGTCTTCGAGGTGTCCAACCTTACATGCCACTTAGAGTTATGCGACCACTTAGGCGACGCCAGTTTCTACCACCTGATGAAGATATGCGGGAATTCATGTATGAGTTTCATCCCGAGATACCTTTAAGGCAATCAGAGATATTTAAGATTTGGGGGGGGGATGCATACTCTCAAGTCCCCACGATATGGTGAAGGATAACACAAGAGGCGAGGTGGACCAAGCATACTTAGCTGGGTTCATGATCAACCCCTTCCTAAGGTTGTGCCAGAAGGGTCAATAAAATGACCTACAGATCGAGAAGTAGAAATTGAGGTTAAGATTAAGAAAGCTAGCCTCAAAGTTGAAAGAAGCTATAAATCTACTCTGAATATCCTAAGTAATGACCTGAAAAACGCTAAAGAGGAGTTGGCCCAACGTGATGCGATATTTGAAGTTAGAGTTAGTAAACACCACTCTACCATTCTAACCTTACAAGAAGACTTGGGCATTGCCACAAGCGCTATGGAGCAACAGGAAGAAGAGTGTAAGTGTTGACACCCAATTTTGACCGACCTTTGACCATTTTTAGGAATACTATTCGATTAAATACGTATTTTAAATTTTGGAATTTTTAAATCAACTTTGCTTGAAAATTATATATTTTAGTATGTTTTATTCTATAAAATTATCGTAAATATTATTAAAATATTTTAAAGTTATTAATGAATTTCAAATGTTAAAATTTAAATGATTTTCAATTATATAAAAAAATATTTTAATATATGTAGTATTTTAATTAAATAGTAATTCCCACACTTTCCTTAAATTTTAAATTCTAGCCTATTCTATTCCAATTTCTTTCAATTCTAGCCACATGAATTAGAGTTTTATTACAATCATCGCCTCTCTTTCATTCCAATTCTAGCCAAACGTTATTGCAATTTTAGCCATTCCGTATCTAACTCATCTAATTTCAAGAAATCATCTTTCGATCTCATACGTCTATTTAATTAATAAATCCTAGATCTAATCCTAACCCCTCATCTCTTCTAAAATCAATGGTTCAGATTTAATCTACATATTTTAACCTAAAAGACTCTAATCCTAAAATAATTCTCATTCTCTTCTCCCTCCCTCAGATCAGCCGCCTCTCTCTCTCAACACCACCATCCCACCGCTGCCGGCAGCCTCTCTCTCCCTTTCGTTTTCCTCCCTCTCCCGTGGCTCCTCCTCCCTTTTTCGACAAGAGCCAGGAGGTACCGCACTCTCCTTTCACATGTTCCCTCGGTGCCCCTCTAATCCTCTTCTCCTCCGTTTTTTCCTTTTAGTTCCAGCAGGAAACGGCGAATGATGAAGCTGCCAGCAAAAGACAGAAGCCCTTGACACTAAACAACAGGAGCAGCAGCAGACGATGCCAGAAGGCTCCATCGGTGTCAAATCAGCAGCGCCCAACGGCAGTAATAACTTCGAGAAGCAGCAGCAGCGACAATGGACAGCAGCTGCCACACCTCTGTTTGCCTCCGTCTTCTCTCTTCTCCAGCCAGCAGCAGCCGACAAGACCATCAGCAACTCTGACAAGTTGAAGATTCGGTGACGCTCAAACTTTCAGGTTTGTTCGAAACGGATCTCGACAGATCCAGTGAGGTGTTTTCTATTTATTATCCATCTATCCCCTAACACTTTTTAGTGAATTTGATTATGATTTTCTGATATCCTCTATAAATGTTTACTTAAAAAATAATTAAATAACTGGTTGTCAATTTAGTTTTTTTTAGCATGATTTCTTGGATCCCTTGATTGCTAAGTTGACTCATATATTGCCTAAAGTCTCGATTTTGTGTTGTATGATTGATTTTATTTAATGTTAGTAGTCGATCCTAACTGAAATTGATAATGTACTTGTTTCAACATGAGATTGTTTGGAGGATCACTAATTTATTGTAAGTTTTGTCTCCAAATTTGCCCGTTAATATCTAAATGTGATGGTTGCATATTCCTCTCCTAATTGATAATTTGTGAATATTAGCTTGGTTAATTGTATCATAGACTATTTGATAATGGATTCACTTGATTAGAGTTTAGGCTTGGTAATTAAATGTATTTTATTTCGTGATTTGGTTGGTATATTGTTATATATTATTATCCTCGATTGACCTCCATTAGAGGTTTTTTACATGGTAAAATATGGTGTTATTATACAGAAGGTATATGTGCTTCATTACTTGTATAATATTGTAATGATTTTACTAAAATATATTGGTCTTCTTAATTATATCGAATTAGTGTTTACTGGTTTAGTTAAGGTAAATAATTTTGCTGATTCTTCGTTTGAGTAGGTAAGGAACTATCATGCACTCATCTCATATTGGTCTAAAATATGAGTGTTTACTAAAATATATTGCTCTTCCTAATTCTTTCTTGCTTAAGTTTAGTAAATTTTTTTTTAATAATCTGATTTGGCTCTTAAAATAAGAATAAGTTTAATTGATTTTCTTATTTTAAATTTACTAAGTTATTCTTACTTGTTTATATTTGGTAATGAAATATATTAACATACTTTCTGATTTGGATATCCTTTAAAATAAGGAAAACAATATTTAATTGATTCCTTTTAAGTATTTCTTTCCCTTATTTGTTCCCCCCTCCTCTACTATATAAAGAGACTCCTTTTATTCATTCACACACTCATTCACTCTCAATAAAAATTTCTCTCATCACTCTCTCTTCTCTCATTGCTCTCTTGCTACTTTAACAACACATTAATATTCCGATAAATATTCAAGTGTTCTTCGCTATTTTGCTACTTCGTTCGAGTAAAAGGTGAATCAATTTGTTTTGCTTAACCGGTTAGTATTCCTAACATCTACATTATCTTCACATTCACATAATTGTGTAAGCTATTGTCTGTTTTTTTTTATGTAGAATTCGTCATTAAATAATTGCATATCGTCTCACCTCGACTAATAAGTGTGATTACTTGTGTAGTTATTTGATTACTTTGACAGGTTTCAAACTTGAAGTTCAAGTTGAAGATTGATTGAAGAAAGATTTATTTGTTTATTTGAATGTATATATATATATTTTATTTTTTGTCTATTTTATTTATTCAAATGTTGTAACAATTGTAACTCTAAAGATCATATAATAAATTTATTTGGGGGTCGTCTTGGGGAGGGGGATTTATATGCTTATTTGTTCATTATAATTTTTTAGAAATCATGCCTATAGGTTTGTCTTTAACCACCTAGATTTAATATTTGTAGGTGTTATAATCTAATCAATTTTCAATTTGCTTGACGCTTTTGTTAATAAGTCTTAAAAATAATAACTAGATTTCATTAATTTTTTTAAATATAAAAATCAAGTCCTAATAATATAATAGGTTGTTAGATGTTAAAATATGTTATAAATTTTCATTCGTCTTATCACGTAGAAACTATGCTTAAGTATTAATTTGTTCATATCATTTACAAAAGCATGCATATGTGTTACTCCTTCTTTTGAACACCTAGGAATCATGTCTATAGGTTTGTAAATAATTTTTAACAAAATTTGTTTGTGAATATTTGTGCCCTCCCCTTAAAATTAGTTAATATCATTAGAAATCCTATTTGTCCTCTTGAAGATTTTTGCATTCATTATGCAACATTTTTATTAAATTAGAATCATTTTATGCATTTAGCAAGTTACTTAGTTTAAAAATATTTCATATCAAAACCTTGCAACATAATTCAATCTTTCTTTAAATTTTGGATTGATTATGACTCTGCTTATTTTTGAAATAAATTATAAAGTACTATCTCCTAACCTATCGTTAGTGGGAAAGTCAAAGGAACTACGAGGTCTAGTTCCAATTTTTAAACCCGATGCATCCTCGGAAGTACCACCTACCCATGAATTTCAAAAAGAATTATGTGCATTTATATGTAAATGTTTATGTGCCTACGTGTGAACTAAATCTTTTAAATCATTTTTCAAAACATAACTATTTTTAGACCGACCTCAAATCAAAATTGTTTCTATGGTGGAGGAGCGCGATCAATAATATCGTGGCATCATCCCTATAAAGAAACAAACATTTTTTTTAAATAAAAACTCATATTCAAAACTTGCTCAATTTTCAAAACCTTACTTTCTCACATATTAATTGTTTAATATTTATAAATTTTGTTTATAACTTAGTCTCATGCTTAAATATAAATAAAACTTTTTTTTTATTTATTGCCATCACCTAGCCTTGCATGCTTAAATTAATAGTATTAATTGTTTTATATTTGTTATCACTTAGTAAGATTAAATAAATTAATAAATTAAACGACCTTGATTGCTACTTGTACCCTCACATAGATTGCATGAGATACGGCCGGAACCCACACTTGTGGACCTCGAGGGATGCCTAACACCTTCCTCTCGAGGTAATTTGAACCCTTACCCTAATCTCTGGCCCGTTGACCTTAGTTAGACTTAGTTAGGTTAGATAGGTGCCCTAACACGCCTTAATTCGTTAGGTGGCGACTCCAAAACTCAAAAATCCCAAAAGAGTTGTTAGGTCGTGCACAAAACCCGTTTTCTGCGAAAATGGGGCGTGACAGTAAGAAAGAAAAGGCCCAGCTTATCTGCGCACCGTCTAGACTCCAAACTCAAATTAAAGCCTCTATGGAACGGGAAAGAGAAATAGCAAGGTGTTTCAGTGCTTATCAGGCAGACTGTGAGATTGAGAGAGGTCAAAGGATAGCCGAGCGAGATTCACTCCACCTTCAAATTGAGGAGTTCCAAGAACAAAGGAAAAATTTGACGCATGAAGTCAATACTGCTTACCACTAGTTACAGAATTGTTATGACAATATGGATGAAACCAAAGACCGAATACTACAACTCAGGGATGAACTCAATAATGTTTATGTTAGATATCTACACTAGAACGATGAGAGGTTGGGCCGACAGGCCCGTGCTTTGGCCCCATATCTACCGAAATCGTTGGCGAAGATTTATAAGGGTCTTGGAGATGATTGAGATTTGAGGATTCAGTTTCTTTTCGAGTCTATATTCTTAGTAGTGATTATTTCATTTTATTTTATTATTTGTTTTTTCTCTTTCTTTCTTTTTCGTTTTTGTTAGTTTATTTCATTTAGAGTCTATCTAAGTCCTAGGTACTTCTATTTTTTCTTATGCTTTATTCAAATCATTGTTTAAAAATATTTGAAAATTAATGATAAAGATTTGCTTTTGGTCACCTTATGAGCATATATATATATATATATATATATATATATATATATAATGTAATATCTTTCTTGAACTACGCAAGATCTGATTCATGGGCCAAACATGATACGTAGGCAAACCAGGGGTTCAATCCAAATTCTTTTTCTTCTTTCTTCTCTCTCTGAAAAAAAATCAATTTTTTTTAAAATAAAATAATAATGATAATCATAATAATAAAAAATAAATAAGTAAATAAATAATAATAAAATAATAAAAAACTAAGGAAGAGAAGAATAATAGGTAAGCCGGGATGAAACATAAGATCCTCCATATTAGAAGTATGTATGTGGATGCAATGTGCATAATTTCTTAACACTAATCGGTTTGTAACTCCATTCAGAGAGAGAGAGAGAGATAGAGATAGAGAAAGAGAGAGAACTAAAGAGAGACACACTAGCTTAAAGGTAGTTGGTTTGTGGTTGAACTGGCATCACATCCTTACAACACAAGATCGAAAGGGAAACAGAAAATGGCCCCCAAAGACGGAAATGAATCGGACAATGATGAGATCAAAAACCAGATGACTTCACAAGAAACAGGGACAACAGAAGAGATAAGGGCATTGAAACAACAAATGGCAAAGATGTACGAGGCTTCGATGAGTGGATAACCTCCACCGTCTTCAATCCGGGACTATTTTAATACAAATATGTCTCCCCCTATCCAGGTGTCGACAGGTGATCCGATATATCCCCTTGGATTCGACCCTTATGCTAACACATCCAATGTCGCTGGAACTTCTATGGTGCGCCCTTCGGATGCTCTTATGATAAGTAATCCACTCTTTGTGTCAACTGCCCCGACTAACAACATCCCACAACCAACGATGGTTCCCAAATCCAACAACGATCCTCTGCCCAAAGTTCGGCGTGATCACAGTTACACTCTTGAAGAGGCCATTAAAATTCCAAGCTCTCATCCCCACATTCATCAATATAGTTCCCCTGTCGAAATTGAGAGGATGGTCAAGAATGAGGAACATGAAGAAATGACTAAGAAAATGAAGAGTTTGGAATAGAGTATAAGAGATATGCAAGGACTAGGAGGCCACAAAGGCATATCGTTTAGTGACTTGTGTATGTTTCCTCACGTCCATTTGCCTGCTGGTTTTAAGACTCCAAAGTTCGAAAAATACGATGGTCACGGACCCCATAGCTCATCTAAAGAGATATTGCAACCAATTGAGGGGTGCAGAGCGCAAAGAAGAGTTACTTATGTCCTATTTTGGGGAAAGCTTAGTAGGGATTGCATCTGAATGGTTCACCAATTGGCACACATGGGATGATTTGGATAGATGTTTTGTACAACAATTCCAATATAATATTAACATTGTGCCAGATTGCTCCTCGTTAGCCAACACGAGGAAAAAGACCACGGAAAATTTTCGGGAATATGCTATCAGATGGAGGGAACAAGCTGCTAGGGTTAAACCACCGATGAAGGAGTCAGAGATGATTGGCGTTTTTCTCCAGGCGCAAAAACCTGATTACTTTCACTATCTGCTTTCTGCCGTTGGGAAGACATTCGCTGAAGTTAAATGGTGGAAAATAACATCAAGTCTGGAAATATTGTAAGTCAAGTTGCCTTAAAAGCCACAACACAAGTGCTTCAAAATGGTTTTGGAAATATTGGAGGGAAGAAGAGAAGGGAGGATGTGGCCACTATTGTATCAGCACGTAGGAGTCATGTCCAAGATAATTCCCCACAACACTATTTTCCTTCCTGAGCTCCACAATGTTCTGTCCCATACACTCCATATCATTATTTTTAATGCACAACCAATTGCACCCCTTCTTATCCACAATGGCGTGCACCAACTCCACAAAATCATCCACCACCCTCACAAGTTCATCAAAATACTTCTAGAATTCCTTTCCGTCCTAGACCACAATACAAGAAGGGAAATGGCGTTAAAGATGAGTTCACTCCTATTGGGGAGTTGTATGCTAGCTTGTTCAAAAAATTGAGGACGTTGAATGTTTTGAGTCCTATTGAGAGAAAGATGTCGAATCCTCCCCCGACAAATTTGGATTATTCTCAACATTGCACATATTATTCTAATGCCCCAGGGCACAACATTCAGGATTTGATCGATTCTAATCGAATTATAGTTGAAAGTCCGAATGGACCCAACATTAAACAAAATCAATTGCCGAGGGATACTGAAACAAACATGCTAGAAATGATGAAGGGTCATGAAGAGTTTGCATCTCCGTATAAGCCAATCCTTAAGGTTGGAACTGGCATTGAAAAGTCGGCAAATGTTTGTTGATTTAACAAAAATAATGCCCTTAGGGGCAAAAAGTAGGTTAGAAAAGTTGAGTCCATCAAACACACCCATCTTAACTGTGAAAGGAGCCCTTAAAGATGTTTGGGCAAGTTCGAGTAAGGCAAAATCGTTTGTCCCAAAAAGGCCAAACCAGCCTATCTTGATCTTGCTAGGGGCCCATATTCCTCCTGTGTTTATCAGGCCAGTATCCCAACTCCCAATGACTAACCCCAAAGCCCAAAGCTGTTCCTTGGAATTATGAGCCTACTGTCTTGACATACAAGGGAAAATAAATTGATGAAGAAATATATGAAGTAGGAGGAATAACCCGTTCAGGAAGATGTTTTATCCCGATGGAATTAAGGAAAACTAAAAATGACCAAATACAAATAAAGAGTCCGGTCACTGAAGGAGCGGCAGAGGAATTTCTAAGGAAGATGAAACTATTAGACTACTCCGTGGTGGAACAATTAAGAAAAACTCCAGCCCAAATCTCTTTGTTGTCTTTGCTAATACATTCTGATGAACATCGTAAGGCTGTAATGAAAATTTTGAACGAAACACATGTTCCTAGTAAAGTTACAGTGAGTCAGTTAGAGAAGATTGTTGGGAGAATATTGAGGTAAACTGCATCACCTTTTCAGATGATGAACTACCTAAAGAAGGTACAGGACATAACCAAGGCCTACATATCACTTTAAAGTGTGAGCTTTCATATGTCACTCGAGTTCTAATTGATGGAGGATCTAGAGCAAATATTTGTCCTTTATCAACTCTACAGAAATTGAATGTTAGTGCTGAAAGGGTCTGACCCAACAATGTATGTGTTAGAGCTTTTGATGGGTCAAAAATAGATGTCATTAGTGAGATAGAGCTCGTACTAACCATAGGGCCTATGGATTTCGCTGTGAATTTTCAAGTGTTGGATATCAACGCGTCCTACTATCTATTGTTGGGGAGGCCATGGGTGCATAGGGCTTGAGTAGTCCCTCAATGTTGCATCAAATGATTAAGTTTGAATACGACCGACAAGAAGTGATTGTTCATGGTGAGGGGGATTTGTCAATCTACAAAGACTCTTCCTCCCCTTTTATCAAGGCGAATAATGAGAATGAGGCACTAGTTTATCAAGCTTTTGAGGTAGTGGTTATTGAGCATGTCCCCGAGGGGAGTGTCATTTCAAAGCCAAAGATGCCCATCGCGTCTTAATAGTGGTGAATGAATTGCTGAAACATGGGTTTGAGCCGGGTAAAGGCTTAGGAATCTACTTGCAAGGGAGAGCTTATCCAGTGACTCTACAAAAGTGCATCGTACTTTTGGCTTAGGCTACCAACCTAGAGTCGAGGACAAAATGAAGGCAAAGAAGCAGAAGAGAGATGTATGGTCACTTGCCAAGCCTATACAATCAATCTACAAATCTTTCATCAAAGCCAGCGCAACAGAATCTTATCAATCATCTTTTCCAGAGCCAGTGATGAAAGTAAGCGAAGAAATGATCAACTATTTTCAAGATTTTTTTGTCGAGGTTGATATGGTGGAACTCGAAGAAGGCACTAGCGACAGAGATGTGCAATTCATTAGTCCTGATGTCAAGATAAACAATTGGGAGGCCCCCCTCTCCCCGTTAAAGATGAGTCTTGGTAGTCTGTCTTGTTATTTCTTTTGTCGTACGATTCATTCAAGGATTGTAATTCGGATTTTATCTTGTCGTTTTATTTCGAACTCTCTATTTCCCTTTACAAGATGATGTAATTGCATCTTTATTTCAGTCTTATATATTTGTTCGTTTTCTTTTATACAGTTCTTTCTCTGCCGATTCTAGTGATATGACATGCATTAAGAATTTTTCGCGAGATCTTAATATCCAATCTAATCTTCGACCTCATATTGAATTAATAAGTCAAGAAGTTGAATATGATGAAGACAGAGTATTTGAGGAAGTAAGGAGGGATTTCAATCAATTTAAAAATAAGTAAAATCCAAACATGAGTGAAACTGAGACGATAAATTTGGGGGATCAGGAAATTATTAAGGAGACTAAGATAAGTGTACATGTTCGACATCAAAAAGACGATATAATCCAGGCCCTGTTTGATTACAAAGATGTTTTTGAGTCATCTTATGATGACATGCCTGGATTAAGCACTAACATGGTTGTTCACAAGTTACCAATTGATCCTAATTTTCCTCCGATACAGCAAAAGTTGAGAAAACTCAAAACCGACATGAGTGTTATAATTAAAGAGGAGATCACAAAACAACTGGAGGCCAAAGTCATTCAAGTCTCTCAATATCCTTCTTGGTTAGCCAATATCGTACCCGTCCCTAAGAAAGACGGCAAAGTTTGAATGTGTGTTGATTATCGTGATTTGAATAAGGCAAGTCCAAAAGATGATTTTCCTTTGCCTAACATCCATATTTTTTTGGATAATCATGCTAAACATGAGGTTGCATCTTTTGTGGATTGTTATGCTGGCTACCATCAATTATTATGGATGATGAAGATGCAGAAAAAATATCTTTTATCACTCCATGGGGTACATATTGTTATCGTGTTATGACTTTTGGATTAAGAAATGCACGGGAAACTTATATGAGAGCAATGACAACCATGTTTCACGATATGATACCTAGAGAAATCGAAGTTTATGTGGATGATATTATCATTAAATCTAAAAAACAGTCAAATCATGTGAAAGACTTAAGGAGATTATTCGAAAGGCTCCCAGGTATAATCTCAAGCTTAATCCTGCAAAATGTGTATTTGGAGTACCATCGGGGAAGCTTTTGGGGTTTATAGTCAGTCGAAGAGGTATCGAGTTGGATCTTTTAAAAATAAAAGCTATTCAAGAATTGCCACCTCCAAGGAACAAAACTGAGGTTATGAGCCTTCTAGGAAGGTTAAACTACATCAGCAGATTCGTTGCTCAACTCACAACAACTTGTGAGCCTATCTTTAAGTTGTTGAAAAAGAATGCCACAGTCGAGTGGACCGAAGAATGTCGAGAAGCTTTTGAATGAATTAAGAACTACCTATCGAATCTCCCTGTGTTGGTTCCTCCCGAGCCGGGAAGACCTTTGATATTGTATATGTCAGTACTGGATAATTCTTTTGATTGTGTACTGGGTTAGCATGATGACACTGGGAAGAAAGAGCGGGCCATTTATTACCTCAGCAAGAATTTTACCATTTACGAAGTGAAGTACACTCTTGTTGAAAGAACGTGTTGTGCCCTAACTTGGGTAGCACAAAAGTTGAAACATTATCTTTCATCTTACACTACTTATCTCATGTCTCATATGGATCCGTTAAAATATATTTTTCAAAAGCCCATGCCCACATGCAGGCTTGCAAAATGGCAAATATTGCTCACAGAGTTTGACATTATCTATATAACGCGGACCGCGATGAAAGCTCAAGCATTGACAGATCATTTGGCAGAGAATTCTATTGATGAAGAATATGAACCACTTAAAACCTATTTTCCAGATGAAGAGATATCTTGTATCGATGAAGTTATTCACGATAACAATCAAGGTTGGAAGTTATTCTTTGATGGTGCCTCTAACAGGAAAGGAGTTGGAATAGGAGTTGTTCTTATGTCTGAATCAGAGGAATATTACCCTATATCAGCCCAACTTAGATTCTATTGCACTAATAATATGTCCGAGTATGAAGCGTGCACTTTGGGCCTGAGGTTAGCTGTTGACATGTGCATCCAAGAATTGTTAGTGCGAGGAGACTCAGACTTACTAGTTCATCAAATTCAAGGAGAATGGTAAACTCGAGACCCAAAGCTCACACTATATCAACATTTTTTACAAGGTCTTTGTCAAAAATTCATGTCGATAAAGTTTAGACACATTCCAAGAGTGCATAATGAGACTGTAGATGCATTGGCTTCTTTATCTTCGATGCTCCAACACCCTTATGACGCTCATATCGACCCTTTATACATACAAATTCGTGATCAACATGCTTATTACAACATGATTGAGGAGGAATTTGATGGTAAGCCTTGGTTTCATGATATCAAAACATATCTCCAGTCTGGAGAATGTCCGTCGAATGTAACCAGTAATAAAAAAAGGACTATTCGACGACTAGAAAGGGGTTTTTTCTTAAGCGGAGGCATACTGTACAAGAAGACACCTAATTTAGGTCTTCTAAGGTGTGTAAATGCTCAAGAGGCTTCCACAATCATGATTGAAGTACACTCAGGAGTTTGTGGACCTCATATGAATGGACATTTTCTAGCTAAGAAGATACTTCGAGCAGGATATCAATGTCATGAATGTCAAATACACGGTGATTTGATACATTCTCCCCCTTTTGAGTTGCATGCAATGTCTTCTCCATGGCCTTTCGTGGCATGGGGAATGGATGTGATTGCACCGATAGAACCAAAAGCATCGAATGGTCACAGGTTCATCTTGGTAGCCATTGATTATTTTACAAAGTGGGTGGAAGCAGTAACTTTCAATTCAGTGACCAAGAAGGTCGTGGTGGATTTCATCCATTTCAACATTATCTGCCGGTTTGGTATTCCAAATGTGATTATAACTGATAATGCCACAAATATCAACAGCCACTTAATGCAAGAGGTATGCTACCAATTTAAGATTGAGCATCGAAATTCGACTCCGTATCGCCCAAAGGCAAACGGGGCTGTAGAAGTTGCTAACAAAAATATAAAAAAATACTTCGTAAGATGGTGCAAAGTTCTCTACAATGGCATGAAAAGTTGCCTTTTGCTTTGTTGGGTTATCTCCTTACAGTCCGTACGTCAGTGGGCGCTACCCCATATTCACTGGTATACGGGACTGAGACAGTTATTTCTGCAGAGATTGAGATCCCATCTTTAGAATTGTTGTGGAGGCTGAAATTGATAATGATGAGTGGATCAAAACTCGATTAGACCAATTAAGTTTGATTGATGAGAAGCGTCTGACATCAGTATGTCATGGACAATTATATCAGAAAAGAATGACACGGGCATACAACAAAAATGTGCGTCCCAAACATTTTGAAGAGGGTCAATTAGTGTTTAGACGCATTTTTCCACATCATGCCGAAACCAAAGGCAAATTTTCTCCAAATTGGAGAGGACCATTCGTTGTTAAAAGGGTATTACCCAATGGTGCTCTTTACTTAGCATATATAGAAGGCAAAGTGACAGAAACGATCGTCAATGCTGATGTTGTGAAAAGATATTACATATGATTTGAGTTTCGACATTAGAAACCCTTATGTTTGGGATCGACATTTCATGGGTTGATTCAATGGAATCTCTTAGTTATGTTGTTTCCTTGACTCTTAAAAAAAACAAAAAAAAACAAATTGCGTGAACTATGTTCGAACTGATTTTTATTTCGGCAAGATACGTAGGCAGCCCTAATGTTGGGTTCGGTTTAACCAAATATAAATCCAAAAATTCATATTGTAGTATACTGGGGCAAAATTCGTTTGTTTATTTATTTTTGTCTCTCATGTCAAAGCTCAAAATCAACTCCATCATCGAAAGTCAATAAAAAAAAATTCTTTGCATCAACCCTTGATATGTCGAGAGTAAGTTGGTTAAGGGTAGGTAAAAATCCTGAATGGGTACCATAAGACAAATGTGAGTAGAAAGAAATAAAAATGAGAGATTCTTATTGGTGAAAATCCTAAGTGGGCACCGTAAGGCAAAAAGAAGTTGAATATAAGAGAGTCTTATTGGTGAAAATTCTGACATGCACCATAAGGCGGACGTGAGCTGGAGAAATTAACATGATAGAGTTTTAGCGGCAAAGACCTTCGTGAATATCACAGTGTATAAGGGTTCAAAATTATTTATGGCTTCATTAAGTGTCGGGATTCCACATAACGATTGAATGATCAATAATGGTTGATGAATAGATTGGATAGCCAAGTCTGGAAATCAATTCAAATTGCATGGCATGATCAGTAGACTCGGCTCCCACACTCAAATAAGTTTTTCTGTCTTCTTCTTACTTAAAAAAAGAGTCTTCATCGAATCTTTTCTTTTATTCTCATATAGTTCATAATTTTCTTATACTTTTTTGTCACTTTTTTTTGGTATGTATTTGAGTCGAGTCTTTGTCAAAAAACATGGAAGGAATTTCAAGACTCGCTACCAAGTCTCTAAATGGTACTAGGCGAAGCATCAGGATACTGAGTTATAATCTGTCTTCAAGTGTTGAATTTGAAAATTCTCTGGTTCTATGAAGGCTAAACAATGAGCTTTATTAGATAAAGACATTGGATTTAGGTTGCAAAATAAGCAAATTTGGATGCAAGTACAATCAACCAATAAGAAGTATTGACCGTTGGAAACAACCAAATCGTCACAAGTGTGAGCCGCCCTTGTCGAAAGATGGAACCACAAACCAACCACCACCTTTTCAAACTCATGAATTTTCTTTGTTGAAGTAGGGATACAAGTTGTTTCAAGATTGAGGATTCGAGGAACCTAGATGTTCAACCTAGTCTGCAGTGAGCGAAATGGAAACCCTACAATTAAGACTTGTGGAATATCATATAAAAGTTGGCTAATATATATCAAAATAGCAATTACCTGAATGTTGAAATATTTATTTTATTTATTTATTATTATTATTATTATTATTATTATTATTATTCTCCTTGAAGGAACTGCCAAATAATGAAGATAACATGCACAATGTTTCGTTGGTATTATTAGTTTGTTGAAAATTTTATTAGGAGGATCCTCCTGGATAATGGGATTAGATCCTAGATAATGGGACTAGCAGGACCCTCTTGGATAATGGGACTAGAAGGACCTTCTAGGATAATGGGACTAGCAAGACCCTCTTGGATAATGGGATTAGCAGGACCCTCCTGGATAATGGGACTAGCAGGACCCTCCTGGATAATGGGACTAGCAGAACCCTCCTGGATAATGGGACTCTCATAGGATAAACACTTGCTAGTCTAGATTTTTAGTTTTATTTTCTCCTAAAATAAACATTTCCTAGTCGGATTTTATGTTTTATATTTATATTTGCTAATAACTCACAAAATTTTCCCAGTGAAAACTGGGGCAAAATTTTTGTTTATTTTTTGTTTGTGGTGGTTTTCAGGTTTCCTCAAATGAGACATGGCTTTGAAATTCAAGAACAAAGTTTCAATTTTTTTTAGAATAATCAATTCCAAGATGGTTAGAATTAGCTTCTTCAATGCATGTAGCAACCTGACTTTCTCACGTCTTTTACTAGTCAACTGTTGATCAAGAAAACACGCAGCTATTCAAGAGCACTTTTTAAATTGTCATTTTGAAGAATGTCAAAAATTCCGCCTAATTGGCAAGTTCAACCTCCATTCCAATTCTAGGTTAAGATATTCACCCAAAAATCAAGGTGATATCTTAAAGTCAAAATTCAAGAAAAGCTGCATGGATAGAAGTTTGTACATTTGTTTTTCTTTTCACTATTAGCTTTCAATTTTATATTTTTTAAGAGTCGCGATCTAGAGCCTCGATGGAACCTTACTTAACTCCAACTCATCACCTCATCTCCTTGAACTACACGTGACCTGATTCCCTTATAACCTGGGATATGTAGGTTGTCCAAATCAAGGACTGGGTCGCATAAATTATGGTCTTTCAAATAAGAGTTCGGTCAAAACTTGTCACTTTGTCTACTTCTTTGTTGGAAAACTCTTCGTGTTTCCAGTCAAAGAGGGGCAAACTGTAGACACGTAATTTTGACCGAATTTAAGTTTTATACCCTTTTAGAGCTTAAATATTTTTTAAATATAAAATAGATATTTTATTTAGTACGTTTATTTTAAAGGATTTGAAAACAACAAAAATAGAGTTACCCTTTAAGTTACATTTATTTTTTATTTTATTTTTTAATTTATCCAAAATTTAGCAAATAAATTATTGTTTTTAATATTTTCTTCATTATATTTTTGATTTAGCTATTTCATATTTTTTTATTAATGCCAAAATAACTAATTATTATTATTATTATTATTATTATTATTACTATTATTATTTATTAACAATAAAAATTACTAATAATAACCTACCCATTACCCCACTTAACCACTATCCACTACCACATTCCCACATACCATTTTACTACCCCCACCTCCCATGAAAACCATCAGAAACTAACCCACAACCCCCCTATTATAAAAAAGATTACATAACAAAAAAAGGAGAGGAACGAAAGAATCAGAAAGGAGAAAGAGAGAAGAGGAAAAGAAAAAGAAGAAAAAAAAGAGAAAAGAAAAGGAAGAAAAGAGAATCAACAAAAGAAAAAAAAAGAAAACAAGAGGAACGAGAAGAGCAAAAAGAAAACAAAAAGGGAAAAGAAAAAAAAATAAGAAACAACATAGAAAACTTTTCATTTTTTTTTGAAGAACACACGCACAAAGAAAATCACAACTAAAAATAGTGGAGTTCGAGGTTTCAAGTTCGTGGTTCCTAAATTCTTTCTTTTCGTGAAATAATTTCCACAAGAGGTAATACTTAATTTTATTTTGTATTGATTTTATGTCATGATAATGCGAGAATGGATTGCAATATATTGAAGTTGTTAAATTTCACATGTTTTAAAACCATTAATATTTATTGATGTTATTATATGAAGCAGGGGCGGACCCACATGCAATTGAAGAGGAAGGAATTTTTTTTTGAAAGTTTCTTTGTCCAAACAGAAAATGAAATTTAAGTTGAATAATAATTAAAAAGAACAAATAAAACCTTGAAAGTATAAAAAAATAATAATAATAACAATAAAATAATAATAATAGTAAAAGATGAGAAGGTAAAAAGAGAAAGAAAAAAAAACGTAAAAAATTGAATAAAAATAAAAATAATAATACTAACAAAAGAAAAAGTAAAATAAAGAATATCTTATTTTATTCTGCTTTGTTTGATTTAATTTATATGCGTATATATATTTTTAATTAAAAGGCATAGATTAATAAAATAAGGTAATTTTAATATATTTAAATAAATTAAAGAATGAGGGTAAATACATTTGTTTTAACAATAGAATATTCAAAAAATTAGTTTAAGTCATAAAAGTCCATAAAGTGACCGTGCTAGAACCACGGGACTCGAGGCCTCGGTCAATAGAATTCCTTACCCGAACTGGTTCGCAGACCAAACAAAGAGTCATTTCCTTTTGATTAGAGATTAAACAAAAAAAGGTGACTTGGAACACCTTAACTCAATTCCAAGTGGCGACTCTGAAAAAATTAAAATAATCCCCTAACTAATAACGTCACTTAAATTGGAAAAACCCTTACGCCGTTGCGCGAAAAAAGGGGTGTGACAACTGGAGGGGAGAATTCTGGCGAACTTCGAACTCAGAACACCGGAATCCATGGGAATGCGACGATTGGAACTAACTCACAATCTTTGGATATTCATTTAACAGACTTATCCAACAATCTTAAGGGGGGAAACAATTCTAACACTCCTTCACTTTCCGACATGGAATCCACGACCAAAATGCAACAGGGAAGATAAGAAACTGAAGGATACAAGTCCACTTCTAATCAAAATGCAACTCAAAACACTAAATTGGATGTATCTCACCAAGCTGGAGTAGTAACAACGCGAGAGGGAAACAGGACACAACATGAAAAAAATGTAACTGATTAACTAAATTTCAACAAGAACAATATGAAGATGTCTGCAACAACATCAACGAATGATGCATAATCGTCTAATTTTTCCTTTGGCATTACAGGTAACTCATCTTATTTAACTCTTAATGTTACTTCTGGCAAGTTGCAGGCCATACTCTTGTGGGAAAATTCACAAATACCATGCCTAAGATGGAGTTGGTTAGAAAGAGTTTAACCCTTCAAACTCAACTTACTAGAAGTGTAAAGATCACTCATTTTAATTCTAGGCATGTATACATAGATCTTGACAGTGAATTTGACTATCAAACTGTGATAATCTAAGGATGACTATTGAAGGGAAACTGATGCGAATTCAAGCCTGGACTCCTGATTTTACTCCTGAAGAAGAAACTCTCATAGTTTTGATTTGGGTTATGGACCCACGCCTACCATGGCATTTCTATAATAAAGTTTTGTTTACGACTATTTTGGAATCATTGGGGAAGGTATTATATCTTGATTCACCTTCTTCCCAAAGAACCAGAGGTAGCACAATTAGGGTGAAAGTGCAAGTCGACCTCACTAAGGAAAGACTAGAACATGTATGGTTGGGTTTCAAGAATTACGACCCCAACAAAGGGAGATGACTCAAAGTACAATATGAAGGTATCCCAAAGTATTGCATGTATTGTAAACGCCAAGGGCATATGAACTATGATTGTACTATCAAAAGAAGAGATGAAGATATTAACATGATGATGGCACTGGAAGCTAAAAAAAAAGAACAATTCAAAAGGTGAACAACAAGAAGGTAAAGAAAAAACAGAAGAAATTTTAAGGCAAATCAAAGGGGGAATCACAACACTGGAAAACAATAGGAGACAAGAAATCAGACTCAAAGACATTATGAGTAAGAATTACCAGAAAGGGAGGAACAATGGAAGACCCAAAGGAGAAAACAAACAAAAAATTCAGAGCAATCTAACCCTAAAACAGCACGGAGAGCTCGTTCACCACAACACAAGGAAGCCAATGACAATATGCAGTAGGCAACAGACACAACAGGCACAACAGGTATGCGCTCTTCAATTACTATTCATAACATTTACAGTGATTTAGATATGCAGGAAAAAGTAGTCCACGAACAGGAGATGGACACCTCTAAACACAAAGGTTAAGACATTAGACCACAAAGAACTCAAGAGACAAATAAAAAAAATATGCAGCAACAAAAAACTCAAGTAACACCTTCTAGTAAGAACAAGAGCACATGTATTGACTTTTCTTTCCCCACACCCTAGCAGCCCCTTATAAATTCTGTTGAAAAAGCTATGAATGATGTGTTGGTTGTTGAAGTTAATGGAGGTATGGATGAGGGGTGTCAGCCCACTAATCTGCATGAAGGGGTAACCAAAGGGGGGAAGGGGTTTCAAGAAACTGAAAACACTGACCATAGGCAATACCCTAGAGCCCCAGTTAGTAAGAATTCAAGTTCCAACAATCATGATTTTCAGAAAAATTTCAGTCGAAGGCATAGTGATGATACTGGTCAACTACTGGAAAAAATAGAGATTTAGGAAATTGGTGGTAGTAATGCTAATAATGTTACTGCTCAACACCATCAGGCTACAAATCATACAGAGACATAGCAATACCAGGGTGACAAAAATTTGGCTGAGAAACACAATAACAGATCATAGGGCAGACCTAGGAAAAAGAAAAGAGAATCTATCAAAAGAAGGAAACAAAGAGAGTCAGGTATTCAGGGAGCCACTGATCAGGCTCAAGGGGAGAACAGGTCCAAAAAACAATACCAGAGGAATTCAGACTATGATGTGATAAATTCTAAAGATGAATTTGATGAGGATACTCAATCTCTCAATGAAAAGGATGATGAAGAGGATGAGAATGAAACTAGTGCGCATTTGATCAAGGCATTGGGTTCTACATTCCAAAGTGAGTTCCAAACTAAAATTCAAGAAGTCACAAACCAATATGGTTTATCTCCAAGGGGCAGAAAGAAAGTCAGGCTAAACCTTAACACTGTCACAACAAGCACATCTGCTAATGTTAGCAGACCCAACACCAGGTCAAGGAGTAAGGTTATTAATGATCAATACAATATGTTGGAATGCTAGGAGAATCAACACCCAAGGTTCTCTGGAAAGACTCCAAAATCTCAAGAAAATGCATAAATTGTCTGTGATTGCTATTCTTGAACCATTTGCAGACAACTCTCATATCAACAAATACAAACTTCTGTTATCTATGGACAGTTCTCTTTGTAATCGTATGGCAAAATATGGCTCTTCTGGCCAATGATATAGAGTGTGATACTTTGGAAGTATATGATCAACATATTACTTGCTGGGCCAAACATGTGGAGCACAAAGAGAAGTTTATTATTTCTCTTATTTATACTTAGTGCAAGGAACACCTAAGAAGACTTCTTTGGGATAAAATTTTTCACTTTTCCAATATGAACAACCCATGGTGCACGATTGGAGATTTTAATGTTATTCTATCAGTAGAAGGAAAACATGGAGGCATTCCCCATAATATGAATAAAAGCCTGGAATTTATTGATGTCATTGAGGCTTGTGGCCTTACGGATATTAGTTACAGTGGTCAACACTACATTTGGTGCAATCAGATATCTGTAGAAGTAGAGAAAAGATTGGATCAAGTCATGGTTAATGATAAATGGCTGGAATGTATGCCACAAACTATAATTTCTCATCTTCATGGTGTAGGCTCGGATCACTGTCCCGTATTAATGGAAATGGAAGAGATAATAGACCAAAAAGTCAAATACTTTAAGTTCTTGAACTGCTAGACTGAAAATGATAAATTCATAGATGTTGTTCAAAGTTCATGGCAAGAGGAAGTATGTGGTGATCCTATGTGGAAACTTCATCAGAAAATGAAAAAGTTGGCTTCTACTTTGAGTACTTGGTCTAAGAAGGAATATGTCAACATCTTCTCCATGGTTACAGATTATGAAGAACAAGTAAAAATTGCGAAGGAGAATTTCATTCAAAACAATTCAGAAGAAAATAGAGCCAAACTCCACCTTATTAATGCTTAATACATCAAGTATATGAAATTGGAAACTTCCATTCTTAAGCAAAAAACTCAGCTTCAATGGTTCAAAGAAGGGGAAACCAATTACAAATATTTTCACTCTATTATGAGGGGAAGGAGGAGGAAGTTGTTTATACACAAGATTTGCTCAGATGATAATATTTGGGTACAAGGAGATGAGAACATTGCCAAAGAAGCTTGTGCTTACTTCCAAAATATTTTCACAGGCCGGACAAACAGAATTAATGAAGAGACTCTTAATTGTATTCCTAGGATGGTTATAGATGAGCAGAATCAATCTCTTCAGCAAATACCTAGTATGGAGGAACTAACCCATGTTGTTTTCTCTATGAATCCTAATTCTGCTCTACGTCCGGATGGGTTCGGAGGGAAATTCTACCCATCATATTTGGATGTTATCAAGGAAGATGTGTGAAAAGGTTGTATAACACTTTTTCTGTGGAAATATTATGCCTAAATTTTTTTCACATGCTTGTCTTGTCCTTCTCCCAAAGGTTGAACATCCTATCAAATTTTCAGAGTTCAGGCCCATCAGGTTGAGCAATATCTCCAACAATCCAAGATTCTTAGCTTCAGATTAGCAATAATCTGCTTCAATTCATTTCTAAGAATCAGTCGGGATTTGTTAAAGGAAGACGTATATCGAAAAACATTATGTTAGACCAAGAGATCACTCATAGTATCAAACAACCAAATGAAGGCGACAACGTGGTAATCAAACTCGATATGGTTAAGGCATATGATAGAGTGGCATGGTCATATACTTGTTTAGTTTTGCGAAGAATGGGTTTTGATGAGATGTTTATTGATTTAGTGTGGAGGATAATGAGCAAAAACTTGTATTCAAATATTTAATGGGTCCAGACATGTTTTTTTACACTCCACACCAGAGGTCTCAAACAAGGTGATCCGTTATATCCGTTCCTATTTATTTTAGGGGCGGGGTTCTCTCTCGAATGCTCAACATGCTTCATCATCATCAGAGGTACAAAAATTTTCAAATGGAAATTAGAGGTCCTTAAATCAATCATCTTATCTTTGCGGATGACATCATTATTTTTCCTCCACCACCAGACATACTCTTCATATGATTATGAAAACTCTTGCCAATTATGAGTCTGTTTCTGATCAACTCATAAATAAAGATAAGAGTCATTTCATGGTCCCTGCGAATTCACCTTTTGAAGTCATTAATGTAATTGGAGAGATCACTACTTTACTCAAAAAAGCAGTCCCGTTACATATCTTGGGTGCCCCCTTTACATTGGTGGTCAAAGAATTATTTATTACTTAGATTTAGTGGCAAAGTTCACTAAGAAAATTACTGGATGGCATTCGAGAATTCTTAGTTTTGGTGGGAAAGCTACTATGATCAAGCATGTGCTTCAATCTATCCCTATCCATACTATGTCAACTACCTCTCCTTTTAAAACGACTATCCAATACATCAAGAGAGACATTCCTGACTTCTTTTTGGGTTGGGATAAGGAAAAAAGAAAATATCATTGGGCATCTTGGGATACATTGTGTCTTACCCTACAAGAGGGAGGTATTGGTATAAGATGTCTTGAAAATGTGTGCACCTCCCTCCAACTTAAACAGTTGTGGATTTTCAGAACAAAACAGACCTTATGGGGTCGATTTTTTAGGGCAAAATATTGTAAAAGGGCCCATCCGGTAGTCAAAAAGCATGATACTGGGAAATACTTTGTTTGGAATTTCATGATGAAGAATAAAGATATGGTCGAATCATAGATTCATTGGAGAATCAAATTAGGCAGCAGTTCTTTTTGGTGGGATTATTGGTTAGGAGATGGCCCTCTTGCTCCTCATGCAATCATATCACTAGTATTAATAATACCACTGTTTCGCACTTCTTGAATTAATGGAGGATGGATTGAAACGCTGATAAGACAATGGGTGCCCCCATTAATAGTTCCAAAAGTGCTGATCACTAACATCAACTTTCATGAGCAACTACAAGATGAGGCAATCTGGAAGCTTTCTGATAACAGACTGTTTTCTTGTTCTACTTCCTCGGAACATATAAGACGCAGGAGGGACAAAAACATCATCAGTAAAGGCATTTTTCATAAATACATTCCTTTTAAAATTTCTTTTCTAGTGTGGAGGTCGCTACGAGGTAAACTCCCCACAAATGAAAAGATTATTAGATTTGGGATGGACACTGCAAAGTGCTCTTGCATCTACAGTCCAAGTGAAGATGATATAGAACACATTTTTATTTGTGGTCACTTTGCTAACAATGTGTGGAGTTTTGTTTGTTGCAGCTGCAGGGATCCACCATGATTACACCACAGTTTATACACTGCTGCAAAGATGGTGGAATCTGGAGCATAGGAATGAAGTGCAGAAGCTACTCATTAAATTCCTGCCAGTGATCGTCATGTGGAACCTTTAGAGATATAGGTGCACGGAAAAATATGGAGCAAAACAGTCCAACACAATTCGAGTCAAATTTCTCATCCTCAAAGATTTCAATTATCTTCTCAACACAACTTATCCATACATTCAATGGCCTAACAATTAGAACATACTAATCGGAACGGTGGCAAGTTGTAACCATGAGATTATGATTAAAGAAGTGAAATGGGAGAAACCTAATCAACCTTTTCTCAAGCTTAACACTAATGGTAGTGCTCTCGACAACCACGGAAAAATTGAAAGAGGAGGAATTGTAAGAGACCACCGAGGAAACATGATATATACACTCACCATTCCATAGGGAATTGGTACCAACAATCAAGTGGAGATTCAGGCAGCTAGTCATGGGCTAGATTGGTGTATTCAACATGGATATAAGAAAATTCACTTGGAAGTAGACTTAGAATTGCTCATTTATTGACTCTCAAATCAGGCTAACCCCCCCCCCCCCCAAGAATCTGCAGCAATACACATTGAAGCTCCACAATTTAGTGCTACAATTGGAACAAGTCAAGATTACTCATGTGCACAAAGAACCAAACAACACAGTTAACTCTCCAAATACAGTCACAACACAGATATTATACAACACTTCGATATCAAAAACCAACTACCTACTCTTGCAAGAGGAAGTTTCATTCTGGAAAAGTTGGGCATGACTAACTTCAGGAGAAAGAAACTAAAAAGGATTAAGAAGCCTCCATGATTGTTTCTTACTTTTATGGTATAGCTTTCCTATACCAATTTTGGTTAGGAGCCTATTTAACTAGACTATGCTATTTTGTATAGTCTTTTTGAATAGGATAATTTTTTATTCTTGTCTTACTTATGTAAAGGGAGAGTCTCCCTTATTTATGATTCCTAGATACTTTGTATTGAGGGGAGTCCTCTCTTCTAGGTGCTTAGTATTCTGGTTTCTCTTTTTTGTAAGGGATGAGTTGACTTTCCGGTATGAAAGGTTGACTACTGAACCATCTTAGGATCGGAGATAAGGTTTATGCCCCCCTCCTTGTACTTATTGTTTTTATTAATGTTAAGGCCTAGGGTGTTGCTCCGCCCCTTAACCCCGCCCCCCCCCCCCCCCCGACGTAATTAATTTTTTTTAAAAAAAACACATGACTTTATTGATAAAAGAATGAACGAACAGGGCCTAAATACCTTTAAGTATTAGAAATGGTACAAAACTACCCTTCATCCAACTATTGGCTTCAAAATACCCTTCTCACCCACCTATTGTCTCCAAAATACCCTTGTCATCCACCTTTTGAGTTCAAAATTGACGACTTATATTATGGTTTAAATTTAAATCATTTAATTATTTTTTAAAATACATGACACTCAAATATTTGTTATAGTTTAACTTATTGATATAATTCAAATAAATTCACCACCCACTCATTTAAATACACACTATGTTCATCTTAATTATTCCTTTGTCTCAATTATGTGATTGTACTGAATAGATAATATTTTTTAAAAATAATATATAAAAGTTTTAATATTTAAAACAAATCATAAAAATTTATACAATTATATTTTTAAAAAACATAAATTAATTCGTGATGTACTACTTTTTTTACCTTTAATTGTAAATTTTGAATTCAAGATTGAAAAAGAATCCTATTAAAATTGTTTTCCTAAATACGGGGCTCAACCTAAATGTAACAACCCTAAAAAATGAATATGCTAATATACTTAATGTGTCTAGAATGCCTACGATTAGACCAAGTTTACACGGATTGATGCGCGTAGAACCAGACCTCTGAACGCTTGATACATCCAAGCCAACTAACTTGGGGAGTTATTTGAACTATAAAAGGTAGGGTCCCAACCATGTAGGGCTCTTGAATACGAAGATTTACTTGACAAAGTCTTTACGGACTTAAAAAGGAAAAATCTTAGGTTTGGAGGGTCTAGGGGTAAAATGGTCTTTTTCCAGACTAAGGGTAGTATCGTAAATAACCTAAATATATAATTATCTATTTAAGTAATAAGGTGGAGGGGCATTTTGGGGAGAGAACCAAAAATTGGCTCTTGAAGTGAAGTCTTGCTCTACCTTGGTTCGAACCGAGGTGGAAGCAATGAATTAAATTATTTTTAACTTAAATTGGTAAATTAATGTAATTAATTTATTATTTATTAGCTGATTTAAAATAAAATGAAATCAGATTTTTAATAATTAAATAAAAATTTTATTTGACTAAATCATAAACTAGACTTCTAATCCTAAGAAAACTTTTCTCTCCCACGCTCATCTCTCTTTCACGTCTCTATCACTCTCACTCACGATTCTCTCTGCCAAAAAACTTCAAAAAACAGTAGGTAAACCAAATTTCTTCACACTTGAAGAACTCACAACGGAAATATAAGAAAACAAACAAAATCAATCACGTAGGCAAATAGAAGTTTGCCCATCGAGTTGGTGTTGACTTTGAGAGGATTTGGACGTGATTTTTGGAGAAGATTTTGGGTAGAAAGTCGAGGATGAACGTCATAAAAGCTATGAGTTTTCTTACTCTTGTTCCCTTTACCAAGAGACCCTTAAGACTCAGATAAATCTACTCGAAAACTAAGGTTGTTCCGTTCTTGTCGAACTCCTTGTCCCTAGTATCCCTTTGATCTCAATGTAAAATAGGTTAGAGATCATGTTGTTGGTATGTTTTCTGGTATTTTAAGTATGAAGTTTGATTTTCGTGATAATGTGTTCTTGATTATGTGTTTGGAATTGTAAGCATGTTAAGTTATGTCAACCGAACGTATGTGAAAATGTTTTTATGGTTGAATTTTATGTGCGAATGTTTGTGTAAAAAATGAGGTGTAAAATCAGTGTAATGTTGCTAGATGAAATGGTAATTTTTGGATGAATATAATTATAAAAAGATTACACTTAAAGATGCGCCAAATGATCCACGAAATGCCTTAAGAATTGATGTATGAATGATGATAAAAAAAGTTGAAAATAGTGAACAAATTTCCAGCATTTGGTAGGTTGGGTTCGGCCAAACAAAATGGTACAAAATGCAATGAAAAATGAATGTAAAATAAGTGAGATCAATAAGGATTGAACCCAACACATCATTACATGAAAGCTACAAAAATAAAATCAACAAAAGATTAAGACAAAAATGGATTGGAACCGACTAAATTTCCAGCCTGCTGGAAATTGTAGTCTCGGCCAACTTTTAAAAAATGAGTTTCGTTTAATTCTTTTTTTAAAATGTGAGTTCATTGGGGATTGAAACCATGACCTCACTAAATGAAAATTTCTTTAAAATTTCGTGAGAAAAATGCAAGAAAAAATAGATGTGGTGAGTGGGGATTGAACCCACAACCTCTTGAATGGATGAGAGAGTTAGGAGAAAAATAAAGGAGAAAATAAATGTGTAGAGTGGGTATTGAACCCACAACCTCATGGATATGTGAGAAAGTTAAGAGATAAAATAAAAGAAAAATAATGAGCTTATGGGGATTGAACCCATAACTTCGTTGACTTAAACGAAAAAGGAGAGGAGAAAAAGAAAGGAAATATTATGGGGTTGATGGGGATTGAACTAGGGTCCCCCAAATCTGAAAAATGCGACTATCAAGTTTAAAATAAGATTAAGTGTTGTCCAAGGGATTCCAAATCGGGTTCTCTTGCCCAGTTCCATAGTGACACATAATTCATACGCAAGTAAATATTTAATGAATGCTTTCTCTAAAGATCGAAATCAATATCTTGGCATATCTACAAGATGCATAAGTCTTGCACCACATAATCTTGGGCAAATATGAATCACTTAGACAAACTATGAATGATGCCTCATGGCTTGTATATATAGACTCATAAGTCTAACATACGTTTAAAAGTAAATGAACCTAAGATGTATGTAATGAAATCATGAAACCTTAGAAGGGTTAGTACGAGTGTAAAATACACTAAATGGCCAAATGCATTGGCATATGATGAAACAAACAATGAAATGATGAAATGAACAATGAAATGATGAAATGAATAATGAAATGATGAAACCCTAGAAGGGTTAAGTAAGAGTGTGAAACACACCAAATGGCCAAGTGCATTGGCATATGATGAAATGAACATTCACGTAAAAAGGGGTGAGTAACTATGAAGAGAAAATGTGCTAATGATAATGAATGTGGTGACAACATTATATGAGGCTAATGTAAAAGATGAGAGCAATCTCAAATGAGCCTAAGTAAATGTTACCAAAACGTACTCACCTATGAGAGTGTAAAGTTAATGAAGAGACCAGTCTCTATGAATACTCTAATGAAAGTATTGAGATTAACATACTTAATACTAATGATGAGATGAGAAATCATCTATTGAGCTATGATGTCCTCATACTAGAAGTCAACTTACATGATGTAAGAGTTGAATGTAATGGAACTTTATACTGAGCACCGATAGACTAGCTATGAGTGGTGATGCCTTCTATCGAGAAGGGCGGAGGTTCACGTAACTCTCATGAGTTGAGACTGTCCGGCATGACGAGTATGTGTCTCTTTATATCTCCTAGTCTTCGAACCTATACTGCAAATATAGGGATAGGCGGGGTTCAATTCCTATGTACCTAGCATGTTTTGGATCACTTTGACCGGTGATTCCACCTCTTTTCGGTGTGGGGTTTCATGACACTGGATTTCATGATGCTCACATGATCTATGTCGATTAAAGTTAAAGTTCCCAATGAATGAATGAGGCCAGCCTCAAATCATGCACATAATGAAACGAATTATACCAAAGATGTTAGGATTGGATAATCAAGAGGTGAGTTAGATTCAAGTAATGACATTAGGTCATTCTAGGTCATTGCACAAAGAACCCGATGAAAGTCTTAAACTACATCTTAGGTATAGCTGGTGTTTACACTGTCCCATGAATGAAATGAAATGAAGTACGTATCAATGAATGAAGCAGACTCTGTGTTTACTAAAGCAGACTTCCTAGTTGAGGTCCCATATGCTGAGCCCTCATTTTAGGGAAGTCTTAATGTCAAGTCCATGATTATAAGGTACCATGGCATACTAATATATGATATGAACAACGTTATGTGTTATATGAAATATGATATGTGAAATATGTTATGTGCTGTTTGCAAAATGATAAGTTTGATGATGCATGTTACACTCATGGCATGACTTTCCAAATCCAAATTTGGCAGGTCCATTGACTTTCCTGATCCAAATTTGGCAAGTCCACTGACTTCACTTTCCATAAATTATGTTGTTAGGAAAGAGTTATTCTTTCTCATGCATGTCCTTGGTGTGTGCTTGCATATACCCATATTTAGTACAAGTGTGTACTAATTTCATACAAATATCTACTTTTAGGTGAAGGCATAGGTGAACGTTAGATCTTACAGTACGACGTTGCAGCTATCCGGACGTGGAGCTTTCATCCGGACTTGGTAGGCCCTCATGCTTTCGAGGTTGTCTACTGTTATTATCTAGCTTAAATGTAGACTTTAGCTAGTGGAGCATGTTCAACTCCTGTTTCATTTCCCATTTCATTTTAGACTTGTATTGGTGCCGTTTTGGCAAGACACATTTAATACAACTACGAACTATATCTTTCATTTGATTATACATATATTAAATTGTTGATTTGTGAACGCCTATAATGTTAATTTTAAAATGTTTAGCATGAAGTAAGAAGACAAAAAATTTAAATTTTCCACCAAAATTAATCTAGATGAAGTAAGAATGACGTATCTAGGCTTGTCTGCGACCTCTGAGAGGTCAACGACGCCAGTCTCTTCTGGGGTCTAGACTCCGGTCGTAACACTAAATTTGTAGTGCTTAAGACGTTGATAGTAGAATTGATTAATTGGGTGAAATTTAATTATTAATGAGTGGGTAGTGGATTGGTTATAAATAATATTAATAAATTAAATTATAATAAATATTTGAATGCCATGTAATTTTTAAAAATATTTAAATAGTTTAAATATGAAATCGTTAAATAAGTGGTCAATTTTGAACCGAAAGATGGATGAGAAGGGTATTTTGGAGCCAATAGGTGGATGAGAATGGCATTTTGGAGTCAATAAGTGGATGGAAAGTAGTTTTGTACCATTTCTAATACTTCGAGGGTATTTTAGGCCCTTTTCCAAAGAATAAAATAAAACTTTAAGAATTCCTCAAGAACCTATACATAACGATTTCATAGATGATTTATCGAAAGGAATACATGTTTGGCGTGACGATAACATATTCATCACTATGAGAAATCTCAGTAACTCTTAGGATAAATCCTTTGGAAAAACAACCTTCGATTCGCAAGAAAATTTGATGAACGCTTTGAGTTTTAACTCTAAGCGTAAATTGATTTGGAAAAACTGAACCGAATCAATTTATACCCCTAATTATTTAGTAAAAACGCTTAAATCTGAAAGGATAAGTAAAAAAGCAAAACATCCCTCATATTTTCGGATAAGTTTCTTTAATTGAATAGTCTGACTTCAAACAGGTATACCTCTTTCATACGAGCTCAAAATTTAGCAAATTTAACGGCATTGGAAAGAGGATTGCAAGACATTTCATTTGATATTTTATGGACCGCCTAAATCATATTATGCTGAAAGTTATGATCGTTTGGAGTTGATCTAAAACTCATACTTACCATAATTTGTCAAAAAATTTAAATTTAGTCTTTCCATTAATAATTTTTTCTAAATTTAGTTCTTTCTAAAGAGGGATGTTACATGCAATTATTTTTATTAGCTCATTCACTCCATTTTTATACTCATTCAAGTATTAAAATATTGTAAAATTATTTTGTAATCTATATTTATTTCATACAAAATCCCCTAATTATTTTGTCTCATTTATTGACAATTATCTTAGACGATGTACCAAACATTACATTTATTAAAAAATATTCTTATAAATATTTGTCATTTACACCTACCTACCTGTGAAGAGACAAATCAAATTTAAAATTAGCACACTTTCTACAAGTGGTTGACCAAAGAAGGTATTGCTTTAGGTGTTTTTGAAAGATAAAACTAAAAATGTAATATCGACGCAAATATGAAATCAAGTTATTTAGAAAGAAAAATATCGAACTCCAAAAAATGTAGATAACAAATAATACATATTTCATGCAATATTCCCCAATTATTCTGTCTCATTTACAGGTAATTATCCTAGACGATGTACTAAGTCATGTCGTTATATTTATTTTAAAAAAATCTTTTAAGCATTGTCATTTATACCTACCTACATGCGAACAGACTAATCAAATATGAAATTATCACACTTTGTATATGTGGTTGACCAAAGAGGATATTGCTTTAGATGCTTTTGAAAGATAAAATTAAGGCAAAATGGTATGGTGAAACCCTTATACTTACATCAGTTTATATTTTGAATCCTCATACTTAATCATTTGTCAACTGAGCCCTTAAACTCAATGAACACAATTTAATAAATCCCTCTGACCGTTGACTAGGCTGGTGTGGCATTAAAATGTCCGAGTTCGCATAAGTGTGTAACTACACGCTCTTAAAGGCAAGTAAATAACATTTTTGGGTTTAAAAAAAGTTAAAATTATAAAAGAAATAAATGTTTTAAAAACAATTAATTAAAATTTCTTCTTCTTCACCCACTATCCCATCCTTTTCAACCATTTTATCCAAAATCCAACCTTTTTTTTCCGTTCTTCAGAATCCTTTTCAGCCATTTTTTTTTTACGAAAATAACTCTTCATCTTCTTCAAACATCAAATTAAAAGCAAGAGGACAACAGAGGAACATTCAGTAAAACAAACTACAAACGTGAAGGATAGAAACAGAGTTTGTCATCTCCAAGTAATTACATCATTTTGTTTTACAAAAGAGAGGGAAAAGACAAGCCCCGACATTGTTCCACTCAACTCTTGTCTTTGCACTGCATTCGATGAAAAGACGTCCATATTGACTGGCAAAATCAATTCCCTATTTTTTGCTTACAACTATTTCACTCTCCTTTTTCATCCATTTTCAACCCAAACCCAATCATTTTTTTCTTCTTTAGAATCTATTAACAACAATTTATCAGAATTTGGGTATAACTTGAGTTCATTGATTCATCGCGGAGGGAGAAAGCGGCGTTGGTGGTACTCGTTGAAGCACTGCATCGCAGTGAAGTGAGAGAGAGAAGCAGCGTTGGTGGTGCACCCCAGAGACCACTATTCATAGTGAATTAAGAGAGATAGTGGCGACACTAGTCAATGTAGAGGAGAACTAGGTGGGTGAGGTGCGAGTTCATGGCGGTGAAGAGGTTTTTCGGCTAGATCTGGTGGTGCGATGAGTTAGGTTGAGGTTGGAAATGGAAAGGAAAATAATGATAGTGTGCGCTGGAGATGTAGACAGGTGAGGGAGAGAGCATATCACTTTCACCGGTAAAAATGGCGACGGCGGCGGTGATGACTTTCTTTGTAGATTTTGGGTGTGAAATGGGGAAATTGAATGTACGGAGTTCTCATTTTTCCATTATAGCTCACCAAAAGCTTCACCGCTGTTTTTACTCATTAAACAAACATATCAATAGATCAAACAAAACACATAAAAACGTATGAAAATGCAAAACATGAAATTCGAGTAATGAAGCTGACAAAAAAGTTGAACGGGAAATGGTGAAATTATACTCTAAAGAATAAATTAAAATTTTATTATTTTACCTTTTATTAAATAATCTTAAAAATAGTAATATAATAATTATGACATGTCATAATATATCTGATGTTTTTATGACATGTCATTTATGTAAAGGAGAGTGAACTATACACATTGTTGGAAGGACTTAAAAATCTCGTTATAATTGAGTCTAAGAGTTCAGTTGACAAAAAAATAAGTAGAATGGTCCAGAATACAAGTTGATACAGGTGTAAGGGTCCATCAGACCATTTCACCTAAAATGAAAAATATAAAATCGGCGCAAACATGAAATCAAGTCATTCAAAAAGAAAGATTTCAAAATGTAGAAAATGTGTAGTACATGGAATAACAAATAATAGATATTACATGCATGATCCTGTAATTAATTTGTCTCATTTAATTGTAATTTATCTTAGACGATATACAGGTAGTGTCGTTACATTTATTAAAATAATCTTATAAAAAATTGTCATTTACATCTACCTACCTGTGAACATACAAATAAAATTTGAAATTAACACACTTTTTGCATGTGGTTGATTAAAGAGGGTATTGTTTTAGGTATTTTTGAAATAAAATTAAAAAAGTAAATCGACAAGTCATTCAGAAAGAGAGATATCAAGTTGCACATGGGATAACAAATAATAAATATTCCATGCAATATCCCCTAACATTATTGTCTCATTTATGGGTGATTATCTTAGACGGTATACGATATCGTGTCGTTACATTTATTTTTAAAAATTCTTATAAATATTTGTCATTTACACCTGTGAACAGATAAATCATATCTGAAATTAGCACACTTTCTGTATGTGGTTGACCAAAGAGGGTATTGTTTTAGCTGTTTTTGAAAGATAAAACTAAAAACATAACATCGATGCAGTGATCAAAATCAAGTCATTCAGAAAGAAAGATCTCAAATTGCGGGCGGTACATAGGATAACAGAAAACTCCAATTAAGTTGGTGCTTTCAGAAAATATTATTTAAGAATCAGGCACAAATGCCCTTATTATCCTTGAAGGGAAAAAAAAAAGAGCAAAGGTCATAGCTAAACGTTACTAAAATTGAAAGCAAACAAAAGCTTTGAAACAAATAGGTTTTAGTCTTGACAACGATAAACGTTGAACTGCATTATTTTGCAGGAGACCCAAATAAGAAGCTGATCTAACCCAAAGCAGTTTTCTTTTGGTGGAAAACGATAGCATAAACTAGGATTATAACACCAATGTCCTGTCTAAGTTATACATGTGCTTAGCATGAAGATAGAATGACTCATCATGATCATGTCCTCCCATTCTTGTTACGCTATTTGAATGGATTCCTCTGCTCACTGTCGAAACAAAAATGTGTTTAAACATACAGTAAGTGGTCTGGGAACTTCTTAACGAATTTGGGCAAAAAATTTGGCATAAAGGAAGAAAGAAAGGAACAAGTCTTTGGTCTCCATATTTCATCAACTTTAATTGTTTTAGTTCAAATTTGATAAAACAGATACCAGATAAATTATGAATCTAATTAATTGTTTAAGATTCTTAACTTCGACAACCAAAAAAAAAATATTTCAAAGAGAAATATCTTTAATTAAATTGTGATCAACTTTAAAGGAAATAAGATGCATACTTAATCGAAACTCTATTTTTGGTAAACATAACTTCCTAAATATTTATAAAAAAAATTGAAAAATTATATAACTCTATATATTTTAAATATATAGAGATATATCTTAAAGAAAAAATAGAAAAATTGCATTGAAAATGATTTCAAATGTATTTTTGATTTGATCAAAATAATATTTCAAATTGTTTAAAAATTTAAGAAGCTTAAATATTAATTAAATAGTAGAGGGCCAAAATTGGGCGTCAACAATTGCCTCTCATTTGCTTAGGATGGATGAAGAAAATCTGAGGCAAACGAAATTGACAACTCCAATTTTGTCTGACCACTAATTCATCTTTTCTTAAAGGGAAATGGTAATGAATCTGAGGAAATATGGCCTATTAAGTTTACTACTTATCTCAGTTCATACGAGAATTCAGGTCACTAGTAGTTCGATATGCTTGATTTAGCACACGATTTTCAAAGAAATGCAAAAGCTATTTTAGTGTCGAAGTATGGAGAGACCAAAAAAGCTCGAGAACATAGGCATGACAAAATAGTTGGAGTACAATCGAGTTTTCAACATTAATTCTGCCTACATATCCCTAAATTAGGGAATCAAACTGCTTGTAGTTTGACTCAATCGGTCGAAAAGGAATTTTTTTTGCGGATTTAACCTTTAGCTTAAGGATGAGTGACAAATGGGTTGAAAATGGAAAAGAGGCATGCAAACATCTCACTTATGAATGTGGGGGCCCTTTACACCCGTAGGTAAGAACTTACATGGACATAACTTCCAAAGCTCTAGGTGTATTGTCACGCGAATTGAAAATTTGCCTCCGGTGAGAGTTGAAAAATTTCACTAAAGGCGAAACTGAAACTATTAAACCCAAGAAAATACCCACATGCCTTGGGATAGCAATGTGGTTTGATTGTGGTGGAAGTCGCTCCTCAACTCGTGTCCTAAGAGTTTGATATTCTTCTTCGGACTATGCCCCAGTTTGCTGCTAAGAAAAAGTTTCATGCTGTGCTACATCCTATTTGACGTAGTCCGCTTTGTTTATTAAAAAGTCTAGAAAAGAGTTATCAGTGGAAAATTTAACACAAATACAAATATAATTTGTGCAAACCTGGTATAGCATGTCATACTGAAGGAGATGACGATCCAATTTCAAGTGTAATTCTCTTGAAGGAAGTACCGATCCAAAATAGTGTGCCAATTTGAACTATGTGATGATTCAATAATAATTTTAACTTGTCACGTTGAAGGAAGTGACACTCCTATAATAATTTAATGTGTTACGTTGAAGGAAGTGACACTCCAGTAATAATTTTACGTGTCACGTTGAAGGAAGTGACGCTCCAATATGATTTAACGTGTCACGTTGAAGGAAGTGACTCTCCAATAATAATTTAACGTGTCACGTTAAAGGAAGTGACACTCCTATAATAATTAACGAGTCACCATGAAGGAAGTGACACTCCAATAATGATTTTAACGTGTCATGTTGAAGGAAGTGATGCTCCAATAATAATTTTAATGTGTCACGTTGAAGGAAGTGACACTCCAATAATAATTTTAATGTGTAATGTTGAAGGAAGTGACACTCCAATAATAATTTTAATGTGTAATGTTGAAGTGACACTCCAATAATAATTTTAATGTGTAATGTTGAAGGAAGTGATACTCCAATAATAAATTAATGTGTCACATTGAAGGAAGTGACTCTCCAATAATAATTTAACATGTCATGCTGAAGGAAGTGACACCCCAATAATGATTTAACGTGTTACGTTGAAGGAAGTGACTTTCCAATAATAAGTTAGTGTGTCACGTTGAAAGAAGTGACACTTCAATGACAACCCTATGATAAAAAACATCTCTGGTTGTCATTAAAACTTTGTCGTCCCAGCGCCGCTCATTGAAAATTTTTTAGAAAGAACAAATAAATTGGTAAAAAAACTTTGAACGAGTCATGACGATCTGCTAACCTCAGAGAATGCGGGATTCCGAAAGAACTTTTAACTTTGAAATGAGGCGCTAAAGACCAACTAGGGATATCAAACAAGATTTGTCCCTACTTTGAATCTGGAATCTCTTGTAAAGAGAAGATTGGTTTGATAAAGGTTATCTTTGAAACTTAAAGTTGACGGAGATTTTGAGGACTTTAAACAATTTCAAAAGTTGCCTTTGTTTCCAGTCTAAGGGTACTTAATTAAAATAATTTTCACAAAATGATGGATGACTAATTCAAAAACATGCCTCAGTTTCCTGTTAGGTCTGTGGTTTGAAACAGTAGGAAGACGGAATATTTATATAGGATTGCCTACGTATCTTGTCGGAACAAGAAATCAGGTCTGACGTAGTTCGAACATGAAACTTAACAGAATTTAAAGAGAACGAAAAATTGTCAGATAAAAGGCGAGGTAATAGAGGGCCGTTAACGTAAAATAGAGGATAAGAGTAAACTCGTCGAACTGGATCCTCGGTGTTGAGAGTTGTTCCAAATAAAATCTTTAGATAAGGACCAGTTTGTGTCTTTTGTCTAGTGAATTCTGGGTTGATATTTCAAAAATCGAAAAAACCTTTTGAAATTTTGACTTCAATTCTAACGACTGTTGCAAAACTCATATGTAATTTAGTAGCAAAAAATTAACAAAGTAAAAGATAAGTTTTAAAATGAAGTTTTTCAACTTATATTGGTCTGGATAACGTCTTATGGTCTTCGCCATTGTTCCAAGCTATTCCATCTGGTAAAAATATAGAATGTGTAAGTCACAATAAATTGAAAGGAAAATTTTAGAAGATGAGCAAGAGTAGAAATCATCTGAGTTATGACGAGGCCGCTGTTAGTCAAATGATGTCTTGTAATTTTATAGTTCCTGCATCCAACGAAAAATTCTTAGTTTTGAGAGACTTATTCATGTTTGGCTTTGCCTTTCCATCCTGATGCTCCTTGGCTATCTGGCTCACTAGCTTGCTGATCTTGAAATGTTGCTTGATGGAATTTTTGAGGACATTCTCAAAAATTCTGCCCCGGTTTAAATGATAACATAAACTTTGAACTTTTGTAGTTTTTTAGTTGAATTTTTGAGTGAATCTTAAAAATTCTGCCCCAGTTGCAACTCTGAAGTGATCCTTGATTCTGGATTATTGAATAAAGCTCTCGTTCTCGTTAAATTTTGAGATCCTCTGAAAATTCTACCTCAGTTTGCATTATAAAGAGAAATGAGAAACTTACAGGGAATATGACCGAACCGGTGTGGCACCTACGTATCCCGTTGAGAAGGAATTGGTCAAACATAGTTTCAGCTCTTAAGGATTAACGGGAATAGAAAAAAATTAACTAAGGAATCGACCGAGGCCGACACAGACCGCCTATGTATCTCATTCTTGAGAATTCAGGTCGAACGTAGTTCAAATACAAGAAAAAATTAAAAAAGGGATAAAGGGGTGATCGAAGACGACATAGGCCTCCTACGTATCTTATTCTTGAATATTCATGTCAGACGTAGTTCATTACAGATGAAAGATACCTAAAAAGGAAATCAATTCCAAACAAACCTTACAAAGAAACAAAGCGATAAAAGTGCGATTACAGAGAAATAAAACAACAAACTCCAAATGCAAGACTAAAAGATGTCAAAAGTGTGACTTCTAGGAATTTTCTTCTTCTTTGCAACTGGTCATGCCAACAACTACTCCTTATGCTTAGGTAGTGGATTGGTGTTCACATTCGGTGGAGCTTGAGCAAGATTTATCACCTCATTGTCAATCAGATCTTGAATTTTGTGTTTGAGAGTGATAGACCTCTTAGTATCATGTCCAACAACTCCTGAATGAGAAGCACAATGCTTATTTAGATCATCAAAAATTGGCTAAAGTATTCATAATCTTGGCTTCCACTAGATGAAGTATACCTGCCTCTTTCAATCTCTCAAAAAGATGAGTCTGTGTCTCACACAATTGAGTGAAGACTCTACGAGACTTTTTCTCAAAATTAGGACGAGGTGCATTGTTTCGTGAATTTTGCATTGGTCGTGGAGAGTGAAATGTTGCTTGATTGTTGCAAACATAATATAGTGAATTAGGACAGCCTGGAGGTGGTTGACGGTTATACGAGGTAGCTCCTCAAGTCATTAACAGCATGACTTTTTTCTCCTTTTTCTTTCCAAAGGAACATGTTGGATACACTCTATTAGCAAACTGAGATGAGGTGTAACACATTATTCTGCTAGTTATGAGACCGTCTTCAATCATTTCTCCAACTATAATAACTTCAGCAAATGTCTTTCACCCATTGTCACCATTGGCTCATAGTATTCTGAGTCTTGATCTTGAATGAAGTAAGTGATCATTTTTGACTCCTCTATAGATGGGTGCACCCTAACAGCTTCTTTCCTCCAACGAATGGCATATTCTCGAAAGCATTAAGTTGACTTTAGTTTTAGCTTTGTAATAGAGATCCTATCAGGAGCATTTTCAAACATGAAACTAGTAGTGATCCACAAAAGCATTCACTAGGTCATCCCAAGTACATCATTTGGTCACATCTTGCTTAGAGTACCACTCCAAGGCTTTTCCAGTCAGACATTGATTAAATAGCTTGATTATTATCCCTTTGTTATTTCCAATGCCAATAAACTTTTCACAGTAAATTTTCAAGTGAAAGAAAGGATTTCCTGATCTACTATATTTTCAAACTTTGGAATCTTATAATCTGGTGGAAGCTCAACCTCAGGAAATGTGCACAGTTCTTCGTATCTAACACTCTGGCTACTATCAAACCCACGAAGACCTATCATAACATCCTCCAAGAGGAGTATCTTGAGTTGAATTAGTGTGTGAGGCGCTTTGAGTTTGCTGAAATGTGGCAAAATGATCTCCTTGATAAAACTCAATAAAATTCGAATACACGGGTGGAATGGGCCCCTTTTGGCGAGCATTAGGTGGGTGATTCTGAGAAGCAGCATGGTATTGAGATACCAGGAGATTCAGTTCATCAATTTGTCGCTCTAGACGAGCAATGACTTCCATTGATGATTTTGTTGCTATCAAGGTGCTAGGATTGGTCAAGACAGATGCAGTGGGATCATTTCAGATGAAGCAACTGTGTTGATAGTGGAATTCATTTTTGAATGAAATCTTTTAGTAGTCCAAGTAATAAATGATGAGTCTGCATAAATTCTCTTGACCTTAGACCGTGTGAAATATGAATGTTCTGCCAGCGGGTACTTTGGTGAAGTGAGCAAGTTTGATTACCAACACAAATCAGTCTCTCCTAAAAAAAACTCAAAAATGAGAGAGTTAGTCCATTAGTCATAATAATCAACCAAAATAATATATAAAACGAATAACAGTTGTTTTTCTTAAAACAAATTAGTCCAAAACTCGAGGAGGCGAAGACTTTAAAATGTAGTCAAATGGATAGAACTTGATCATATGTGAACTCAAATTTTGACGAAACAAAGATGTTTGAAAATAACAAACTATATGATTTGAATAAAGATTCAAATGTTGATTTTGAAAAGGTTCAACTGAAAAGCTCTTTTGAGAAACAAAGATGTCATAAAAATGACTATAAAATGACGTAAATTTTAGTAGCGCCGGCTAGGTAGGTATAAAAATTATTTTCAATAAACAACGAGGTCAACGTGAATTTCAATGATGACCTAATAATTTTCTAAAGCTTTATTGAACCTAGAACTTGAGTGATTTTGAACATATTTTGGTGATGGAGTTAAAGTATTTTGGAAGGTTTGAAAATTGGATTGATGTTCTAAGATATTGGAATGGAATAATGGACCAGTTATGCTTAAAGAAAACATATGCATATAAACACATAGGTCAAACAACCACAAATAAAACAAAATATGTAACATTTAACACACAAACAATATATAATGCCTCCTAACATACATGTGACCTTTTAAGACAAATGCAAGCCTAACATTCGAAGGATGTGTATATCATTTATAAATCATTCCATTGCCCCAAAAAATTTACACAAAACTTATGAATAAAATAAATGGGGATACATAATAAAGGAGAGGGAAATAAATATCAGTTTCACGTAGGGGTACAATGGTACACTAAACTAAGCTTCCGTCATCAATCCTGAACTTCTTGATGCTTTTGAATTTCTTCCGGATGAAATTGGTCTTCCTTTGACTTAAACAAATAAACTACTTATAAAATAAAATCCCAACCCCAAGGGACAATGGTACGTACAAATCAAAATACATATCCTTCAAATTAAACAAATAGTCGAATGATCGTATTATATTGACTGACGGACAATTAGAATCAAGGTGGTCTTCTAATGGGCCCAATACACCTTGGTATTGGGTTGTTTTAGGTTAATGCAAAAGGATTTTGTTTTGGATCTTACTTAGTTGACTAAAAGTGACTTTTGAAGGACCGGGAACCTAAGCGGACAACTTAGGCTGAAATTCATGACAACCATTGGACGCACGACGAACCAATAAATTATCAATCATTTCACAAAAGGATTGAGTATAAAAAGTCCGGTTGCGATTTCGCAAACCATTCTTTAATATATTGTACATACATATTAGAAAATGCTATGAATGCAACATGATAGTTAATAATCAAAATTTAAACACATAATTGCATAAAGTAACAAATAATACGATAATAGTTTTACAAACAATAAAATTCTTATGGTTAGAACCTAAATGAATCCCCAGTGAAGTCGTCGTTCTATTACGACCCGATTTCGAAAACTAAAGGGTTCCGAAGCCGTTTTCGCAACTTTGGCAATTTTTATTAAGTTTTTTGGAAAAATAATAATTTTTGGGAAATCACTACTTAATTTTTAGGAATTATTAAGAAACCCATTGAAAATTGTGATCTTAATATCTTTAATAAACCGGAGTCGGGTAAGGGTTCAATTAATTTTCTAAGGAAGGGTTTAGACATCTTAGAAAATCCGCAAACACGCGGTTTACAAATGGATTTAAAAGTTTGCCTAATTTTTCTAAAGAAAACTTAAGATTACTTGTAAAAAAATCTTGTTTTAAAATAACTAAATTCTTTAAATACTTATACACTCATCTTATTCCAAGTATGAAATAAATCTAATGCTAAACTATCAGAATAATAATTTTAACTTAACATTCTATCCGAGGTCAAGTTTTAGAGTTGAAAAATCAACACTATAACTTAAGCGTGGATTTGAAAGCTAAATGCTTACTATGAAAGAATATTGAATAATTCTCAAGTTAGTTTTGAAGCTCAAATTTCCTAATTTAAAACTTCTATTTCTATTCATGTTTTAAACCAATATGAATAATTCAAACTCCTAAACATGGATTAAGGAACCTTGTTAAACAACTATGAAAGGATATAGAAAATCCTTAAGTCATTCATACAAAAGTCCTAAGTGAAATTGAAAGACAACTAATTTATTTTTAAGAAATTTGGTAATTTTATCCTATTCAAAAATTTGAACTAATAGTTAGTTCAAACTCATAAACATGGATACAAAACTTTTAAATAACTATGAAAGAAGATAAAAGATTCTTAAGTTATTCTAATAAGCTTAAATTTTCTAACTTTAAAAGCGTTTGAAGAATAATTGAAAATTTGAAACGCTGTCAATTGTAATAGAAAAAGAAAAAAAACTTTGATAAAATAAACTCAAGGAGATCCATGGAGATTTCATCTAAATGAAGAAAATGTTAGCAATCACAATAAAAATAAAAATAAAAAGTAACATAAACAGTGAATCGGAAACTAAAAATTCCAGCCCACATTCAACCATTTTAGGGGCTGAAATTGTTGCCTTTTGCCGCTCTAATTTTAGGCCTTTGACCCAAAATGCTTTCTGTTCTTTCTGTGGTATTTTCAGTCTTATTAAGTCCAAAAAGAAAGTCATGTTAACCCTTTGAAACTGCTGCAATTCTGCCTCATTTCAGCTGTTCAAATTTCAACCAATTTGGACGGAAAACACTTCCATTTCAGCTTTTTTGAGCTGATGTTGCTACTGGTTTTTGCCACTTATCTGTTGGTATCACTTGGGTTTCAACCCAATGACATTAACTTCCCCTTCAATAGGTGTAAAGGAGAGTCCACTCGGAGAGAAAATTCAAGAGCAAGAGTCGGATTGGACTCAAACGAGAGAGTACATGCCAAATTCAAAGAAGAGGAAGAAAGGATTAGAATCAATACGAAACAATATTAAGCTTAGAACTTAATATGCATATGGTGACTGTAATGGTGCAAAATTTAAAGCATCTATTCATCTTAAAGTTTAACAGTACATCAGAAACCATATTAGGCATTACAGACAAATAGCAAATCTAAAATCCTCCGCTTTAAATTATTTGAGAACTCATATATTTATTTGATAAACATTTTATATTGTTTAAATCGAAAAGCGGAGGATTTAAAAGATCGCTTTTTGACTTAAACAATATAAAATGTTTATCGAATAAATATATGAGTTCTCCAATAATCTGACGCGACAAGATTATAATGTAACTTTACAATACACTCATAAAACAAAAACAATAATAACTAACATAAAATGTACTATACAACACAAAGAGAAATTTAGAGGAATATGATTCTTACTTTATGTTTTGACGTTTTATATAATGTGAAGTTCAATTTGCATTACATGAAGTAAATCAAAAAATAAAAAACAATCGATTCGAAAACTATTAAGACAAGAGGCTTCTCATCATTTCCGATACAATTAAGAAAACTAAACTATTTAAGAGCAAATCACAATTATTTAAGAAAACTATTCAGACAAGAAATAAAATACTAAAATCTTAGTTTTGAATCTAATTCCCCAATTTACACATTTAAAGTCTTCAAATTAGAGAACTGTTATCCAGAATACATAATAAAAATAAGCATCTACAATAGAAATTAACATAGAGCAGAAACCATTCAAAGCAAGTATAGATGTATAGAACAGGAAACTTAATAAAAATAAAGAAATTTGTGAGATTAACCCACATAAAACAACAAAGAAATCATACTATTCAGTATTAAAACGGCATGCATATCCCTAAGCTTTTAAGTCAAATCAAACAGAAAGGAAAGCAAACAGCAGCTTAGAGCAATAGAATGCTAAAGTCTGGGAAGAAAAACATGATTATGAATATTGTAAAGGTATGCACAACTATGGATCAGAGAATCTAAGGTAGGAACTAAAGGAGTATTTCATATCAATAGCAATCGAAACATTTTAAAGACAATAAAGAAGCAAAACAACAACTAATTGTCACCTTAATACAGCAAATCAGCAGTTGCACAACTTAGAATTTATAAAGCAGATAGGAGAAATCAAGCTTTAACAAAAGTCGAGGTGATAGTCTTAATGCAAATACGAATCCTTAAGGCAGAATGACACATCTTAACATTCATACGGATCCTTAAGTATAAGGGCAGAACATATTTCGAAAGGTTACACATCTAAATTATGTTACGGTTTGACTCGACTGTATCTATGTTAATCAGACATAACACATGCCCATAATCAAATGAAAGAAGAAAAAAGATTTCAACCTAAACTACACCAAGATAACTGCATATTAACACTAATCAAATCAAAACAAAGAAATATAACATTTAAGCTTCCTAAAAATATGCAATTAAACTGCTTTATAAACATACAACACAAATGATAAACTAATACAAGACGGAGCTAAAAAAAAATCTAAAAAATGAAGATTACCTGGTTCTGGGCAGCGAATCGGACAATGAGTTTTGACGGAGACGATTCCACCTCTTCAACTCGAACAAACTCAAAATTTTAAACTGCTAAGACGAGAATTCCACAATCCTTTTAGGGGAACTCTCAAGTCTCAAATTTCGTGTCACGACCCGAAAGCACCCGCTAGAAGTTAGGGAGAACTCTTGGATCATGACAGGGCGTACTTGACCCTTTGAGGTTTTGTACAAGCCCTTTAACTATCGTTAATTACATAAGCCATGAAAAGTAGTGCAGAATTTAAAACTTTTCACGAATAAATAAATAAAAGGAAATCTTTAATAAATACTTAGAGAATCTCATCATCACAAGCCAACTTAAGAAACAACATAATATCTTAGGGACACATCCTTTTACATTGGAAGAAAATATATAATAAGTCTTAATACTAAAACTAGGAAACAAAGATTATGTCCTCGGATATATGAGGACAATACCGAATCTTGGAGAGTATATTTCCCAAGCTTCACCTTCAAGTCTTCAAAAGCTTCCAACCTATACTTACAGCGTATAGAAAAGTATAGGGTTAGTATAAAACAATATACTAAGTATGACATATGCAAAAACATACAAAAAGGGACATTTTAGTAAAATAACCTTTAATGTCAAATAGCTAAAAGAAATTCATAAATTTAGAAGCAAAGAATCATAAGGAACATCATTTAACACTTAGATAAGGATGTCCACAATTTTAGCAAAAGAGAGCACTTTACAGTAAACTACTCCAAGATTACAGTGAACTATAGTATAACCTTACAGTGAACTAGTTGACTCCAAAGTAGTGAACTTCCAAGTTATTACCAATGAGGAAGTGAACTCATTTCTGTCGGAGTTTCCCTTACTAAGGTTATCCTAAGACTCACTAAGGTAAGATATGAAGAAAGTATGTATATGCCCTCCTTCAATACGCACCAAAACGATCCTCAAGACTACCTCCTCTTCGGCGTACTCACCTCGGGAGAACATGCCCCATGCAATGGCAATACAATAGAAGAACACCCAAACAACACACTAAGACTTACCTTTTGGAATGCCTACTTAGTGCAATGAGTAGATAGCGTCCCATACCACCACCTGCCCTAAGTAGTACACTCTTTTAGAAGGTTTGGCACCAATACTTCCCTTTCGGAAGGTCCTACTTAAAGAAATGGATAGATAGCATCCCATACCACCACCTACCCTAAGTAGTGTGTTCTTTTAGAAGACTTAGTTCATTCAATTCATATAAGACCCACCAAGACTCCCCTTTTGGAATGCCTACCTAGTGCAATGGGTAAATAGCGTCTTATTCCACTAACTACCCTAAGTAGCACACTCTTTTAGAAGATTTAGTACTTTCATTACTTTTGTGGGAGGTAAGTTTAACCAACATAGACCATGAGAGCTTGACATGTAATCCCGATATTAACCCCTATCAGATGAGGGATCCTCACTTGCCTAGAGTAAGGTCATTCTCTTAGCTTTTACATGGCTTGACCAATAGTTATACCTATGCGGGTCCATATTTAAGGGATAAGGAGATTGCTACTAGGTAAATCATTCTCTACTAACAAGGAGTGCTCAACTAAAGAGGTACATTTGAATACAACATCTCAACTCACAAAGTGTAATCACCTTTTCTTTATATCCTCTCGGTTCTAGACATAACTTCCCACGGATTCACAACATTATAAAATATAGGTTAAGGACAAATAGTTAACACCACATCTCAAATCACGAAGGGCATTCATCCCTCCGACCTATATTATAAAGCTTTTAAGTAGCGGGGTTGCTACTAAACGCTTCCTCTCAACTCACGAAGAGTGTTCACCCCGAAACTCCCCTTTTTGACTTAACTTAGCTTCATTCATTCATTCAAGTGTGAGTGTGTGTGTACATGTGAGCACACCTTGAACATAAACATCATTTCATTTACATTAACTTCTATACATGCTGTAGACATTCATTTATCAAATCACACACTTTATATAATTCACATAATCATGTACTTCATTTAAGCATACTCTCTATCCTACTCACATAGTAGCTTCAATAAACACATTTAACAAGAATAACATCATTTTCGTCTTATTTCACATAACAAGCCTTCATAGCCTCATTCACAACAAACGAGTACTTCACATTCATATAACTCAAGTAAACACTGCCACCAAGAAGGTGGACCATACCACTAATAGCATTTCGAAATTAAGGCTAAACAACATAACCAACTTACCCTTTTATCCAACCTTCTATCACCTATAAAATTTTACTCAACATTTCATCGTAACTTATCTCTTAGGGCAGTATCTAAAGAACAATATCAACATAAATAAAGCAAATCTCAAAGACTACAAAACTAAGCTCATTTAACTCATTTCTTAAGCCAACATATGATGAAAAACTTTAACATGATTTCATCGAAGTTTTAGCCTTAAAATCATCAACTAACATTAGAAACATCATTATTAAATCATTAGAAATGTTTTCATGCAAGACCCATATTTAGAATTGAAGATAGGAGAAACTAGGGTTGAAAACCTTTTTTGAAAATCCATTAGAAGGGACTCATTGAACAGAAGAGAATTCAAGGATGGATACCATACATTATATAAGAGAAATCCCAAAGATTTTTGATGAAGAACTTGTCCACCAACAGCCCTCCTAGCTCTTCTTGCCTTTTAGCTTCCAAAGAGACTTGAGAGAGAATTCAAAAGCAGAGGGGTTTTGGGTTTTAGGAAACGAAGTCTAAAATTAGGTCTTTGGTTTATAAACATCTTAATATATCAAAATAACCCTAAAAATGACTTCCTAGGTTCATAAAAGACTTGGGGTGAATTTACCAAACACCCCAAGCCTTCACAGGAAACTACAACTTTTGGCATGCTCACAGACGAGACCTAACCAACGGACCATTTGTCCATCGAAGGTCCGTTGATGATGGTTCGTTGGTCGAGCCTGCAGCTTCAAAACTAGCAAGCCTTTCAGGTCCAATCGACGAACCAAGATGACGGGCAGTTGGTTGATCTACTTGCCATTGTTTGATCTCGTTGTGGACACTGCCTAGGCAGTTTGGGTCCTTCTCTTGGGCCCTTCTGTAGGGCCCATTGTGGATCCTAGGTGGGGTCTTGCCCGGACGTTAAACCCCTAAACATGGTCATATATATCTTAGGAATATCTCACACTAAATTCAATTAAAACGAACACGTAAAACTCACTCAAATACTTCAAGACATAGGAACACTTTCTAGGGCCTACCTTCCGTAAGTCATGAACGTTCTTAGACGTTTGATCCTCCAAAGTTTACTAAATATAACATATTACCTTAAAAGAGTAATGTAACTCATTTTTACTTAAAATTAACTCAAGAAACACTCACGAGGCTCTAGTTCACCTTAGTTCGTTTTAGGGCGTTACGTTCTCCCCCACTTGGAATAACATTCGTCCTCGAATGACACTAAAACTTAAAGACCTTCAAGGACTCCATTAGAAACACATAAAAAATTACAACCATGATCAAAACATCCAAATCAAAACACCAATTCACAAGGAGCACAAATTCACACTTTCACACACTTTGCAACATAAGCAACTTTTGCTAAACTTCACAAATTAAAAATTCATTCTTATCCTTATTTTATGGAGGATCTACCTTCTCCAACATTAAACATGCTCATATATAACACTTTTTCACTCATTGAAACTTCAATCAGGGCAAGGTAAGTTTTTTCCAAAATGCAAAAAAGTTTACAGTGAGTTGCTCACTATAACACTGCTAAACATGCAATTTTTTAAAAAAAATCATTCTTTGAGCAATCTATCAAGATGGCATGATCATATGAAGTATAAACTATATAAACTCATATCATAACATCAAAACAACAACCATAAAGAGTTAATACTTACCAGGACTATCAACTCCGGATTAGTTATCCTTCCTAGCTCCCATCCCATAAGAAGAGTTCTTCTTTGGAGAATTAGGATCTAGGGAAGCTTGATTGACCTCTTTCCCTCTTGCTTTGATGCTAGGGCAGTCCCTCGTCTTGTGGCCTTTGCTAGGATAACTAAAACAACCATCAGTTCCGGCAAGGCACTTACCCAAATTTTTCTTCCCACAAGTAGTACACCTAATCCTCCCAAAAAAATGGCCACCACCTTGGGAATTTTTCTTCGGATCCCTATCCTTATTTCTCATGGAAGAATCTTGGTGATAGAACCTCTTCTTAGGTTTTTGGTGACTAGAATCATCTGACCTAGGCCTCTTACCCTCTTGACTTATCTCCCTAATTTTTTACTCATCAATTTGTTGTGCATACACCATAAGTCTAGAGATATCCATGTCATTAAAAAGCATTATCGTACGACAATCCTTTTCCACCAAGCTACACACTCTCATCACAAGTTCGTTCATCCTAGCCCTAGGGTTGGCTACCATGGTTGGGGCATACTTAGAGAGTTGGGTGAATTTGAGAGAGTACTCTTGCACACTCATTCCCCTTTAACAAAGGTTCATGAATTCAACCATCTTCTTCTCCCTCCATTCTAGGGTAAAGAACCTATCTAGGAAAGCCTCTTTTAATTCCTCCCAATCAACCATACCTCTCTCTAAGGGTATCACACCCCTCCATTTCTCAAACTACACTTGAGCCACATCCTTGAGTTGGTAAGCGGCTAGCTCCGCTTTTTCCCTACGGGTCACACCCATATCATCTACCACTTTGAAAACCTCATCTATGAAGCCTTGGGATCTTCATCCACCTTAGAGACATGAACAGTAGGAGGGTTCATCCTCATAAAATCCCAAATCTAGAAGCGGGAATACTAGCATTAGGTTGAGGTCCAACTCCTTGATTAGCTTGCACAACAAAGTGATTACTGATGACATGATCTTGAGCTGTCATGAGTTGGGTCAAGTTCATTAGGGCAGCCCTCAACTCTGCATTAGTCATATCTCCTTCAAAAAATAGAGCTTGAGGCATAGGAGGCACTTGAGGCTTTTGGGGGTTTCGGAGGCACTTGAGGTTTTTGAAAGGGAACCTCCACATTCTCTTCCTCTAGGACAACATAGGAACTTGATCAACACCGAGAGGGATCCTCTCATTAGCTACACCTCTCTCCTCCCTTCTAGCGATTAATATCCTCGTATTCATGTCCTATAAACACAAATAGAAGTGGTTGAGAAAAGACATCATATATAACTCAACTCTAAGGAATGACATTACAATAGAGAAGAAAGTGAAACTTCTATCATCCTATAGCCTCTTGTCCATGGATGTGTCGCAACTGACACCAATAACCGAGATACTACTAGATGTGGCTTGTGAGACATTTTAGACCCTGCACTATTTCCCATAACCTTATACTCTGATACCAAGTCTGTCATGATCTGAAAGAACACCCTAGAAGTTAGGGAGCACCCTTGGATCATGACATGGCATACTTGACCCTTTGGGGTCTTGTACAATCCCTTTGACTATCGTTCATTACATAAGACATGAAAAGTAGTGCGCAATTCTAAACTTTTCATGAATAAATAAATAAAAGGAAAGATTTCATATATACATAGAGAATATATTCATCACAAGCCAACTTAAGACACGACATAATATCTTAGGGACACGGCCTTTTACATTGAAAGAAACTACATAATAAGTCTTAATAATAAAACTAGGAAACAAAGACTATGTCCTTGGAAATATGAGGACATACCGAATCTTGAGAGAGTAAATTTCCCAAGCTTCACCTTCAAGTCTTCAAAATCTTCCAACCTATACTTATAGAGTATAAAAAATATGGATTTAGTACAAAACAATGTACTAAGTAAGACATATGCAAAAACATGCAAAAAGAGACATTTTAGTAAAATAACCTTTCATGTCAAATAGCTAAAACATTCATAAATTTAGAAGCAAAACATCATAAGGAACATCATTTAACACTTAGATAAGGATTTCCATAATTTTAGCAAAAGAGAGCACTTTACAGTAAACTACTCAAAAATTACGTTGAACTAGTATAACCTTGCAGTGAACTATTTGACACCACAGTAGTGAATCTCCAGTATTGCCAATGAGGAAGTGAACTCATTTTCGTCGAAGTTTCCCTTACAAAGGTTATCCTAAGACTCACTAAGGTAAGACATAAAGTAAGTACGCATATGACTCCTTCAATACACACCAAAGAGATCCTCAAGACTACCTACTCTTCGGTGTACTCACCTCGAGAGAACATGCCCCCACTCAATGGCAATACAATAGAAGAACACCCAAACAACACACTAAGACTTACCTTTTGGAATGCCTACTTAGTAAAATGAGTAGATAGCGTCCCGTACCACCACCTTCCCTAAGTAGTACACTTTTTTAGAAGGTTTGGCACCAAGACTTCCCTTTCGGAAGGTCCTACTTAGTGCAACGGATAGATAGCATCCCATACCACCACCTACCCAAAGTAGTATGTTCTTTTAGAAGACTTAGTTCATTCAATTCATATAAGACTCACCAAGACTCCCCTTTCGGAATGCCTACCTAGTGCAATGGATAAATAGTGTCTTATTCCACTACCTACCCTAAGTAGCACTCTTTTAGAAGACTTAGTACTTTCATTACTTTTGTGGGAGGTAAGTTTAACCAATATAGACTATGAGAGCTAGACATGTAATCCCGATATTAACCCCTATCGGATGAGGGATCCTCACTTGCCTAGAGTAAGGTCATTCTCTTAGCTTTTACATGGCTTGACCAATAGTTATGCCTTTGCGGGTGCATATTTAAGGGATTAGGAGATTTCTACTGGGTAACTCATTCTCTACTAACTAGGAGTGCTCAACTAAAGAGGTACATTTGAATACAACATCTCAACTCACAAAGTGTAACCACCTCCTCTTCATATCCTCTCGGTGCTAGACATAACTTCCCATGGATTCTCAACATTATAAAATATAGGTTAAGGAAAACTAGTGAACACCACATCTCAAATCGCGAAGGTCATTCTCCTCCGACCTATCTTCGAAATCTCTTAGGATGTAGGTTTGCTACTAAACACTTCATATCAACTCACGATGAGTGTTCACCCCAAAACTCCCCTTTTTGACTCAACCTAGCTTCATTCTTTCATTCAAGTGTGAGTGTGCGTATATGTGAGCATACCTTGCACTTAAGCATCATTTCATTTACATTATCTTTTATACATGCTTTAGACCTTCATTCATCAAATCAGACACTTTACATGCTTCACATAATCGTACTTCATTTAGGCATACTCTCTAGCCTACTCACATAGTAGCTTCAATAAACACATTTAACAAGAATAACATCAGTTTTTTCTTACTTCATATAACAAGCCTTCATGGCCTCATTCACAATAAACATGTACTTCACATTCATATAATTCAAGTAAACACCGCCACCAAGAAGGTGGACCATACCACTCAAGAACATTTCGAAATTAAGGCTAAACAACCTAACCAACTTACCCTTTTATCCAAGCTTCCATCACCTATAACATTTTACTGAACATTTCATCATAATACCTTGGGGAAATAGCTAAACAATGATATCAACATAAATAAAGCAAAGCTCAAAGACTACAAAAATAAGCTCATTTAGCCCATTTCTTAAGACCTATATTTAGAATTGAATATAGGAGAAACTTAGAAGGGACTCCTCGAATGGAAGAGAGTTCGAGGATGGATACCAAACCTTAGATAAGAGAAATCCCAAAGATTTTTGATGAAGAACTTGTCCACCAACATCCCTCCTAGATCTTCTTGCCTTCTAGCTTCCAAAGAGACTTGAGAGAGAATTCTAAGGAAGGGTTTTGGGTTTTAGAAAATGGGGTCTAAAATTAGGTCTTAGGGTTTGAAACATCTTAATATATCTAAATAACCCTAAAATGACTGCCTAGGTTCATAAAGACTTGGGGTGAATTTACCAAACACCCCAAGCCTTCATAAGAAAGGACAGTTTTTGGCAGGCTCACAAACGAGACCGAACCAACTGACCATTTGTCCATTGACGGTCCGTTGATGATGATTCGTTGGTTGAAACTGCAGCTTCCAAACTTGCAGTCCTTGCAAATCCAATCAACAGACCAAGACGATGGTTTTTGGTTGACCTATTGGCCGTCGTTTGATCTCGTTGGTAGACATTGCCTAGGCAGTTTGGGTCCTTCTCTTGGGCCCTTTTCTAGGGCCCCTTGTGGGTCCTAGGTGGGGTCGCGCTTGGACTTTAATCCCCTAAACATGGTTGTATAGGTCTTAGGAACATCTTACACCAAATTCAAGCAAAACGAACATGTAAAACTCACTCAAACACCTCAAAACGCAAGTGCACTTTCTAAGGCCTATCTTCCAAATGTCGTGAACGTTCTTGGACATTTGACCTCCAAACTTAACCAAACTCTTCACACTGACTTAGAACACTAATTTAATTCATTTTAAATTAAAACTAACTCAATAAACACTTATGAGGCTCTAGTTCACCTTAGTTCATTTTAGGGTATTACATTTCGTCCCTTGAACAGTAAAGAGATGGGCTTTCTATAGCACCCAATATCTCCAAATTCTGAGAGTATTTTCAATGTAGGAGAGGATAAAATCTCCAATTTTTGCAGTGTATAAAGTGTATGAGCTTGATAATGTATGAAATTGAAAAGAAAAGGGAAATTGGAATGGACCACACGAAAGCTTCGCGTGTCTTTGTTCTCGTGCCAAGCATGCTCCTGCTATATGATTTGAAGGTGAGAGGATATTTGAGGCAGAAATTTGGTGGGTTCTCTCTTTCTGGATTTGTTGTGATTATGTGCATATGTATGGAGAAGAGTAGAGAATACTAGGTATTAGGAAAAGAAGTGGGTTAGGTTATGGAATTGAAGGGCTGGGTCGGGTCGGTTGGTACATGTATGCTAATATGTATTTATTGTTTTATGGGCTATTTTATTGAATTTGTGGGCTGGGAACTTCTTAACAAATTTGGGCCAAAATTTTTGCTTAAAAGGGGAAAGAAAGGAACAAGTCTTTGGTCTCCATATTTCATACACTTGGTTTTTATATTTCATCAACTCGAATTGTTTTAGTTCAAATTTGAAAAAATGGAAACGATATAAATTATGAATCTAAATTAATTGTTTAATCTTATTAACTTCGACAACATAAAATAATTATTTCAAGAGAAATATATCTTATTAAATTGTGATCAGCTTTAAAGGAAATAAGATACATACATAATCGAAACTCTATTTTTTGGTAAACATGACTTTCTAAATATTTATAAAAAAATTGAAAAATTATTTAACTCTATATATTATAAATATATACAGATATATCTTAAATAAAAAATAGAAATATTGCATTGAAAATTATTTCAAATGTATTTTTGAAATTTTCAAAATAATAACTTCAAATTGTTTGAATTTAAGAAACTTAAAAATTAATCAAATAGCAGAGGCCCAAAATTGAGTGTCAACAACAACCACAAAGAATCAGAAAGTGAGTTGATGGTTGGACTTTGGTTACTTGTAAGAAGTGGAGACATCAAGCAGGACTTAGGGTACGACTTCCTAAGACAAGAGCAAAAAAGAGTGAGGTGAATCAACTACAACCATCAAAAAGCGTCAAGCCTTGTACTAGCCCAAAGATTAATGGTTCTTCATCGCAAAAGGTTCGAAGGCCCATTAAATTGGAGGAATTATTTCCTAAAAAATTCCTTTGCGATAGTCAAATTGGTGCAACACATGTTATTTCCAGCTCAGACGAAACAAAGGGAAACTAAGGTGAGAATAATCCAACAATAACACAAGAACATCAAACTGATGAAAAAGTTTCCCCATGTTGGGCTACAATATCCTTCACAAATGATGACTTGCTCTTAGAGTTTAAGCCACATAACAGGCCCTTGTTTGTTCTAGAGTCTATTTGAGAACAACATCTTTACCGGATTTTAATCGATGGTTGTTCAGCAGTCAATATCATGCCAAAAATTGTTCTGAAAAAACTTGGGATCTTTGTTGATGAATTGTCCAAAAGTTACCTAATGATCCAAGGTTTTAATTAGGGAGGATAATGATCCATAGGGAAGATAAATGCAGGATTGTCCATTAGTGACGTGAAATCAAATAGTTTGATTCATGTTATAGATGCCAAAACATCATACAACTTGTTTCTCAGACGTCCTTGGGTTCATGAAAAAGGACTAATAGCATCCACTTTGCATTAGTGCATGAAGTATATAAAAGATGGTGAAGTTGTCAAAATAGATGCAGACATCACACTAAGACGGCGTCATATTTTGCAGATGCAAAATTCTATTTAGATTCTGGAAAAGTAAATATGGAGGAATATATAGAAGTCAACCCAATTGCTCTTGCAAGATAGTAAAGTTCAATGAGTCGCTATCAAGATGTCTAAGAAGAGAATGGAAGATGTTTCCATTAAACTTTCACCACCTAAAGGAGACTTGCAGACTAATATGGACGACGAGCAATAAATTTTTTGTTATATTACACGTGAACGACAAAAAAAGGGGCAACCACTACTAGAGGAATGCACTCTACAAGACCAGCCACTGAGGAAGGAACTTAGTCACATAACATTCCAAGATTTGAAGGAGAAAATAATTGTCGCGGTTGCAAAAGTCTCGTGTATAGATTTGAAGCCCTCCAAAGGTAATATCCAAATTGGTACGATAAAAGGGAACTTCGATCAAAAGGTCTTCACATTGTTTGAAAAATCAGGATATTATTTCTCAAATCCAGAGAAGGTAGAAGAACTCAAGGTTGATGTCACTGGTGAAAAGATACACGGGCTTACAAAGTCTCAAATGCAGTTAAGAAAACAAGGATATCATGTTTCCACTCCTGAGTTTGGGTTAGGGTTCAGCTTTCCAGAGCCTCTTCGGATTTCGTCTAAGAAGGGGAAAGAAATAACTTCATCCCACTACACCTCTACAGAAAATACAAAGGAAGCTAAGGAGGGTAAAACACTACAACGAACTTTGGTGTTTGAACGCATTGGAAGACTGACACCTCGTTTCTCTTCATTTGAAAGATTGGGCTGCAAAGATGAAAGAGGATCCTCTAAACAAGTGGACGAATATATCACCACCTCAAATACTTCTATATTTTATCGCTTAGGAACCAAAAGAAAGTCATTATCCGAAAGGAGGTTTTTGGAGCATGAAAATCAAGATTCTTGTGATGTAATTGATGACAAGGAGATTCATAGTGTTTTCCCATCACGTATAAAGAGAAAGGTTCTGTTACGATCACCACTGATAGTTCTTTAAAGGTCTAAAGAAGAACAATTATTGTCACCAACCATTTCAGGTAGAAATCAAGAAGGAGGCAGATAAAGCCATCACAGTCTTCGTAGAAAGTGAGATGGAAGATTCAAACTTGACACAATCATCCTATCACATAACAGTGGAAGAAGGTCCAGACATTGATGATGCGGATGATAATATCCAAGAGGATCCCCCTCAACTAAAGGATGGTGTATAATCAACCATAGACGACCTCAAGAAACTAAATCTAGGAACTCTAGAAGATCCACGTCTAATCTTTGTTAGTGCAATTCTTATACCAAAAGAAGTGAGGAAATACTTCAAGTTATTGATTGAGTTCAAAGATGTTTCTTCTTGGTCGTACAAAGAAATTTCGGGCCTTAGTCCCAGGATAGTTATTCATCATTTGGGGATCAAAAAGGGAACATGTCTTATAAAGCAGTAACAGCGAGTGTTTCGCCCTGAGTTGGTAACACAAATTGAAGCAGAGGTCAACAAGCTCATTGAAGCTGGATTTATTCGAGAAGTGAAGTACCCATTATGGATCTCAAATATTGTACATGTTAAGAAGAATAATGGTCAAATATGCGTCTGTGTTGATTTATGAGATTTGAACAAGGCATGTCCAAAACATGATTTCTCTTTGCCGATCATTGAGCTCATGGTTGATGCTACAGTTGAGCATGAAGCTATGTCATTTATGGATGGATCCTCTGGATATAATCAAATAATAATGTCTCCAAAATATGAAGAATACACTGCCTTTCGAACTCCAAAGGAAATTTATTGTTACAAAGTGACGCCCTTTGATCTGAAGAATGTTGGTGCCACCTATCAATGTGCAATGCAAAACATATTTGATGATATGCTTCATAAGAGGGTGTAATTTTATGTCAATGACTTAGTGGTAAAGACGAAACAAAGGAAACACTATCTTGAAGACCTTCGAGTTGTTTTTGAAAGGTTAAGGAAGTTTAACTTGAAGATAAATCTGCTCAAATGCGCATTTGGGGTTACCTCAGGAAAGTTTCTTGGCTTCATTGTGCGTCACCAAGGAATTAAAGTTGATCTTGCAAAGATTGATGTCATTTAAAAAATGCCTGAGCTAAAGAACTTGAAAGATCTCCGCAGTCTACAAGGAAATTTGGCATTCATCCGTAGGTTCATTTCTAACTTTGATGGATGATGTCAACCCTTCAACCATTTGATGAAGAAATATGCTCCTATTGACTGGGACCAATCATGTCAAAATTCTTTTGAAAGCATCAAAAGCTACTTGTTGAATGCACTTGTATTAGGGGGACCAACTCCTGGAAATCCATTGATACTATACATTGAATCACAAGAACGATCACTTGGGTCACGTCTTGCCCAAGAAAATGAAGCTAAGAAGGAACAAGCATTGTACTATCTAAGTCGAACTTTTATAGGGGCTGAGTTGAATTATACACCCATCGAGAATATGTGCTTAGCATTGCTTTATACAATAAAAAGTGAAGCTTCTTTTGAAGCAGACACTGTCAAGCTAATTTCTTGAGTTGATCTCGTGAAGTTCGTGATGACTCGACCAATTTTCTCAGGTGTGTATGTCACGACCAGAGAGTACCCCCTAGAAGTAACATGGCATACTTGACCTCTCGGAGGTCTTATACAAGCCCATAGTTATCATTCATCGCATCTACATAGTAAATTTAGCGGAAAATTTAAAACTTTTCATAGCACCTCATATGCTAGAAACTTTACTTCATATACATATAAAATATAAGTCATAATACATATATAGACCTAAGTCTCTTCTCCATCTTAGACTCAACAACATTAGAATACGTTTGGGACACATCCGTAAAGACATAATACAAAACTATACAATATTTAATAGACTTTACAATAAGTACACTGTAGGACATCCTTGGACTTAAGGATTCCTTTCCTTGAGCTTGGGAATCACATATCAAGCTCTTCATCATTTAAGACATCCTTTAAGCATCCATAACCTACACTTTGTGTAAAAAGTAGAGAAGAATGGGATTAGTGGTGTCCATGGAGGAATGTCCTTCTCCTCAACACACTTACATGTATCATGAGTTTCACACCTTAGCAAGTACAAGGTCAAATTCCTCTTAAAATGAGAAATTATCACCTTTTAACCAAGACATGCTCATGGTTCCTTCCTAGTGAAGTATAAGTGGCAAGTCACACCAAGTACATCACAACAAAATAGGAAGCAATTTCACAAATTTCTTTTCTTAACATAATACTCACCCTTATAGTAAGCCTCATTTTGGAAAAATAACACAAATTATAGGCACACACATGGACACTTAGCTAAACATGCTTTCACTTTTCATGAATGAGCCTACAATTATGCATTCCAAATCATAAAAGTCGCATAGTTTTTAAGAGACTCAACATAATTCATTTTAAAGAGACTCAACTTTTCATTTTAAGGCTAGAAGTTCCACCTCACAAGTGACTATTACCAAGTTCCTTCTCTTACCTCATGAAGTCAACTTCACAATTAACATATTAAAATGCAAGTCAACATGAGAAAACATGGACTTTATAAAAAAATTCCTTCCATGCTCTTTGGAAAAATTCACCATGTCTCCAAGATGATGTCAATCAATTCATACCAATCATATAGAGGTCATGCAACTCACACTTTGTGCAAGACTATATTCATGAACAAGCTTACTAAGAATTCATTATTTTCCTATCCAAGTAAGAGTAGAAGGACAATGTAGACAATTTCTACAACCTCACTACTCAAATACCATCCCCCACTTAGGGTAAACCCAACCAAGAGCAACTTAACCCAACCTATATAGGCATAGCTATATGAGCAATCCTTTCATATAAACCCACTAGACACTATGCACATTCATACCTCATCCTTGCATACACATCATATTCATAACATGTTCATATATTCATCCTTCATATACATAGAAGCCAAGCATGGGAACTATTCTATCAAGATACACATGTGCAATGTATAGACAAGGTCGCATACCCTTGCCCATACGAGTACACCTATCAATTCATCCTAGCAAGGAATACATAACATACATCACATACATATACTTTACATGCATAGTAGTAGACATTAGTGAATATGAGAACTACCTTTCATTTAGACACAATGACCTATACTACTTGTAACAGGCATGTAAGTGAGTGTGTGTATACATTGTTCAACATGATCACATAATGGCTATCGAAGACATATTGAGGAAGCCACCCTCTTAGACCATAGTATACCTTCAAGCATGAACCACACAACACACAATTTCATAGGAGACAAGCCAACTTCATATTAAACTTAAGACTCCTAAATTGTGCTATTCATGCATTTACATAGGGGTACATAGGTAAGGGGTCATTAACACTTTTTACTCATCAATGGAAGCACCTATACTTCACCCTAACATGGATATACACATGCTTACACAATAGCCATCCAACCTAAATAACAACTAAAATAGGAAAGTAGGCATAAGCTTCACATAGTATCATCATAAGCACATGCTCATATATTCATCAATTTGCCTTCACAGACATGGTCAACACATACATATATTGACAATAAAGTAAACACCGCCACCATAAGTGGACCATACCACACAATGCAATACAAGGCTTCATCAACTTCAATACTATACGGAAAGTAGAAGAGATAAGCATTCTTACAAATTTCTCACACTTTGATAATCATTAATCAATACACCCTGTTCATCAACAATTCATATATAGGGCAGTATCTAAATGTACTTAATCATAGAAGAAACCATGTACAATTCGCTACAAGATCATACTATAACATAATACAAGGCATCTCACATGTACTAGGAAGTAGAAGAATATAGATCTTTAATCCAATTCACTTGAATTGATCATCAATTATATTTCAATAATGGCATAAGTCTAGGGAAGTAGCTAATCATACACTTAATCATAAATAAATCATGCTTAAAGCACTTCAAGATCAAGCTACAACATAGGCATTAGATTTGTCAATTCGCTAGAGGATAGAGGAATTTGCCAATACTATCAATTCCCTAAGGCTTTGACCATAATTCATATTTTATCAACAATACACTCATTGTGAAGTAGCTAATTATATAAGAAATCAAGACAAAATCATGCTTCATCTAATCACAATTCGAGATCCATCACACACTTAGCTTTTTGACATCATAGCCTAAAGGAATCTAGATCAATTCATAAAAGCCTTTCATAATTTGATAATTAAGGATTTATACCTACAAAATTCATCCATTATATCACCCTAAAACATAAGATACAGCGGTTTATACATAATCAAAACTCTACACAACCGATCTCACAATCGACTTCAAGGCAATATGTAGAAACATAGGCTATTCATGTCCAAATATTCATATATTTATCATCATGGACTGATCATCATCAATTCACCATCAATTAAAGTGAATAACAATAAACACAAGCAATTAAACGTAAGAGAATCACCATTTATTCAAAGAACAAGCCATAATCACAAAGCCAATGCAAGAGCTAAACCAATTTTGGAAGAAACATGGGTTCATCATGCAATTGGAGTGAAATCAAGTTCAAATCATTGTATTAACTTCAAGTTATCATGATTTAATCATTAAAAACGTTTTGAGAAAGAAGTCATGGCTAGATTGTAAGATTGGAAACTTGATCATAAGATTTCTTTGAAAAACATTGAGAAGAAATCTCTAAGTGAAAGGTTACTTGAAGATGAAGGATTGCCATACCATTGTCTAGTTGGAAATCTCTAAAACTTGATGATTCATCCATGAAAAACCCAGCTTGAATCTGTTCTTGAGCTTCACCAACAATGGTGGTTTCTAGAGAGAATTTTTTGGAAGGGAAAGGTTTCTTACGTGTGAGAGGATTCTAGAATGGGGTGATCACATTTTTGATGACTTATATACATCCAAAAATAGCTAAATAAACCTATTATAGTCAAGTTAGGAAGTAGGGTGAATTTCCCATTTTCCCCTTTAATTGGAAGCAGACCTGCGCAGGAGACGTCGCGCGACGGATGGGCCATGACGGGGCGTCATAGCCATGACTGGCCGTTGACTGCTCCATCGCCAGGGTCTGCCTGGGACAGCCTTCACACTGGTTTGGGTCCTTCTTTTTGGGCCTCTTGTGGAGCCCTTAAGAAGTCGTACCCAGACGTTTCCAACCTTATTATGGACCTTAACAATTTATAGACCTTCCACATAAATTTCATCCAAAACAAACACCAATAAGACCTCCAAACATGACATACGATGAACGTCTTACGGGCTATCTTTGGAACGCCTTGGACGTTCTTGGGCGTTTGACCTCCAAACTTCACAAAACTTCATATAACAACAAAACATCATTTTAGACCATTTTCACACTTATTAGACTCATTTCATACAAATTTAAGCATGCATAGACACATGGGGCACATAAGCAACTAGTCGTCGAACGTCTTGGTCGTCCCTTGACGTTCGACTTCCAAGTCACTTCAAACATTGTACACTGCCTATAATCCATATAATAAGACATTTTAGAACCTTAGAATATCATAAAACATCCATAAACACATAGAACCACATATTAGGCATCTAGGTGACTTAGTCGTCGAACGTCATAGTCGTCCCTTAATGTTTCGAGTTCCAATACCTCTAATATTTTAGCTACTGCCTATATACTATATTTTAAGCATATTTAGGACATTATAACTTTAAGAAAAACATGTTAGGATCTAGACACCTTATATCATTTTGGAGTCTTAAAGTCTAGCAAGATGATCTATATTGTTTAATCAGTATGAGATCATATACACACCTCAAAAAGTTGTGAAGGGGCAAGCACTTGTTAATTTCCTTGATAATCACCCTCTTCCGGGAAAATTGGAAACTTCATATGAGTTTCCTGATGAAGATGCATTTTTTACTGAAAGCTGCCAGCATGGACAATGTTTTTTGATGGATCTGCACGTCGAGATGGAGCAGGGGCAAAAGTGGTGTTGATATCTCCAGAATAACTAATCTTACCATTTTCATTTGTTCTAGGTAAAACATGTTCCAACAATGCTGAGAATACCAAGCTTTGATTGTGAGCCTTGAAATGACATCAGATATAAACATTCCTCAATTGGATGTATACGGTGACTCACAATTGATCATCAATCAACTCTACGGGAGTTACGAGGTGAAGAAAGAAAATATTTTGTCATATCACCAATATGCTACTTTTTTACTTGAGAGGTTTGATCAAGTGCTCTTAAATCACGTCCCAAGATAAGAAAAGCGCATGGCAGATGCTTTAGCTAGCTTGGCAACAATAGTGGCACTCAAAAAAAATGAGACAACAAAGGTGTGTGTATGTCATTAATGGGTCATTCCTAGTTGTCTTGATCTTCAAACCAATGGAAGTCATCATATATCTATTTGAGTGGTTGAAGAAGAAGATTGGAGAAAACTTTTGATTGAGTATCTTGAACATGGAAGGCTGCTTAAGGATCCACGAGTAAGAGCAGACATTAAGAGAAGGGCACCACAATTCAACTTTCACAATGGAATGTTATTTCGTCGTTCTTATGAGGGACTATTCTTGCGGTGTCTTGACAAAGCAGAAGATCAACAAATAATGGCAGAGACGCATTCTAAAACATGTGGAACACACCAATCAGGGCCTAAACCTCTTTTTCGCATCAAGAGGATGGGCTACTATTGGCCGACAATGGTGATGGACTGCTTAGAGCACGCCAAGAAATGTCAAGCGTGTCGATTCAAGCTTATTACATCCATCAATCTCCAGAGGCTCTGCATCCAACTATATCCCCATGGCCCTTCGACGCATGAGGACTTGATGTTATTGGACCTCTTCCAAGGTCGTCTTAAGGACAAATGTATATCTTGGCTGCCACTGACTATTTCTTTAGATGGGCTGAAGCTCTACAATTAGGAGAGGTAAAGAAGGAAAATGTTGTTGATTTTATCAAGACAAACATAATTTTTACATATGGCATACCAAGATGTATAGTAACTGATAATGGAACACCCTTCAACAATAAACCCATAAGTAGTTTGTATGAGAATTCAGTTTTAAACAACATAAATCTTCAATGTACAATGCACCTGCCAATGGTCTTGCTGAAGCTTTTAACAAGACACTTGGTAACCTATTGAAGAAGGTAGTTGCAAAGAATAAAAGGGACTAGCATGAGGAGTTGGTGAAGCTTTGTGAGCATATCGCACAACCTTTAGAACGGCTACGCAAGTGACGCCATACATTGGTGTATGGCATATAAGCAATCCTTCCATTGGAGAATCATATTCCATCATTTCGAATAGCAATCCAAAAGGGACTTACAACTAAAAGCAACGCTCAACTTCGTCTAGAAGAGTTGGAGGCATTAGATGGAAAGATATTGGAAGCACAACAAAGGTTGGAGTGTTATCAAGCTCAACTTGCAAAACCATTTAACAAGAAAATTCAACCTCGATCATTTCAAGTGGGAGACTTGGTCTTAGCAGTCCGGAGACCCATAATCCTCAAAAAATGCATTTGACAAGTTTACAAAAAAATGCGATGAACCGTATGTTGTGAAGGATGCATATTAACGTGGAGATTATAAAATTGTCGACCAAGATGGTGTAAGAGTTGGTCCAATCAACGTCGAGTTCCTAAAGCAATACTTCCCATGAAGGTTGGCTACGCTCCTTAAGGTATGAGCATAAACAACATGTTACTCTTAGCCCGCAAGAGTATAAACTGTGTACGCAAAAAAAACCACAAAAGAAAAATTCATCATCTTGAACTACGATATGACTTGATCCTCTTCACCTAGGTATGTAGGAGCTTGGAGTAATCACTCTAAGCTCAGTCAAATGAGTAAAAAAAAGGTTTGGTGGCTTGCGTGATCATCACACTAGCTCTTTAAATTTTATGTAGCTAGCACATGAAGTTCAAATGCGTCGCAAATGAGTAAAGGGGAAGATATTTGGAGCCTACTTTCCAACGTGAAAATCAGCTCGTAGTTCAGACACTTCTTTGATAACTTGTGAATTTTTTACCACGACCACTCAAAGTTAAAAAAAAAATAATCATCATATTTTGAGTTGATCTGAGCATTTCAAAGACCTATTAGTGGGAATTTATAAAGATCTTGATCATCATTTTTACACACGTTGAAGTTCTTGAATCCCTCTCCACAATTTTTAAAAAAAAAGGAAGAAGAAGCTTGCCAAGGAGTTCATTATCATTGGATCAAGCGACTTGCGATTCTACTTGATTTTTGTTTTTACGATGGAGATAATTTTGTGTAATTCACTGATGCTTCAGTAAGTTACTCAAATTAGGGGCATCTTAACCTATAACATCAAATCTGGATACCCTTTCGGATCAAAGCTCTAGGTTGAAATGGTATAACCGCAAAGATCATGATACAAACGCTCCAAGATCAAGAGACAATTTTTATTTCAGTCGTCAATGCAAGAGTGACATGACTTCAGAATCTTCATGGAGAAATGGCATGACTTCTAATTCTGCTCGAGCGCCCTACAGGGGTGATGACTTCTTCTCCTCCACTTGCATACTTGATAGGAATCGTTTCATATGTAATGAAACTTCCATAAGAAGGTGAACCATTGAGAACTCAGATGCGGTCAAGGACTCTTTTTTGTTACTCTTCCTCTATTTTTTTTCTCAATGCTTTGAGCCTCGTCGTTCTCTGATCTGAGGTCTTTCTTGCTATAAGATGAACTTATCTGAAAGCTGCTCATTTATGAGGGACAAGACTCTCCCGTGACATCGACTTTTGTGGGCCAATGTTGAGAGAAATACTTCTCCTTGACAACTTGGTGTGTTTCCCAAAACTTACTTGGGACTTGATCAGCATGAACTACTACTGGATGCATAGTATTATCACTTCTCTTCACATAGAAAATGGTAGCAGCAAGCAACTCAGTGCAACAGAGGAAATTCCCAATATCTGATATGCTCCAACATTAGCTCCATCATTTCAATCAATTGGAGACGACATCATTTCCAAAGGTCGGGCTTCTTCGAGAGCAGAATCATCTTTCACTAAGGTTTTAGGATTGTCGTTCACTGACTCGCATGCAACATCAGTACTGGTAAAATTATCAACAATGTATTCAGATTTATCCAGTCAAGCTGAAGATAAGAATTTTTGTCACAGTGAAATAAGAAGCTCATAGTTTCAAAATTCAGGCTGACTTTGATAATATATCTGTACGAATCTGGAAGGATTTTGGCCGTGATTTTATGTATGCTGTACTCCTATGAATTATGCTTCCAACGGAACAAGAATCGCATCATTTCGGGGCTCCTACGCCAAGATATTGATTTTCTCCCGAAGTTGCTGAAAGCTGAAAAGTTGAGCGAGACAGAACTGGAGCTAACTTTGAAAATATATCTGTACTAATCTGGAAGGATTTTGGCCGTGTTTTTTACGTATGTTATATTTCTATGAGTTATGCTTCCAACGAAAGAAGAATCACGTTATTTTGATGCTCCCACATCGAGTTATTGGTTTTCTACCGCAGGTGCTATAAGCTGAAAAGTCCATCAAGGCAACATTCGAGTTAACTTTGGAATAGTAGGCGTACTAACCCGGAAATCTTTCAGTCATGAATTTCACATATATTGTATTTGTATGAGTTATCATTCTAATGGAATGACACATTCGTCATTTGAGTGTTCAAACTACGAGTTACCGAATTTTAAACATAAGAGCTCAAAGCTGAAATTTTTTAGAAAGCTGTTCGGCATGTGGAGTAGTTACAAAGTACACGACAAGCACTCAAAATAGAGAATTAAAAGAAAAGACACTTGAGAAGAAGAAAAAACCAACACTTATATTCATCCAAGAAGGATGGTCACTACATTAGAACAATGTTCCAAAAAACAAAAAATAAGACAAGACAAGAAAAAATAAAACACAATAGAACAAAAAATTGAGAAAGAACGTCCTTATGCGGGATAAAAGACTAAGCAAAAAGCTTATGGTTAAGGATTTAATGACGATTTATCTCGACATCTTCCTTTAGCTTAGCTAGTATTTTTATTTCTATTTCTGACAAGGGAATGATTTTCTCAATGGCATGAATATCATCTTCGCGATTAGTGATAGTCTCTTGACTTTCAGACAACCTCTTCCGATGATCCTCAATAAGTGAGATGGTTTTCATCTTCTTTAAAACCCACGCTTTTAACTCCTTTTCATCTCTTGCAAGGACTTTTTGAAGCTCTTCCATTTTGTCCATATTGATTCTCTCCTCATTTGCGGTATCAAGACATTGTTGGGCAGCAGTAAACAACTCTTGATGAGAATCCCTCGTTATCTTTTGAGAAGTGGACAGCCTTGCAACATCGTAATCTCTATGTTTCTTGAAAAAAAATTCAAAAAGAACCTCTAAAGGATTAAGGTTGATGATGTTAACTTCTCAAAGCCCACTAAGAATCAAGGCAACACCTGCCTCCAACTCTTTGAGGTTCTCTAAAGATTCACCAGAGAATTGAGTGATACGCTCACATAAGGTGCGCCACTTCCAGAAACGTAAGACAATTTGAAGCTAGAAATAGTTTTGTGATTCAAAATTAGAGGCAGTTCCCAGCAAATGGCAGACAAAATCCTTGGAAACATCTGAACATCCAATTTGAGAAGTTTCAACAACCTCCACATTAGTAGTGGAGATATTTTGAAAAGTTTCAACCTTTTCAGAAAAAAGGGACCATCAGCTTTGTTGGTTGAATCTCATTCACGGCTTGACTCTTAACTTCGACAAGAGGGAGGTATGAACTCTTCGCCACATTGAGAGAATTCGAGCTTGGGATGCAATCTTAAAATACGTCTACATCGCTAGGGATATCCCCAAGACCCAACTGGATAATTTAAAAAAAAAGTCAAAATTGATATCCAATGATTGAAAAAAAAAAGGGGGCAAGCAAGTTTATAGAAATATTCAAGAGCTGACTTTTACCTGTTGTGCCAATTTTGTCAAGGGCATTGTAGAACCAGCAGCACCATCTTCAAAGATCACAGTATCAATACTAATGGAATCCAATTTCAGCAAACTCGCATTGTTGAGTGTTCAAGTCCTTAGGATTTTTCTTCAAACGCTTCCAGTGTAGCTCTTGGCTAACATTGCTCTCGTTGGAGCTAGAGGTTGCACTAGTACTAATGTCAATCTCATGGAGTGAAATAGACGTTTTTGACGTGTTGTTGCACGATGGTGCAATGACAAGTAACTTTACAACACCTTTTTCCGATGAGCTGGAAGGTTTCTTCCTCTTGAGAGTTACGTCGATCACCTCTTTATCAGTGAGGTCGGCAGCCTTAGGAGTCTGTAAATGACCCTTAACTCTGTTATCCACATGTGTAGCCTTACTCTTTGAACTTTTAGACTACTTGGAAACAACTCTAATAGATTGCGGACGGATGTTTGGTGTCTCCTTGGACTTTAACGACTAAGGAAGCTTTTCTTGAAGTTGTTCTCCTTTGATTGGTAAAGAAACATCATCTTCTTTTGGGCCTTTCAAAATTATGAGGATACTTCGTCTTAGCAGAATCTCTCGATGGGATGGCCACCAATCTGAATACGCATGAGTCATTAAAGACCCCTTATTGGATGGAAGCATTGGTATGATGATCTTCGAAGAGCTCCCAAGATGAACACATGAATCCCATAGTTGCACCACACCTAGTAGTGAACCACACGAATGGTTCTCTATGAGAGCGCCAGGAACATCTTGACAATATCCAAATTTGTTAGGATCAAATTCACGCGCACACACTAGATGAATGAAGAACACAAGAACTTTCAAGAGAAAGAGATGAGAAATCTAGAGAGAGAGAGAGAGAGAGAGAGAAAACCCAATATTTCGTGGTAAAACTCCGTGAGTAAACTTTCACGGCGGTGAGGTATATTTATATTAATAAATCAAAGTATTTTTGGTTACAGAGAATAAATAGGAAAACCTAAAATAGAGAATAAATAGGAAAGCCTAAAATAGAGAATAAATAGGAAAACCTAAAATTAATCAGGCTCCACTACCTAACAATTCTCCCACTTGGAGACTGACTCAGTCATCCAAAAAATACATTCTCAAAAAAAAATCTCTTCATCATCAACATCTTTACCGCACCGCAACATCTGTAGCAACAACTACAGAAGACCAACTGAGGTTTTACATAACCTCAGTTTCCCAACATCAACACATTTCGTCAACATGTCTGCCGGGTTCTTTGCACCCTCTATCTTCTCCAAGCACATATCACCATCCTCCACTGCCCTACGAGTGAAATGGTATCGCCTTCTGATGTACTTTGTCTTCGAATGATAGACTGATTTTTCACCAACTGTATGGCACTTTGGCTATCTGAGTAGAGAATCTTCTCGCTCTGCTTCTTGCCCAATTCCTCAAGATAATCTTCCAGCCATATCATCTCTTTCCCAGCTTCAGCTATTGCCACATACTCAGCTTCAGTAGATGAAAGAGAAACACACTTCTAAAGCCTGGACATCCAACTCACTATTGTTCCACCTATGGTGTAAATGTACCCGGATGTACTCTTGCTCGAGTCAACATCCCCACCAAGATCAGCATCCACAAGACCCTGTAGAGTCACCTTGCCTTTGCCAAAACAAAGTGAAGTACTGGATGTACCTCTCAGATATCTTAGAAGCCACTTCACAGCTTCCCAATGCTCTTTCCCAGGGTTCGCCATGTACCTGCTAACAACTCCCACTGCATGTGCTATATCAGGTCTAGTGCAGACCATAGCATACATCAAACTACCAACTGCTGAAGCATATGGAACAAGTGTCATGAGATCACGCTCCTCGGCAGTCTTGGGTGACTGCTCCTTTGACAATTTAAAGTGATTTGCCAATGGAGTAGTCCTGGGTTTAGCATCATTAACCCTGAATCTGCTCAGCACCTTCTTAATGTACAACTCCTGAGATAGATTTAAAGTGCCAGCAGATCTATCTCGAGAAATATTCATCCCCAAAATCTGTTTTGCTGGACCCAAATCTTTCATCTCAAATGTTGCAGACAACCTTGTCTTCAGATTGTTAATCTCCCTCATACTAGATCCTGCAATCAACATATAATCCACATACAAGAGTAGAAAGACATATGAATCAGTGTTGAAGTAACAACAAGGATCTTTTTCAGCTTTGTAGAATCCACTCTTGGTCATGAAGGAGTCAAATTTCTTGTACCACTGCCTTGGTGCTTGCTTTAGTCCATACAAGTTAATGGTGAGCTTGCACACCATGTGTTCCTTGCCTGGAACTACAAATCCTTCCGGTTGCTGCATATAGATCTCTTTGTCGAGATCTCCATGTAAAAACACTGTTTTTACATCCATTTGCTGTAGATGCAAATTCTCCGATGCAACAATACTCAACAGAATTCGAATAGAGGTTAACTTCACAACAGGAGAAAATATTTCAGCATAATCAATACCTTTCCTTTGTGAATATTCTTTAACCACTAAACGCGCCTTGAACCTTTTTTTGCCATCTAGTTCAGTCTTGATTCTGAACACCCACTTGTTCAGCAAAGCTCTCTTCCATGCAGGTAACTCAGTCAACACCCATGTGTCGTTCTTCTCAAGTTACCTCATCTCATCATCCATGGCTTGCTCCCACTTGATCGAATCCTCCACCTGTAGGGCCTCATCAAAAGACTCTGGTTCCCCCTCATCAGTCAGCAATAGATAGTGTAATGAAGGTGAATACCTATCTGGTGCCCTGATGGATCTAGATGATCTCTTTAATACCTGCTCAGGTGTAACTTGCTCCACTTTAGATTCTTCAATAGGAGTTGGTTGAGTATCTGCTTCGACATCTCTAGGTCTACTCTTCTCCAACTCAACCTCAACTCCCACTTGCTTTGTAATCTCTAGAACCTTCTACTCTCTGTCCTTGTATAGGACAGACTCATCAAATGTCACGTCACAATGTCTCAGGATCTTTCTATTCTTATCATCCCAAAACCTGTAACCAAACAAATCAGAACCATATCCTATGAAGTAACACTTCATAGCCTTGGCGTCAAACTTGTCTCTCTTTTATGGATCAACATGAACATAAGCAGTGCAACCAAAAGTCCTCAAGTGTGAGTACTTGAGTTCTTTTCCTGTCCACACCTCCTCTGAAATCTTAAACCCTAAAGGAACTGATGGTCCCCTGTTGATCAGGTATGCAGCTGTGCTCACAGCATTCGCCCAAAGTGTTTTGGGCAGCCCACAGTGTATCCTCATACTCCTTGCACGCTCATTCAATGTTCTGTTCATCCTCTCAGCAATTCCATTCTGCCTTGCCTTACCAGGAACTGTTCTCATCAATCTGATTCCCTCAGCTGCACAGAATGCCTTGAACTCTGATTTGTCATACTCTCCTCCATTGTCAGACCTTAGGCATTTGACTTTCAAACCGGTCTAATTCTCAACTTCAGCTTTTCACTTCTTGAAAGTTGCAAACACATCTGACTTATGCTTCAAGAAGTAAACCCATACCTTCCTGCTGAAATCATCAATGAAGGTAACATAAAATTTGGATCCTCCAAGTGATGATACTGGAGATGGTCCCCAAATATTTGTATGGACCATTTCCAACCGCACTTTCTTTGGCTCTCTAGGAGTCTTTGTGAAGCTTACTCTTTTCTGTTTGCCCATAACACAGCTCTCGCACCAGCATCTTCATTCCTTTAGTACTCATGTGTCCAAGTCTGTTGAGCCACAGACATGAACCGGAAGCACCTTCAGCAACAGCGGCCATGTTTATACACCCTGCAGTGGTGTACAAGGTTCCAGATTTGTTGCCACGAGCTACTACCATAGCACCTTTCACGATCTTCCATGAAACTTTCCCAAACTCTGCTGCATATCCCGTGCTATCCAACTGACCAACAGAGATCAGATTTTTCTTGACCCAGTAATATATCTAACATCTGCCAATGTCCACTGTCCCGAGGTGGTCTTTATGCAAACATCCCCCTTTCCTTCAATCTCTAAGGCTTTATTGTCAGCAAGATATACTTTTCCAAAATTTCCAGATTTGAAGTTTTGGAACAACTCCTTGCTTGGAGACGAATGGAAAGATGCACCAGAATCCAAAATCCATGATTCAACCGGGCTGTTCACACTAAGGATTAGAGCATCCCCAATGTCCTCTGCTGAATTTACAAAATCATTGTCATCTCCAAATTTCTGATTCTGTTTTTTCTTTGGCTTTGTACAGTTCGTCCAAAAGTGCCCTTTTTCTCCACAATTCCAACAAGTCACGTTTGATCTGTTCAGTGATTTTCCTCGATTCTTTGATTTTGATCGACCATGTTGATTTTAGCCTTTAATCTTACTTCTCCCCCTTCGATCAACGTTGAGAGCACTGCCCGATGAATCTCCCACTTCTCGTTTGTGAATACTTTCGCTAAGAACAACATCACGGATTTTATCAAACTTCAGTTTCTCTGATCCACGGGAACTGCTAATCGCAACAACAACAGTATCCCAAGACTCGGGCAGAGATGACATCAAAATCAACGCCTAAATTTCATCTTCGAAATTAATATCCACAGAATTGAGTTGACTCACAATCATATTGAACTCGCTTATATGATCAGAGTCGGATCCATTCTCAGACATCTGTAAATTGAACAATCTATGCATTAAATATACCTTGTTCACAGCCGATGGTTTTTCATACATGTTTGACAGTGCCTTCAACAGACCGGACGTAGTCTTCTCATTCACGATGTAGAACGCCACGTTTCTTGACAAAGTCAACCGAATAAACCCTAGAACCTGGCGATCCTTGAGTTTCCACTTCTATCCGTCACGGACTCCGGCTTCACCCCGGTCAATGGTTTGTGAAGATTTTTCTGGTACAGATAATCTTCGATCTGCATCTTCCAGAAACTGAAATTGGATCCATCAAACTTCTTTATTCCAAGCTTTGAACTATCCATCTTCAGTGATCGTGTTGAATATCCTTAGCTCTGATAGCAGTTGTTAGGATCGAATTCACGCACACACACTAGATGAATGAAGAACACAAGAACTTTCAAAAGAAAGAGATGAGAAATCTAGAGAGAGAGAGAGAGAAAACCCAATATGTCATGGTAAAACCCCGTGAGTAAACTTCCATGGCGGTGAGATATATTTATATTAATAAATCAGAGTATTTTTGGTTACAGAGAATAAATAGGAAAACCTAAAATAGAGAATAAATTGGAAAGCCTAAAATAGAGAATAAAAAGGAAAACCTAATATTAATCAAGCTCCACTACCTAAAAAAATTGTCGACTGAATCGATGAGGACTATAAGGCCCCACAATCAGTTCATCATCCAGCCTCAAAGTGGCTTGAATGGAGGCCTATAAGAAAATCTCTCTAAGAAAAGGACAATTTTCCACTATCATCGATATATAGCACCTTTCCTTGTAGCATGGCCAGATTTTGGAGGTCATGCACATTTACTTGTTGAAATAACTTGTGAGCGTCAACAAGATCAAAATATTTTGCCATCTTTTCTCCTGAAATCTGCTACATTTGCACACCTCGTTGAGGACGAGTAACATGAAAGTAAGTCTCAAAATACTAACCTATCCATCGATATACATCATGGAGGGGCAGTAATGTATATTACAAGCACCCAAGTTTGAAGAAGTGAATATATCCCTGAGGCCGCGATAGATGCTTCCTAGGACCGGCACCGCCAAAGAAAATATTTCTCCATGAGCCATCAAGTTTGCGACTTTGAAGAAGCTAGCACGAATACAATCAGCTTTCTTGTTAGGAAGAACAAACTTGCACAGCTAACATGCAAGAAAATCCACCAGATTAGTCTCATCTCTGAATGATTTTTCTATGCCTAACTCGAGAAAAGGAGCATTCTCTTCTTCGATTCGAGGAAAAAATCTCATGTTAATGTTTCCATAAGGGTCATGATTCATCCTTGGTTTTGTACGATTCTTAGACGTCCATGGTGAAGGCTCGACATATTTTTTCGGCCCTCTAAACCAAAACTTTGTCCATTCTCGAAAAGAAACTTCGTCGATGGCACCTTTGGTAAGTCGAAAGAACGCTGAAAACAAGAAAGAGCAACTTCTTAGGAGAAAATATTTCCCTTGATTATCTACATGTGTCAACTCCTTAGCTGAGGGTATAACTTCATCATAAAATGAACCATGAACAGAAAGACCTCTAATTGTTCTTAAATCCCATAAGAAATAGATAACTCTCTGACGGAGGTAGAGACCGTATTAGTGGATGGACGCCAATTCTCGTTCAAGACTAGGAGAACATTTTCGTTGTGGTCGTATGTGAACATTGAAGCAAAGATAACATCATAAGTCTTGATGTTATCTAAAGTCTCCTTGAGCGGGCAAGCACATACTTTACCCACTCCCAATAGCCAGACGTATAGCGAATCTCACCAAACCCAGAAGAAGGAACACGCCAACTGCTAAGACGTTCATCATAACGAGGAGGGATGGTAACAACGTTTTGATGAGTAGAAGACCTCAAGAGGAGAACTTTTTCACTTATAACCTTGTCAGAGAAATTATTTGTAACAACCTTCGTTTTTGTTGACAAACACTCCGGGAGATGATGAGAAGTGTCCAGCATCTTTCTAATAAGTGGGAAGGTTCCGATCACCGGAGGATGAACATTCAAGGTAAGAACTTTGGCGCGCGAATGTTGCTTGTTCTCCACAATTTCAAGGCAAGGGAATGGCGCATCTCGGTCACTAAAGTCCATTGTCGCTGCTGGAAATCAAGATCGCACAACAAGGCTCTGAAAAAAATTAGGTTACATTTTCGCTACTGGAAATCAAGATCGCACAACAAGGCTCTGAAAAAAATGAGGTTACATTGGCGAAAACACAATTGGAGTAATCAAAAGACAAAAAAATACCATCATAAATGAGTTCAACCTTGAAAATTAAAATTGTAGTAATTGACAAGGGATTTGGCTACAAATATTTTATACGTAGTAGTTCCATGCTTCTAGTATCGAAAAAATTAAACGGCTTGCAATTTCAATTTTTCTACAATTAGAAATGATTTTCCACAACGGACGTGCAAATCAGTCAATCAGAAATGGGTTCAAACTTGAAGATCAAAACTGTAGCAGTTAATAAAATAATTTGGCTACAAATATTTTATATGTTGTAGTTCAATGTTTCTAGTTTCGGAAAAACCAATTGGCTTTTGGTTTCGGTTTATCTACAAATAGAGATGAATTTTCTACTACGGACGCGCAAATCAGTCAATCAGAAGCAGGTCCAACATTGAAGATAAGAACTGTAGCAATGGATAAAAAGTTTGGCTGCAATCTTTCTACTAGGTTATAGCCCCGTGTTTCTAGTTTCAGAAAAAGAAAACATCTTGCAATTTCGATATTTTCTACAATTATATATGGATTTTAGTCTACAGGCGCGCAAAGCTGAATTACAAAAACGGGTTACTGCTAAGAAGAATCCTAAGTTGCAAGAACACTTCTCTTGAAGTTTCTTTCGAGATACGAGGGAGGCTACGTCTGTCGACTTGAAAAAAAATAAGTGACACGCAACTTAAGAGATCAATACACACTGCTAACTTGTTTGCAACATCTAGAATTTTGTGCGACGAAATCTTTTTTATGCATTGGAGGGGATTATATAGAGATTTTTGTGAAGGATTTCTAATTCTCTTCTAAGGCATAATAAGGTGAATTTGTAAAATAAAAATCTGATTTGATTTGAGATATTTCATGTCCATTTTGAAGTCATACAAATATGGAAGGATGAACCAAAGAGTTAAGGAAAGAATATTATCTTCATTGACTTGGATAAAGAAAAGTGTATATTCTTTTTATTTGTAACAAAATCCAATCAATCTTCTTGATTTTTTTTTCCACCTTGCAAGGAAGATCAAACATGAAAGTAATAAGGTTACTACCCACTAGATCTATCTATTTGAAATCGATATAGAAGTTCCATGTTGTTATCGAGCAAGAAGGTTTTAAATAATTATTGAGATCACTACAAGCAAATCATTGGTGGTGCCTTAGTTAGAATACAACGACAAGAAACAATTACTCTTGAAATCTCAATAATGAATTCATGAAGACTCCAACTCTATTTGTAAAATTCGGTAGGCTTATCTTAGAGAAGTCTCGAAAAATTGAATACACATTCATGAAGACATAAACTCTCGTCGTCAAATCGGCAAGCCTACACGTTGACGAGTCTCAAAAAAAGGGGGAGGAACACATTCATGACTACTTCAAGTATTGTCACCAAACTTCAGCAAGCCTCCACGTCGACAAGTCTCGAAGTAAGGGGCATTTGTAGACACGAAAATTGTATTGGATCAAATTCATACAAAATTTGAATTAAATCCATGTTCATTTGGGCTGAATAATTAATTTAGGCTTTACAAATGAATAAGTCCATCTTATTTAATTCAAATCCAAGGTCCGTCTAACCTTGAAGCCCAAACTCATGCCACGTGTCACAGTAACTAGGCATCCGAAACCAACAAGGTGACACCACGTGTCAAAAATGAGGTGGTAGTCGTTGTTAAATGCAAGAATAAATCACAATGTAACAAGTGTCAGAATGACATCCTTTGGCCAATCATATGCAACCTTGTCCACCCCCTACAACTATAAATAGGGGATGGTCGTGACATTCAAAGGGGATGCAGAAAGTTCTTCAACAAGCATTCAGCAAATTGGAGAAAACTAAAACATCAACATAAATAGTTCTTCGAAGGAGTGATCAACGGAGTTCTTCCTGGAGATCAACTTACAACGACGAAGTGCTTTTCGACGTCCCAGAGATCGACAACATCTAAAAGAGGTCTAAATCACCCAAAAATTCAGGAAACAAGCTAATAAAGGCCCTTGAATAGCGGAGAAACTTAGGAGAGAGAATCAAGAGAACAACATAATTGTACTCACAACGATTCATTAATAAAAATCACATTTTTCTTTTATTTATTTTGTTTGCAGTCGATTTTCAGCGCTTACGAAAATTTGTTGCGAAAAGGTTTAACACAAGATCAATTACAAAACGATATTATAATCAAAATTAGACAATGGACAAGTTTATTTATTGTTCAAAAGTGATCAACACAAGACACTTTTAGAAGATGATCTTTTTTAGTCTAATAGATCATCAAAATCCTTCAAAAAAAATGCAACTACACCAAAAACTCATTTTTGTAAGCATTTTACAACACAAGAACCCCAAACAATATTATTCATGCTCAAGTCCAAAAGGGTCATGGAATAACATAAACATCCACATAAGAAAAGTTTCTAAAACATCAATAAAACAGAACAACAAGTTAAATTCTAAAGATAGAAACATCATCTAAACATTAGTATAATCACATTTACAGAACATGAAGTATAAAGAAAGAAACTTTAGTGAGGAAAAGAGCCAAATATGTGAAGAACTTTATCAGAAGAAGACCAAAAAGTGTGAGAATAGAAAGAATGAGGAGAAAATCAAACATAAGAAGTGGATTTAAAAGGGGATATGTAATATTATTGGATAAAAATTGAAACTTATGTGAGAGAAACCTTTATAGTCTTCATTTGTCATGATTTTCTTCAACTTGTATTTGTTGCTTTGTAGAGTAGTCGGTGCAGTGATTGGCAACGGCAGGTTGCTAGCAATATCCTTTTCGGTTTTTCGGTGATTGACGTGATGAAAAACTATGCTGAAGATGCATCCTTGTTTTTTGCGAACAATTTCTTCATTTGGATAGTGAATATCTTCGTAGCAGTTTGTGTTGCATGGATATGAGTGGCAACAATTGTATCTGAAAGATGAAAGGAAATCAGGTAAGATAGATTTTTAAGCAAGAAGCAAGAGGTTGTAGAGTGTTGTACTTTGATGCAACGTGTGTCATGAATTTCTGGCACAGTGAAAGAGAATAGTTCTTCTCCAATCTTGTCTGAAATAATAGTTGTTGAACCAGTATCATCTTGGATGGTTACTTCGAACTGACATCTATTACGGAAGCAAAATGAATATGTTTATGTTCAAAGATAATTTTTTTTAATTAAGAATTATTATTGAAAACTAAAAATATATTAACAATTGTATATCTAGATAAGATGAGGATATGTGTATATTTGGGTGTGAGATATGTTGATCGACGATAGGTGTACAATAGAATCTTCTCTGTGACCTATCCCTTGGAAATATTTGCTTGCAGTTGGAGCAGATTGAAACTCAAAATCGTTGATTTTCATTGGATATTGGCAATTGGGCTTGCACATGGAATAAGATTTCATTTGTTCTAAGATATTTATAATTTTAAGCCTTACGTAGTTGTTCCTCATACAGTTCATATAGATCTTTGTTTCTTTTTCTTCCTTGTCCAATGATGGATTTTCTGTGTCTTGTCATCTCCTTTAATCAGTAGAGTACGCCGTAAAGAAAAATTTCACTTATATAAGTGAAATTGAAATAAACACAGCATTGCAGATTGCATAAAAAAGTTGAACCATGCTTAAACGTTTGAATATAATTAAAATGTCATATAGTCAAATGAATGTTCCTGATGCACTTTTCTAACTTGGATCGGGCAAAAGTAAATACATAATGCATTGCAATGTGGTGCTATCTGAAAGCTTCAATAAAGGAAGCACAACATGGTAAAACTAACCCGACAAGTTTTAAAAAATCATACATAGTATATTTCCTGAAAAAAATAATCATGATCCAGTCTAAATACTTTTCTCGACTTTGGATCAGGGACAAAGTTCAAATTTGTGATGTGCACATTCCTCACTCTAATTTTTCTCTCAATATCTAGAAAATCATTGCGAATATCAACGCTTTGAATCCTTTCCCTTTGCATGAGAGCATAAAACTTTTTAAATTTATAGCCTCTACCACTTGTATGTCATTTATCAAGAGCAAGTGCTCCTCATCAAAACTCAGAAAACAACAATATCTCAACTAACACTACCAAATATAGCAAGAGCAAATGTCTAATTGAAAAGAACAAAACTTTAGTCTTTTACCTACCAATTCTTTCCTCCAGAACATTAGATTAAGCCTAAGGAAAGAATATAATAGTACCTTAAAACTGGGAAAGACTTCTAGAAATTTTAACTCATATTAACTGACTTTTTAAAAGAGATGTAAATACGAAATTCTTGCACCTTTTAGTTGTTAAATGATAGAAGATGAAAAAATATAATCTTTTATGGTAAAGATGACAATGGCGATTGGGTACTGACCCAAAAAAAATTGTTGGTCATACCTTTAACTGTTGCTCAAATTGCTTCACTATGGGTATGAGGAGGCACAATGTCAATTGCATCCTAGAAATCAACTATGAAAAAAAAACACAAAAAAACATAAACTACACGATTCCACTAGCCAGAGACCATCAAAAATCAAAACTTAATAGTAAAAAGAGAAATTGTAGCATTGAAAAAATAAACGTCAAGTGAAATGTCAAAAATCAACTAACATGACTGCAATAAGTTTCTCATATTACCGGTTCGTACATCCTTTCGCACTTATTAATCGAGGACACTTCTTTAAGATTTTTAAGAAGACAACTCATTTTTAAGTTTTGGACAAAAAAGAAATAGGATGACCTGAGCAAGAAAATTTACAGAGTGGTTCTTCATTATCGTTCAGAAGTTCAATCTATCCTTCACGGCATAACACAGACAATTGATTAAGAAGTGACTATTTGCATAAAAACAACATCATCATATATCCAAACATTAGCGACAATATAAATTTTAGAGGTTAGTAAACTTATGCTAGACCTACTGACAGATCAATAGGTAAATTAGAGTATAAGTAATTGCAAATCTGTAACCTTTGCATATTTAGACTGTATTGCGAAAAGCCGAAAAGTCGCATCTATAAGATATAGCAAAAACAATCACTTAAAACATCCTTACTTCATCATTAAGCAAACGGTAATCAAGTAAGGTAATATCTTCTATTAACATTAATGTCAACACAACCAAGTAACCTCATATGACAAAGTAAAGATAAAACAAGCTAATCACTCTTATAAACTTTACCTAAGCAATATAAATTTTTCTCTTTATAAGTGTTGTATTTAGGCTACCTTGTGTGAACCTTGACCAACCCACCGGGTATTTACTGTTGTCTAGCAACACAAAAAAAATATGGAGCAACTCCGTTCACTAAGCTCCTAGCAACACAAATCTCGAGTAACTCCATCCACTAAGCTTAGGCAGATGGAAGGAATTTCTGTATTTTTCAGTTATTCCTTTGTCGGGACCTAGCAACATAACTATCGAGTAACTAAATCCACTAAGCTTAGGCAGATGCAAGAAATTTTTGCACTTTTTCAGTTCTTTCTCTGTGGGGATTCCAACCTTGATTTTCAATTTCCCACAACAATAACTCAGTCTCTAGGCCATCCCGACTAAAATTCATATGTTGTTATTTATTTTGTTTAAAACATCATAAAGAGATAAAAGAGATATTAAAACTAAACCAATACAGTATGGCAACATAAGTTATATGCATAACTTGGAGTATTACCATCAGAATCTATTGGGGGGATTTCCAATTTCGTTGCCTACAAGCTCCAAAAAGAACTTCAAAATAAATCCACAAAAACTCCAAACGAAACTCACAAGAGCCCAGAAAATTGATTTTGATGGAAAATTCATATATGAACAGAGGAAGTTCAAAAGAGTTCTGATAAAAAAAATCCAACGAAAATAAAGGAACCGCAAAGTGAATTCTGAGGGTAAAACACCAAATTAGTTGCTGCATGTGAAAAAACACAACAAAAATCTGAATGCAGTTTCTTGACATTCCAAAATAGAATAGGGAAAGCAAAATCACCAAAACCAAATTGAAGATTTAGACTTAAAAAACACAAGTAAAATCAAACATCAATAACAAACCCAAATGGAAGAATCAAATCGTCACACACCCAGATCAAATTTTGAATATTCATACAAATCAAATCTGGTCAAAGAAAGATAAAATGGCGAAGTATTTCTAAACTTATATTTTGACAAAAAGAAATATAATACAAAAAAAGCTCGATAAAAATATGGAAGAGTCTTACCTTGATAGAATGCTGAAGAAAAAAGAGGAAGACATAGAGGGTATAAATTGATAATATAGGAGAAAGACATGTAGCTATAACATGGAGGTGAAAAGACAGAAATGGTAACACAGCAAGAAGACACATAACTACAATATGAAACTGAAAAGACAAAATACCCTGGAGAGTAGTGAGACAGACATGTTGAAACAAGTCTTTTCTAATATGAGAGTAATAATAAATTATATAATAAAAAATTAGAAATAATTTTGATATTTTGGCCATGTATGAAAATAAGATTAATTACGAAAATCCCACATTTTAGTTTACTTATTACCATTATCCCCTATAAGTTTTACAAATTTTTAAAATCCTTCATTTTCGCACATTACATTAATGTATCTCGCACATCAAATTAGTGTATCGTGTATAAAATGTACCTCGCACATCAGATTAGTGTATCTCACGCATCGTATTAGTGTATCTCGTATATCATATTAGTGTATATTGTGCATCGAATTAATGTATCTCGCATATTAGATTATGTATCCACGTTTATATTATTATATTCTTTTTGAGGAATTTTTGTAATTATAAAATTTTAAGGAATAGATTGTTATTTTAGCTTTAGAATGTGATTTTCTATACTTTGCCATAAAATTATCAGATTTATTTAAGTATAATTTAAAAAATTCAAATTACGTGTTTCAAAAACTTCAATTTGATTTTATACTATCAAATTCAATTTCAATTGGCCAAATTGCTCAAGTTTTGCCAAGTTGAGCAACAGTGTATTTGTATTGTTGCCTTGTTTAGTTTGAAAGGAGTCCTGCGAAAAGTTCATCACAAAATTGTAGCAGCAATATATTTCTCCAAATTGTTCTTCAAAGCCTTCCCAGATCTAACAATCCATCGGAGACAGAGGACTATGTCGAGCAGAGAACCCTCAGTTGGAGGTGACTGCAATCGGCTGTACACGGCCTTAACTGGGTGTCACCGCCGGTTTGCGGCCGGCAGGGAGAGGGACTTAGCATGCCGCCATATAAACCGGTCGCTGGCAGAGTGTATGGTGGCCATCATATGTCCGGCCGAATCGGACGCCGTCCGTAGCCTCTGCTCCAGTGGCGGCACCGCCCTCAAACGCCGACAGTGTCAGGAAGCGCAACTCTCTCTTTCGGTTTGCCTCGCTTCCCATCAGGACCGGTCCTGAATTGAGAAGAAGAATCACAAAGCCTTTCTGATTTCTTCTCCTTATTTCCTTGTAGGTGCAATTTTCGTTATAATTTTCATTTTTATCTTAGATATAAATTGTGGAAAAAATAGAAAAATTGACATTAGTAGAGCAAATTAGTTCCAATATTTAATAAAGTAAAAATAATTGAGTGTTGTATAAGTGGTGCAATATCTTTGTTCAAATCAAACCTATATAATCTATTTTTCGATTTCAATATTGGTCTTTTTCTGTGATTTTGAGATTCTTATAACTCTTCCCTATGCTTTTGTTTTGCACTCATTACAACCATCTGTGACTTTGAAGTTTTTGTTCCACCAGACCACTACAGAAAATCACCTCTTCCATTTGAATTGTCAGCCGGCCGCACTGAGTTCCTCGATTCATCTGCTAGCTGGTATCAGTTCTGAAACTTTGTTTGTACTATCTTCTTTTTCCTTTTTTGGGTCTTTGCAGCTTGTTAAATTTTTATTGAAGAATTATAATGAAGATCCCTTTTTTGTGGTTATCACTTTATTATAATGGACATTTTCATTAACAACTTCTGAAATGGAATATGTGGATGGGAGTGAGAGAGAGAGAGTACACTGGCTGTTGGTGTTAGCGATTTGTATCTGCTTTTGGCTGATGCAAAACTAGCTCTCAACCTCAACCTCTACATACGCGAAACTTGATCTATATAGGCAGGCTCATAATCTTTTACACCAGCATACTGTGCTGTATTCAAACATCAATTTGAAGCAGACTTGTGGATATTCCGCCTACGAATCAAAGATAAACACTATCCTTTTTGTAGTATTTTGGTTTTCCCCCATAAAATAGTTTAAGTTTCCTACAAAGTTGCACATTCCATAGCATTCTCTTGATTCTATGATGATAAAATTCACATTTCCAAAAAGAAAAAAAGAGAACTTACCAATGAGATCATTAAGAGACCATCGTACTAGCTCGCAATTAAAACCTATGTTGCGCTAACTCTTCATTTTGGTTGTCGACCCCGTCTCGGCATGCCACTGGTGCAGGTGCGGGTGCGTGAAAGAGAGAGAAGTACGAATGAACTAGGGTTGAGGTCTTGTTGTTTTGGTAGACGTAGTGGCAACTAGCGAGGAAGATGAAATAAAATATATAAACTAGGGTTTTGCAGAGATCTTTTAAATATCTTGTTTATCCTTTATGGGTTGCTGCTAAACATTTGGTCCTAACCACTTCTAATAATATTTTACCTTTCATGGGCTTACTCTTTGTGTAATCAGTGTTGTGGACTTTGTTGGACTATTGTTTAGTGTAAAAATCCCTTAATGTACAAATCTTAATATTATTATTTACACAGTTTTTTAGTTTTATAATTGGTTAGGAGACCCAGTGTAGTCCCATAAAACGGGGTGTAGGGAGGGTGGGAGGGTAGAGTGTATGCAGACGTTAACTCTTCCTCAGTAGTAAAGAGGATTGCTTCCGATAAGCCATCGACTCAAAAAGACAGTCCAAAACAATCCCCCCCCCCCCCCCCAAAAAAAAAAAAAGCAACTACACAAACAAGGTTTCTTAGCTTTTACGTCTCCCTTCCCAGAAGTCTCAGAAAGGCTGCACATAACAGATTAGAAGTTGCAAAATTGTAAGCTAGTAAAAATAAGATTATAGAAATTGTTGAACTTGGGACTACAATTTCCCCAAAATCAGAGGACTTGATGATCCTCCAAGGATGTGGGTTGAAAAGTTTTGCATATGACCTAGAGACTTGTTATTTGATTGTTAAGTTAAGTTTGATACTGTCAGTTATTATCATAAGAAAGAGTTTTATCTTCAATTATTACATAAAAAAGAAACATGTAGCACAATACCGATTCATCAACACTTGAATTATGGTTAGTTTGTTACATAAACATGTTATCTTTGCTACATGCGAATGTTGCCATCACTGATTGTTTCTGAAAGATTAAAACTCAATTCGTATAATGTGTTCCAATGACTCCTCACTTAATTCAAATACATACTGAGAGCTAATATTTGCTCTGTTTGGTTTAGTTATTGTTGGTCTAATCTGATCTTTGATTCTTCATTGGTTGTCCAAGACATGAAAGATATCGAGTGGGAGGAAAATTAGGGCTCCTTGACTGGATTTTCCCTACCTACATTTTGAGTTTTCTTTTTAACTGGGAGTATTACCTTAAGAGGTATGGAATGAAGGACTTTATGGAGTAGTATTTTTGTACGGTTGGTTTTCTGATATTGCATGTGTGGTTTATATTCCTTCTGCTGCATATATACATATGATCACAGTTTGGCCTTAAAGTTTATGTACTCAGAGCTTATATTCCTTGTACTGGTAGATGCATGCTAAACTGTTAGGATCCTTTTGTGCTGGTTAATGGATCTATGAACTTTATTCATGAGGTTTAGTATTGATGGTTTTAGTCTCTTCAGGCTTGTGGTTGAACTCTTTGAACGATCTGATAAGCGATAGCGTTTATATTCTGATATAGTTATTATGCTGACCATGACCAACTACTTCTGGAACAAGGAATCGCTACTCTCCTACTATCTTATTCTTTGATTTTATTATTACCCGTCGTTTTCTTTGTTTCGGTTATCATATTATTTGTTGTTGCTACTGTGCTCCTCCCCAATGTATTCCCATACTTGATTTTGATATGTTTTGCTTGAGTTGAGGGTCTATCAGAAACAACCAATCTACCTTCCCAAGGTAGGGGCAAGATTGTGTACGCACTACTCTTCACAGACCGAACTTGTGGGATTATTGTGTGTTGGTTTAGTTATTGGCATATGTTAACTGTGGTTACTGCCCCTGTGGAATTACAAACCTTGAAACCACTGCATTTTAATCCTGAATCTGACATTGTATCTCTATATATCTTTATTGATTTGTAATTTGGCATATAGATAGAAGAAACATGTCCACGTGTTCAAGCTACACTTGTTATCGGGAAGAATCAAACTAATTCTAACAGATCATAATTGATACTCAATATAATTTTACGCAGTCGTCGTTAAAATTACATAAGGTGTTCCAATGCTTCTCATTTATTTTAAAATATTTAGTGAGAATCCATACATGTTATTTGGTTTTGTTATTGTTATATGTCAACACAATGTCCTACTAATGATTGATGATAACTCATTCGTTTTCAGGAGTGAATAATCCTTCTAGAGTTATCCCTAGAATCTGTACAGATGGAAACAGTTTTGGATGATTTGCGTCATTGGTGTTAAACAACACAAAACTTGATTGTGCTGCTGAAATAGCTAATGAAGTGGCCCATGTCGCTGGACAGATTATTTGAAAATTTTATTCTAGTCGTGTCACGTGTGAGATTTGTATTCAGGGAAACGAATGGGAATGGTCCAGTCACCTGCATTGACATAGACGCAGAAGAAGCTATGGTTTCCCTAATCACATGCCTTCCCTTCCCACTCCATTTATGGTGAGGAGATCAATCCGGCTCAATCGTGACAATGTTCTTCTTCCGGATCTTTTTATCTGGATTTTGGATCCTATTGATGGAACTTCAAGCTTTGTCAAAAGATATGTGCATTTGAAATACTAGTTGCTTTAGGCTATAATGGAAGTCCAATACTCAGTTGGATTGATTAACCAATTTTGAAACTCGGATGGGCATTAGGGGGAGAGAGAGCATTATTAACAGACAATAAGTGGCGACAGTGGATTGTAATGACATGTCAAAAGCTCGCGTCTCTCTCAAGGGACAAAACTACAATGATGTTGCGAAGCACGCATATGATTTATCTCATTCAAGGTGACAAATTTTTTTGTTTGTATTTTTTTTTCTTACAAAAACTTATCAGAATTAAAATTGCCTCAGAAGAATCAAGCTTTACTAATTGATGTATCAATTCATTTCTCGAACTTATCTGCATAAGCTACAAACTAGCAGTAATAAATAAGGAGCATTCCTGTTGCTTCTCTTGCTGCTTTATGTGGTCCGCCACATGAGCAATTACACCAGCTCCAGCATTGTGAAACCATTCATTCTTTACATGGATATTGTTATGAGCTGAGAAAGGCCAAAATGCTGAGTGAAAGCTAACATCAACTTTCTTCCAACTGACCTGCTGTAAGCCGCGTATCATTTCCTCTTCCATAATTTCATGATATTCCAATGTGTTCTGCATGCTGGGTGCATTTTGGGCTGCCTCTTTTGCTTTGGCTGCCTCAGGAGGGAAATGAGGACCTTCAGATGGAACAGCCGAACAGTACTCCATATCTACAACATGCTTGTAGCCATCTAAAGACCGCCGAGGAGGCTTGCAAAGTTCTGTCTCCCTTCGTATAGAGGATGTACGCCAACCAACCATATGGTCATAAGATACATTCGCATAAAGTAGTCGGCATTTGAAAGCACCAAGGGCTGATATGAAGTTACCGTCATCACTATCGGAGGCCATTCGAAGTAGAAGAGGTGGTTTGTTGGGTTTGCCATCTGTAAGAAAAAGCTGTCTACCAGTTTGACCAACCACAAAGGGAGCAATTGGTGCTGCAAGTTTCTCTAAGATCTGAACTCCAAATAGAAATGGAAGCTGCTTTTTCCCTCTGACACCAAGGTGTGGTGTTGCTAAGGTGATAAAATTGATTGGTTCCAGGCCAGCAATTAATCCTTTCTGCTTGATGTTTGTAGTAGCTGAAGCAGCAACCAGATCATCACTATAAAGAAGAGCTAGTGCATATCTTGCAATCAATCCACCAAGTGAATGAGCTAAAAATGAGATCTTCTTTAAGGTATGTTCTCTCCTCTTTACAACCAGCATGATTTCATTTGCTAGCCTCTTTCCAGCTCCATCAATCCCAGTGAAGGTTTTAGTGAAAGTGTTACACGAACTCGCATACATGACAAAGTTTCTTCCCAACCGCCTTTTTAGCTCTGCTTGTGCATATGTCCAATCACTTGGGCTTGCCAAGATGCCATGAACAAGAACAAGAAGATGTTCAGGCTTATCCTCCACGTCCATTGGCGAAAAAAAGATGAGAAAATTCCAATTAAAGCCCTAGAATATAGCCAAAAGACATCAAAGAATATATATAGTAAGAGAAGGAAGATTGATATGACGAATCATGATGAAAAGTTGGAGGTAATATATATAGCAATGGCTGAATTTTGTTGTTTGTTATGTCAGCATTTCCCCCATTCTTGTCATAATATAGTATTATTACCCATTTATCCTCCATGTTCATTGCCCATGCCCTGGCTTCTTATCAATATGGATATTTTAAAAGATGGGTCCACCATTATTGGGATTTGGGAGAGTTCTACTCCCTTCTTTTTTGTATTTCCCAGCTGACTTTTATATTCTCTAGTTTATTGAGATGTGCATACATGTTTAATATATTGATACACAATGTCTTAGGGAAATGTGTGTTATTTTTTTTTAAAAAATAATTGTGGTAAATTGTTTGCACCATACTCATTTAGTCAATAATACTATAAAGTACGACGTGTATGTTGTAGTATCTCTATGTTTCCACATGAAAGCAAAATAAAGTTATTTCAGATTTCTAAGACGAGATGGTGACTTCTATGAGGGACTGCACTAGTTGAACTATTTCCGACGAAACATTTAGGAAGAAGATGATGTTGGCTTTAAAAAAAAATGCAATAGTTTTAGTTTTGCGAAAATTGAATTTTTTTAAAAACCAAACGTAAGATATTAGTATGATGGGGATGTGATAAGAGAGAAAGGATAATGGTTCAGTAAAGTCCAAAAATTAGTAAATCGTACACCAAAAACAAACGAGATATAGCTATCCCCTTTCCACTCCCCTACTTGTCTTTCCTAGTACATGACGCAAGTGACAATTTGTCTAAATTTAAAGGGGGATGAAGGAAAAATTCGCATAAACTAAAAGGAGGGATGGACTGTAATTAATTTTAATTTATTTTGAGTGAATGAGTATTTACGGAATTAGTTTGGGTTGGACTTTGGAGTATAAAATTAGGAAAAACTAAAGAATGTAGTAAATTGAAATATATATTTAAGGTAAATATTAAATAGCAAAATTAATATTACACTCGGAATCATTTCTTTAATAAGATTATATATGGATACAAATATTATTAAATAGCAAAAATAATCTTAATGCCTAATTAATACCAATCAAACATCCTTTTCGGTGCTTTGCTCCCCATGTTTTACCCCCTTTGCTGTTTTCTCTTTTAATATCACCAAATCACCATTTTTTTCCTCAAATTTTCTTCCAATTCACTATCTTTTACTTGATATTCATGAGCAATTTTTGTGACATATCTTTTATCGGATCTCTTCTATTTCCTTTTCCTGTCTTTTTTTATATGAAATTTATATTTGTAGACATCATGTTGAAAGGTTGATGAGTTCATTAGTTGTATATGTATTACAGGAAGAACGTGAACAGAAAAAATTGGAGGATTGTCTGATTTTCATTCTATTTTTTATATAGTGAAATACTTACATATTTGGATACTTGTATTGTATTTTTATTCAGTTGTAAATTTTTTATTGGATTGTCCCACTGTATTGGAATATGAACACAAGTTAGAAAGGTTGACCAGATAATGCAAGTTTATTTTGGTACATAATTACCTTATTTTTGTATAAACAAATATTTGATATATATATATATATATATATATATATATATATATATATATATATTAGGCGCTCATGCCAATGCATGTTCAACGTATGTTAGTTTTTTTCTTCTAATTTATGTGACACAAATAAAATTTGAAAAAAGTGCACTAAATTTATTATGTGTTTTTCTTAAAAATATTTGAACTGTTAATTTACGTACCTTTTATGTCAATTTTGAAATAATATATGTTACTCCATCTGTTTCATTTTATATGATAGAAGTGATTTTAGGAAAGTCAACGGAATTTCTTATATGATTCTCACATATTTTTAGTTGTCATTTTACTGTGATTCATAGTACTTTTTAGTTGTTACGTCATTTTCAAACAATATATTCATTTTTCTTTTGTTTCGATAAAAATAAGGGAATCAACCAAATTTTATTATGATTTTTAACTATATTTTTTCTAAAAATATCTTGAATTGTTACATTGTGATTTTAAGCTTTTTTTTAATGTAATTTTTAAATATGTAACAAATTAGAAATTAAAACGAAGAATTAGAGTTTTGAAATCATTGTATTTGTACATTAAAAAATTCAAATCTTTAAAACTCCATATGCACAAATTAATAGAATGAAACCCAAAGAATTTTTTTAAAAAATATATGAAAGCTCATTTTAATAACACATATATATTTTATTTTTAATATATGATTCCTCCTTTTTGATTTATATGAACTTAATTTTTTTTATTTCATCTCAAAACAAAACTTCTGAATTTAAAAAAAAAAATTATATAGCATATTTAAGATCACAAAATCTTAAAATATTTTACTACACAAAATTTAAATATACATATAAATTTTAATTTTATTTTTGATTGATTTCACCTAATATTATATTTGATATATAATTACTAAGAGCTAATCGTAATCATAATTTATTTACTTCCATATAATAAATAGATATCGCAATAATTCATACAAAATAAAGAAATAACAAAAATGAGGTAATACTAATAATAATAACTAAAGATGTTTTCAGAAGTATTTAATTTTCTTGTTATCATTCTTGGTAGATTTTTATTTGCATGAAATTCTTTTTTTTTACCTTTGATCATCCGTCACGCCCCGAGCTACCCCCGAGATGCGGACACGGAACCTAGGACCAAAAGTGATCCCAAGTTAATCCTACTGGTATGATCATGAGCATACTAAAGAATATAAACTGTTGCGGAAGGTAAATCATAATTTAACTCAAAAGATGGGGAATACTCATATCCTATAACTGAAATATTTTAAAATAATGAGTTTAATAAAAAGAAAATATTAACTCAATTTTAAGCTAAAACTAGCTATGTCTGAAGTAAGCCTCTAAATGACTAGAAATACTGGGACAAGCCCCAGCTAAATCTAGCAAAAACTGAAACTAAAAGACTAAATACTGAAAAGAAACTCATGACTATAGTCCTCGGAGAATGAGGACTTATCACTGAATCTGCTGAACTGAAGATCGGAAATCAATCTATGCGTGATCTGAATGCTGAGAACCTGAACCTACTTCGCGAGAAGATATAGCGCACTTATGCATCAGTACTTGAAAAGTACTGAGCATGTAAGATAGAATAAAGCTGAAATAAAACATAATTGAACAAGCACAAAAGCAAGTATAATAATCTGAACAGGATATACTAAATTTTTGAACTAACTGAATGCAATGACCAATTTATAACATGTTGAAAATGAATACTGAGTATACTGATAAATGATCAATGCAAAAGGGTCTGACTGAACTGTGAGAACTACTAATAATCGATAATAAAACCACATGAGCTAAATGTGGAGTCCGATGTATATGTCTCATTGAGAGGACTCAATATACCCTGCCAAAGGTATAAAGGCATGCTGGCGTGACCACTAAACTGATTGCCCACAGAGGGGACTTACAACCTACTTGGCTAGTAGTTCTGGGACTAATTGGGTACGCTACACCCTAGTCCAACTAGCTCTTACGTTATCCTCATTGATTTACGTAGTTAACTGATTATGTCTGCATTTTCTGTAATTACTAGATAGTTCAAAACTGAATATACAAACTGAGAATGCAACATTCAATCTGATAATGATGCAATAAAAACATAGGCATGTATAATTGAATAGCTGAAATATCTGACCTAGCATGTGTAATTCAAGAACTAAATTCATGCGATAATCTAAGTAACAATATAATAATCTGATTTGGAACATATAACTAATAAATTCATGAAATTCTGCTGATGTTCTAGAAATTCTAGGTCTAATCATGATATGGGAATCAAAAATCTGACTGAAAATTAAGGACTCAATGGGTGAAAGGAACCCACTAGTGAAATCCCACATACCTGGTGATGAAATTCACGGAGAATTATTCAGATTTTGGGGATGTACTACTGGAAACTTGTTGTGTTCTTGAACTAGGGTTCTTGACCTTTTTTCTCCTTTCTTACTTCTAATTTTCTAAGTTTTGATTAATGATTTGACTTGGGGTAAGTTTTAGTTATGTTTCTAGGATTAAATTGACTAAAATGTGATGACTTAGGGTCAAAGTGACGTATCTTAGGGCTTAAACGAAGTGAAAAAAGACCAAAAGTCCCTGGGTTAATTGTTGTCGGACCAAACGACGACCTGGACAGACGGTCCGTCGTTCCATCGACGGTTCGTCGTTTGGGTCCATAGGTTGGGCCTGTTCGACAGGCCTTTACTAAAACGGGCATAACTTTTTACTCGGAGGTCTGATTTTTGCAAGGTCGATGGATATGGAAAGATAATTCAATTTTCGATCTTTTGATAGGTTATGGTACACCTAATTCATTTTGTGATAAGAGTTATGATCATTTGAAGTTGACCCAACTGCATTCCCCCCCCCCCCCCAACTGTCTGCTAACTTCCACTTACGGTCAAACCTATGGTCTGTAGGTCAATCTATGGACAGTGTTGGTCAATCATGGTTCTTTTCAGAGAATGGGTAAATGGGTGTTGATCGACAGACACAGACTACGGACCGTAGGTCCGTCCGTCCGTCGTTCGACACTTAGTCAAATTTTTCCAGGATGAAATTTTGGGGGTTTCTGACTCCATCAACGGATGTGCAGGACGGACCGTGGGTCAGGCTACGGTCCGTCGATGGCCACCGTCTGTTGCACCTGTAGATTTTCTGAAAAACTTATTTTTGGTCTGTTTTGGATACGGGGTATTACATTATCATTCACTTTATATATAGAAAGATGTATCTATAATTATTTATTCTTGATAGATTTTTGTTAGATGAAATTATATTTTTATTCTTTATTGTTTTTAATACAAATATATCATCCTATTTATTTTTATTTGTGAAGTTACTTTTATTATCTTTTTTCTTTAATTTCAATCTAATATATATTATTAATTTTATCACATTTATTTATTTTCAAGTATATTAATTAGAGCAAAAAGGGAAAATGCACAAGTACCCCCTCAACCTATGCCCGAAATCCCAGAGACACACTTATACTATACTAAGGTCCTATTACCCCCTTGAACTTATTTTATAAGTAATTTTCTACCCCTTTTTAGCCTACGTGGCACTAGTTTGAAAAAAAAGTCAACCATCGTTGGACCCACAAGATAGTGCCACGTAGGCTAAAAAGGGGTAAGAAATTATTAATAAAATAAGTTCAGGGGGGTAATAGGACCTTAGTATAGTATAAGTGTGTCTCTGAGATTTCGGGCATAGGTTGAGGGGGTACTTGGGCATTATCCCGAGCAAAAATAAAGATGGAAATAATTAATTCTTGATAAATTTTTATATAAAAAGTAGGCATTTTTGATAAACATAATGAATAGAAAAAATATCAAGAATTAAAGTAAAGTAAAATAGAATAATAATAAAATAAATATCATAATAAGTCACAAAAGAAAAGAAAGTGAAGTAATAACAAAACAAGTTAATGATAATAACAATAACTTAAGATGTTTCTAGAATATTTAATTTTCTTGCTATCATTATTGGTAGATTATTGTTAGTGTTAAATTACATTTTTGCCCTTGATCATTATTTACTTTATATATAGAAAGAGATTTCTAGAATTATTTATTAGATTTTTGTTAGAATGAAATTACATTTTTACCCTTGGTCGTCCTTCCACTTCACTCTTCTATATAATAGAAACTGAAAAAACTGATTTTTGGTCTGTTTTGGATACGGGGTATTACATTATCATTCACTTTATATATAGAAAGATGTATCTATAAATATTTATTCTTGATAGATTTTTGTTAGATGAAATTATATTTTTATTTTTGATCGTTCTTAATACAAATATATCATCCTATTTTTTTATTTGTAAAGTTACTTTTAACATCATTTTTTTTAATTTCAATCTAATATATATTATTAATTTTATATCACTTATTTATTTTTAAGTATATTAATTAGAGCAAAAATAAAGATGGAAATAATTAATTCATGATAAATTTTTATATAAAAAGTAGGCATTTTTGATAAACATAATGTATAGAAAAAATATTAAGAATTAAAGTAAAGTAAAATCGAATAATAATAAAATTGATATCATAATAACTCACCAAAGAAAAGAAAGTGAAGTAATAATAAAATAAGTTAATGATAATAACAATAACTTAAGATGTTTCTAGAATATTTAATTTTCTTGTTATCATTATTGGTAGATTTTTTTAGTATGAAATTACATTTTTGCCCCTGATCATTCTTTGTCAAAAAGTGAAAATTTAGAAAGTTCATCTTCTTCCCAGAATAGACGAAGACTACCACTCTTTTTCACCCAGACGCTGAGACAGAAAACTAAAAAAACCCAGAAAACTAAAGACATAGAATTTCTCATTACCTAGACAGTTAAAAAATTGCACAAACAAAAATAGGAACAAGATAAACATATAATTAAAGAACCAAGCTCAATTCCAAGCCAGAGAAGTAGTCCAATTAACTCAGAAGATTTCTTAGAGACAATGCAATTTTCCCAAGATCCCAATGATGACGACTCTAGGATGAGTTTTGATTCTATGGCATTGCATAATTTAGACAAAAATTCCTAGCATAAAAAAAAGGTCTTCTGTAAAATAAAGTTTGTACTAAGTTTGAAGAAGTTATATTTCTGTGAGTTTTTGGATTTTCCGAAAGGAAAACTTCACTCCGTTCTCAATTATATAAGTTTTCATATTTAAGATCTAGTAACTTTCCATATATGTAAATTATGTTTATTTAAAAGTTTGTTATTAAACTATTTTGATATTTAAAAATTGTTTGATAGTTTTCTTGATCATGAATCTATGTTACTTAGTATATGGTTAGTTTCTTAGCCTCTTAAAAGCATCGATAGATTAACGTAAATTCCTAGGACACTTACAAGTCATGTTGAATGTTCTTAAGATAGAACTATGAATGACTATATCCGGGGTGTGGTTAAAGAAGACTGCAATTAAGAATAAAAGTTAAGAGAAAGAGATGAACAGTAATAATAGATTCATGAATGAACATAGTCTATAAAAAAAAGAATACTAGAAACTTATGTTGATAACTACATAAAGAACAAGGGAGTGAAGGAGTACTGAGTAGGACTTCACAACAAAAATTTGGACATTTATAGTTTAACTCTATTGAAATAACTCGATTGAACATATGGAGGATTATTTCAATAGAGTAAAACTATAAATGTTCAAATTTTTGTTGTGAAGTCATACTCAGTACTCTTTCACTCCCTTGTTCTTTATGTAGTTATCAGCATAAGTTTCTAGTTTTCTTCCTTCTTTTTTTTCTTTTTTTATTGACTACGTTCATTCATGAATCTATTATTATTGTTCATCTCTTTTTCTTAGCTTTTGTTCTTAATTGCAGTCTTCTTTAACCACAACCCGGATATGGTCATTCATAGTTCTATCTTAAGAATATTCAACATGACTTGTCAGTGTCCTAGGAATTTACAGGTTAATCTATCGATGCTTTTAAGAGGCTAAGAAGCTAACAATATACTAAGTAACATAGATTCATGGCAAAGAAAACTATCAAACAGTTTTTACATATCAAAATAATTGCAAATTGCATCGTCTTTTAGAAATCTTCTGAGTTATCTGGACTACTTCTCTGGCTAGGAATTGGGCTTGGTTCTTTATTAGTTTATTATTCCAAAAAAAAATTGTAGGTCTTTTTAACTAATTAATTTATCTGGCATATCTAGGACTTTTTTGGCTATATGAGGTTGTAGTTTAATTTTTCCTTCTCCTAATGTAATTGCTAAAAAAGTTATGTAGTTCTTACATAGTTCCATTTTCTTTTTACTAATTCTTATCCCATTATTAACTAATAGCTTAAACACCGTCTGTAAATGTCCTAAGTGTTCTTTTATATCTTTACTGAATACTAATATATCATATACATATACTAGAACAAATCTTTTATATTCTCCAAATATTTCATCCATTTTTCTTTGGAAAATTGGAGGCACTGTTTTTAAACCAAACGGCATGACTAACCATTCAAAATGTCCTTCTGGACATGTAAAGGATGTCCATTCAATACTATCTGGGTGCATTTTTATCTACCAGTATCCTGATTTACAATCAAACTTACTAAATATTCTTTTGTCTTGTATTCTATTTATTAGTTCTATTTATCTGGTAATTTATATCCGTCTGTTCTAGTATTGTCGTTTAATCTTTTATAATTTATTACCATTCTAGCTTTTCCTCTGACTATTTCACTATGATTTCTTACCATAAATGTTGTCAATCTATGTTTTGAGATTGATCTTTTTATTACTCCTAATTCTAATAATTCTTTAATTTGTATACTAAAATCTTCTAAATCTTGATTAGTTGCTTCTATTGAAGCAGTTTTGATTATATATTCGGAATTCATAATATCTAGTTTACATACGGTTTCATTATTTTCCCAATGCTTTAGAGGTTTTTCACCTATTATTTCTATTTGATTTAGAATTTTTATAATGTTATATATGTCTTGTTGATTTTTTATTTGTCCTATTTTTTGAATTTCTGTTTTGAAATTATATAATTCTGTTGCCATTTCTGTTAAGACATAATTTTTATGTAGATCATCTAAATCTTCTAACTCTTTTATTTCTGATATATTTTCAGATATTATATTACAACCTATTCTACTACATGTTGAATTATTTTCACAATTATCGCAATATATTTTTTTAAAATTTGTGTCTTATTTTAGTATTAGGTTTACTAGTTAAAAGGAAGGTATTAGTGATGCTTTTTAGAAAAATTATTCCATCACTTGTTATAATAGTGTCTCCTTTATTATATAGTATAAAATCCAATCCTAATACAAAATTTACACTTATATTCAAGTCTTTTACCCATATTTTATCCATTTTATAAGTATGTTTATAAAATTCTGAACATGTGTTTAAAAAAATAATTTGTGCTTTATCTATATAATGTCTGTATACATTGTGTTCCGTCCATTTGCATAGCTGCAAGTGATTTTTCTAGGGTTTTTATTAGTTCTGGAGGTACAATTTTTTTGTTGAGGATGTTGTTAGTACATCTTGAATCTAGTAATGCTAAGGTTTCTATTTTGTATTTTCCTAATTGAAGTTTTGCTAATACTTTAACAATATTTAATTTTTTTTATCTTCATTACATATCAAGGTAAAATTCTTCATTCATTAATTCTTGATTGTCTATTGATGGCGTTGATTCAGTATGTTTATCCTTTTCTAATTTTATTGTTCTTTCCTCTAATTCTTTTACATTTGCTTCTAAAACTTATACTTTGAGGTTTATTAAGGGTTCATTTATATATATATATATATATATATATATATATATATATATATATATTCTCTTTTGGATTATTAGTACTAATTGATTTTCTATGCAAGTTATACATCCTTTAATACACTTATTACATTTAGTTATTTTATTTTTGCTAGGATACCATTTGCACCAACAACATGAATTACTATCTAAACATGTGTCTTTTTCAAAATTATGTTCGCATTCTATTATATTCATAACGTTAACTTGTAAATCTTCTAAATTCAGGTCTTCTATTTCTATTTCGTTAATTAGTTCTTCTCCTTCTGAATTGGAGGAGCTCTCTTCTTTAGTATGTTCTTCTAAGTCAATACTTACTATAGAGTAAATACTTTCGTTATCTGACATATATTCGTCTATATTTAATAATTCTTCATTAAATTCTTCTACGGATTGAACATTTCTAGCTTTTGTGTTATACCTTTTAGGACAAGTATTCGCTAAATGTTCTATACTTCCGCATGTGAAACATTCTAGCTTATTTTTGTAGTTTCTATCTGTTCTGTATTTTCTAACATGCCTATCTCTATTTGAATATAATTTTCTAGCCAAAGATTTTCTAAGGAAGTATCCTTTTTTACTGTATCTTTTATTATATTGTGGTTTATACTTTTTATACTTTTTTCTTTTATATTGTTCTTTATCATAGCTTTGAGCAGTGTATATTACATCTTTACAGAAATTCATCTCATTTTGTTTTAATTGTTTTTGTATTTGTAAGTGCGTGCACTTTTCTTGTAGTATTTCCATTATATGTTGCATTCTATGTCCTATTGACCATTTAGCCTGAGGATTTTGTAATACTCCCTCTCATTTACTCCATTTGTCTTCTATTTCTCTTCCTAAAGCTCCAGACAATTTATTAAAATAACTTCTTTCCTAGATCTTGATCGAAAGCATTACCATTAATTGTACAGTAGTAAAAATAATCATTTAAGAATTTCTTTATATGGTACGAGTTACTTATACTTAGCTGTTCTAATTTTATTACCGCATTTCTTTGTAACAATACTAATCCGCTATCAGGATCTTCTCCTGTTATTAATATAATGAATTTTATTTTTAAATTGTATGGATTTGGTCCCTATGACACCAAATATTGGAACTCTTGTGGGAACTCTACCTTATAGGCTTCCCATAATGCTTTATTATATTCTCCTAAGAATCTTTTTAAGTATTTATACATGGTTTCTGCATCTGTTTCAGTATATTTTTTTATAAAATTTGCTACTTCGATTCCTTTTCATAAGTCTATTACTGAATTCCATCTTTGTGGATCATGTGCTGCTAATGTTTAAGATTTTTCCTTTACTTCCTCCTTCTTGTAGTATTATTGGTTCTTCTATAGGCATTCTTTTTCCTATTGGTTTTAGGTTTGTTGGGGGAACATCACCTTGTCTATACACTCTTTTACATGGTATATTTCCAGTACTATTATCTGCAGTATATCTTTATTTTGTTGTTCTTTGGAATGGGCTGCTAGAACTAGCTAACTCTATTACTTCTTTATGGCTAATTGTAGATTCTAACTCAGTTGTCTCGCTGTCACTTTCTTGTAATTCCATTATTATGTTATTAGCTTTTTCTAGTTTTTCTTGTAGTACTTTTTCTAATCTATAGTCTCTATTATCTGTATCAAATTCACATATTTTAAAATGAGATGTTACTTTATCTAAGTCAAGATTTCCTAGTTTACATCCTTTGCACTTAAACAATTTATTTATGTTGTTGTAGCTTATTTCTTTTGTTTTTTCTATAGCTAAGTCTACTGCAAATTCTTCTTCTAATACTACTTCTATGTTCATTCCTTCTAACGGTACTTCTTCTATGACGCTTTCTTCCTCTATATCTCTTTGAGTTACATAGTTATAATCTGTAAATCTAATTGAGGGATCTCCTTTAGAATTTGTGTACATTAGATGAGTATCAAGAGTTAAACTTTCTTTCTTGTTGAAATCATTTAATTTTCAATCTAATCCCACATATTCTTCAGAGTTTATCTTTATAGGTTTTATTAATTTTATTTCTTTTTTACCCATTACTTCTACTACATCATTTATCTGTAATTTAAATCTAGTATTATAGTTGTTTGTTATTTTTCCTAGAAATCCTATACACATTAGTAGATTTTTTCCATTTTGCATTTTTTCATATCCTTTAGTTTGTATTCCTATTTTAATATGTTTTCATCAAATTGTTAAGGTAATTTGTATTATATAAGATTTTAGGGTTTAACAATCTTAATTGATTTTGTTGAAAGATTTGTATATCCTTATCTACATCTATTATTTCATCAAATTGTTGGTTGTTATTTTCTTTAGTTCTTTTATTTAATATTCTTGATATGAAATTATTACCTATACTATTTTGGGAGTAGCTGGGTCTAGATCTTTCTGGTCCTTCTTCATTTCTTGATCTAGCTGAAAAAATGTTCATTTTTTCTGTTTTTTAATGTTTTTTCTTTCTGTGGAGTGATTTCTATTTTAGCTAATTTTTCTATTAGTTCTTCTATCCCTGTTATATTTATATTTTTACTTTCTCTTTTTTCTTTTAATTTTTTATCTATTTTGTTATCTAGTTCTAATAGTAGTGTTATTATTATATTATTTTATTTTATGATTACATGATCTGATTTTGAAGACGGATTAAAATTTTTGTAATCTTTTGAAAGAGCTATTCTTTTTTCTATTAACGTAAGAGCTTCTGTATATGTCTAAGTTTCTACTAAGTCATAATGAAAGAACTATTTCTTTTAATAATGTTAATTCTGCTTTTATCTCTTGTATTCTTATAATTAATGTATTATTAACTTCTTCCTTTTGTTTGTTTTTTAGTTCGGTTAGTTTTTTATTTAATTCAATTCCTTGTTCTTTAAGATAATCTAAATTGTCTTCTATCTTATTGAAAAACTGTTTTTGTCTATTTTGAGTTTCTTCTTGTTCACCTAATAATTTTATAACTTTATTATTATGTTCTTAAAAAAATTTCGCTAAAATTTATTATTAAGTCTATTAAAATATTATATTGAGAGTCTTCTGTAGTATGTAAGCAGTATTCTCCGTTTTCAAAATTACACTTTATGACACTTATCATATTTTAACCTTTTATAATTTTTTGTTGACATTTCAATTTTTATACAATCAAATACTTGTACATTAATTTTGTATAAACAAATATTAATCTGCTCGGATACTCACATGGTATGATTTTCCATTTTCTTATTTCTGAATTGTCACTATATCTAAATTTTGTCTAATAACAGTGCTGCTCTTATATAGAAGATATATATACATATATTCATAAGGTAAAATTAGTTAATTTAATATTAGTTATCAATTATTAGTTGGAATCCAAGCGGATAGGAATGTAAAAAATTAGTCTTTAATTTAATTATGGGAAGTTAGAGAGTCTTAGAAACGTAATTAGGGGTATTCAGTCACTATAACTAGAAATTATCTTATTTGATGCATTGTAATTATAATTGTATCATTGTATAAATAAATAAAAATTTTAAAAATACAAATATACAGCTAGATTAAGACATAAAATGTAGTCATTTTTTGTAAATAGCATATTTATAGCTATTGAACTTCAATAACCTTACAACTATAGCTATTTTTTATAATTAATTTGTATTTTATAGTTCACTTATGTAGTTTCCCTAAAACTTAAAAAGGGATAATTACATTTAATGACCATCCGGTCAATTTGATTACAAAAAAGATGATCAACCAATTTCTTCTCCACCTTCGTTGTCGTTGTCTTAAAAACTTTAATGTATCGCTGTGAGTTATATCAAGTGATTTATATAAGAAGACTTGAAATATTGAGAAGATTTTATATCTAACTTTTGAAATTGTTTATAAGTGATTTTCAATTGATTTAATTGGTGTATATCTCTTGTATGGCAATATATATATTATTTATAGTTAAATTATATCCTGTTCTTTGAGTATATCATAATGTCATGTATGGGTAAGTTATATATTACATAGCATTAGTCCGTGTATATTTTTAATGACTTTTAGCAAGCTATATTGTATAATTAGTGTATATTTCTTATGATTTTTGGCTATTTTTATGTAATTAAAAAATGACTATATTTGTGGTAAACTAATAACTTTATTGGATATATTCAAAACTCTCCCTCTTTTCTTTCTTTTCTTTTTTATTTTTTTTAAAAAGAAGTATACACCTATTATAAGTTTTTTTTTTTTTTCAAATAAGTGAGACTAGACATTGATAAGATGTTGAAAATGTGAATATATATATTTTTCAAAATAAAGGAATATATCATTCTTTTTTGAACTAGCTAAAAAAATGTATCATGTAAAATAGAAAGGAAGGATGTTTTTTTTCATTTTCTTACCATGTAAAAATCTATTCACATTGAATGAAACTAATAATTAATATTTTTTAATATTTTATAGTATAAAATCAATTAAAATTTTATCACTAAGTTTTTTCTTATTAAAATTATATATAACATTTAATATTTAGGACATTAAAATCAATTAAAAAAAATTCAAATATAAAATATTTGATAATATTTTACATTTCCTATGGACCTTAAAAAGGTTTGTGGTGTTTGATACATGACAATTATACTTTTGAGGTATATAATTAGTTATGTTTTTTCTTCAAATATTACGAGTAGTTGTTTACCTAAAATTTAGCGATGCAAACTTGTTATTCTCTTTGGGATTTAATTTTAACTAGAAGATTGAACTATGCATTTTACTGCAATCTATCATATCTCAGGGAGAGTCTCAAATAATAAGTTCTTGCATGAATTGTCTTTTACATGAATTTGGTGTTTAATTTTGTCTCTTATATCTCAAGTATTTAATTTTTGTCTTCATTACCCATATAATAATATTTTGTGGATTAAAATATCTTTTTCTATCAGACCTAATTTACTCGACATAATTTTAATCTTCTCAAGTTAAACTTTGCCTTACTCAACCTAAGTTCAATAGGAACAAAGTTATATTCTATAAGTTGTATAGTACTTTTTAGAACTTATTGTAGTGTTGTGCTGAATTGATGACATATTCTAAGTAAGAAGAATCTGGAGTTATACTTTTTGGCATATGTTCTTTATCATTTCATAGGGGGGAATTGGGGTTGCGTGTGTGTTATTTTTTAAAATAAATTGAAAGCACATTATATAAATTTTGTTATGTTTTTTACGACATAATTTATTGGATATTATGATATAAGTATATAAATTTATGCCATAAAAAATGTTATTTCCATGTCCGGGGCATATGATATAGCTTGTTATGCCTTACGATATAACTTGTGAGATATTATGATACAAACATATAGATTTATGTCGTTAAAACATTGCTTTTCACCATAAGGTTTGGTGCATAATTTCTTATACATTTTACGACTTGACCTGTGAGATATTATAATACGAAAATATAAGTGCATGTTGTCGCATAAAGTAATGTGTTATTTTGGTGTCAGGTGTATTTTAGACCACTTTTTTCCCTTAAAGTATACAAAGGTAAAACATAAAGATCACAAATTGGAGGGGTCAAAATAAAATGTAGACCTAGACATTTTATCCCTTTCGATAGTTTTTTTCGAGTCATTTCTGATTAGTCGATGAAGTTAGTTTGAAAATTTTGAACTATTCATTTAACTACAATTATTTAGTCGACGAAATATTTTAAATAATAATTAAATAAAAAAATTACCTAACAACACACCCTTTTTTACCATATTTTCTTACTTTCTCTACCGTTTTAGAGATAATCTGAACTTTTCACTTTTGCTCTCATCATCCCTTTTGAGTTTGGAACTTAAATAAGCCACAAAAAAATAAAAGTGACCAAAATAAGCCACTATTTTAGAAAGTAACTAAAAAAGTTTAGTGAAAGAAAAAATTTTACTTTATCCAATATTTCAAACGTTTTCCGTTAGCCATAACAGGTATATTTAATATATAACAAAACTATTTCTTACACTTTATAAAATGTAAGTTTTTCTTACACTTTGTAAAGTGAAACTTTTTATTACACTTGATAAAGAGAAGAAAAACTTACATTTTACAAAGAGAAGTATTTTTTCAAGTTTTGTTCTCCTTATAATGTTTATCTTACAATCATATTGATTTGATATCATAAAATTAAAAAAATTATTACACTATGTATTTTTATTTTTTTATTCTGAAAACTCCTTTAAACTCTATTTGAGAAAATTCAAACATAGTACATGTATTCTATTATTCTTAATTTCAATCACAAAATAATGTCTTCTAAATCAAAAGTTAGAGTTTCAATTTATTGGATGACGTAATTATGCATATGATGAAAATATCGTTTATTATAATTGTCCTCCCAAACACAATACTAAATATTCAATTAATATCCGATATCATATATGTCTTTCGTCAATTTATGAAAAAATGGGGCATAAATAGTATTGTTTATAATTTGATTATAGTCGAAAAATACCTACTTCATTTTCATCACAAGGACAAGTAAATTTTGGAGAGTGGATTATCTATAATGACGAATCGTTGACCGACTTTTTGAGGGTTCCAAATGATTACATAGATCAAATCAAGTTAACAATACTTGAAACGGAAAAGGACCTAAAATACCCTAAAAGTATTGAAAATAGTACAAAATTACCTTTCATCCACCTATGGCTCCAAAATGCCCTTTTCATCTACCTATTGGCTCCAAAATACGCTTGTCATCCACCTTTGGGTTCAAAATTGACCACTTTTTTAATTGTTTTAAAATTAAACTCTTTAAATATTTTTTAAAATACTTGGCGTTCAACTATTGGTTATAACTTTAATTTATTTATATAATTTATAAACCAACCCACTACCCACTCATTACTAACTAAACTTCACCCAATTAATAATTCAATTATAATATCAAAATTGTCATAAACACTACTAAAACACGATGAAATTATAGATTCCTGAAAATGACATCCAAAATTATTCGAGCCCGAATTGAAACCCCAATTAAATTTAGGTTGATGCGCTTATTTAGAATGACATTTTCTTTCAAAATTAAATTAGAAATTTATGATTAAAGGTAAAGAAGTAATACATCCCGAATTAATTCATGCACTTTTTTAAATATAATTTTATAAATATTTATGATTTGTTTTAAAACATTTAATATATTATTTTGAAAAAAAGTTACCCATGAAGTAACATCACATAATTGAGATGTAAGAATAATTAAGATGAACATAGTCAGATTTTTAAGTTTATCGATGATTTTTATTTAGCCACTTGAATATATGATAATTTACTTCTATAATTTTTAAAAACACTCAATTGGCAGTAGCTTGCATTAATAATGTGACGGGTTTATTAATTTAGAGGGATTTAATTAGTAATGGGTGGGTAGTGGATTGATTTATAAATTATACTAATAAGTTAAATTATAACAAATAGTTGAGCGCCGCGTATTTTAAAAAATATTTAAATAGTTTAAATATAAAACCGTTAAATAAGTGATCAATTTTGACCAAAAGGTGGATGACAAGGGTATTTTGGACCCAATAGGTGGGTGGGAAGGGTACTTTGGAGCCAATAGGTGGATGAAGGGTAATTTTGTACCATTTCCAATACTTTGAGGGTATTTTAGGCTTTTTTCCATACTTGAAATCTATGTTAGAAATGAGTCTAAGATCAGCCAACAATGTTCTCCTTTATCGGTCAATGTCCATCCCCAATTAGAAAATCATGATAGCGTTGATGGATTTCCGATAACTCAATCTACTGATTTTTCTAACATGACTCATTATCAAAATATTCTTACCGATCAATATGATTTTGATTTGAAGTAAATTATCAATGAAAGTGACTAGCCCTTTTTTTGGATCATTGTTACCTATTGTTTCATAATGTATTGTATTGAGTTGTACTCTATTGTATAGTTAATACAATGTTTGGCTAGATTGTATTGTTTGTTGTTGTTGTTTAATAACATGTTAATTGTTTGGTTTGATCGTATCGTATTGTATTGTAATTTATAAATTTACTAAAATATTCTAATTATTCTAGGGTAGGAGGTTTGAGTAGATTTAAATAATTAAGATAAAGGGTAAAACAGTATTTTGAAATAATATATAAATATATAATTGAAAAAAAGAAATTAAGTAACAGTGGGAACACACCAAATTGGTTGTTCCATAAAATAGGGGTTTTCATTGTTACGTAACAACGAAATTTAACAATACAATACATTTTAAGTAACAATCAAAACAAACATTGTAGGTATAGTAACGATACAATACAATACAATGGATAATAATGATCCAAACATAGTGTAGTAATGTTCAATAATTATATTTCGATTATTATTTGTTCATTTTGTCAATTATTATTTATTAATTTATATGATTTCTTATTATGATTATTATTTATTGGGATAATGCCCAAGTACCCCTCAACGTATGCCCGAAATCTCAGAGACACACTTGTACTATACTAAGGTCCTATTACCCCCCTGAACATATTTTATTAATAATTTTTTACCCCTTTTTAGCCTACGTGGCACTATCTTGTGGGCCCAACGATGGTTGACTTTTTTTTTAAACTAGTGCCACGTAGGCTAAAAAAGGGTAGAAAACTACTTATAAAATAAGTTCAGGGGGGTAATAGGACCTTAGTATAGTATAAGTGTGTCTCTGGGATTTCGGACATAGGTTGAAGGGGTACTTGTGCATTTTCCCTTATTTATTTTGTAACGATTTGCTTCAGCAAGATAGGAACATTGCTCCAACTTATGGACTAGATAATTATTTTGGTAAGTCCTCACAGTTTGAAATGACGGAAAATTTTAGGACATTCTCAAATTATCATGCCTCACCTATTTTTTTTATGCAAATGATTATCAGTATGTCCAACACTTGATTTTTTTATTTAAGTTAATTGTTGTGATAAATATTTATATTTTTTTACATATATAGGAAAAATATCTCAATTGTATAAGAAACACTTCAAAAACATCATAAAGAGAGCAAATCGTTAAAAATATTCCTTTTTTAAAGTATAAGTTTTTCTTCCACTTTATAATGTGTAAGAAAAGTTTTACTTTACAAAGTATAAGAAATAGTTCCATTATATATTAAAGGGATAATGCCCAAGTACCCCCTCAACCTATGCCCGAAATCCCATAGACACACTTATACTATACTAAGGTCCTATTACCCCCTGAACTTATTTTATTAATAATCTTTTACCCCTTTTCGGCCTACGTGGCACTATCTTGTGGGCCCAACGCTGATTGACTTTTTTTTTCAAACCAGTGTCACATAGGCTAAAAAGGGGTAGAAAATTACTTATAAAATAAGTTCGGGGGGGGGGGGGGTAATAGGACCTTAGTATAGTATAAGTGTGTCTCTGGGATTTCGGGCATAGGTTGAGGGGGTACTTGTGCATTATCCCTATATTAAAATATAAACGTTATGGGACTAACAGAGAACGTTTGGAATATTTGATAAAGTGAAATTTTTTCTTCTAATGAGCCTATTTTAGTTACTTTCTAAAATAATGGCATATTTTGGTCACTTTTATTTTTTTGTGGCTTATCAAGGTTCCGAACTCTCCCCTTTTCTAGGTACATCAATTTAATATCTCATACCCACAATGTTCCTTTCTTTTTTTTTTAGCCACAAATCTATCCACAGTTACATAGATTAATTTATTTTTGAATTTTAAATCTTTTTTCTTTCCAATTAATGATATCAAGTTATTTAAAAGATAGATCTCTTTCGACCACTTCAGTTTTGATTTTCATAATTAATTTAAAAAAAAATTGTTTTTCATCTTAAAAAAATAACTTTATTAAGATATCTTGTTCACACTGTATTCATTAGTCAATAATATTATATATATATATATATATATATATATATATATATATATATATATATATATATATATATATATATATATATATGCCTTTTAAACTATCAGGATTCCACCTCCCACATTATTAGAGTTTTCACCGACCACAACTAAATCAATCTGAACTCCAATATTAATCTGTACTGAGTTTATTTCCAACCACAAAGAAAAACTTGACCAAACATCTCATGAACACCTGATTCTTCGTCACCTATATTATCACTATCATAAATCTAATCATAAAAAACATTTGAATCAAGAGCAAGATGAGCCACCAACGAGTTATTGCTATGTGCTTGTTACCAAATATTATCTCTAATAAAGAATAAAATAAAATATGAAAAAAGAATAAAAGAGAAAATAAAAATAATAATTGAGAAAAAATAAAAATAAAATGTAATTTATTTGATTTTCTTTAAAATATAAAAATATAGAGAAAAAGATAAAGTAATTAAAAAAAAGAAAGAAATAATAAAATTGTTACGAAATGATATCTCTAATAATAATAAATAATATGAAACAAGAATGAGAAAAAATAAAATAAAAAATAAAAAATAAAAAAGAAAATAACGGAAATAATTTATTTTATTTTCTTAAAAAGGTAAAAATATAGAAATATATAAAAAATAAAAAGAAGATGAACTAATCCAAAAAAAGAAAGAATGAAGGATCTTTTTAACCAAATGATATCTCTAATAAAGGAAAAATTAAATAAAGATAAATGAGAAAAAAACAAAAGAATAAAAGTAATTAATGACTGGACAAAAACAAAATGAGGAAAAAGGAAAAAAATAATAATAATATGATAGTAAAAGTATTGGATTGGGGGAATCGAGCCTAAATTTTAATAAGCTAGCGCGAAATTGAGCCTAAAATTTAAAGGGGGTGAAGGGAAATTAAGCCTAAACTAGAAGAGGACATGAATATAATTTATTGATAAAATTTCATAAACAACAAACATAATATACTAAAGCTCCGTGGCAATACTTTCAATATTGCATCCATAGCTACAGTTCTGTTTGCTACAGAGAATATAATTTGTATATTTCGTTTGCAAATATTTAAATAGGATAATACATATAATTTTTTTATTTATATATTTACGAATTTTTCTGAACTTTGTTTGTATCTTTCATTTGACAATACATAAATAAAGTAATTTATCATGATTTTTTCATAAATCATATACAGTTTAGAATAAACATATGCAAAATTCTAATGTATAAAATCATAATTAGAATGATACAAATTAGGCGAGTTATACAAATTAGGCAAATTATACAAATCAAGCTAATAGCAAAAAATTAAAAAATTATACCTGCAAATTACAATTTTCTTAAATTATTGCTATAATATCTAATATAGGCTAAATATTTGTTATTCTATGTAATTTTCATTCATTTAGTTTGGGCCAACAAGTATTTGCTGAATTAGTTAGAGCCCGTTTGGATGAGCTTAAAAAAAGTACTCCATCCGTCCGGAATTATTTGTCATATTGCGCTTATCGAAAGTTAATTTAACTAATTTTCAAAGGTAAATGGGATCACATTAATTCGATATTTTAAACAAAAAAATTAGATAATTTAAAACTATATGAAAAGTATTGTAAATTACAATTTTTTGCATATTAATATGATGAAAAATATATCTTAAAATGTTAGTCAAAGTTTTTATAGTTTGACTCTAAAAATAAAAACCATAACAAATAATAATGGACGGAGGGAGTAGCTTTTAAAAAGTACTTTTGAAATCAAAGTGCTGGAACTTATTTTTAAAATAGGTAGTTATGTGTTTGGATAAAAGTGCTGAAGTTAAAAAAAATTGTTGATGTGTTTGACAAATAAGTGCTAGTAAACACTTTTTTTTAATCAAAATGTCTGAAATACCCTTAAAAGTTGTTAACATGATAAAAGTTGAATAATTTAAATTTTTTATACTTAAAAAAATTAAACAAAATTAATTTATATTTTACATCCATAAGTAATTATATTTTGCTATCATTCACATATTTCTTTACTATCACAAATTATTTATAAATCATAATAATTATAATAATAAATAATGTAAAATATGAAAATAATAATACTACATAATAATAATAATAAATAATAATATTAATAAAATAATAATAAATAAAATATTAATAATAATATTAATAATATATACTAAATATAATAAATATTAACAACAACAACAACAACAATAATATAATAACAATAGTAATAATAATAATATATAATAATAATAAAGAATAATAAAATAAATAATAATAATATATAATAATAATACTAATAAAGAATAATAAATAAACAACAACAACAACAATAATAATAATAATTGTAATGATAATATATTAATAATACTAATAATTATAATTATAATAATAATAATAAAATAAAATAATAATAATAATAAAATAATACTACTACTAATAATAATAATAAAAAGAAGTAAGGACAAAAAGATAATACATATGGTCAATATAAAATGACTTTTAAGTTGAAAAAAACACCCTTACCTAACTTTTAACTTTTGACCTAAAAAAAGTTATTTTTGACTTAAAATAAGTCAATTTTATAACTGTTAAACACTCTAATAAATCAAAAACTGACTTTTAAGTCAATTTTATAAGCTTTTAAGACCATCCAAACAGGACTCTTAATGTTCTGTGAAATAATAATCATTCTATGTTTTATGCTCATTTATCTACTTTCCCTTATTTTACTTCATAGCTTCTTCTTTCACTACATTATTTTATGGCAAATTCATTTTTTTGGTGTTAATTATTTGTAATTTTATTTTTTTTGTAAAATATATATTAAAGATAAAATCTTATATGTTTAGACTGAAAAAATATCGAATATTAAAACTATATTTCGTCATAAATATAAATTAAAGTTACTTTTATATGTAAGTAAATTATATAGGTGCCTGTGAATTTGAACATTGCAATAACACATAATAATGAAAATTATGTAAATAATATTAGAAATCATAATAATTAACAAGTGAAAATATTTAAAATTCATATAAAAGAAAATTAGTGATTCTCTATTTCTATATGTACCACTTGTATCAATCAGAAGGAGTAATATAATAAGGTAAAAAATATTATAAGTTATATAAATTAACAAAATATTTAAGGTTCATATAACTTTTTTTTTAATTGATTCTCTTAATTTATATATACGACAGAAAGGAATTGTATAATATTATTTGAAAAAATTGACTAAAAAACACCTATAAAAATATAATCGACTCTTCATATTGAAATAAATAAAAAAATAGTATATATTGAACCGTGTTTGGCACTAAGGCCTAATATATATACGCAAAGGATCTTCTGGCGCTATTTTCCCATTTTTCCTGTCATTTAAAGGGCTTTTGCAACTTTCCCTCTTTCTCCAGTACAACACTTCTCTGTTCTCTATTCCTCAATGGCTACACCTCTTTACATTGTTGACGACGACGACGATGTATGCTCTCTATAAGTTTGTTCTTTGTTTCCATGCTCTCTATAAGTTTGTTCTTTGTTTCCCTTTGCTTTGTGATTCTAACTCTTTCTCTCTATTTTGTACAGGAATTTGATTGGGATTCAGCTGTCAAAGAAATCGATGAAGCAACAGCCATCTCCAACAGACCGTCTTCTTCCCATTTTGCTTCTACTTCTCATTCTAATCAACAAATTAAGGAAGCCCACAAATACCCTTTTGCTTCTTCTTCTTCTAGACAATCCACACTTGATAAATTTATCCAAAATTCCACCAAGAATGCCGAAAAATCTAGTCGGGAACAGGAAAATCGAAATGGGTTTGGAGCAAGAAACGGAAATGAAGGCGAATCTTATGGGCCTAGTTATGTTGAGATTGATCCGGAGGCTGCAAAAACTTGGATTTTCCCAGGTTCTTTTTTTCACTGTTTTTTTTTACTTCAAATAATCTGTTTTACATATTAATGTTTTATAGAAGTAAAAATGTGAGAAGTTATGTTCTTTTTAGTTTATGTTTCATAGATTCTTCATTTGAGTTGATGCAGATGTCCCAAATAATATGAACTTCGATTAAGCTGAACGTGTCTGTATCTGATGCAAACATTTACCCTAGTCAGTGTAAACGTAGGATTTGTTGGCTAATATATATACCAATGTAAGTATAATGCTTTGAAGATGTAGGTTTTTGAATTTTGAATATGAAAAGGGAATTCAAGTGGGTTGTTGGAAAACTTGAAACATTGGAAAATCACCATTGTTGCAAAATGAGGTTGTTAAATTTGGTGTTTTTTGACAAATTAATAATTTAGGATTTGTTCTGTATGATATTTGAAACTATGTTTCGAATTCTAGCTCATTTGGAGTAGCTTTAGGAGTTTAGGTATTGAATTGTTGAAATTTGAAGAACAAGTTGTTTCTAGGCAAAAGTTTGTATAAACAAAAATGACAAAACTTCAAGCATATGTGCCCTAAATTCAAGCAATAAAGGCCAAACTTTAGGCATATGTGCCTTGTATTCAGGCAAAATTGCCTGAAGTGCTTGCTTTCAGACTTGCTGAAGTTAGACTTTGACAAACCAAACTTCAGATGCGAATGTCTCATGTCAAACAAAACTTTTGCCAAACCAAACTGCATACACCTCATGTCAAAAGTTGATTTTTCACCACATTTCAAAAGTTGATCAGACATTGCGTATCTGAAGTTGATTTAAAGCTGATCCTGTAAACTGTGCACTGCCCCTGGGGTGACATCGTCTACTTTGGCTCAGGCCTACATGGTTACCCCTAAAACGCCTAATACCATTAAGAGAATTCAACACCTCATAAGTAACTTCTTTTTTTTTTCTTTTTTATTGTTCGTTTAGGACTTTATTCACAGGCACCCACAATCTCCCTCTTGAACCAAGTTCCACATGAACCATCACTATTCATGGGCTAATTTGAAGATTAACTGTGCGACACCCACATTATTCAAGTATTTATGAACACCAAGCCCACAATCTTCTTCTTTTTGTGTTGTCTTCAAGCTACGATTAAAGGTTGTAAACCCGACCCATAGGCATGCAAAGGCAATAAGTCGATTGAGTTGTTGATGGAATAAAGGATGCTTTCAAACCTGAAAGAGGTCCAGATCTTGGAATTGGGTTAGGAGCAACTATTGAATTTGTCTAGTCGAAAGGGAAAGATGATGACTATCAGTTCTGATTCTTTTTCCAAAGGAAGCGAGTGGAATACTAGATAACGATTAAGGGAGTGACTCTGTCCAAATAAGCTCTTAAGAAGTGTTGTTTCAGTCGACAAAAAGGGTTTGGATTGAAAATGTACCTTTATTAAAAAAAAGGGGGTTTGAATTGAAACCATTCTTAGATGGAATCGACTGACTTCTAGTTGCATCATATCGAGAGATCTGTTGCCAGTTCCGATAGAAGGAGAGGAGTAAGGTTTAGGCTTTGCCCAATAGTTGTTGAACCCAAGTTTGGTGATAAACTGTAGTTGCTTAGTCTTCTAGCATAGCGGAGTGAGATATATCGAACAATTAACTTGGACGCCATGCCATCACTCCGCTATCTCTTCCGCCAAACCATTGGCTCTAATGCCTTTTGTTGGGGTAAAACAATAACATAGTGTGATATTATTTGTTTTGAGCCAAGCCCACATGGTTTTCCCCAAAAGGCGTGTCCAAGTCTCATAAGTAGCTTCTTTTTGTTTTCTACTTTTCACTTGGGAGTTTGTTCATACTCACCCAACAGGTATAATAGTTTTAGTTGTTGATTGGGCTTGTTAGGAATATATACCCCCACCCCAAATTTTGTTTTTCAAAAAAAAAACAAACAAACTGTTTTCTCAAAATAAAAATAGAAATTTAACCCCCCCCCCCCCCCCACACACACAACCAACCCCTAAGTTTTTTCTTTTCCAGAAACAAAAAAAAAAAACTCTTCCATTTCACATATGGATTCTCATGTTAGGCCATTTTGTTCATATTTGTATGAGCTTAAATAGGTTGAAGACCATATTAACCCATTTAAGAAAAGGAGAGAAAATATGAGTGATCCATTAAATTTAATATGGGCAAAATGGTTTCATTTCACTTATATGAGCTGAAATTGCCACCTCTAAATATGAGACTCTCCCTCCTTTCCTTTTATAGTTTTAAGACTTCTCTTTTTTAAATTGTAAGTACACTCAGTGTGCTAGCATAATACTTAAATACAGTAGATTATGCTGCTTGAATGAAACTTTTGCTTGGACAATTATAAGCTCTATGATTTAACTGATAGTCTTTTACTATCTTTTAGATAAATCATTGTAGAAGCTTCTTGGAATGAAGATTCATGTTCATTTACCTTCTTTTTCCTTGCAGTAAATTTTGATCGTCGTGATTATCAATTTTCTATCATCCGCACTGCTCTTTTTAGCAACACCTTAGTAACATTACCCACAGGACTTGGAAAGACATTTATTGCTGCTGTTGTAATGTATAATTATTTCAGGTGGTTCCCAGAAGGTAATGCCATCTACGACTATTTTATTTCTTACTTTTTCAAACTTGTCGCCATTCTATTTCCAAGAATTACTCCTATTAAGTCTCTACATTGGAGTGCTAGTTTATGAGAAGCAAGGTTAGTCTCAGCTGAATCTGCTGAAATCTTGAGCTATACAAGAATATTAAGTAGGTGCTTTGAACATTGTAATTTACTCTCCGCATCCTCATAACTGAGAAATATTATGCAGCAACCATATTAGGTCAGATACTTCATTCTATGCATTTTTCGAGTTTATGAACAAAGGAGAAATGAGTTCATGGTTGAATCCTGATGCGCCCTTCAGTTACTGATGACAGTCCTTCTTTATATATATATATATATATATATATATATATATATATATATATATATATATATCATCTGTTTAGATGATATTTTAAATCCTTTGGATTAACTGTTTAGGATGGTGTCCCAATGGCAGGAAAAATTGTTTTTGCAGCTCCTTCACGCCCACTTGTTCTGCAGCAGGTGGAAGCATTACACAAGTTTGTAGATATTCCACAAGTAAGCTTGGAGTTTTATTTTGCTTGATATTGGTTTAAAGTTGTTTTCCTAATCCAATGTCCTAAAAGAGCAAATGTTCTGTTATTTACATTTTGAGACAATTGTATTATACTGATTGCAGGAGTGCACAATTGATCTGACAGGTCAAACAAATCCTTCGAGAAGAGCAAGTTTATGGAAAGAGAGACGAGTTTTCTTTGTTACTCCACAAGTGCTGGAGAAGGATATACATTCTGGTGACATTCTGCACTCTAATGTGAATACGTTTTTATGTTTTTAGAGTTTTCGTGTTTTCCAGCTATTCGAGGTCTAACCTGCACATGATTTGTGCCTTCATGATAGGAAATAGAACTTAACTTCCAGTGAGCTATTTGAATTTCTGGATATCAATGCATAAGCAAGAAAAGAGTCGGGTTATATTTGTATAATTGGATCACTTTAGCGTCACCAACCGTAATCTCTCTAATCAGAGATGTTGGAAATATGTCTAAAACTGAATCCATATATTTGTATGTATTTTTTGACATATTCTTGGAGGTATTTTCAGATATTAACTCTACATTTTCTGCAGAAAAGAAGCTATTTAACTAGCAAGTGAATTTTGTGATTAAACTTTCTTATTTTAAAGAAAAATCAGATGTAAGTATCTAGAGGACAGTATTATTTTAAGCACTCCAGGTTTAAATAAGAATTATAATAGGTTAATTGCTTGGCCCAAATAGGGTATTAGAGGTATCAGATGGTTAAGATTGTAGATGTTAAGTTGTGGTAAATTCAATTATGTGTACTTTATGATAACAACTTTGAGTATAACTTGTGTAGGTTAATTGACACTCAAAACGTTGTTATTTGCTTTGAGCTTCTAACAGTTCAATAACTTCTTCAATTACTTGGATTCGATTATGGATTTTCCTGTCCATTATGGTCATCATCAGTTCTGTCCTGATATTTTTATGTTCCATGATTATGGTGTCATTGGTTTTCCGTTGTGGAGGTGAAGTCATTCATTAGGGGCTATCGTATGAGTCAACTTCATTCTTTAGGGTCGGGTATCTGTTTCTAGTTAATAATTGTAGTGCTTTTTCCAAGGGACTGGATGCTTCTTGGCAAACTTGATTGATATCCCTTGTTGATTCAAAATGGAACTGATCTTGTGCTGTCTTGCAATATATAATATAGTATACACAAGGGAAGTTCTCCAACAGTCAGAGTTTACCATATGATTGCTATAGCCAATGGCGAACACCCCAAACAGATCCAACTTAGCCTCGGTTGATTACATTGTTAGTATAAATAAAAAGCTGTTGGTGCAACTTTTTTGTTTTGATTCTCTTATAATGCACGAATGTGGACTTGGTGAAAAGTTGCTAGCACATTAATCAGATGAGTCCTTGCATATAAATGTGTTAATTCGAGGACATACTTCATGACTAGACGTTGAATGCACATTGGATGTATTTCCTTGATTAAGATAATTGTAAATCTCATATCTTTGTAATATTCCCTTTTTAGACCATATTGAACATTTATGAAGTAATATCTGTAAATATATCACAGGAATATGCTTCATGAAACATCTAGTTTGCTTGGTAATCGACGAGGCTCATCGTGCAAGTGGAAATTACTCTTATTGTGTAGTAGTTCGCGAGGTTTGTCAATTTTCTTTTTTGAAGTAAATCTTCTAAACATTGCTTCATACCTGTTTCAACCTGACTTTATATTGGACCTTTATGAGTTGCTTTGCTATGTGAATTTCACATTGTATCTGTTTATGATTGTTCTCTCCTTTCAGTTGATAATCAGTGTTTCTAAAAAAAATTTGGATGACTGGGAAATATGCTCAATGTTCTCTTTGTCTTGACTATTTACTATTCAGATTTGTTGCATGAGAATACCTATTCTTGGGGAGGTGAGAGAAATAGAAAGGCGATCTCCCTCTTCCCTTTTTGATAGTAAGCTTCTATAATTTGGACAGTGTATCAACAATTTCATTCTGCACTCCAGAATTAATTATTACAATGATGTGGAGGTGCACGGATATCTTTTTCAATAGAAAGAGGAATTCAGGAAATTGAAAGTCCTCTATGTAACTTTTTACATGTACAGTAGTTTTATTCATGAATTACAGCACCAAGATGGTACTGTCTGAGGTTCAAAAGTATCATGGATTTGATTTCTCAAGTGTGAGCAGAATAAGGAAAGGGCAGTACTAATACTGTATCGGTTGTAAAAGACATGTTACTCCAAGTTCTTTATCAGAGCATTCCCATGTACTCTGTATAGCAAATCAAGAAGCAAAGCTATAGATATTCAAGAATATGGGACCAAAAAGTTAATCATGTTCTCTTTTTTTTTTTTTTATTTGTATCTGGCAGTGTTGTAGAAAGCGCAGAAGATCTCTAAGGTCCATTGAGGTGTTAAGCACAAAATAAGGCAAATGGAGAAAAAATATATATATATATGTGTAGTCCAAGACTAATAATTATAAGCATGAATAATAATTATATGGACAAATAAATTTATTTTTTAATAATAAAGTAAAATAGGATTTGTTTAGTGTCACCTCTTAGGATTACTCATTAGAGAGGAAAGTATGCCTTGGAGCTTTGATGACGAGAGTGAAGCACCCGCTAAGCGAGGCGAACCGCTCATGTTTTGCATCTCGCTTTAGGGCAAACTGTACCTTTGGCAAGACTAATTTGTCATTGTGATAACTGACATAAAGGGATTGCGGGAATAATTTATTTGCTTCATTTTTATCTATGTAGATGTAGAAACTAATTGTTGATCTAGTGCCTACTTTATATATCCAACTAGTAAAATTATCCGCGCTTCCCGCGGGAATTTAATATCATCGAATTTATAATATAATACTTAAATCTATCCATCATCAAAGCTAAAGCACTATATTATCTTACATACATGATTATGTACTAACAAACATTTATTAATGTAAAGAAAAATGTAAGTTATTACATCTTTATCATTTATTTATCCTTAATAATATAAGCAATAATTAATGACTGTAAAAATACATACCAGAATCTATAACATAAGCAATGGTGTCAGTGAGCCACTCAATAGGAGCAAAGTGCACAAATATTTAATTGTGAATAAGAGGTTCAGAGCTTTTGTTGTTTTAAAATGAGAGGAAATCCCTTCGTTTATAGACAACAAAGGGTAGTGTGAACAAATATTTATTGTGCCTTATCGGAAAGGTAACAACTATTTGGAAAAGTTGTAACCCTTCGGAATGGTCACAACATTTCATAAAAGTTACAACTTTTCATAAAATTCGCAACTCTTCATTAAAGTCGCAACTTTTCATAAATTTCACAACTTTTCATGAATAAATTTAAAGAGAATTCTGATTTGTGGTAGCACCATGTAGGCGGGCCTAAGGTTCTTTCATATATATATATATATATATATGATTCAACATTCTACCTTAGATTCTTGTTCTGCTTTTCCCTGCTAAAGCCAAATCCTCGGCCCACCCCTACCGGTGATCATTAAATTTGGCCCATTTCCAAATTCCAAACAGACAGGCTTCTATGAGTTCCAAAATTCAAATGCTTATTTCATTTTCTCATGGCCCATTGTGGTGTATACCTTTAATCTTGTGCCCAAGAAAAATGTGAGGATCGTAAGTGGTTTTTATGTGGTTAGTTCTACTCATATAGTACAAAATGTTGTGTTTGAATAGAAGTCTTTACGTTTCTGTGTTTCTTGAGGCACTTATCCCTTAAGGTTCTCTGGTGTGAGCGTTTGATACTGGTGCAGATCTAGAGGTCGGATCCTTCTTGATCTAAATTAATTGGATTTGGGAATAAGGATTCCGGTACAGATATCTGGTGCTGGGATTCAACTATAAATAATTTAAATTAAACAATAGAGTTATATGTATAAATTATAAGACATTAGGTGGAAAACTTACAAGGTATTCCAATAAGAAATACTGATCAAGAGGAGAATTCCTGGAAGAGATTAAAGGAAAATGACTTACATGGAAATTTTTGATACACAAGGTATTCCATTTTCTTCAATTCCACATAGCTTTTGTTTTGGTTACAAAAGTTATTGTATTTGTCATGAAGTTCTCCGTCAATTTTGGTCAAAGTATCTAAAATCGGCTGATCAAATATGGTATGTATCCCCCACCTACATTCACATCCACATTATGTCAACAGTTGACATGGTGACATGGTGTGGCACCGTAAGTGGAAAGTCCGAGCAACTTAGCATTTATCCCACATTTATTTGCTTGGATTCCTAAGGCAACAAGAAAAGTGTGTTCTCTTGTCTGGTTGCCATTATTCTAGTAGTGATATTGACTGCTAAAAACATGTGGAAAAGGAGATACACTTGTGTTTTTTGGTGCTTTATGTGTAAAATATTGGGAGAGGACGTCAACCTCCATTTTCTACAGAAAGTTTGGATTTTGTTGACCATGCAAGGAATAGTGAAGGACACTTTATTTAGTTGAACCTTTAGAAGAAGAAAGAGAAGATACCGTGCGTGGTATATTGCTTCGTTAGCTCTTATGAGGGATTGGAGAGAATTAGGATAACTTTTGGTAGAAACTGTTTTTTTTATGACAAGGGAAACCTGTAGCCGCTACCCTTTGGGTGCACAGGGTAAAACTCCCGCTCCTATGCAATAGCTTGCAAACCACATAGAAGAGGTAACCCGCATTAGGCAAGACCAGTGCGATGAGCTCGACTGAGAAAGCACATCCCTTGCTTTCGCTGACAAGGGATTTCGAACTTGAGACCTCCTACGTGGAAGTTCCAAGCCCAAACCATTGGGCCACCCTGAGGGGTCTAAATTAATTTTGTACATTAAAGAATAGCCTTTTATCCTAAATTTCTTGTTGGGGCATCCATGTGATTGCTATTTGTTTTGAAGGATGTGTGTCTTTTGTGAAGAACCATTTAGTTGTAGAGTACCATTTGGCCAATTTATGAATTCCCCCTATGATAGTCATCAGGATGCAGTTGTCTATAAGGACTACTCTTCCAGGATCGAGGCAATGAGTAGATCATTGGATATGCAAATGTTAATTGGGCAGGATCATCCTCAAATAGATGTTCAACATCCAGATATTGTGTTTTAGTAGAAGGTAATTTGGTATCCTAGAGGAGTAAGAAACAAAGTGTGGTTGCTCAATCTAGTGCAAAAGAAGAATATAAAGCAATGTCGTAGCAACTTGTGAGCTAATTTGGATTGAAACCTTATTCAGAGAACTAAATTTAACACGTGTGTCATAACCAAGTGCCCCTTAATATTGCATCAAATTCGGTATTTCATGAGAGAGCTAAGCACATTGAGATTGACTGTCTCTTTCTTAGAGAAAATATTTTTATGCACTATTGTTACAAAATTTATAAAGTCGAGTGATCAACTTGTAGATATCTTCCCAAGACCCTCGCAGTTGGTATATATGACTTGTATGCACCAACTTGCGGGGAGGTTAGAATAGGAAAAAAAATAGGAATAGTATATAAAATCCTACTTGGATGAAGATACTAGTCTATAAATAAGACAATGTAATATTGTGGAAACACAATTCAATAAAAAAATTAGTTCTCCTGTATTTCTCACAGTTTGTAGGTTCTCAATTTCTTGGTATACCTTGTACACAGGAGTGTTCTAGAACACAGATTGTAGAGTTTCTTAGATAAAACATCTAAAAGAATCGGATTTGGTCTCCTCTTTTTTCTTCCTCTAATTCAAACAGATTTGAATACGTAATACATATTTGAAAGGTAAAATTAGTTAAATTGTTGAAAGGCTCAAAATATTTAATGAATATATTCCTTGATAATTTTCTTTTTTTAAGAAGTTCCAGTCCCCAAATATAAGAGAAATATTAAGCGGAAGTCTTTTAGATTATCAGACCAATTCCTGTTAAGCATAGTCCCCTCCCAGAGTGCAGTTTGAGACATAACAACCAAGCTAGAGTTTGTGGGACACCCCAACTCCTGCTTGAGGGAGGGGGGATAGACATTCTTATCCTGGTTAGCTTAGGACCCTACAATCAGCTTGTATGTTGATTACTGTTTTATGTGTTTAAGATTTACTCCTAAAACATAGTTGCCAAGTTAATATCCTACGGCTATAGTACACTTGGTGATAAACTGATAACATAATGTGTGCATGATATGCTCAAATACTGCTAAAAGATGAGCATAGCCCAGGAAGTAGGTTGGAGGACTCTTCAGTGTGTGTTGTATATATATTTCCTTGTACAGGTATCATTAGCAATCATCAATACACAGAGAGCTTGAATTTCAGTTGTGTTCTTTCTATTATTTTCCTTAGAAATTGCCATCTCAATTCCTTGATTTATCTGTATTTGGTTGGTGAAAATTCTAACTTTTTTCGATTTATTTGTAGTTGATGGCATTTCATGTCCAAGTCAGGATATTAGCATTAACTGCTACACCTGGGTGTAAGTAACTATTTATCTGCTGGACTTTATTGGAATGTAAATTGGTTTCATGCCTTATGTCACCTTCTTATTGGGATCTTTCATGTGTCAGCTAAAAGGCAAGCAGTTCAGAAAGTTATTGATAACTTGCAAATATCAACACTTGAATATCGAAATGAATCTGACCCAGATGTGCTACCATATATGCATGCTCGAAAGATTGAACAGATAACAGTATAAATATAACTCCCTTTTGGCTCTCTGGGGAAGTTTTTCCTTCGTTGTTTATATCCAAAATTTTGTAATATACTTTCAGGTTCCCATGGGCCAAGATGCTGTTGAAGTTGGGGAACTCCTATTTGAAGTAATGGACCCATTAGCATCTCGGCTTCGTGCATACGGACTACAAGTTAATAGAGACTACCGGACAGTACGGCTACTATACCTGAAAATTTTGTAGATGTTTATTTATTCATAGTATAATTATTTGCTACATTTTTGGATTTGCTGTTCTGACTAGTCAGTCAACAACACAGTTCAGGTTAGGATACTTGTTCAATGAAGTTTGTTATTTTTTTCACGTTCATCCTATTTTTTGTTCTGGTTATTTTTTCTTTTCGTGTTGCAATTCTAAGTAGATTATAGTGATGAAGTCTAATATTAAACGGATGCTAATGCCTCCATGTGGCTCCTTTCCTACGGTCATGGGAAATCCAAAACTTGTATATTAACTCAATACTGGGTCAGTCAAAGTTCTTTCTTAGTGAAGTGGGAAGACAACATTGAATCAGACAGGCACAAAAGAAGTGGTTTCATCCAATCGGCGGGACAATTCTATTGCTAGTCAGCTAACTGAGAATCCAATAGAGAAAATAGGTTTTCTAATGATATCTCGGTAGAATGATTATTGTGAGCAGTCGTTAGTACGAGTCTCCGCTCTCCTTCTTTATCCGAATTGGTTCCTAGTGTTAGTCAATCAAGTTTCGCCATCAAGAGAGGGAAGTGCCTTGACTTTATACACTTCATTGAATTAAAAAAAATTATGCAACAAAATTTCAAAGTTCTGGAGAAGTAAGCAGTAATACCAAGAATATTGTGAATATACATATTAATAAACAAAATAATTTGTGATCTTTTTAAATTCTGACTAGTTCAAGAGAAAAAGTTTCTATAGTTGTCTGAAAGAGAGAGCACGTGCTGGTACTTGGAGAGAGAGAGAGAGAGAGAGAGAAGGCATAATTAGAGAGGAAAAAGACGACATGTAAGCTTTTTGGCGAAATAACACAGCATCTTAAGAAGACTTTGAATAGGATTAAGACTCTCTCACAGATCTGACCGAATTAGATGCTTTCAGACCTATTAAGTGATTTTTAAAATTTAAAAACAACACTTAATGGCCTGAAAATTTAATTATTCAAATTTAGACCCTCGTAAAGTGCAATTGAGGCCTTAATGTTAGTAACGTATAATTTCTGAAAAAGTCGAATTGTAAATTGCTGTTTCAAAGATTCTGGTTTTTTCTTCTTCTTAATGTCTTCTCATCACTTAACTCAGATGTTTGGGGTGTGTGCTCTTATGACAGATTGTACTAATATGATCCTAGAGGTTTCTACTCTTAAGTACAGATAAGGACGATTTTCAATTTGCGAGATAATCAGAGTAATATAAAATACAAGCGGTCCTATGCTTTAACCAAAAGCACATTAGCATACAAGAGGGTACATTGAACGAGCAGGGAATGGTAGAATTGAACTATTGATTTGTTAATGTGTCATGTTCTCCAATTTCTTAAGATTATACAGTCAGCATGCTAACCATGTTCATATGTACATATAGAATGTGCTCTTCTTCCATTTTAGCTATTTTATGTTACTGTTGTCACTTCTAACATTGGATAGGACAATCCCTCTTCTGTATATGTAATTGTCTTCCCTTTTTTGTTGTTTTAAGTCTCTCTCTGTCTACCTACACACACACACAGACTTGTTCCTTTCTTAAGGTTTATTTGTCTTGTCCAATTTGCAGTTAAGCCCACATCTGATACTTGATTCACGGTCAAGATTTCGCGAAGCTCCACCTCAAAATTTGCCTCAAGTGAAGTTTCAAGAAATTGATGGACTATATGGAGTTCTAATAACACTTTCACATATAGTGAAGCTGCTCTCGAGCCATGGGATAAAATCTGCATTTGAGATGCTTGAAGAAAAACTGCAATCCAAGTTTGTCCTCTTTGAGCTTACGGAATTTGATTAATTCAACTTGTTGAAAGAGTGCTATTTCGTTTATGATGAGTGGATTTGGCTTGAACAATAATATCCCTCTTACTAACATACTGCCCCAATCCATTTCAATGTGCCATCACATTTCTAACGACCAATTGCATCCAAGATATAGTCATATACGTATTGCGCAGTTAATTTCACCAATTTGTAAATCTAGATAGTTTAACCAAAGCTTTTGACTGTTCTCTAAATATGTGCATGTCGTTTACAGGTTGTTCGGACGACTGATGGGAAGAAATGAAATTCTTTTGAAAGCAAAGCGTTTAATGCAGCAAGTTGTATCTCATGGTGCTCCTAGTCCTAAGTTGTCAAAAACGTTGGAAATACTGATTGATCATTTCAGTATGTTACATATCACATTCTTCTGTTTGTTTAAGTATTTGTTCATTTTAACTGTTGAATGAGCAACCTGTTTATGTTATGCGGATGCAAAACAGCTTTGAAGCATGTTTTTAATGGATTTTGGTGAGGACATCATTATTGATGAAATCTTGATAGTTTGTTTATATGTTTGACAGTTTGAGTGTGTTATTCAATTCTTTTAATTTTGCAAATTCATTTAAGGATTGTACTTGTTTTAAATTTTAGATTTCTCCCATCTTATTTATCCTTATAGAGGTACTATATCATTTGAGTTTGATATTGTGGAGAACTGTGATTTAGTTTCTACTGTTTTCTGTGAAGCTTTTGTTACTTATTTGGAAAAAGAAATCAAACTTAAGAATGTTGTTTAGTCCTAGGGAATTTTAAATGGGATAATACATACTTCTACCATTCCCGTCTTTCACAAAACCACAATTTTTTAACTTATTTCTTCTGTTACAGTCTGGACTGTTCGTAAAAGTCTTGAACCATGTCAATGAAAGATAAACATTGTCTACTGATAACTTTGTTCCAAGTTCGGAGTCTTAAGGCCACCAAAACAATCAGTGCAGATATTCAGGCCATAGATAAGCTCCTTTGGTAATAGTACCTTATTACACATTGATTTTCATGTTAAAAGATGAATCATGAACGCCTCACATGCTTTAGGTGTCATCAGCTTCTCAGCACTGTGTTGCACTCGTGCTCGGGGTATTTTTACCCTCTGGATTTGACAAATAGAAATAGGTGAATTTGAAGCATTATTCTTTGCTGATGGTGGATTTGAAGTTCATTTGTAGCTTCTGATGCAAACTGGAGTACATTCAAATCTAGGCTAGCCATTTATATTTAAATTTAAACATTTTAAATATGTAGCTCACTGAATTTCCTATATGGTGCAGTAACTTAGCAAGAAGAAATGTCATTTCTTGTGCAAATTGTCAATTGGACTTTATGGAAAGTGAGATCTTGTAGTATCAGATACTAAGTTATTAGTTTCACTCTCTAGGATTTCCTTTTTCTTTTTCAGACATGGTAAATTTAGTGCATCCTACTTTGTAATTTCCTTTGATATCCTTCCATCTGTTGCAGAAATGAGTGATCCAAAAAGTTCAAGGGTTATCATTTTCTCAAATTTTAGACAGAGTGTCAGGTAAAGCTTCTATGAGTCCCTCACCATTTCTCACACTTCAGTTACTTGATTGCAATATTATTCTTACTTTAAAATTCTGAAAACCTGATTTTGGCTGCAGTGACATATTGCTTTCTTTGAGGAGTTTAGCGGATTTAGTTAAAGCTACTGAGTTCATAGGCCAAAGCTCAGGTACCCCTACCCTATACGTTTCAGTGGATCATTTTCCTACTGTGTTGGTATTTTAATCTGTTTCTTTGTTAGACAAGTGCTATTTTCCTCTTGGAAAAAGGCCGACAGACTGTTCTTGCGCAATATTATTAAAAGGTGTACTGGTCATTTCTCCTTATGTAGCAGTTTATTATCATTGCCATGTTTGCTGAAATCAAGGTTTTACCCAGCAGTGACTTCATATTTGACCTTATCAGTTGGTCTTCAGTCATAACTCATGATTGCAATTTTCTGAACATACATCTGTTTTAAGATACGACATATACTTGCATTGCCATTTTCCTGTGTCTTTCCAGTTACAACGTGTTAGAACCACATCTTTCAGTCAGGGCGTGAGCCCCAAAACCAATATGCTTGAGCTTCAAAATTTAAAAATTTGAATCCCTCCTAAGTTTGATGTACAGTCAGCTATGTAGTAATAGCTAATTCTGCTTCCCTCCTCCCCCAAAAAGACTAGTCAAAGAATGACGTTATACCATGGAGAAATGCATGCTGTAGCAAAAGTAATTTATGATAAGTGAAACTTAAACTACTGTGCTTTAGTCTTTATGACAAAGTTTGTAGCGGCAGTGTTGCTAAAGACTCACTTTAGGCATGCATAAGTCCTGATGTTATGTGAAGCTCAGGTAGGCGCTTGGGTGTAGGCACCAAGGTTTTCAGGCAAACGCCTCATGGGCCATGGATTTTCCTTAAGAAGGTAGCACTAGAAAATAAATATCTAATAAAGTAACTATATTTATTGTCAACAAAATGTAATGTCTTTTTAGCGATTAGGTTTATAAGAACCTGAAAATTTAGCAACAGAAAATAGTCACGAAAAAGTTAAAACTGTATTTTAACATCTAAATCAAATGGTTGACATGATTGTTTCCTCATATTTTCTCTTGATTATAGTTTTCTCAATCCTCTTGTCCAGAAAATACAATGATTTTTTTTTTTCATGCATCACTCACACACACATTCCTCATTAGCCTTTCTCGCTAAAGCCCATGCTTCAATTGTGCTTTACGCTTAAAGCCTCAGCATAACGTCAAAACCATGGCGCCTTTCTAGTCTTTCTGCCTTTGACAAAACTTATTATCTTCAGTCCTCAGGATGGAATTACAATGGTAGTCCTTTCACTAAATGTGAGGAAGAATATCTTTTAACTTTTATGGTGTATCTTTCCTCAAATATTTCAGTTTGTCCTAATTCCTGATGATGATACGTCAAACTGAAATTTTTCTCCACACATCTCTTCCATTTTTATTTCTAAGAATCTGCAGTTCTCATGCCATTATTTCATGAACTTCTTTGCAGGCAAAACATCAAAAGGCCAATCACAAAAAAATCAACAGGCTGTTTTGGAGGTAATTCTTTTGCTCTCTTTATGTTGTCACTTGACAGGCGACCTTCCTTGAATTGACTTTTTCGTGTAGAAATTTCGAACTGGTGAATACAATGTCATTGTTGCAACATCGATTGGTGAAGAAGGTCTGGACATCATGGAAGTAGATCTTGTCATATGCTTTGATGCTAATGTATCACCTTTGAGGATGATTCAGCGCATGGGCAGAACAGGAAGGAAACATGAAGGAAGAGTTGATATCCTCTTCATCTAGTTTAGGATTTTTTTTCCCTTTCATTTGCTAAAAGTTGTTTTCTTCAAGTACAAGTGTTTTTTTTTTTCTCTCTGCACTTGCAATATTCAGTTTCTGGCACCCAAATTATTTTTTGATGTGGTGATTTCAATATATTTCCTTAATGAAGTTCTACTGGTTTTAGCTTACGAAGGAAGAGAGTTAAAAGGTTACTTGCAAAAGCAAACAAGTGGCAAGACAATTATCAAAGACATGAGAAATGGGGGAATGAGTAGCTTTTCATTTCATTCCAGTCCGAGGATGGTATGCCATATAAATAGATTTTCTCACCAACTTCATGTAAACCATTAGCTTCTTAAGTTTGTTTGTTTGTATATTGTAGATTCCACATATTTTAAAACCAGAAGTCCAGTTTCTCAAGCTATCAATTCCACAATTTGTTCCTCGAGGAAAAAACACCAAAGATGTTCTTCCTGTACAGGTGTCTGCATTCCAGAATAAATTAAGTGATGAAGAAGCAAAATTGCTCGCAAAATATTTCAATTTTACTGGTCAGGAAGCTCAGGACACATGGAGACCATCGCTTATTGCCTTCCGTCATTCCCAGGCATTTCCATCCAAAGTGCACAGAGTGGTGCATTCTTTTAGAACAGGGATGCTAATAGATGCCATGCAAAATTTGCAAGAAATGCCTTTACCTCGAGATGTCAAAGCTTCTAGCAATGAGGTTCTCACAGTGACATTTGCTTAACTTCTTATTTTGTATAATAACTGAAAATTGAATCACTTCTCTTTGATGACTCAGGATGAAACTTCAGAAAATTTGTCTATGAAAGTTGAATCTACCGAACCATGTGAAGAAAATCAGAAAGGTAAGTTTTATACATAATAGATTCATCAGCAAAACTATTCAGCAGTTTGAACAATTTAGTAAATATGTTTGATAATCTGTTTACTTCCGTAATAGATTGGCTCTACATTATCACTGAGTCTGACCAAAATTGTTGATTTTTCATCAAATGGAATTGGTATTAACATTTAATAATTCAATTACAAATAGTGTTATGAAATACCTTCAGCAATTTACACAAGTTTAACATGATGCAGCAGATATATCTCCAGCTATTTCATGTAACAGCACTCTTTCTTAGTATCAATCATAATTTAATGGAGACGTTTAAAAGATGAAGGTTGCACATTTTTTTTTATGCCACTACAACAAAAAAGGTCATCCTAGCGAAGCTTTCCCCTACAAGAAAGTGAAAGATCTGATTTATGGTGCCAGTATAGACAAGATGTCCATTGGTCCAATTTGGATCATGAACTGGAACTTTACGATGTAAATTTGCATACCTCATTTATCCTGGGGTTAATCTCAATGTAAGAAACATTGAAATCATTCAACCTGTTGCCTGCATTTTGTCATTTCATATAGGAATTAACACCAACTTTCAAGAATATTTCGAGACTGTTTGTATCTGGTTTTGTCCTGTAATTAAGAGAGACAAGGGAAGAATTCTGCATTGTATTATTCCTAGAGTAAGAGCTATCATGTACAACTGAATCTATCTAAGGAAACAAAACCAGAAGCATCCCTAAATATCTCTACCAATAATTGTGTGATGTGTACTATCTGAAAAGGTGCCTGTGTTCATACTTCATTCTCTAATGCTTCTCCTCAAATCTGTCCGTAGATATTAATAGTGCCCAATTTGTTACAAAGCTATTCTACCTGAATTCCATCTAAAGCCTTCGTGAAGACGTGAATATATTACCCAATTGCTTTTCCTTCTTCACATGGCCCCTATAGAAATTAGGCTTCCTTGGATCTTCTCACGGATAAAGAGACAGTCTAAGATGATTCAATGTGTCCTTCACGGTTTTAGCGATAGAAATAGAGTTCCGAGAGACAATCAAACAACTGGATGCAGGAGATAAGTGGTTATAAGAAAAAATTAGCAATGGAATATGTGGATTTGCTTTGATGTGTACCTTCGCGAAGAGCAATTGGAATGTCAAAAAGTTTGGGAGGATCAAGGGAAGGAGGGTCTGATGACAAAAGAATTGGTGCATGGATTGACATGTACCATTGGTCTCTCTTCTTTTGAAATAAACTTGGACAATTAGTGGTCATGTTGAAACAGAAGGTGCAATTACTGATTTGAGACACTGAAATCAGTTGGTGCTTAATAGAAGAACTGGGAGATGTAGGAGGAACATCTTATTTCAGTTGAAACTCTAAAGGTGTCACTTGGTATATTAACCACTCATCTTCCTCCCCCTATCTGATAAAATTTGAAGGTGCACAGTAGAATGGTGTAGTTTACAAAAATACCACATTAGTGGACACAATATGTTTACCAAGTTTAGTAAGTAATAACTAACAATGATATGTCTTTTGAAGACAAAATAGTCTAAGCAAACACACTTCAACGCCTTTGGGTCTAACTAGGTAACAATGGTTATACATCTTGAACATAACATGAACTCCAAGACACCCTAGGCCACATGGAATGATGAATTGTTTGGAGAGAGAACATTATAAGTTACATCACCTTTAAGCACAATAGAATGTTGCTATTTATTAGAAAACGAATTGTAGAGGTTGTGTTTGGCCCAAAACTGTTTCGGAACTTTTGTTGGAACATTTGTGCTCAAGCTGTCTCAAGAAGATGCCTATTATTTCTTTCAGCTACTCCATTTTGAGAAGGTGTTTCAACACAAGATGCCAGTGGAGAATCCCTTGTCGTCTCATGTAGGTTCTTAATGGTATGACATGTATTTTTTGGCATTAATACATCTTAATATATGCACCAAATGATTGTATTGAGTTTAACTTTAGGACTAAAAGAAACACAAGTGAGAAAATACTTTCAAAGGTTTTTTTATTATATAAATCCAAGTCAATCAAGAAATGTCATCCACAAAATTATCAAAATACTTGTTCCCAATCTTGGACACAACAACGATGGTCCCCAAACATTGAAGTGAACTAACTAAGAAAGTACACCAATTTATTTACCCTTGGACCTAATGGGTATGATAATGTTTTGCAAACTGGCATGACTCACTATCCAATGAAGAGATATTCATGAAATGAGGACAATTTAAAGTAGGGAGGAAAGATGTCCGAATGGATAATGTGCTTTAAATGGAGGCGTGAGACTAGAGCTGACAACTGACCGAGGCACCTATTTGTCAAGATGTGGAGGCTTTACATCCTTGCTTCGTCATAAGATCTTGAACAATGAGATTGAACAACTGATCTTTGACAAGTCTATTCATAGTGATTTAATTAAATGCAAGTTTTGACACCCATACAAATGACAAGATGATAGAGGAGGTTGGTTTAACAATCCAAGGTCCCAAGCTATTATAGGTTGGCCTATCAACTACAACGTTCAAAGAGGATGCTTTGTGTGATTGAAAGCTAGAAAATATCAAGATTATCTGTCATGTAATCTGTGACATCATGTCCTACACCCTTCAACCGAAAGGAAGAATAGGCATCTCATGGGGCTTCTCGCTCTCTTCTCATTGAATCTTATGTTCCACTGCAGTTTTAGGGTGATGTAGTCCTTGCATCTTGTTATTTAGTTGATATAATTTCCTCATCTTCTATTCAAAATCAAGTTCCACGTTCCATACTATTTCTTGAGTCACATCTCTTCTCTATCCTCCTCGTGTCTTTCGGAGCACATGTTTTGTTCATAACTTAGCTCTTGGAAAAGATAATTAGCCTTCTTGTGCTCTTAAATGTTTCTTTCTTGGTTACTCTTGAGTTCAATTAGGATATCATTGCTATTCACCTAATCTCCATCTATACCTTGTGTCCGCCAATGTCACATTCTTTAAGTATTAACCTTACTATACACCCTTGACTTATATCGCTGTCCGCACCTAGCACTAGTCTTAGATGATTCATGTCGTGCACTAGGACCCTGCTCCTACTACAGACTTGCGTCCTCCTAGCCAATCAATTGCACTTCAAAAAGGTTTGCCACTTAAAATGCTAACCACATTATACTTTCTTATGATCACCCTATTATGCCTTTGTACCATCTTTGCCCTCTATTATCCATTGCTAGGACTACATGTGAAGCACTTTCTCATTTTGGATGGAAGCATGCTATGATAAATGAGATGTTTGTTTTACATGAGTGGTACTTGGGAGCTTGTCTCCCTTGTTGTAGGTAAATCAATTGTCAGTTGCTGTTGGATTTATGACGTAAAATTGGTCTAAAAAATCAGGTTGATAGGCTTAAGGCTTACCCAAAGGGTATACTCAGATATTTGGGCTTGATTATAGTGATACTTTCGCTGCTATGACTAAAATAGCATTTGTCTGTCTTTTTCTATATTTGGTTGTCGTTCGTCATTGGCCTCTTCATCAGTTGGACATTAGGAATGTTTTTCTTCATGGTAATCTTGTGAAAGAAGTTTATATGGAGTAACCACCCAATTTTGTAGCTCAAAGAGAGTCTAGTAGCCTTGTATGTCTATTGCGTAAGCCACTCTATGATTTGAAACAACCTCCGCGAGCATGGATGGAAAATTTAACATAGTAATTCAAGAGTTTGGCATGAGTTAAAGTGGAATTGATCACTCTGTGTTTTATCAACATTCTGCACCTAATCTCTATATTTATTTGGTTGTTTACGTTGATGATATTGTTATCACTAGCAATGATCGAGATGGTATCACTAATTTGAAGCAACATCTTTTTAAGCATATTTTAGGTATTAAGGTTGCTGGACCAGGTTTTGCTATTTCTCAATGCAAGTATGCTTAAAACATTCTTGAGGAGACAAGAATGATGGGATGTAAGATCCATTGACACTCATATGGATCCAAAAAATGTTAAACTCCTTTCCGAACACGGGTAACCATTCATTAATCTTGGAAGGTATAAACGATTAGTTGGAAAGTTGGATTATCTCATAATGACTAGACCTACCATCTCTTTTCCTCTTTTTATGTGAGTGTTGTAAGTCAGTTTATAATTGCCCCTTGTGATCGTCTTTGGGATGTAGTTGTTTGTATATTGCGATACATATAATCAGCTCCTAGCAAAAGACTACTTTTTGAAGATCAAGACCATGAGCATATCATTGGATATACAAATTTTGATTGGGCAGGATCACCCTATGATTGACGTTTTACATCTGGATATTGTGTTTTAGTAAGAGGTAATTTGGTGTGGAAGAGTATGAAATAAAGTGTGGTTGGTCGATCTAGTGCAGAAGTAGAATATTGAGCAATGGTTGTAGGAACTTATGAGCAAGTTAGGATCAAACAATTGTTGAGAGCTTAAATTTGGCGAAATCAGTCAGATGGAACTTGGAACTTGTGTGTGATAATCAAGCGACCCTTCATATTGCGTCAGATCCAGTGTTCCATGAAATCACTAAGCATATTTAGATTGCTTGTCACTTTGTCAGAGAAAAATACTCATTATTACAAAATTTGTGAAGTTAAGTGATGAGCTCGCAAATGTCTTTACCAAGTCCCTCACTTGTCTGCATATAAATTACATTTGTAACAAGGTAGGCGCATATGATTTGTATGCACCAGTTTGAGGGGAGTGTTAGATTAAGAATATACAATCCTACTTAGAATTGGAATAAGAACAATATGTAGTATCTTACTTTGGTAAAAAATGTATAGTAGTGTTTATAAATAGGGTCTCTATGTAATAATGTAGATACACAATTCAATAATCCTATATTTCTCACAAACATAATATGGGAGCCCAACATTAAGTAAACCAAGAAATTGGATGGAAGAATTCCTCATTGTTTTGTTCCAAGAATAAAAGCTATTTATACATGTGCACGTGAATCTATCAAAGAAAACAAATTTAAAAAAATCTTTAAATATCTCTCCTTATAGTAAACTATGTATGTTATGAAAAAGTGCCTATGTAGTATGTGCCTTTTGTAACATGTGCAAAGGTGGTTATGAGTATCCTCTTCAATCTAGTTATAAGAAAAGTATTCTCTTCAATCCTAGATTAGCTCTTATTTTGTTCGTTGATTATTTTAGGATCTGATTCTTGTGCTGTAATGATTTTTAAAACATGAAATGTTGCTATTATCGTATGATAGACTAGCTCTTATTTTCTTCCTAATTATTTAAGAATCTGGTTCTGGTGCAATAATCATCTTTAACACATAAAATAGCTGGCTGTGCTTCGTTGTCCATATCTGAATGTTAAGCCTTATCCAAACAGCTGAAGCTACCATTGTTATGTTTTCACGAACAGGGTCATGTTTTATTTTCTAGGTGAAATAGAGGCAAGAGGGCCAAATAACATTGAAATTTATGCTAATGTCCCCTTAATCCTGATTTTGCCAAATTTAAGAGCATTGTTTGTTTCTTATGTCTTCTACATCAAGCAATAGAAAATAGAAGAGAAACAAGAATAGTTCAGAAAAAAAAGAATTTGGATGTATGTGTGTGCTCGTATCTAAAGTATTTCAAATTCATACAGGCTGTTCTAATGAAGATGATTGTAAAAGAGAAAAAAACAGCCACTCCATTCCAGTCCCAAGTAATAGAAAGACGCTTCTTCTTGACATATTTCCAGGGGAAAATGCTCATGCACATGGTTTCCTATTCAATTCAGATTTTGTAAGTGTTGATGATCAGGGGAGGGTTATAGTCTCATCTCTTGCCCAACTATCTCTTAAAGAAACTTTGGTTTCTAAATTTACAAGCACCAGATTATTTGAAAACTTCAACCTGCCAGAAAAAGAGCCTCTTCATGGGATGGTTTCAGTGAATGATCTGGACGATAAGACTGATGGAGTCAAAGGTGTTTATTCTACTCGGACAGTTACTACAGAAAAAAATAATCTGGAATCATCAAGAATTTGTGTGTCTAATGCAAAGCAACAGAAGATATCTGATATCTCTGAGAGGAGTTTTGGAAGTTCAGATCACAAGGTTAAACCAGAAGGTAAGAGCATAGGTGAGAGTCTGGAAGTCCAAATTCGGGGGACAACAATAGGAGCTGATGAGCCAGATGAAACTATTGAAGATATGGAGCTTAGTCCACGTCTGACCAACTTCATCAATAGCGGCTTTGTCCCTGAATCTCCTACAACTGATAGTCTGTTTCTTTTCCTTAACCCAAGTCTTTTAAGGGAATTATGCCCTTATTTTTTTGCAGCCCTATCTTTTGTTACCTTAAAAGTTTTACTTTTTCTTTTGCAGGAGTGTTTAAGGATAAAAGTGTAGAGACCATGGTTAAAGACCTATTTTCAACACCAAAAATATCTTCGGAACAGAATGAAAAGACAGTGGGTGGCAGTAGTACCTGTGGAAAATATAATGAAATGTCAACTCCTATACAAAACATTGACAATACTGAACCCAGAAGTTGCAAGTACACTAGTCTAATTGTTGAAGATAAACAAACTCCTATGGAAAAAAATTCAGGCAAAAGCTGCAGCGAAGACTGGCAACTGCGCTCTACAGATAAATCAGATAGCATTGGGAAAATATGGAAGTTTAGAAGATTGCTCAAACACGGTGATCTTCCTAGAAGAAAGCCACCAGACGAGCTAAATACTAGTACTTCCAGAAGAGGGGCAGCTCTTTGTGGCACTCCTAGTCATACTGGTTTCAAGCATCGAAGAGCTATAGGTAACTTGAGGGTTTTCCTTTTTATCGAAAGAAACAGTATACTTGCTGCTAATCCTTCTTGCCTTTCAACGTTAGAGGGTTTTAATTGACAATTCACTTTTCACAACCTTCTAAAGGATTTCGTGTTCTATGTCATTTGGGAAGTAAGCTCATCTTGATGAAAAAATGGATATTGATGCATCTGTTATTGCCATCAGGTGAGAAACGACAGCAAAACATTGTGAGAGACTTCATTGAGGAGGAAGCTGAGTAAGTTCATTCTTAGAGAACTGGAAAATTTCATGCTTCCTATTATAGTTGGTGCTACTTAGCTCACTTGAAATAAGCACATATAGATGGATTGCATAGTCAATATGCTGACATTGGTGCTTGTAGTACCTAGTGATGCTAAAATTTACTAGTATACGTTCTATTTTGTTCGTTTGATTTCACTGAGGAATATTGGAAGTTATTGACTTCTTGTTTTTCGTACTTCATTCTTCATGAGAATTGAGTATCTGGCCGTTTTATTCTTTTGTAATCGGGTGTGTGTGAATAACTTAAGTCTAGATTGTAATCTCGAGCTCTTTGCTTCTCTTCGTTGTTTATTGTGGCTCTAACAAGGCATTCCTTTCATTCATGTCTGATTCCTTCCCGTCTCATAATGCTTCTGTGAAATTAGGTCTTAGGCCTAACTCACACCTCAAAAGCTAGCTCAAAGGGAGGAGGATTGCTCAAGCTTTATAATGAGTCCATCATCTCATTAACCACCGATGTGATTCTTTAACACCCCACCTCACGCCCAGTGCTTAGCATTTGGTGTGTGGGCAATTTTGATTTTGGGGGTCCCAACATCGGGTGAGACGAGCCCTGCTATGATACCATGTGAAATTAAGTCTTAGGTCTAACTTACACCCCAAAAGCTAGCTCAAAGGGAGGATGATTGTCCAAGTCTTGTAATGAGTCCACCCATCTCATTAATCACCGATGTAGGACTTTTGTCATTCTTTAACAGCTCCTTTCAGTTTTGTGTTTTTCCTGTCCGACGCTGTCCACTACAGAAGAGGGAAATGTAAAAGTTCCTCAGGTGTCTGAAGGGGAAAAAGTGAGTTTCTAGCAACAGATAAAAAGGGAAGCCTGGTGCACTAAGCTCCCGCTATGTGCGGGGTCCGGGGAAGGGCCTATGTATGCAGCCTTACCCTGCAATTTCGCTGGTGGTTATTTCCACGGCTCGAACCCGTGACCTCCTGGTCACATGACAACAACTTACCGGTTATGCCGAACTGTCAGGTTCCTGGTCACATGACAACAATTTTACCGGTTATGCCGAACAGTCAGGTTCTCTATTTTGATTAGCGAAAACCTTTGGGTTTTTTTCTGCTGAAAGAGTTCTCAGGCAAGGTGATCCTCTTTCACTTTTTCTATTCATATTAGTTATGGAAGAACTTATTAGTATGATGAGGATTGCTATCAATAATGGGTGGTTGAAGGGTTTCAAACTCAACAACAGGACAAGTGAGAATTAGCAAATATGTCAACTGTTTTATACAGATGATACGTGGTCTTCTATGAGGCTAAAACAAAACAAATTAGCTACATCAAAGTGATACTATTGACTATTGAGGCAGTTCTGGTTTGAGTGTGATTCGGAGGAAAAGAAATTATTTCCTATTAAGGAAGTGGCACAGATGCGGGGTTTTACTAATATGTTGAGGTGTAGCATAGAGCAACTGCCTACTGTTTATTTGGGCATGCCTTAAGGAAATAAACAAACCTGAAGATATGGGATGGGATAATTGAAGAAACAACGAAAAAGGTATCTGTTTGGAAATCCCAATATTTGTCACTAGGAGCAGACTCATTTTGATGAATGCAGTGTTAATTTCATTACCAACCTATGTTATGTGATTATTTCCAATCCCCTCCAAAGTAATCAGGAAGCTAGCCAAATTCAGAAGGGACTTCTTGTTGTTTGGAAACAAGGAAGGAAAGGGTATGCATTTAGTGAAGCGGTCAACTGCTCAGCTCAGAGAATTCAGGTGGTCTTGGTATTGAAAATTTGAGGTTTTAGAATGAGTGCTTGATAATGAAATAGTTATGGATATATACTTTAAAGATGAAACACTGTAAAGGAGGTCATACATAGTAAATATGGCCTAAGCAGGCCATGGGTCACTAATTCTGTCCCTAATACCTCTGGATTTTTAGTTTGGAGGTCAATCAGGGGTCTTTGAGAATGTTATCATGAAGGTGGACACTGATCACAAAATTCTTTTCTGGAAAGACGAATAGAAATGGCCAGGTGGCTTTGGTGAACTCCTATCCTGACCTATTCTCTTTCTGCACTAATCCTGAGGCTACAGTGGATGAAAGCTGGTTCATTTATAGATGAGAAATTCATGTTAGGGGATATGTGAAAGATTGGGAAGAATTGACTCATTTTTTACTTGAAGTAAGCAGCTTCAAAGGAGCTTCTTCAACTCCAGACACAATCAATTAGAAGCATGCTACTGATGAGAAATTATCTGTGAACAGATCACAAAATAGGGGTGAGGAAGCATCTAGGAGGGGGAGAAGGACCAGGTAAACAAATCTGGATAAGTTGAGCACCAACTAAGGTTAAATGTTCTTCCTAGTTGGTGGCTAGGAAGGCATGTCTCACACAAAAGCTGAAAATAAGGGGATCCAAATATTCTCTAGATGTTTCTTATGTAACGAGGCAGAAGAGACTAATAGCCACTTGTTTTTCTATAGTAAATAGCTTCACAGAAACAAATTGGTTGATGTCAGAACATACTGTTAATCTTCTTAGTTGTTGGATATTAGGAGAGGTGGAAGTAAAAGCCAAAAGAAATGGTGGAAAGTAATTCCAGCTTGCATATGGTGGAAAATATGGAGAGAGAGGAATGGGAGATGTTTTCAGGATAGGTTTAATTCCACTCAAAGTAAAATGGATTTGTATTATATCCTTTCTTTTTTGGTATAAAGAGTATGTATAGATGAAGTTGAACAGATAGTAGATATTTTCATCATGTCCTTAATGCTGAGGAATGCAACATTTTGCACTAGGGGAAAATTTGTTGTCTTATAAATAGTTAAAACATGATATATTTGTTTCTTTCTTGTCACTTATTTTGTTTTTCCGTGACTTGCTTGGTGTACACAAACACAAGAAGATGTGTAATGGTATAGTAGAAAATGATGTTATTTTGTCTAACTATTTATTTATTTTTAAATGGAATACAATCTCAAAACAACATTTTTTAAAGGTATTAGGGGAATATATATATACAATAATCCCTACTGTCCAACTATTATATTCAAGTTTTTGTGTTCATTTGACCCTGCTTGTTCAAAATCATGGGTTAGCCACTATCTTTTGATATGTTTCTAAAGTACTGGTTCTTACACAGGGTGTCTTCAGAAGTTTTAGTATCTGATGACGAGGAGGATAAGCTGGATTTCGGTTCATTTGATGATAGTTTTATAGATGACAGGATAAATCCTACAGCAACAGATAGTCAAGCCGAGGCTGGTGAAGTTGACATGATAGCAATTTACAGGTTTTTATTAAGTTCTCTTCATTTTCTCTTATGGTTTAAAAGTTCTTCCTTTCTAGGCAATTTTTAGTATTGATTCTTTTGAAGATTTAGAGGTTAAATATCCACACTTGAATTTTGGGAGGGAAAAACTGTCCTATTTCAAATACCACACCTGGGTCGGATTCCCCTAGAATACAATACTTTTAGAGAATCTAACACACACCTGTTGACGGTTTTGAAGAGTCCGAGCAACATAGCCTATTTTGAATTGAAAAGGTGGTAACTGATCATTAGGTCTAAACAAAGGGGAAAATCTAAGAATATTTGGGACGAATGCATAGTGAGACTAGGCGTCACATATGACTGAATCTCTAAATAGCTTACCAGAAGTAAATCAAAATTGAACAATCAGGTAGAGGTGTCAAAATGAGCTGGTCCAACCCAAACTAGCACAACCCTAACGGGTTAGAGAGTTAAATGGGTTGGGGCGGGCTGACCCTTTAAATAAAGGTTCAACAAAATAGCGGCCCAACCCAGCCCTAAGCGGGGTACAGGTTGGGACGGATTGACCCTTTAACCAAAAAATGAACAATATTACTCTCTTAGAAAGAGTGTCGAATGTTGACGTCTATATACACGACATCAATTCATACAAAAGTTCATTTATCAATCACATACTTCAGTGAATACTTACAAAAATACATTCACCAACGTAAGATTTAGTGGATAAATGTTGATCATTCCATCATTTCTCCCACAAAAAAACTAGTTGGTTTAAAAGATCTCCAGTAACACAAGGCAGTCTAAATACTTAACAAATCTAAATTTCTAAATATTACATGACTCATTAATTAGTGTTTTACAACTCCGCTTCTACTTTCACCATCGATCACATTTGAATCAACATGTGATATTATTTCCTTAAGAAGTTTATCTTCATTTACAATTCACCATGCAAGATGATATTGCAAAATACTTGATTTTTATTTTTCAAAATATTTATTCATAAAATTTTTACAAATAAAACACTATTAAAAATATATATAAAAATATTTTAAAAATTAATAGCCCACGGGCTGGCCTCAGAGGCTTGCGGGTTGGGCCTACGAGGCTAACGTGCCAAATAGGGCGGGCTAAAAAGCCTCGTTTATAAATGGGCCAAAAATTTTAAGCCCAACCCCACTTATTTCAAGGGTTGGGTTGGGCCGGCCTCGCGGGCCAGCCCATTTTGACGGCTCTACAATCAGGTCAGTTTATTGAACGTATTCAGCTTCTACGTGCAAGGGGCTGGCGTGCCTGCTCTGGATTTGAACACAATTAATTAGTATCAAGTTATTAATAAGTTGCCGTTCTTGCTTCAGAATTAAGAAGAGGCTATAATTACTGATCCCTTTGTGCTTCAAAATGTATCATCTACGGGTGCTTTCAATGAGACACCACTTCAGTAGTGAAGTGTGAAGCAATGCGGCTACAAACTTCTTGGCTGAAATTTATAATTTCTTAGCTGGTGATGCACTTTGGTTTATCTGGTTTCACCCAGATGTAGTGGCTGTAGTGGCATCGTAAAATCCCCTTCCAACCCAAAGAAGGGAAAACAAATAAGTTAGAGAAAAGTGAGGAATCTTTTATCATTAGGTGCTTCATTCAATTATCTCTAGTTAATTCTATTTTTGTTAGATGTGCTTTAGTTCAGTACTCTTTTTTTTTTCGAATCACCATGAAGCCTATTAAATTACTATGTTCGGGAACTTTAGAATGCTTGTTGATGTAGTGCTAAAAAGATGCAACATTTGTGGTCTATCTTGTTTTCTGGGACTTTACCAAGCTGAAAACCCTTGTAAATGTGAGAAACAGCTGGTAGCCTCTTTTATGAAAATCTTGACCAAAAGGTTATTGATTAGTGTCTGATTAGCAGAACCTGGCCAAAAATTACAAAAATTTCTTATGCTTATGAAACACTAGGCTATGTCTTTTTAATATAAAAAATAAAACATGAAGTCTCTGTTCACACAGATACAACTTGATATCTAACTTTGCTTAAAGAAGTCTGTCTCAAGAATATATAATTTTGCAGCACCTTCTTGAATTTTATTGTGAATTGTTTCAGGAATGGAGTGGGGGGGGGGGGGGGGGGGGTCAAGTCATATATCAACTGATGATCACGGCTTAATTGCCTTGTTTTTTTTGGACCTAAGCCAATCTTTAATCACAGGCGTTCATTGCTCACTCAGTCACCAATTCTAAACCTTTCAACTGATTGTACTCCTGATTCTGAGGTTCCAACTAGCAGAGCAGATGAAAGGAGCTCATCTGGAACAGCAGATCATCACACAACTCAAATGGACCCAAAGTCTGTAACGAGAAATTCCTCAAGCTTTCAGGAAAGTATTAGTAAAATCTCACCAGAAGCTATGCGATGCTCAACCACTTGCTCTTCAAGACAAAACAATGGCAATCTAGCGAGTCGGAAAAGAAAGTTGAGCTATTATCAAGCAACTTCCCTGCCAGTTATAAATTTAGAAAACGAATTCTCCCGACATTCTACAGCTGCTGGTAAAAACTTGCATCTTTTGGAAGAAGCAGCTGAGAATGTAGTTGGTGATCCATTTAATGATGACCTGTTTTTTCAAAGTATCGATTTTGATGCAGTGGAAGAAGAGGCTACTAGAATGCTTAGAAACAAATCACAGTCCTTGGTTCAAAATACAGTGACCTCAATACCTACTACTCAAATTTCTAATGGCACAGACGCTCCTTCATTTGATCTGGGAATTTAGTGTTGCTGTCTTAACCGTCAATTTTTGTATGACAGCGTTCATGATCATTTATGTAAAGGAAAAACATATTAAGTTATTATCTGTGCAGAATAGAATAGTTGTATTTATCATTTAATAGGTTATAGGAAAGTCTATCTTGATGAAACTGACTGTATTTGCTAGGAGTGTGGAAATATTTTGATTGTTTCCAAAATGTATATAATCTCACAATTAGTGTTCCCTTGGTCCAAGTAAAGTTTTGAGGCTTTTGTTAATAGCTGTGTTTTCTCAAGATGGTATGTTTCTCTTGTTACGAGTACCTTAATGTTTAAAGGATTTGTATATTGGGGTAACAACGGAATTGGATATGAGTTGATAGAAAATGAGTTAGGAGAAAATGGATAAAATATTCGATTAAACTCATATTTGATAAAAACTATTTTCTTTTTAGTAAAACCCAATGTATATCTATATTATAGATTGTTTCTTATTATGTAATAAATAAGTACTTCCATTAATTTCCATACTACAAGATTTTATTTTTCTTGTTTTTTTTTTTTTTTTTTACATTTTTATGTTTTTCTTAAAACATATTTTATTTATTTTTGAAAAATAAATGGTTTTGAGTCAAGGTCGAGAGGTCAAAACAACTATCTGAGATGGGTCAAGATTGGGTGGGGGTTTAACGTTGGATACCAGGTCTGCATCTGTTTTAGGTGGTGTCAGTGAAGATTTTTGAAAAATATTTTTCTGATTTAAAGAAAGCTTTGAACTTTTTTGTTCCTTGCTTTATGTATGAAATTTGTTTTATTTTTTAAATGAGAGGAAAATAAGTTTATTTGAAAAATATATTTCAAAATATTTAAGTAGATAAACATGAAAAAATTAAAAAATATTATTAAAAATTATATTCTTCATGCCAAACACACCCTTTAATGAGTATATTTTTTTGGTAGCGTATAAATAAAAATAATGCATGCATTAATTTTATGTATTAGTAATAACTTGTTTGATATATTTTTTATACTTGTATAACTAACACTCGTTCAATTGTGTTTTAAGGCGTGTAATACTAATATCATAGATTTCGAGGACACAAATCCCCTCCAATATTGTCCATACAGATTTTAGACTTTCCACCGTCAAAATGAAATTTAGAGGTTAAAATTGTTGTTCCTAAAATTAAATCTCACGTCGTTAAACTTTATTTTTATTATATAAAAGAATCATCACCTCCCAACTCCTTCCTTTTAATAGTCTGGCTATGGGTGAATGCTCTGCTCTCTCTCTTTTTTTAAAAAAAAAAATGTTGTATATCTAGTTTCATTAGCGTTGACGTCATGCTCTTATTAGCATTCATTTTGTATTTATGATACCATCATAGTATATTACATTATATGGATAATTTTAAGGAAAAATTTCTTAATTACACATCATTTGTAATCATATTTTCTTATTTTCCCTATTATTTCAAAAAATATCAAAAATCCCTTCTTTTTCTTTCAGTATCTCCTTTTCCTGATACATTAACTTGAAATCTCATACCCATGATTTTCTTGCCTTTTTTCACGCCACAAATCTCTCAATAATTACATCAATCAATACATTTTTGAATTTTAAATCTTTTTATTTCCAATTAATAATTTCAAATTATTCAATAGGTAGATTTCTTTCCATCTCTCAATCTCCGATTTCTTTTATTATTATTTTTTAGCTTTTCATCTTAAAAAATAAAAACAAAATTATCTCCTCCCGCTGACCCCATTGAAATCTTATTGAACCTTTGTAATTTTAGTTAATCATATCGTCGTTGAAATTTTTTCTTGAAAAATATTTATTTTCTTTTAATGTATCTACAGTTAAAAAACGTCCAAAAAAAATAAAATATGGAATCTGTCATTGCACGCCATCACTGTCAAAGATACGTATTTTTAATGTATCTCATTTATTTAGAGTCTTAAATTAGTCTTTGTTAGTTATCATTGATTTGATACAGTGCTACAATAATCTTTGTTGTATGCAATGTATCATGTTCATATTTAAGGTAGATACATAACGCTAATAATGTTGAATCTTCAATTAGTGTTTATCATGTTCAATATAAATGTACTTGATACATAAAATTTGTGTTATGTATCACACACAAAAAGGGAAGCTAATTTGATACAAATTCATGTATAATGTTTTTTAAAAAAATTTTATTATAGAATTTCTCAAACAAAATAAAATACAAAAATAATAATGTATCATGTACTAATTTTTTAGCTTTGATATATAAATTTGAATTTATACTAAATGTATATGATACATAACAATTACCAAAAAATAATGTATCGATCTCAAATCTAAAATCTTATGAACAACACTTTCTTATTAAATGTATCTATTAAAAATACGACACTTATTTGAATCAGTACAAAGAAAGTGAAATATAAGAATAAAGAATCAACAGAAAGATGGTCAAGAAATAACTGTTTCTAATGACTACAAACTGAGAAAACAAAGTCTACAGCAAAAGTAAGAGTTTTTGGCTACATAGGTTCTTTTCAAAATTTCTTAACAGGAAACAAAGTAACTAAATAGAGATTTTTCGTGCCTTAACTTTCAAAGACATGGACGTTCTTTTTGCAAATTCCCTCAACTATGGACAAACATTCTAATTAAATATCTTTACAACTTATTTTCTCTTAATTTTGAAAGGATCTTCATTTAATGTGTCTCCTCAATTTTTTTGATATTATGAATAAAAATTTGAAAGGATCTTGAATGAACTGTAGATGAATTTTGAATCTCAAAATTTTCGGCAATCTTGTATCAAAATCGAAAGGATATTCGATGAACTTGAAGATTCACAAAACAAATCGTTTGTCCAAAAATAATTTGATCACTTTTGTATCCTTCATAACTCACCTTGCTTATCCAAAATCTTGACAAAAGTTTTTATGAAACAGAGAAAACGATGTACAAGAAGAAATTTAATTTTTTAATTTTTTGGATAGTTACACTATATGATTGAATTCTTGACAATATGAAAGAAAATAACCCAATTTATGGGACTTAAATTATTTTCAATTCCCCCCCCCCCCTAATTAGTGTAACAGATGGATAATATCGTAATTTGATTTTTCAATTTTTTTTCCTTAATAAATGCAACAGATTGACACATAATGTATCAACAATAATCCGGATCCTTAATTATGTATCAAAAATACCTAAAAACATGGGATTTATTTAATTAAAAAAATAATAGAAATAGAAGGTAATTAAAATCTTACACTATGGGATTTATGTAAGTTATACTAATTTTAATGGTATGAAAAAATTATTGAGTAGTGTCTTCATTGAATAGTTGTTTCTTTTTCTTTTTTTTATATCATCGAAGTATAATATATTTGGTGATATCTGTACATTGTTTTTGTTAAGATTTGTTCTAGTCTTCGATGTGATTACTCAATCATTTATACTACAATCATGGTATATCTACATACTGTAGTGGTATTAGTAAATATTATTTCAGTTCCTCAATATTTTAATCTTAAAACGATTTTAGAAAGGATCATAATTTAGATACTATTTTTAAAAAAAATCAAAAAGAGAAAAAAATATAAATATATTTTTTACTAATTTAGAGTTTAATAAATAAGATTGTGACTTTAATAATTTTCTCTTAATTGCTTTTATTTATTTCTTTAGAAAAGAGCATAATCCTATATGATATTGATAGGATATCAACGCACCGACGAATCATCAGGGAAGATTGAGCTTAGTCCTATATGATATTAATAAATCGACGGAGCATCACAACGGATTAATTCACAATAATGATGTTGATGTCATGCTGACATTAGTCGCGAAATAAGAAAAGAAAAAGTGGGGGTAAACATGGATCCAGGATAAATAGTAGGGGTTCGACCCAATTTGGATAAATAGGTTTACTATTGAATCTATTTTGAGTAACTTTTTCCCTTTTTTTCATCTCTTGTTTTGATTTATTTTCTTTTGTTCTTTTATCCATAATCGTTTTAAACACCTTCCTTGTAAAAAAAATAAGAATCCAAACATTTGGTACAAAGCATCTCTAGAATATGATTAATTACTTTCTGTCTTTTATTTTGTATCACGTAAATTTAGAAGATTATTTCAAAAATGAGTGAGTTTTCAGGGTTAAGTTTCGAATTTGATGAAATTTCATAGTTTGTATTCAAATAATGTACTTACGTTTAATAAAAATTCATTTATTTTATATACATGTATATCCTGGGTGAAATCAATCTAGTTTAGGTGGACGAATAACACATAATAAAAATAACCGATCAAACATTTCAATTAAAAAGTCATTGAACAACATTTTTGAATCTTAGCTAATGAATTCAAGTTGGTTTTGAATGAAAACATTATCGAGACTAGTAGCATACATCCAGTACACCCCATTGCCCAAAGATGAAGGGCCTCATTCGAAGCCCGTCAGTCTTACATACAGTATATTACCTGCAAGTGGATCCACTTGAATAAACAAATAAATTTCAAATCCATATTTACGTTGCTACATATAAGAGACATGCAATGGGGTAATATGCTGCTAGTCTAAATATGAATTCAAATCACAAAGAACACTGGCCACAGCCATCAAATGAAAACAAGCTTTCACTAATCAACATCCTACCAACATCCACATACAACCTACTCCTACACCACTGCAGGTTAAAAAGCTTAGAGTAGTCCAAAACACATTTTTACATGGAGAAATAAAAAAAAATTGCTTCCAAAAAGTTATGGATATGGCAACGATGAGCAACATGCACTAGTGAGACATGAATGACATATTTCGTCTGAAATCCAAGTTCAGTGTTGATTCTGAGAATTTGCCACCAGGTACCCACAAACCTCCATTTTGAGGCAGCATCACCGGTGCTTGATTGCCCTTAGGCTGTTCTTCTCCAGCTCCTGGCATGACTTCTTGCTTCTTTTTTACAAACTCGAAAAAATCAGCAACTTGACGAGCATACCTTCAAATAAGAAGAGACAACCAAATAAAACATAACCACCATGAAGTTCAAGAACCAGGCAATGAGGGGGTAAACAATTGTACAGAAACAAAGCACAAATCAGAGGACATTCCTGATACACAACAAACTTACTAAAGATAAATGTTAAAGTCAGCTAGTAAAAGGATTTTATGAGCTTCAAAAAATGACTCTACAATTCACGTTTAACAAGTACTTCAGGGAAGGATTGCATATAAAAGAAATTCAGTTGTCTACAATCCACTTTGATCATTATGGACTAAAGACATCGGAAAACAACGATTACCTGTTATGATGTTAAAATGTAGAATAATAAATCCCAAATATTATGAAGGACAACTCATTTTGAGGATATAGATCCTTTTTTGGGGGGCAAGTATTAGAAAATGGGAGATACTTTTTCTTTATCCTCATTTTAGTGATCAAGTGTTAACAGCTGCAAGATCCTATTGTGTGTGTAAGACTGTAACATGATTTTAATCAATCAAGGTTCTCTAGCCCCAACCCCAAAGGAAGAAAGGATCTCTTAAGCCTGCATCTCAGGGAAAGAAAAACCAGCTCTCTTGCACTGTCAGATCTCCATTCCTCACTTCCTCAAGCCTATCATGCCTATTTTAGTCCATGTCAAGTTCCATGTTAGCAGTAACCCTACAAATTACCGGAGCTGTCAATTAATTGATATACCTATCATCCATACTTCAGAAATATCTACTAGACCTATATGGCTTATTAGATGATCAACTGTTCCGACATTTACTGGAACCAGCACTCAATCCTTATATTTAAAGATTTGTAACAAGAAGATGATATCCTCCAGTGGGTATATTAAGTGAAAGAGAAAATAGATATAAGACAATAATACTAGTAAATAAGGAAAAGTTGACATACTGCCTCTTTGCTTCAATATCTCTGTTAAAGTCAATGTTAGGCTCGCAGTCGAGAACCAACGCAGGAACCTGCATTATAATAGATAGTTAGACACATTGTTGTCTGTAGCACGAATATCCAGGAACTGCTTTATCAGGGGAAAAGTGTCCACAAGCTGAAGTTACATTCATAGAACATACCTTTTGAATACTCGGGTGCATGTGATTGCCTTCCAGATAAAAAACACGATCCCTTATTTCTGGGGGTACAGATTTGTCAAAGTTAAGGGGTAGCTCGCTGACAGACAATACCCCATGATTTCCACTTTCAAATGGGAAAAGCCAGCTTTCATGCTTCTCATGCAACCCTCGCAGATATTCCAAGGAAACTCCGCCTTCTTCTGTTCTCTTACGCAACATCATTCTCTTGTGACATGTGTCAGGGCTTGCTCTAAGATAAATAAAACCATCGGGAATGAGTCCAGGCAAAGTTGAAACAACCGGGTCAAACCATGAGTCATAAATGCTGATCTCCATCTCATTCATCCAGTTTGCTTCATGAACAGCTCTCACAAAGACCTTTATGAAAAACATTATGCATCATATAGAAGCCTTGTCACAGTATTACAAACCAGATATACTACATTGCATACAACAACAACAACTCAATCTCAAACTAGTTAAGGTCCGCTAGGTATAGTATGTTGTGTATAGTGTTATCAAAGGTGTGCTTAAGCCCTGAAGCGAGGCTCAAAACGTGTTGAGCGCTTCGCCTCGCTTTATGGGCGCTTCAGTGTCGTCATCAAGGTTCTAAGGCAAACTTTTCCTTACCAATGAGCATTATATGACGAAGTGACACTAAATATTTGATTTCACTTGATCATAATTTTTTTCAACTTCTTTGGTCACATATTTGTCATTCATGTTTATAGTTATTAGTCTTCGACTAAACATATATATTTGTATTATTTTCTCCCTTTGCGCTTTTTTTTCCATTAAGACACACTTTATTTGTGCTTTGCGCTTAAAGCCCCCATGGACCTTAGAGCTTTTTTGCACTTTTCGCCTTTGATAACACTGGTTGTGTATAGAACAAATATTAACTCTCAGTGGATTGTTTGAAGCATATATATATATATATATATATATACATATAAACATGCGTTGTCTTAGGAGCTAAGGGACTGCTACACAATCAAAGATCAAGAAATAAGACACGATCAATGAGCATCTTCACAAGCTTGTACAAGGTGAGAAATTTACCATCCTGTCACTGAACACACTTCTCTCCATCAACCTGAGGGGCCTGATACCACCAGATGATTCTCTCTCCTGCATAACCCTTGTTACAAAAACATAGTTTTGAAATGTGTAAGCATATCTTTGTGGTTCCGCATAGAATGCATCTAATATGTTAAAGTGATCTGGCCCAATATCCTGCCACTTGGCAATAGGTTCGGGAACTATTTCAACAAGATCTTGCAATTCAAGTGTCTCATTAGCTATTCTCTGCAGAAAGGTTGTTTTTCCAACACTAATATTTCCCTCAACACAGAAAGTAAGTCGTTTCTTTTGTGTTGACTTCACATTGGAATCTGAGTTATTCTCCTTCAACTCTTCATCCACGCTCTTTCTGATATATGTGGTGATACTCTCAGCATGGTTTCTGTGAATGATTCCAATTGAGCTTTGCAAGAACTCAACCATCTTCTCGTTGGATTTTCCAAAAAACTGCAAAGAAGCCAAAATACTGCCTTTTTACTATAACAAAGTATATCAAGTTTACAGGTCAAATAAGCTGCACAATTTCCTTAACATTACCCAAACATATTCTTTTAAGTTAAGTACTTCACCCTGTTCAACTCAATAATAACTGCAAAACAGAGATACCAATTACTATTTTGGCTATCCAAATTGGTCAAGTTAAACAATTAACTGGATTCACAAAAGAACATGCAGTCCTAGAAAATCCTAACATATCGAAAAATTGATAAGAGTCATGTCCAAGAAAATACAACTCAATAGTTCATGCCCATCCTCTTAACACTTCTAAGAGAGTCGTCCATCCATTTCGCCATGGAGGTTTCTATGCCATGCAGTTATTCAACTACAATGCTTGGTTAAATTAATCCTTTGTAGTTAGTCCGCTTTATTCAAGGTCAAGTCATTTCAATACTACTTTCTGTAGACCCTCTAAAATTATGGGTGCCTTCTCAGGTATGGAGGAAAATGTTTTCCAGTTAATATTTTCGGGAGAAAATCATTTACCAATGTTTGATTTTGTATAAATGAGTGGCATATAATAACCATTACAAGGTGAAAGATGGAGTGTTTTTTTTTTCATCAGAGCTGGTTTTTCCATTTGATGGAAAATATTTTTCCCTAAAAATAAATGCCTAATAACCAAGCACCAGAAATTGACTTTTTATGGAAACAAAATCCCCTACAGAAACAATCGCACATGGACCTATGAACAGAGCAACGCAACAAAATAATGCAAATAATGAAATGAAGAAGAAGGCATCGAAGGAAGGCCGACGAACTTGTTACTTGTGTTTGATGAACTACTTACTGGTTAACTTCTTGTTCTTTCTCGTAAGTGGGATGCCTACACCCCATAAACTTAATCCTAAATACAAAGTTTTCACTTTTTAACATTTCAAAACTATATATTTTAGGTGCTTATCATTATACCTTATCTCTGTAGAGCTGTTTGAGTTGATCAACCCCCATAAAACCCTTCTGCACCAACTTCCTCAAGTTCCTTGGCCCAACACCCGGTATAGTTAGCAAATCTGGACTAGCCATAACCCCTCCTTCCCCACCACCACTACCCCTCTGCCTCCTATGTAACCCGGGCTTCTCCTCCGAGGCACTCACATTTTCCTCTTTATCCTCAACCCCACTTAAGGAGTCCTCCACCTCCTCAGCAGAAGTGACGGGAACACCCTTCTCAGACCCAGAAGCCGAAGCCAGAGTGCCAAACCAGGCAGCACTAGTCCTACTCTGCTTCAAAACAACCCAAGCCCTCACCGGCGCATTTTCAAGAGAACATCTACAAATATGGCAATTATTACCACCACGAGAAACAACTGCCTTTCCAGAAGAATCCGTAGACATATTCCGAAAACCCAAAAAGGGTTTACCGATAGTGGGATGGTGAAGCCGGTGGAAGGCGGCAGAAGTCATTCTAGGACTGGGAGGAAGTGGGTGTTTGTAAAACCCTATGGGATGAGAAAGAGGTAAAGAAAGAAGGGGATTAAGGGATAGAACTGGAGGCGGTAACGATGGGTTTCTGCTTAACAGTTTCTGCATACCTTTGGTGCATTTCACAGAGTCACCCTTATGGTCTCTCAAAGTTTCAGAGAGTAAAACAGGGAGTGATAAACCCTAGTAAAACTAAACCCTAATACGGATTTGCTTATACTCTTATCTACCTCTTTGTCGACATAGATAGCAGTGAAGATAGAGACAGATATTACAGAGAGAAACACACAGCGGGAATAAGAAGGGTTTTTGTGATGAGTTTGGCCAAACAACTGGATTTTCGTTTTATTTCAAACATAATACTCTATTTCTGCAAAATTATTATTTATACGTCATTAATAATGATTAATTAATGTGATTATATTATTGATTGAATTTTTTTAAAAAAAAAAAACTCAAAGCTATTATCGCATTTTGCAATTCATTTATTTCATTCACCAACAAATAATAATATGCATATTAGGGGTGTGCATCCAGTGGTGGACCCACATTGGATCCAAGAGTTTACTCGAATCTTTTTAGAAAAAAATTATATGGTATAGTTATATATATATATCGAATTTTCTTAATAACAAAGAAAAATTGATGGTATAATGGAAAGTCTCTTGGAAATTGAGTTTCAAATAGCAGTTCAATCTTTTGTGATAACATTTTATTGTTATCTTTTCTAGTTTCAATTTCTTTTTTTTTTTAATTTTCAATTATGTTTTCAAGTTTCTTTTAGTTTTTTAAAAAAAATTAAAAAAGTTCTAAAAATGTTGTTTTAGTCCTAAAAGAATTCAAGGGTCCCATTTCTAAAGACTTATTTATACGTTTACACTTTTATTTTCGAATTCCCTGAACAAAAATTATAGATTCATCATTGTGTGCATCATTGCTAAAGGTTCATCTAAGGCGTCACGAGTCAAATAGTCCTTTGACATACATTCAAGCAACCAATCATTTTTTTTTGTGACAGCAACGATTGATTTGATTCTTTTTTTTAATATCGGTTCAATTTTTTTAATTTAAATATCAATAACCAAATCAATAAGATATTTTTATTAGTTTATCAGTTTTAGTCCTTAACAGATAGATTTTTGGTTTTTGATTTTTGATTTAATCAATAAGAAAATATTTATCAAACAAATATATGACTTCTCTAATAAATTTGACGCGACAAGATAATAATGTAACTTTTACAAACGGAGGCATATTATGCTCCTCAAGTATTTGAATTGGTACAAAATTACAATTTATCCACCTTTTGGTCCTAAATTACCCATGACGTCTACCTTTTGACTGAAAAATACTCTTGATGTTAATCCTTTGGCTTATATTTGTCCTTATTTTTAATAAGTTTCTCAAAGTAAAATTAAATATTTATTTATTATATTGCTTAATGTGATTGGTCCAATTCAAACCCTTCACAAATATATATATATATATATATATATCACGTGATTCATATTTTGACCCGATACACTTGAAAATAATATTTTGAAAAAAGAAATTCATAATATACTCTTATTTATCTATTTAAATAAGCCTTCAATTCATTTTAACGTAACTCAACTCATAAATGGAGATCCAGCTGAAATCCATACTCACCCGACTTATTGTCCATTTGATTTTTTTTATTTTCATTAAATAAAATCTTCTATTAATTATCCTAATGTCTTGTTCATTTTTTTCTTTTATTTTTTAATCTCTTATTCTTAATTAGGATATTCGGAAGTATAACTTGAAATAAACTCACATGTTTCTTTTCTTTTAATTTGTATTGTTATGGTGGGATAAGGGTGTCGATAAGAGAAATGGTTGTTTTTATTCTTTTATTTTGAATTTTTGGTACCCATAAAAGAAAAAAAATGTAATATCCTTACATATTTGCGTAATTAAGTCATCTTTTATTGAATTAATTATTTCTATACGAATGGATCGTTATTTCCCTCCTTTTTTTCTCTCTTCTTTGTCATTAATTGAAAATAATAATTACATAAAATGGTGGACAAAATTCAAATAGGAAAAAAAAATGGAGGAGATAGAAAGTGAAGGGCTGGGGTCTAGAGTGGGTGGAGGTGTAGAGAATAGATGACTAACTTTTTATTTAAAATATATTATGAAATTCAAAACGAAGTCAATCGTGCGAGCTTCTATATTAAGTAATTTCAAATTGTTTTAAAGGAAAAGTGCTTAAAATGGTCTTAAACTTTATGATTTGGTACAATAATGTCCTTCATTCACCTAATGAGTATGATCCATCAGACATAATGTATTATTGAGCCAACAGGTTAACATCAGGGGTATTGGGGGCCAAAGGTGGATGAAGGATAATTTTGTATCAATTCAAATAGTTGATGGGCATTTTAGGCCCTTCTCCTCTTTACAAATGCTCATAAAATAAAAAATAATAGCAAATATAAAAAGAACTATATGTATATATCACAAAGAGAAATTAAGAGGAATAATGTTCTTGCTTTAGGTTTTGACTATTTGAATAATAAAATTGTTGAAATCGAAGTCAAGGTGAAATATGAATTGAAGGTTAAATGACAAAGTCATAAGTAATAAGATTTTGAGATTAATATTTGATACTTATGTACAAGTAAAAGTAGTAAATTACTGTTAGTGGGTTATCAATTTACCTAATAATCCAATGTTCAAAACCAATACAAAATCGATATCCCAATAAAAAAAAATTATAAAACAATTAAAAATCATTAATCCAATAAGCCAATAACAGAAATCAATAACATTCTTTTTTATTTAACTTATATATGGATTGAGTTTTTATACACCCCTAATGAATATGCCTATTTAAAAAATCAAAATAGTATAAATGAACAAAAGTTTTAACTGATAATATGATGATTCTCTTTTTTAATTTTTGATGACATACCTAAGACTTTTTCCCTTTTTTTAAACGTTAGAAAAGATTTAACATATATTTTTTAAAAACAATCTCAAGTTAAGTAGATAGTTAATTCTACAAAAAAATAATAATAATAAGAATGTGGATATTATAATCAGATAACAATTCTCAATATATATAAATGATATTGAACTTTAAAAAAAATTCATTTTCTGTCTTTCGTTAAAAGATAGCTCATTTATGTCATTCTTGTTTGACAAATTGCTTATTCATGTCATTATTTGTTAACTGAAAATAATCTATTCTACAAAATCTTATTTCGGTGAGTTTATAAATAGGAAAATTACGCGGCTAAACAAATTTATACTATTTAATTACTCATCATAGCTATAGTTTGCTATAATTATCACTCGCGACTACTGTTATGCATTAATTATGTGGGCTGACTTCGAGTTTGTATAATTAATCATGTTTGTATATGTATAATTCACCAAGATATACAAATAAACTCTGTTTAGTGCATCAAATTCCCCTTGAACTTGACAGCAAAACTCACTTTAGTACTTTAACTATACGCGCGTTTAAATACCACCCTTAACATCTTTGAACTGTATTAAACACAACCTTGAGAGTAGAATACCACTCTCGCCTGCCACATCTTAACCATGTAAGCACTACATCAGCCATGTAAGTACCATGTCATTAATTTTTATTTTTTTTTGCTATTCACCTTTTTGTTTTCTTAAACTCATTACACTAATCATTTTATTAAAAATACATTATAAAATCAAAATTACCACATCTTCTTCAACCCTTTCTCTTCCACCCCCTCCCCTTTCTTTCTTTTTTGATTTTCACCATTTTCAACCTTCACTAACTTCTTTTTTTTCTGAATTTTCATCTTTCAATGATTGTTTTCTTTTTCAACATTCATCAAGTACTTATTTTTCTTCTTCGAACCATCTCTCTCTCACAAATTTTCTTATTATAATATTTTTTGAAATTTATTTTTTTCTTAACAACTTGAATGAAAAATGAAGATTGTGAAAAAAAGTTGATAGTCCCACATTTTTTTACATCACAACTATAGAATTCAAAATAGTTTACTTAAAATTCAAGAAAGTTTGCATTCAATAATATGAATTGCGTGTTGAGTTTTTGTGATTGATGAAGGACGTGTGAGGTGAATGATAAAAATGAAGGGAAAATTTTAATATGAAAGAAGAAATGTGTGAGGAGTGCTTCAATGGGGAAGAAGACATTTGGGGAAGACAACTAAATAAAAAGAGAACAAAACAAATAAATATTTTTAAAAATAATTGAACCCACAAATTTCATTTACTTCTAAAAAAAAATTTCACATTCTTTTACTTTAACTTGTAAAAAATATTTAAAAAAATATTAGTTAGATATTAGCTAATAAAAAAATGTCATGTGTATGACTTTGAGGAGAGTGCCTACACTTACTTTGCCATGTCAGCTCTTAGGGTGATATTTAATCAATTCAGAATTGTTAAGGGGGATATTTAAATACTCGTGTAGTTAAAGTACTAAAGTGAGTTTTGCTGCCAAGTTCAGGGGGATTTGATGTATTTTTCCTAGTATAAATGAACAAAAATTTTAACTGATAATATGATGATTCTCTTTTTTAATTTTTGATGACATATGTAAGACTTTTTCCCTTTTTTTAAACGTTAGAAAAGATTTAACATATTTTTTAAAAACAATATTATGGTTAAACATATAGTTAATTCTGCTAAAAAAAAATAAGAATGTGGATTTTATAATCAGATAACAATTCTCAAAATTATTCATGTTATTAGAAATAATATATATATATATATATATATATATATATATATATATATATATATATATATATATATATATATATATATATATATATATATATATATATATATATATAGAACTTTGTAAACAACTCATATTCTGTCATTCATTAAAAGTTTAACTCATTTATGTCATTCTTATTTGACAAATTGCTCATTCAAGTCATTATTTGTTAACTGAAAATACTCTATTCTACAAAATCTTATTTCAGTGAGTTTATAAATTGAAAAATTACGTGGCTAAACAAAGTTATACTATTTAATTAGTCATCATAGCTATAGTTTGTTATAATTACCACTCACATTATACATTAATTACATGGACTCACTTCGAGTTTGTATAATTAGTAAAGTTTGTATATGTGTAGTTCACCAAGATATACAAATAAATATGTATAGTATACAACTTTTTAACCTATATACCTATACAATTCACTTCTCTCCCACTCTCTGCCCTCTCTCGCTCGCCTCTCTCCTCCCGCTCTCAATCTCGCTAGCTTCTCTCCTCTCTCTTCCAATCTCGCTTGCCATTTATACAAATGTATATGTATAATATACAATTACGTACATATACATTTCACCTCTTTCCCACTCCTGCCCTCTCTCGCTCGCCTCTCTCCTCCCTCTCTCAATCTCGCGCACCTCTCTCCTCTCTCTCCCAGTCTTGCTCGCCTCTCTCCTCTCTCCTCTCTATCCCAGTTTCGCTCGCCTCTCTCCTCCATCTCCCAATCTCTCTTGCCATATATACAAATACATATGTATGATATACAATTGTCTAACCAATATACATATGCAATTCATCTTTCTCTCACTCTTTTTTTCCCTCTCTCTCTCAATCCCGCTCGCCACTCTCCTCCACATAACATGTAACTACAAATTACAATTATCAAACTATATCTATGGAGAGTAATTAATTATTTTTAAGTGATTATATGTAAAAGTTCTCGAGTATTTTTAATTCAAATAAGTTTACAAACTTGATCGAGTTTTTAAGACAATTTAATTAATGACTAACCAAATCATAGCTGGCGACTTGAACAAAAAGCTAATATGAGGTAATGATAAAAATGTGTCAAAGTTTTAATGCATGACATAATAAGTCTTTTCGATGACATATTTGAGTATTTCTCCTTTAAAAATTAATTTAATTAATGGTGTAATTGAATCATAGTTGACTACATATACAAATAAACTTATAAAATCAAAACTATTTTAAATTAACGAATAATGAAATGAATAAACTTTTTTTTCAATTTTTTTTATATAAATAAACCAAATTGTTAGCAGATAGCGTACATGAATTTTTTTAAAAAATTTGATGATATGTTCGCATTTTTTTATTTTTAAAAAATTGAATATTAAATTATGGGGCAATTAGTAAAATAGATTCTTTCTGGAATTTAAAAAATTGATTAATTAAATCATGGGGTAATTAGTAAAATAGTAGTAAATAGATTCTTTCTGGACTATAGGACTGTTATTGGGTGTGTTAAAAAGCAAAATTTTAAAAGTTATTATGATGGCGGACTGTATGTGGTCAGAGGATTTGTCTTCTTTTTTTTCTCTGTCTTCTCTGAATTTATTAATCATCTTCTAATTGTTGGTAACCACGTGTATATATATTTTTTTTTCTTCTTTTTAGTTTATCAATATTTATGAATCAATTCTTGCATTAGGAAAATTATATTTATAGAAAGAGATTTAACTATCATCTTTATTTTTTAAATTATTTCTCGAATGAGTATCAACTTTTACATGTGTAGTATTAATATCAATGACTTAAGTTTAATTTATTGAGGGTTATAACAATAATTTATGTAGAGTGAGGAAACAGACAATTACACTTTGTTTGAATCATTGTTATTTATTGTTTCATAATGTATTGTATCGTATTATACTGTAATATACTGTAATGGATGAGATACAATGTTTGGTTAGATTGTATTGTTTGCTATTATTTAAAACATTTTTATTGTTTGGTTTGACTATATCATGTTGTATTCTAATTTATAAATTTACTAAAATATCCTCAATTATTCTAGTGTAGGAGGTTTGAATAGAATTAAATAATATAGAGGTGAAGGGTAAAAAATATCATGAAATATTATGTACGAATATAAATTGGAAAAAGAAATTAAGTAACAACGGGAGCACACCAAATCGGTTGTTTCATAAAATGAGTTTTAGTCTGACTCTGAGTGCTCAATTGGATCAACGAGGTGTTGGATGCTGATTCTGGTTATCTTTGTCTGCATCATAAAACGATGCATGTCAAATGATATCAGTATACTAAATGTACGAGTATGCGAGGGGAATAATAAACAAGACAAAGCTTGAAAGAGATCCGGAAAAAAACACTTAACTTAACTTTACTCAACTCATAAATAACTTCACTCAAATGCAAGTACACAACAATAATAGGTGCAGTTTATACAAAACATTTATACAGCACACACCAACTCAATTTGTTAAAGAAATGCAATAACAACTCACTTTACTCATATAATATAGTAGAGAAAAGACATAAAGACACCATCGAAGTTGTCCCATATTTGCATAAAGACACCTAAACTCTTGAAGTGTCCTATCACCCTACTATACAACTATATATCGTTATAAATTGGCCATTTTTACCCATTCCATCATCTATGTAGTGCACGTGTTGCTCACTCTCTAGGTAACCCGACCCGACCTTTTTTTTTTTTGAAGAAAATTCGTGAACTCCTTCTTTTTCATTTCATTTCTCAACTTTTCCCTAAAATCAAACGAAATACGCAGTGTTGTTGTTGACGATAGTGTTGTTGTTGAAAATCTCGTTGTTGATCATTGTTGATCGTTGTTGATGTGTATTTGTGAAGATTCTTGGAGATTGAAGGTCTAACAGGTTAGGGTTCTAAAATCTTCACTTTTTTTTCGATTATTCTGATTTTATGGATTATTATAGTGTAGAAGTGTTAGAATCGACCTCCTATAGTTGCCATTGTTAGGATATTTTTGAATATGTTGGGTAATCGACTTAATTAGTGTAGGGTATTGTGTTATTGACTTAGTGCGACTGTTAGTGATTAGGATTTTGTGATTGTGTTTTAGGTTAGGGTTAGATGTTATCCACTTAGTTTGAATCTTATTATTTGTCTCTTATACATTTGTAGACTTCAATTTGTACATTATCAACTGCTATTGTTAGTGTTTTTGTTCTGTTAGTACTGTTAGAGCTAAATGTTAGTGCTTTTTTCTACTTTTGTTAGTTAGTGTTTCTGTTGTTGTTGTTTGTTAGTGATTATGTTTGTTGTGTACAACTTGTTAGAATTAGTTATTGAAATGTGTGTTTGTTGTTGTTACATGCTTTTTCAGGATGACTTTTACTCTGATAACTTTAAGATGGTATCATGGGGGAGGGGGGGGGGGAACAGAATTTGGTCCACCACCTCTAAATATATTGGGGGCATGTGACAAAATTTCTAGATGTAGATGTTGATAGGATGTCTTATTTTGAGTTGAGGGACTACATAAAGGAACTAGGATATACAATAGAGGTCCTTGTTGATAATGATAAGGTTATATTTGACCTTTCTAATATGATAAATGATGGGGATACAGTGGAGGTGCATGTTTTTCATGGGGTTAGTGAAGCTAATCAGACCCCACTTGAATTGGAGTTTGTCCCCCATGTGACTGAAAGTGGGGCAGGTGAGGAATCTTTTAATGAGACTTCTAACCCTAATAATCAGTCTTCTACTTCTACTTTTCCTTCCATCCCTACAACTAATCCTTCTGAAACTTCCAGCACTCCATTTGAAGCTCAGTCTTCTACTGTGCCTCCACCATCTTCTTCTATTGTGCCTCCTCCTTCATCTGATTATCCTATAATAGATAATAATTAAACTGATGATGAAGTGGAAGATGAATCAGGATCTGAAGGGGATACTAGTGAAGATACTGAGGTTGACAGTGATGTTCATCAAGAGTATGTAGATATAAGGGCAACCAAGAGGCATTTCAAAAGGTCACAAAGGAGAAGTAGGGGAACTACTTCAGACCAAATTAATGTTAATGAGAAAGGTCCAGATATAGGGTATGATGAGACAAATGATGGTATTAGGGAAAGCTTAGTTGGTAAGCTAGGAGGTGATGAACCTTATTATCTAAGTAATGAAGTTCCTAGATTTGAAATAGATGGTGAAGAGGTTGATCAAGTAGAGCATAGACCTGTTAGGAGGAAGAAAACCCCAAATAAAGTTGTATTTGATACAACTGCTGAAAAGATTGATTGGGAATTAGGACAGGTTTTTGGAACTGTTGAAGAATTTAGAGTGGCAGTGACAAGATATGCAATCGAAGAACATATTCAAATTGAAAAATATGTAAATGAGCCTGACAGAGTTAGATTGAGATGTTGTAAAGAGAGTTGTCCTTGGTTGTTGTGTGCAAGTAAGGATAGAACTAGTGGAGATTTCATTGTTAAACCATACAACCCTATCCATAAATGTTTGACATCAACTCATAACTACCTGTGCAACTCAAAGTTTTTGGCCACCAAATACAAATAAAGAATAACTCAACAGCCAAACATCAATATTGTCTTGTTGCTAGACATTATTAGAAAGGAGTTAGATATTAATGTTGGTAGGACAACAGTGAGAATAGCTAGGACTAGAGTGTTACAAGAGATCATGGGTGATCACATTGTGGAGTATGGTAGGATTTTTGATTATAGAGATGAAATATTAAGGAGTAATCCAGGTAGTACTTCTGTAGTGAAGGCTGGAGAAGATTCTGAAACTGGGCAGAAATTTTTTGAAGGATTTTATGTTTGCTTCAATGTTTTAAAGAAAACATTTTTTGGAGGTGCTAGGAGGTTGATTGGTTTTGATGGGTGTTTTCTCAAAGGTGTGTGTAAAGGCCAGTTGTTAGTGGCAGTTTGTAGAGATGGAAACAACCAAATGCTCCCTATTGCTTGGGCAGTTGTTGAGGTTGAGAATAAGTATACCTAGACATGGTTTCTTGAACTAGTGAAGAATGATCTTGAACTTGGACAAGGGCATCAACTATCCATCATTAGTGATATGCAAAAGGTAATTACTGATATCCATCTTACTATTTTATTGTTGTTGAGTTTTGCACTTTAATTTATTATTTTTTTGTTATGTTGGTTTGTTAAGGACTAGAAATTGTTGTGGATACTTTATTGCCACTTGTTGAACATAGAAAATGTGCAAGACATGTTCTTGCAAATTGGTCAAAAAATTGGAAAGGAGTTGAAAGAAGAAGAGTATTTTGGAGGATTGCTAAATCCACATTTGAAGCTGAGATGAAGGACAATATAGAGACAATGAGGAAATTAGGACAAGAAGGTTTGGATAATCTTTTATGGTACAATTTGAATACATGATGCAAGAAGTATTTTGAAGAATATAGCAAATGTGATGTTGTGGACATTAATATGGCAGAAAGCTTTAATGTTTGGATAGTGTCTGCAAGGTATAAAACCATCATTACAATGCTTCAGGAGATAAGGGTGAAGATGATAAAAAGAATTGGTGATTTGAGAGAGTTCTCAAACACTTGGATCACTGATATATCTCCTATGTCTTTGAAGATTTTGCAAGAAAACATTCAAAAGTCTATGCAATGCAACTTGACTTGGAATGGAGAAAGAGGTTTTGAGATTAAACACCATGGATATACACACACTGTGGACATTGTTAATAGGAGGTGCAGTTGCAGATCCTGGCAGCTCAGGGGAATTCCTTGTCCTCATGTTGCTGCTCTTCATTACAAAAACTTGGAGCCAATCCATTATGTGGCTAGCTGTTATATCAAGGAAACCTACCTCAGCACATATGCCCATTTTATTCAGCCAATGAATAACATGAAAATGTGGCCAACCTCAAATAATCTAATTGTAAAGCCATCAAAGATCAGAAAGTTGCTTGGAAGACCAGGTAAGGTGAAGAAAGGAAGCAGATGAAAATAGAAAAACTTGAAAGTTGAGCAAAAGAGGTGCTGTAATGACTTGTAGCAAATGTGGCACACAAGGACACAATAAAAGAGGATGTCCTACAAGAAACCAAGCTGATCCAAGTCAAACTTAACCTTGTTCTCATGCAAGAAGTACTGGTCCAAGTCAGTCATCTGAACCATCTTCTCATACACATGTACTTTTATTTGTTACTCTCAAATGTATGTTATATGTAGATGTATATGTATTGATATATTAATATACAGGCTACTTAAAGTGGTAGAGGAAAAGGCAGAGAAAGAGCAACAAGAGGAAGAGCAAGTGGCAGAGGTGTTGGAGCTCAATCACATGGAAATGTTACAAACACAGAGGTAATATATCTAATTATTATATCATTGTCAGATAATATAGATATGCTTTAATATTTTGATTTCAAAGTACAGACTGTAAATGGTAGAGGTAGAGGTACAGGTACAGGTAGAGGAGCAGGATCAAGGAGAGGAATGGCTCAAGAAAGAAATGTGAATGAAGGACTAAGTAGAGGAAGAGGAATGACTTTACATAGTCAAACTAGTTATGAAGCAAACTGCAGTGGAGGAGGCCTAGGAAGAGGGAAGAGACCGGTAGAACATAAGGACACTAGTGGAGGACAAACAAGACCTTTTAAAAGGACAAGAATGGTAGGTGTTGGCATATACCAAGCTGAAGATGGATTTACAACTCTCAATGTAAGTTTACAACTATCAATGCAAGTTTACAATTGTCATTGCAAACCTAATTATCTAATATTTGAGTGTGTATTTATTTGACTAAGCATCCTGGATTGCCAAGTAGAAGAGTCATCAATACTGGTACAAAAGTTACAAAGAGGGATGATGTTGTCACTGGTGATATTAGCTACACACCAGTACGTGTATTCAAATGGAAGGGGAAGACAACTATTACCTGTAGCAACCTGGAAAGAATGAGGGCTGAAAAGGTTATCCAAACTAGGTCTGTAGCTGCTGCTAATAGCCAAGGGCAAACAACTTCAAGTAGGAACTTCTGTGCCATGGAAGTAGGGAATTTTGATGTTGTCTTGTTTTGACAAACAAAATTTAACTATGCATATATTTGTGTTGTTTTTTATTGGAAACAAACTCAGTTTTGGGTGTAACCAAACAAACTTGAATGGTTGGAATCAAACTCGATTATGAAGTCTTCTTTTTAGTCAGTTTTGTTATTGCCTTTTTAATTGTAATTGACATATTTGTGAAGTTTCTCAAATGGTTGCCACGATAATATAAATTAGAGAACCAAATACATTAACTAATTGTTCAAATCATAACAATTTCGACAACAAAGAACAACAATAACTTGAACATTCAACAAATTCTATCCTTCAAGTTACACACACTTACAACTAGCAAGTTTAAGACAATTAGCTTCTGGGTACACACACCTACAATTTCAAAAATTTGAAAGTAACTAAACATGTCTATGACAATTTTGGTTGCACACACCTACAATTTCCATCCTTCACATTCTTGGTTAGACTTAAACATAGAAAACACACAATAATGATCAAGACGATTAGCTTCAAGTTACAACATTTGCCCATCTTTTTCTCCTTCATAATGACTTGGTTACTTTCAACACGACTTTCATAAGATGTCAATACTTATTCCAAATCCTTAATTCTCTTTGCTAATCTCGGAATAACGTACTTGGATCGTATATCAACTTCTTCTCGATCCCTCCATCTAAAGAAGTTGCATGCATCCTCCTAAAATACGCAAAACACAAATTAAAGAAAAATACATAAACAAAATATGTCCATAAAAGAATTAGTAAACATACACGATAGCGTGGACAAGACCAAAATCTTCGAGCTGGGTTATGCTCCGACCATGAAGTTTGCATTGTTAGTAAGTCACCATGTTTGCATCGCAGTTTCACTCGCAACATCGTATCATTCTCATCATTACAAATACGATTCAACATTGCATTTGACATTTTCAATCAAAAACTAATCACAAAATTGATAATAAATTCAATCATAAAAAACTTCAAATTAACGTTTCTATTGGAAATTAAAAGAGAAAAGATGAATTTATACATTATTTTCTTGAGGAAGATGATGAAGTCGTCAAAAAGAGAGTACCAATATTGTTCTTGCCATGAAAATCAAAATTTTAGGGCTACCAACGGCTATTTTTGAGTTTAAATTGGGGAAGATACAAAAATTGATTAAATAATTAATATTAAAGAAAGAAAATGACATGTAGTTGTTTTAAACTGGTAAATAAAAATGAAAAATGGCCCATGACGCGCCTAACATGCGTGTAAACAACCCAGATGAGTTAATAGGTAAAAATGGCCAATTTACAATGATATATAGTTGTTTAGTGGGGTGATAGGACACTTTAAAAGTGTAGGTGTCTTTATGCAAATATGGGACAACTTCGATGGTGTCTTTATGTCTTTCCTCAATAAAGCAATATAGTTTATGTGGGAGTTTCTCTAACCGACAACCATCATTATTAGCCTAAGTGGTGATACATCTTCTTGCCCACACTGTCAAAACTATCCTATACTTCACTTTCGTATAGAACGCCTTCACTAAGAGGATCAACTAGTATATGCTAAAGAACACTAAGGAATCATCTAAAAAGTATAATCCTTTCTACCCATGATAGCTACATGGTTTATGGAGAATTGAGTTACTATAAACTCACATTCTCATATTGGTGCTCAATACTACTCCAAAAAATATAATCAACTCATATGTTTTTAGAAACAAAACTCTTTCTTTGGTTTTGAGATAATTACTCGAAAAACTTAGCTTAAAAGCTCTCTTGGAATTGGTGTTTCCTTTCTTAACTGACTCTTAACTTCCTTGAATTGAATTATGGATTCAAGGTCCATGATCTCATGTTTATGGATAATTTCATGATCTTTAGATGTACTATAGAGTATTGGAATTAACTAGAAAATATAGATATGTTGCTAAGGGACTAGTACGGAAATAAGGGGAGAAAATGGGAAGAACTCGCATCCCTGTCGCTCTGAGAGGCACGGAACACTAGCCCTTAAATTTTAAAGGATTGGTTGGGGTGCTCTGGCTGGCGCAACACCTTAAAGCCCAAACTTTACGCTATAGCTAGGGCGACCCTTATCTCATGATTCATCTTGGTCTTTGCATGTCACGAAAATGTCTTTTTTAGCATGATTTCATAACTTTATGCATTAATATCATACTTGGTACAATACTTACTGACGTATACTCTTGCATACATTCTTATGAAAATGTAAGGTCTGACACTTTGATTTTGCATCCCCGTGGCTAGACATCACCTTAGTAGATATTGAAGATTAGCGAATAATCATGTTATGAGGACAAAACTTTTATTTCTTATTGTCACTACTTTTCAGTATTGTATGTGATGTGGGGGTTACAGCTCGATCACTCTTGATGTACTAGATGACTTTGAGACTATGTTAGATTTCCGCTACATTTTACAAACTCTTATGTTCTGAAATTGTGTTTTAAACTTTCTAAATTTTTTATTATCTTGTATGAGTTATTCCATGTTATGCCTAGGCCATGTTTTGGGTGGTGACAAACTTGCTTTTAGAGCACAAGGTTTAGAAAGGTCCTAGGAAGTCTCAAAAGACACGTCAAGTAGAGTGTTGTTCATGAGTGTGAAGTGTGTCACACTTATGAATGAGAAACTATAAAATGTTTATTGAACTCCACTTCTTTCATTACTCTATGTCGTGTGACAGAGCATAAATCTATATGTCCTTTATCCTAATCATGATTCGATGTCTTTAGGATGAGACCCTCGAAGAGCTTAAGTTATGAGGAAAGGGAATGAGAATATGGAATGAGAAGCTCCTTAAGTTTCGGTCGACCGTTTGGCTGAACAAGTGATTAACAGAGTTAAGGGTTGCTTTTCAAGTATTGTCTAAGACATAAAGGCTCAAGAAAATAGGGAGGTTGGGTCCATGTGAACCTAAATGTTGGTACGACACTAAGTAGAGTGAGAGACTTTACTAGAATGAATCCTTCGGAGTTTCATGGTTTTAAGGTTGAGAAAGACCCTCAAGAGTTGATTGATGAAATGTATAAGGTGTTGATGTTCATAAGAGTGACGCCGATGGAAAAAGCGGAATTGACCGCTTATAAACTTAATTGTGTTTTTCAAATTAGTTCAATCAATGGATAGGAGAGAGTGTAGAAGATGCAGGTGCTCTTGATTGGAAAAAGTTCAAAATTCCTTTTCTTGATAGGTTCTTCCCCCTTGATATGATGGAGGCAAAGGTAATTTAATTCATCAACCTTCATCAAGGAAACATGTGTGTGAAATAATATGCTTTGGAGTTCAAAAAATTATCTAAGTATGCTTTGATTGCCAACCCTAGGGAAAGGATGAGTATGTTTGTTTTAGGCATGTCCAAGATAGTAGTCAAGAAATGTTGTATCGCCATGATTATCAATGATGTGAATATTTATCATCTTATGGTTCATTCTTAACAAATAGAAGAGGAGAAACTTAAGGGAATATCTAGGGAGACAAAGAAGGCAAGGACCAATGATGGTAATTTCTTATATTCAAGGTTTTGATGTACATGTCCGAATGAAGTTTCGAGAAAGGTTTTTCGGTTAAGGTTCCTCCAATGATCTTCCTAAGTTCAACAAATATGTGGTGTCTAAACGTACGCGTCAAGGAGGTAATGGTGGTGTATCTTCATTGTCTACTTGTACTAGGTGTGGAAGCACGAGGGTAAATGCTTAGCCAACATTGATCGTTGCTTCAGTTTTGCTAAGAGCGGTCGTTAAATAGGGGATTGCCCACCGATTATATAAGAAAATAGAAGTTAAGCAAACTTCTCCTAGTGTTTCGGGTTTAAGTTCTCCAAAGAAAAACCGATTCTATGCTCTTTAGACTCGTCATTAGCAAGAGGGTTCTTCTGACATTGTTACTAGTATGTTGAAAGTCTTCTAACTTGATTCTTATGCTTTACTTGACCCTAGTGCTACCTTGTCTTTTGTGACACCATATGTGGCTATGAGGTTTGATATTCTTCAGGAAGTGTTGTTAGATCCTTTTTAGGTCTCTAATTTAGTTGGTGATTCCATTGTGGATAAGAGAGTCTATACGAGCTGTCTCGAATTCTTATCCCGTAGAGTCACTCATGTTAAATCTTGTAGAGCTTGATATGTTAGATTTTGATGTTATTCTTTGTATAAATCGATTGCATACATGTTATGCTTCTCTTGATTGTAGAACCCAATAGTCAAGTTTTTGTTTCCAAATGAACCAATCCTAGAATGGAAAGGGGAAAATTCTATGCCTAAAAGTCAGTTTGTTTCTTGTCTTAAAGATAGAAACATTATTTTTAAGGGTTGCATATACCAGAGGTGAGGGATATGGATTCCAAACCCTTATTCTTGAGTCAGTTCCCATTGTAAATGAGTTTTCCTAAAAGATCTTGAATTCAATGTGAATGATTGGGTCTACTTGAAAATTTGACCCTTAAAGGATGTAATGAGATTTGGAAAGAAAGAAAATCTTAGTCCCCGTTATGTGGGCCCACATCAGATTTTGGGGTGTGTTTGTAAGCTTGCTTATGAACCTAATTTGCCTAATGATTTGGCATTAGTTCATCCGTTTTTATGTCTCTTTATTGATGAAATGTGTTAGAGATCATACATCCATAGTTCCCTTAGAAGGTTTGGGAGTTAAGGAGAATATTTCATATGACGAGTTGAGATTTTAGACCGACAGATTAAGAAGTTGAGAAAAAAAGAAGTTGCTTCCGTAAAGGTTCTATGAAGCAATCAGTTAGTTGAGGATGCTGCTTAGTAGGCTGAGGCCAATATGATGTCCTGTTATCCTTGTATATTTCTCTTAGTCTCAAGTCTATCTTGAGGTATCCAATTCCTCATGGTTCACTCTTTTGGTTTTAGTTTTAGATATTCCAATGATTCCTCACTTATGCACGTCAATGTAAAAACTTGACTTATGAGGAAATGAGTTAATTTGATTGATTTCTCCATGTTTATGTGTATCTGATAATGGTTTGCATATGGACTTCATGATATGATGTTTTAAACATGCTTTAGCTTGTAATTGATGTTTCCTCCTCAGATATGTGCATTTATGTGATTACATTTCTTGTTGGGCTGTTAGGTTGAGTTCCTACCCTTCTTATGATGTCTTGAATCTCATTCGAGGATGATTTTTCCCGGGGGAAGATAATGTAACACCTTAGATTTGAGAATGGCTAGAATAGGGTCAAACATAACAAGAAAGTCACTAGCCCAAATGTAGACCATGGAACCCTCCACAGAACCCTAGATAGGCCGTGAAGGGGACCCCCGTCTGTTAATTAATTTGTGATGTGTCCCAAAACCTGCCTCAAGCAGGCTCCACCTTGATGGACGCCCAGATGACCTGTGGTAATATTGATCGACGTCAAAGGGGTAGTCGAGTGGGTTAAATTAGAAGGGGTTCTCCCCTAGTCACTGGTCAAGGACTACAAACATCTAAACAGATCGTGAAGCCCCATATGGACCGTGAATTTGTCCGTGACGGGGGTTCATCAGACTTAGAGTTTTGGGTCAACTTCAGACGATCATATCTTTTAGCAAAAAATGAATTAGGTGGCTCACTTACAAAATTGAAGACCTCTAAGTCCTATTTCCAACGTCACTGAGTTTGCCTAATTGCAAGCTTGGAGTAAAACGTTATGCCCAAATTGTGAAGCCATTTTAGACAAAGTTTCATCATGACCCGTTAGACGGACCGTTGTGGTCTTATACGGGCTGTTAGGCCTCCTTGAAGTTATTCGTCAGCTTTTAAGTCAGAAGCTTTCGGGTCTTTTCCCAATTGTTTTAACTTAATACTACATCGTTTTATCTTCTATCCAAAACCCTCTATAATGATTTTTAGCCCAAAATCACCCAATTCAATTCATTCTTGTAAATTCCAAAAGTTGAACAAATTCATCCTCTCAAATATTTCTCCCTCTAAAGTTTGAATAAAAAGTCTAGGGTTTCAAATCAATTCTCCAATTTCACCATTGATTTCAAAATTTTAACATCAAAGTATGATAGTATTAACTATGGTGTCCTTTCCTCCATAAGGTTCCTAAATGCATCAATTCTATAAATTTAAATTCCCCAATCAAGTTATGGGTTTATTTAATTGTCATGGGTTCCTTTAAATAAAATCTTATTTTTTGAAATTGTTTGTTAAACTCTCTAAATTTTGAATTATCTTGTATGATGTATGCTAAATGACTTGTGTAGTGCATCCCGGAAATCCTATACACCATGTTACACCTAGGCCATGTTTGGGGTCATGACATTCTCCATCGCCTTAGAAAAGAAAATACCACCAAAGAAAAAGGAAAGATACCAAAGTAGAACAACATGTGCTTCTTTATCAAATTTGAAGGTGACATAAATAAATTGAGGGCCATTTCATTCATTTTGTTGTCTTATCCAAGTCTTACTAAAACTTGGTAGTAGTAATCTCTAGGTATCCTTGGTATTAGGTTAGATCACATATGGTGTATTAAATCATCCATGTATTAAGTGTGATTGAGTTGAATTGTGCAACCAAACATTATATTGGATCGACTAAATTTTAATCCAAGGATTATTTTAAATAATAATCCTACATTTGACTCCTAGGCATTCAGATTCAAGGTTCGAATATATTTTTAAAATATGAATTAAAATTCTCTTTGGCACTATTCCTAAATTTTTCTCTCTCCTACTTCTTAGGAATGCAAAACCTTTTCTGGTGGTTCTAGTCAGAACTTAAACACTTTTTTATGAACCCATTCACTACAAGAAAATTCAATTGATGCTACAAAATATATTGTAGCTAAATCTGATTTTTTTTTTTGTAGTTAAAAGCTTTAGCCATAAAATATTTTTCTGTAGCATTCGTGGCAAGATGTAGGACGGCTAAAATTTAGCTACAGACTTAACATGGTATGTGGCTAAGGACTAATACTTATAGCTACTAAAAATTGTGTTGTAGCTTTCATAGTAAAAAGTGTTTCTATGGAAGATATACTTGTAGCAAATATGTTTACTCCCAGTTCCAAGAAATCGTATCTTCTACCAAGAGATTTACCGAGAAAGCAGAAGCCCTTTTGAAGGAAGCTATTCAGGAACAAATGGATTGTTTTATACTTCAGGAACAAGCATAAAGAAATATTTATCACTTTTGTCTTAATCTTAATAAAAAAAGGACTTAAGCTTCTTTCTTTATTCTTTTTTGAAAGAAAACCCTCACCTCATCCATATGTGTAAAAGACACTAGCCGCACTTAAAAGCCGAGTACTCTACCGTTGAGTTAGCAACCCGAAGAAAATATCGAAAAAATTAAGTAGATCCTTTCCAATCACTAAGAAAAAAAAAAGACCAATCAAAGCCCTATCTAAGTAAAGCTTCGTCTGTTATTTTTCCGGCCCCAGGGGAGTTTATTCGACCCATTCCCCAGTCTCCTGCATTGCTCAAGTAAGTGTGCGACTCCGTATGAGGACCTCCTTCTCTTTTGCCCACTCTCCCCGCCCTGCTAAAGAAGATCGATGCAAAGGTTAGATTTCACCACCTCTATCTACCCAATATTACCTCTCGATGATCTTGAATCAGATCAATATCATGAATTTGCCACAATATATAAAATCTATATCAATTTTTATATACTGTAGGCACCTATATTCTATTGTGGCAATTGTCTTGATTTATTTGCATGAAAATTAAAAAATTGTGGCTATTTAATATTTTTAATCTTGTGGCAGTGATACTTATATTTAGCTACAAATTAGAAAATTTATGGCTATAAAATTAAAGCATTTGCCACCAATATTTTTTTTCATAAAGCTAAGAATTCAAATTTTTTGCCGACAGACAAAATTTGTAGCTAACTTTTTTAATTTTGCTATGAAAAATAAAAATGTATCGCCCAATTTTTGTTAATTACATTCAGATTTAGTCATTACTACAAATAGCATTGCTACAAATTAAAGAATATTTTCATAAACATTATTAATAACAAGAATTTTTATACTATAGCTAAAAATTGGATCTCAATAATTTTATTACTACAAATGGATAGATTTTCCACTAGCTTTGTTAGTAAAAACAAGTTATATAATGTAACCTCAATTGCATTTTTGAGATTTTAAAATAATTTTCAAGTTAAATATAATTGCATTTTACAATTTTGAGATTAGTCATAATATACCATTCTTGTAAAACATCATCTTGTTTGAGTCCAAAGTAGCATAGTCTTCTCCTATCTCTTCTTCCATAATCTTCAATTGCACATTAGCTTGATCAAGATTTATCCCAATTTGTGATTTATATGCTCTTATTCTATAAATATGCTATCAATAATGATAAATATTTTAGCACAAAAAAGATAATGATTTAGAATTTCAAAAAGGAAAAAATATTTGTTTATGATAATTTTTTTTGCAAACATGTTTAGCAAATAAAAAACAAAACACAAACTAAGCAAAGAAGTAAGCAAACCTGTAACTTTTAAACTTCTTAAAACCTGTAGATAACATCTGAAATTTTAATATAATTGTAAAAGGTATACCTAGTCAACAAATTTATGTTACATTGATAAATATATAGACTTCATTGTAATACCCACCAATTCAAGCTACGAATATAATCTCTTGATAAAATATAAAATATAAAATATAATTGCGTATAATAAATCAATATTTATGGTCCAATCTTTTCTTGAACCTTTAAATAATAAAATATTTAGAATATAATATACAACTGAATAAAATAAAAAAAACACTCATAATATAAAAACTCATCTCATCCGCTTGGAGGATACTAGATAAAACCTACAAAAGAAAAATTAACAAATTATTAGTAATAACAATTGAACAAAAATTTTGCATAAAGAAAGGGTGAGGGAAAGGGCGGACAAGAAGGAAATGGAAAGAGGGGAAATGATATACAGGTTTTTTTCAATTGTGTTTTAAAATATTGGGGGGAACTTCTAATCTTTTGTAATTTTTAATTGTTGGGATCTAAAAGGGGAAGGGGAAGACTTATTTTAGGTGAATGTTTATGTTTTACTTTTATAGTTATCATCTTTTATTATTATAGTATAATGATTTTTGCTTCTTTTAAAATTAAACGAATACTATATTTGTTATATATAAAACAAAATAGAACAATTTTTATACATGATAACAAAGAAAATTATCTCCATTAAAATAACAATAATTGATAATATTGACAATAATAAAAACAAATATATACTTTGCTTTAAGTTAATGGGAAAGGTCAATTATTTATAGAAATAAATATTTTTTCTAAAATACATATATTCTTTGGTCCTTTATTAGTTTTGTTATCTGCTATCCTTTTCAAAATGAATTTTTTAACTTATACTCTTTATGTCTTGTATTAGTTGTCTAATGCTTAAATATTTAGTGAAATATACTAAGTGAGATCTAAGAAAAATAGAGCGTATACAGACGTTTTTACTATCTCGTGGAGGTAGAGAGACCATCGACTCATATTATATATTCATGTTATTAAAAATATTTGTCCCAAATTACTTGTCAGTCTGTGAAATCAAGGTAGAACTAATTAATTTTTGTAAATTTCCCTTACAATTAATTCTTTTCTCTTTAAATCTCATATTTAAATAGTACTATACTAAATATTCAATATTATTATTATTTTTAATAAATTTAAAATGATATATATAATAGAACATCAAGCTAAAAATAAAATATTTTAAAATAATAAATGTAACGACCATTTTGAGCACAAGAACTTTTTATATCAAAAAAATACTTTCCGATAGATTTAAATGTGTGTTTTGGACTATTCATAATTATAACTATGAAATTAATGAGATAGTTTTACTAATTTGTTTAGTTAGTGGTATAGTTTTACTAATTTATTTAGTTAGTGGTTAAGAAAATAATATAAAAAGAAATTATGGGTCACTTTTATCAAATTGTATAGTTGATTATATGATAATTAGGGTAGAAGTTGGTCTTTAGAAAAAGAAGAAAATAAGAAAAGGGAGAATTTCCTTCAAAATTATTGTTGACTTGGTTTGGAGAATTAGAGCCTGTTTGGCTCAGCTTAAAAGCTGGTCAAACTGACTTAAAAGCTGGTTTTTGACTTATTTAGCTGTTTGACAATACTCAAAACAACTTATTTTAAGTTAAAAAAACTTATTTTAAGCCAAAAGTTAAAAGCTGGGGTAGGGGTGTTCTTTTTTTTTTAGCTTATAAGCTGTTTTAAGTTGACCACATTTTTATCTTTTTGTGCTTAATATTTTTATACAATCTCCAAATTACCCATATAACCCTAACATTTCTTTCTTCCATTTTTCCCTTTTCACGTTTGACATAACAACTTCAGCACTTTTATCCAAACACATAACTGCTTATTTTAAAAATAAGTTTCAACACTTTTAAAAGTACTTTTTTAAAGCCGTTTTTATTAAGCCCATTCAAACGGATGAAAGCTAAGTGCTGAAAAATTTGTCCCCAGAATTGATTTTGGTGAAGTATTAAAATAAACATATGTTGGCTGCCATAAAATTGTGATTAGTGGATTACGTTCCACTATGTTATAAGCTAAAAATTATTACATTAAGATAGAAAAGTAATAATTTGTATAATAGTGATAGAGGGGTGATGGAAACGAGGACAGTAGATAAGTTTCAATTTGCCTTTCTGCATTATTACTCCATATAAGTAGTTTAATATAAATAAGTTAGTGGAGTTGAATTGTGTATTCAATTGATTAAAAATTTAGAATGGTAGTTTGGCATCAAATGTTAAAATGTACTATACAGAAATTGTATAGGCTCACGTTTTGGACAATTAAAATATAATGCTTTCAATTCAAGTAGTATTCAGCTTTAATTATTTTACTCAGTTCTCTATCTTATAAATTAGGTATAGATATATTGGGATGAGTAATTAAATATTAGGTTTATTGTATCATTTGAATACAATTAAAATTGTGATAATAGTAGGAATTTAGACTTAGCTTAGATTTGAACTTTATTAAAATGATTATAAAATTAGGTGAATTGATAGGTATAGGTTAGACACACAATAATTTGAGTATTTATGGGATTGTCAACTTACACCTTATACATATATATACTTGATAAATTGGAAGGGTTCAGAGGCAATAAGAAAAGGAAAAACGTTGGAGAAATAGTTGTCTGACTTCGATTCTTCGGTGGAGGTAGGTTATGGTTTATTTCTATTGATAGATAAACTCTCAATAGCGATTAATATGTATTGAGTGATATTGTAAAGTCTCCTATATACTTGATTGTGTGGTTGAATGTCTTGATTGTGTGGTCTGTGGTTGGCCTAAAATTATGAGACGATTGAATTTCTAATCTTGAACCCTCTCTATTAAAATGACGCCTTGAATAAAGAAGGCTTGATGAAATAAAATAATGAGATAATTGGATTGGAGTGTCACGTTCCGACACGATATTATGGGATCGGAGTGTCACGTTCTGACACGGTATATGGGATCGGAGTGTCACGTTCCGACACGATAACATTAAAGGAAAGGAATCTTGAATTAACTTAATATACTTAAACTCAAAGAACCTATTTCCCAAATGAGTATGGTGTGGAGACATAAGTCCTCATAGGTGTGCTTGATGTTGTGATTGATGTTGTACCTATTATGGTGTTGTTGTCAATGGTTCATGTGTTTGTTGTTTGCCACCTGTTAAGTATTGTAGTTGATTTTATATTATTATTCAATGTATATTGGCTTCTATTTTGAGTTGACCGATGATACCTACTCAGTACGTGTTCCTTGTACTGACCCCTACTTGTATTTTCTTTTTTGTTCTTTTGTGGAGTGCAGCAAGTGTATCATCAACTTCGACTCTCCCCCAGCTCTAGTCAGTCTCCAGCACATCAGAGTTCAGGGTGAGCTATTATTTCTAGCTTGTGCTGGATTCTCTCATTCACGTCTTGATGTCTTTGAATTTCATACATGGACCATCTTTTTACTTATTTTGGTTTCTTAAATACTCTTAGACTTGGTAATTTGAGGATAGATGTTCTTGATGTGATGACTTCCAGATTTTGGGGATAATAAGTGTTAAACTTTAGAAGCTTATTTGATTGGTTACATTAATAAGTTTTGGATCTTCCGCATTATTCTTGTTATTCATAGTTGAACTATTGGTAAATGTTGGGGTTTAAATTTGTTGGTTCGCTCACCTAGTAGGTTAAGTGTGGGTACCACTCACTATTCGTTTTGGGTCGTGACAATAAAAGTGTCAAAATTGAAAAACAAATTTAATCTATTTGTATAGAATTGGAGAAGCAAAACATTATTGTGTTGGGAAGTGTCTATTACCATATAATTCAAGTTTGAAAATTATTTTAAGATGAAATTTTCAAATAAGAAACTTAATTAATTTTTTTTTATATCAACAATGTAGATTTAAATATTAGTCAAATTGTTCAACTATAGTAAAATTATATTTCCATACTGTTTGATTATTTCGATTGAATTTTAGATGGAGATGTGAATTTTGAACAGTAGCTTTATATTTTTATTGAAAATTCAAAAATATATGGATTATGAAAGAAAGATTAAAACAAGAAATTCAAAAATTAAAAAAATTGTCAATAAAAAACAAATTTTAAAAAAAGAATTGAATGTCAATATCACTTCTTTGTATATTAATTATACTAGTATACGTGTCTCACATTGTTCGGTTAGTCAATAGATGTAATCATGAATATTGATTTACTAATAAATTTTAAAATTTTAACTTATTATAAAATAATATTGTAAAGTTTATTTGAGAATGTTAACATTTAACACCTTTATGTGTTATCGTAGAATATTTATGTCAATAATTCAATATATAAGCTTGGTTGATTATTCAAATTTTAAAATAATAACCTTTTATCATTATTTAATCTATTTAAAATGATAAGTAATATCACTCTTTACATAATAATAAATATTATCTTCTTGTTAAAATAATAAATATATAACAAAAATTTATTAGTTCAATTTAAATAAAATATAACTACGACAAGTCGTATTTTAATGCTAAGCATATAACAAAAAAGTTTTAATCACTCAAAAAAAATGTAGGTATATTATTCAAAATTTTGTATTTTGTCTTTTATTTTTTCATAAAGTCATATATCAATTATGTGATATTCTAAAATGAAAATTGTATAATTGTATTCTATAATTTAGTACAATAATTTTTTTTTCATATGAATGATACTTTCATAAATTAATATTTTAAATTAATTTAGTTTTAGTTGACTTTACATTTTATTTTATTTTGTCTCTTTATTTTTATTTTTAGAGTTATTTTTATTTTTCAAACCAAATATAAAATTTATATTTTGATTTAAATAATCTTACACCAAGCAGGCTCTTACTTAAACATAAAAACCTTCAATCCCAATGAATTATTTATTTTTGATATCACAATTCAATTCTATTTTTAGAATATATTATATCTAAATAATATTCAAAAGTATTTCATTTTTTTCAATATAAAAATAAGAATCATATATTCATCAAATAATTTTGTATACTTCTCTTTTTCTCGATTATATTTTTCACTGCTTATTATTATACAGTCAAATTTGGCTAACATTCTTTAATTGTATATGGCGGAATAGTCTGGTGAACCCTTATACTTGTTTGCGTTTGTACTAACTCTTTAACTTAATTATTTGTCAACTGAACCCTTGAACTCAATCAAAATAAGTATTTTAAACTCCTCCAACCATATGTGTAGCTCACTCCCTTTAATTCAATGACATGTCAAATACACATCAGTTATATTAATGTCATGTCATATACATATCAGATATACGAATGCCATGTCATGATTATTTTTAAAAATTGTTAATCAAAATTATTTATTAAAAGGTAAGATAATAAAAAATAATTAAATTATTTAAAGTAGGTTGCCTTTAATTACAACTCTTTACAGATTTCCCATTCCCAGCCCAAACCACCGTCGCCGTCGCTACTGTTGTCGACGAAACCACTGATAGTCCTTTATTTACCTGCCTTCATCTCCGCTATACGTCATGATCATTTTTCTTTCCTTCTCCAACCTCACAAAACCAACAATCTAAGCGACCACACCAGATCTAGCCGAACACCATCACCATTTGTACCTTATCTCCGCCGCACACTGTTGAATGTTAATCTTCTAACTGAGTTAGAGTTACAGAAGCAGAGTAAGGAGAAAAGGAATGTAACAGTGAAAGAGAATGGCCAAAACTACGTCTCATTATCTCCAAGATTCTATTTATACACTAACTATTAGAGAAGAGATGACTTTGATAACTAACAAACTTATTAACAAACTATAACTAACTCACTAACAAACTTATTAACAAACTATCTACATTAATTAATCATATACAATATTCATTTTATCACTCCCCCTCAAGTTGGGTGGTGGAAGATGTCCAACAGTCCCAACTTGAACAACATATCACTGTGTAACTGTTTTCCCAAAGCTTTGGTAAAGACATCTGCCATTTGTTCTCTGCTTGTTATGTAAGCAGTTTTGATAATTCCCTCCTGTAGCTTCTCTAATGAAATGACAATCTATTTCTATATGTTTTGTTCTTTCATGATACATGGGATTTGAAGCAATCTGCATAGCTGCTTTGTTGTCACAATGGAGCTCCATAGGCAAGTCAATCTTAGCACCAAGTTCCTTTAATAACCCCTGCAGCCATACTAATTCTGCCACTGTTGTTGCCATACTTTTATACTCAGCTTCAGCTGAACTCCTTGAGACTGTGCTTTGTTTCTTGGACTTCCATGATACCAATGATTCACCAATTTTAATACCAAAACCTGTGACAGATTTCCTGGACAGTACACACGATGCCCAGTTTTCATCACAAAAGACATTAATTTTGTGTGACCTTGTACTGCTCATAAAAAAGCCCTAAGCCTGGTTGCCCTTTGATGTATCTTACTACATGTAATGCTGCATCGAAATGCGACTTTTTTGGGACATGCATAAACTGACTCAAATGTTGCATGACAAATGAAATATCAGGCCTTGTCATTGCTAAATATAGGAGTCTACCAATCAGTCTTTGATATATTCTTTTATCCGCTAATTCAGCATCACTGGTGATATTAAATTAAGTATCATACTCAAGGCTAGTCAACTTCTGATTCTGTTCAAAAGGAGTTGTAGTTGGTTTTGCTCCAGCTATTTCACACTCTGGCACTAGCTCTAAACCATACCTTCGTTGATTCATCATAATTCCATCTTTTGACCTTGCAAATTCAATGCCAAGGAAATACCTCAACTCCCCGAGATCTTTCATTTTGAAGTTATGATGCAAAATTTCTTTTGCTTCTTGAATTAACTTCACATTATTTCCAGTAATCAAGAGATCATCAACATACACCAAAATGATTACTATACCACCAATATAATTTGTTTTAGTAAACAATGAATAATCCAGTTTGCTTTGAGTGAACCCTGAGTGTGTGAGAGCATTTGTAAGTTTCAAATTCCACTGCCTGCTAGCCTGTTTTAAACCATATAAAGATTTGAGCAGCCTACAAACTTTATTCTCCCCCTGGCTGTCAAATCCGGGAGGCAGGGTCATATATACCTCTTCAAAAAGATCCCCTTGGATAAAGGGATTGTAGACATCCATTTGAAAAAGAGACCAACTGAACTGAGCAGCAAGAGCTACAACACATCGAATAGTGACCATTTTAACAACAGGAGAGAAAGTGTCATGATAATCCAAGCCTTCTTGTTGAGTGAAACCTTTTGCAATCAACCTGTCTTTATATCTTTCAATACTACCATCAGCCTTGTATTTGATTTTATATACCCATTTACATCTAATAGGTACTTTGCCCAAAGGTAAATCAATAATTTCCCAAGTGTTGTTATCACTGAAAGCTTGTATCTCTTGGTTCATAGCAAGGAGCCACTCACTGTCCTTTGCAGATTGTGTAAAAGAAGAAGGTTCAGTCATGGAAGAAGATAAGGTGGAAAGATAGGATTTGTAAGAAGGAGTAAGATGAGAGTATGATAGGGAAGTAGAAATGAGATGTGGATTCTTGGAGGAAGTAATATAATCAGTGTGCCAAATAGGAGGCTTGATAGATCTAGTAGATCTTCTAGGAGGTGCAACAGTTTCAGGTGTAGATGATGAAGTGATAGGAGGAGGATCAACTCAAGGTAAGGGAAAACAATCATCTGTAGGATGAGGAAATGAAGGAAGAGGGGCAGGAAAACAAGAAGGATGAGATGGAGGAAGAGAATCAAGGAAAATGTGTTTAGGATGTTTGAAAGGAAAAACATTTTCTCGAAATGCAACATCTCTGCTGACAAAAAAAAACCCAGAAGCAATGTCATAGAGTTTGTAACCTTTTTGAGTATCTGAATAACCCATGAAAACTGAAGGAATAGCTCTAGAGGAGAATTTGTCAGTGACATTTGGTTTAGTGGCATAACATAAACATCCAAAAACTCTAAGAAAATGCAGGTGAGGAACAGTGTTATGAAAGACTTCATATGGAGATTTTCTTGCTAAAACAGAAGATGAAAGTCTATTGATTAAAAAAACACCAGTAAGAACACATTCCCCCCCACAATTTTAAAGGAACATGAGCTTGAAATCTAAGTTCCCTTGCCATTTCAAGAAGATGTCTGTGCTTCCTCTCAGCAATGCCATTTTTTTGAGGAGTATGCACACATGTAGTTTGATGTATAATGCCTAAGGAAGAAAAAAGTGTATGACATTGGCTATTCAAGAATTCCAAGCCATTATCTGACCTAACAGTTTTAATGGTTGCTGAAAATTGAGATTTGATAAGAGAAATAAAAGCTGAAATGAAAGTCACAACCTCACTTTTATACCTCAACAAAAAAATCCAAGTCATTCGTGTATAGTAATCAACAATAGTAAGAAAGTATGATGACCATTGTAAGTACATTGCTTATAAGGACCCCCAACATCCATATGAAGAAGTTCAAAAGAAGCTATAGTTTTCTTAGTACTATAATGAAATGGTAATCGAGTTTGCTTTGCAAGAGGGCAAACATGAAAAGAAGAAAAAACTTGATGTTGTAAACTAGGCTTCAGCGAAGCAATCTTTTGGACAACAGCAATAGGAGCGTGTCCAAGTCTCAAGTGCCAAACACAAAGATCAGGAGATGCTGAGAGGTTCGAATTGAATGTAGAACTGGAATGAAGTGAAGAAGACAGAGATGATGGCTTGGTAAATGATGAAAGCATGTAAAGACCTTCTTTCTCCTTACCAGTCCCCTTCACCTTGCCAGTGTAAAGGTCCTGAAAAAGGCAAAAGTGGGGATAAAAAGACACACACCAATTTAGTTCTTTAGTTAGTTTGGAAATGGACAAAAGTTGTATGAGAATTGAGGAATGTAAAGAACATTATGAATATCATGTTTATGAAAGAAATGGACAGATCCAGTGTGAGTAACTTCAGTTTTATGACCATTAGGTAAATGTACACTGTTAGAGGCAGAATTTACAAGAATAGGATTGAGTAATGTATCCTTGCTAGAAATCATGTGATGTGTAGCCCCAGAGTCCACAATCCAGGGAATTGTATTATTACCTGCAGCAAAAAAAGTATTGGAGCACACCATCACCATTTTTGCCGCTATGATTAGATCCTCACACCCTCATCCACATCATTTTCTGCTCCGTTGGCTAGCCAGGCCTCTCTCTCACTCCACTGCGTCTCTAAGGTTGTCCGGCGACCTCACAGCCAATGTCACTCTCTCCCTCCATCGGCAAATTAGTTGATTGAATGAGGTGCCCAAGATAATTTAAATAAATAATAATAGATTGTGATTAAAAAGAAAAATAAATTCGGCAGAGGGAGGTGTAAAGAGTGAAGGAGAATGGGTGAAAAAGAAGAATGGTTCAAAAAATAAGAAATAATTTTAAATACTTTTTAAGCTAAAAATGCCCCTCACTCGCCTTAATAGGCGTGTGGTTGTATACTTTTGCCAACTCAGACATCCATATGCCACATAAGCTTGGTCAATGGTCAGAGGGTTTATTAAATTTTGTTTTATTGAGTTCAATGGTTCAGTTGACAAATGATTAACTATAAGAGTTCACAATACAAAAGCATACAAATATGATATAATTAACTATTATTAAAATTTGAATATTACAGAAAGGTTAAAATTAAAGCAATAAAAAATTTTACTTTCTATTTTTTAAAAAATGATCATGGCTAACTTTTTGCAAGGACTTGAGTTTTTTTTTTTTTTTGATTAGCAATTTTCTTACTTTCTTTTTTTAACTAATGCATATAATCTAGAGATTTTTTATTAATCACTATATACTATTACATATAGATTATCTTAAATTTATTGTATTTTTATTTTATTTTTGTTTGAACTTATTTACTCTGACGAGTCATTTGATAGGATGTATTAATTAAAATAGTCCTTGGATTAAAATTTAATCCATCCAATACAATGTTTGGTAGCACATTTTTACTCAAACCACCTAATACATCAATAACTTAACACACCATATGTGATAACAAGGATACCTAGGGATTACTAATACCATGTTAAATAAGCCTTAGATAAGACGACAAAATGACTGAATTGCCCACCTCAATTTTCTTATACTCTTCAGAATTGTAAATAAATACAGGATGAACCATGTAAATTGTTTTCCAGCCTCCTTCTCTTGATACCATGTGCTAGTTCCATTGGTTTTGAATTAAATATAAAATTTTACATGCCAAAGTGGTGGTACCCAAATAGGCTGGACGGGAACTTAACCAGGGAAGGGCTCAAATTCGTGCAATGCATTATGTAAACAAAGTGTCACGAAGTACTTCTAGTGGGAAGAAGGAAGCTGCTCAAATTCTTGCTAGTTATTCAAAGAATAAGCTGTGATCATTGAAATTTTTTAAATAGTTTGTTGTCAATCTTTTACCAATTATTATGCGTATTTTTTGAGGTTAATTTGAGAGTTATTTTTTTTGTTGGCAGATCTGCTCTTTGGGACATTGTAAAGATTTCTTACTTAGTACTATAAATATTTATTTACTAAAAAATTATGTTTCTTTATTTTTGCCCAATGATCACAACATTTTAAATTATTCTCAGGTATTTTTGTGTTGTGTTTAGTTATTAACATAAACTATATTCATGTTAAATGTGTTGTATTATTATTTGACATATGAAGGTGTTATGGATATGGATTCAATCTTTTGCATTTTGTCTAGCCTTCTACATTTGCTCATAGCACTTATTTTTTATGACTATTTAATTTCCAAATCCTCTATAACAATTCATTTCTCAAAATAGTTCTATTTGAGAAAATTGGATAATGTGATGAGTAATATAAACCAATGGAATGCACTGAAGCTCACCAATGGAATGAACATGAAAATTTGTCATTATAATATATATATAAAATAAAAAATCACAAAATATTTTTAAGGGTATAATTGGAAATAAACTTCATGTAGAATCTTAAGCCACACACAAATTACGTTGGTAATAATGAACTAATCACTTGATAAAAAATAATCCCTGCATTACTAATTCTTGCATTGTTAATCCTTGTACTGCTAATCCTTGCATTATCACTCTTTCTACCAAACGACCCCTAAATGTTTTGATAAATTGAATGAGAAAGTAGTACGTAAAGGAGTAATATCAATGTGTAGTTTTTATTGATTTTTTGTGTGTGTATTTTTCATTTGTTTTTCATTTGCTTCTTTATTATTTTTAAAATAAATAAATAAAAATAAATAAATAAAGATAAGTATTCTAATTATGATAAAATAAGAGTTCAAAATAATATAAATTCTAGCCTAATGTACTTCAACTATCCTTTAAAAAAGAGTTATATTAATTGTTCTAACTATTTTAAAAAATATTATGTTAAATAAAATACATTTTTTTACTTTTTAAATTTTACCGAATTTGTAATATTATTTTTTAGTTTTTACTATTTTTTTCTTCAAAAAATTGATTTTCAAAATAAAATAGTTGCGAATTTCTTTTTGTGCTAACATGTGACACTTTTTACTTCTCTTATTATATATAGATAGATTCAATAAACAATTGATTTATCTATCTATATTCCAGAATAATACATATTGCATATTTCAATAAATATGACATTACTTAATAATTTTTAAATTGATTATACATATTCTTTTTTACATAAAAAAATACAATTACATAAAAAATAATTAGACACACCTTCTATTTGTTTTTTGTATAACTTCTATTTATTTGAATTATACTGAAAATGGAAAAATTAAGATCGTGTAAAATGAATTGACAAAGATTAACATTTATAATTACGCTAGCTCGATAAATATATTGTTCGATAGAAGAGGCCGAAATTGTATAACATGAATTCTCAATACAAGATAAAACACCTCAAAGCTTGCGTTTCACCTTATATAAGATAATACGCATCACCTCAATTTTACTCACATGGCTATTTCATTTAACTATTATCACACTTTTTATAACTTGAAGTAAAATTATTTATTTTGCTACGATATTTTATTTCAAATAACTTATTATGGCTGTACCGTTACTATTGTTACAATTATTTTTATGGCGTAGAAAAAAAGTTATAATTAGCTATAAAATTTTACTGTAGCATTAAAATTGTAGCTATTTATATCATTATTGCCACTATTGTTAGCAATTATAGCAAATACAAGAATTTAACTTTGTCATATAATATTTGTGGCTAAGAAATTTGACGAGTTTTTAGATAGTCACAAAATTTAAATTTATATGGCTATAACTAGGTAACAACTACCTTTTTCAAATTTATAGCTTAGATTTCGTAGCAATAAGTATATCAAAACTCACAACAATGATGAGCGTTCAGCTGAATCTGAAACTGAGAGAATCCATTTATGGCAATAGAGAGAAAGCAGTTGAGAGAATTGTATTGAGAGAGAAATGAAAAACTTGTATTGAAACTCATGAGTACATCATTATATACATGTGATTAAGATGATTCTAGAAGTTAGAAAATTCTAACTAACTAACTGCTATCTTAACATACTAGTTAAGGACTAAATTAGTGTTAGTTAATTACAATTATAACTAACTGTAGTTAAGACTATACATACAAGATAATTAGTTATTAATATCCCTCCTCAAGTTGGTGGTGAGGTTTTCACAGTCAACTTGCTCAGTATTGCAACATGTTTAACACTTATGAGGGCATTAGTGAGAATGTTTGCTAATTGTTCAGTGGTGGCCACATGTTGAAAGGAAATGAGCCCCTCCTGAAGCTTATTGCGTAGAAAGTGAAAATCAACCTCAATATTCTTGGTTCTCTCATGAATGACAAGATTGCGAGCTATACGAATTGCAGCCTGACTATCATAATATATAGTAATTAGAGAGGAATCAGATATAGTTGACTCAGCGATCAACCTGTGCAACCAAACCAATTCCCCTACTACTTTCCTTAGTGACCTGTATTTTGTCTATGCAGAAGATAAAATATTGTTTCTTGTTTTTAGAATTCCAGATAGGACTGTATCCAAGAAGAACTAGATACCCATTCACTGATTTCCTGGAATCTGGACATGTAGCCTAGTCAGAATCACAATATGCTTTTATGGTGCAATTAGGATTACTTGATAGATAGACTCCCAAAGTAGGATCCTATATCAAGTACCTAAGTATATGAAAAACAACTTGTAAGTGAGGAGCTATGGGATTCTGCATAAACTGACTTAGTTGTTGGACACTGAAAGCAATGTCCAATCTAGTGTTGGTGAGGAAGTTTAACTTACCAACAAGTTTCCTGTTATAAGTGGGACTCCTTCTTTGGCTATGAGTTTAACAATGGGATTAAGAAGATATGACAAAGGGGTGTAATTAAAACAATCATATTCTTTCAACAAGTCCAACACAAATTTCCTTTGTGAAATAAGTACTCCTCCAGTAGTATCAAGGATTTCCAGCACTAAGAAGTAATGCAGTTTCCCAAGGTCTTTGATTTTGAAAGATTTGTCCAGGTAGGCCTTTAGTTATATAATCTTTTTTGTGTCTGTGCCTGTTAGGACAATGTCATCAACATAAACTGCAACAAAAATCACCAAAGAACTAGACTTTTTGTAAAACAATGAGTGATCATGGTGTGAATGTGTATATGCTCTCAATAATAGTGCTTCAGTCAACTTAGCATACCATTGTCTACTAGCCTGCTTAAGACCATATAGAGACTTGTTAAGCCTACATACAAATCCCGGTTCAGTCACATCAAGTCCTTGAGGTAATTTCATATACACTCCTTGATGGAGTTCACCATGTAAAAAGGCATTATTGACATCAAGTTGAAACAATTCCAACCCTTTTTACAACACATGCCACCAAGGTTCTCGCAGTTGGCATCTTGACAACAAGTGAATAAGTCTCAGTGTAATTTCCAACCTGTTGAGTATAACCTTTTACTACTAACCTTGCTTCGAACTTTCTATGCTACCATCAGCCTTGTGTTTTACTTTGTAAACCCACCAACACCCAATAGCTTGTTTACCATTAGGTTACTACACTAGATCCCAAGTTCCATTTGTATACAACACACACTCTTGGGCCATGGACTTTTGCCAAGAAAGACTTAGTGCTTCTTCATCGTATAAGAATGGTTCACCGTCATGACATATGCTTTCAATCAATACTTGACTATTAGAAGCAATGACATTAGGTTAAATATAATGGTGTTTATTGAATAATGCATGCAGTGATAGGTTAGAGTGGTGATTAATGGAAGTAGCAGGTTTAAGGTGTAGGCATAGACAAAATATAGTCCTTTAAATGGTGAGGTGTCTGATTTCCCTATGGGATCTTCTTTGTGGTACAGATAAGGAAAATCAGTTTGGGCAGAAATAGGTAATTCAGTTTGGTCTGACGATAAATATGGTGAATGTGTCTGTGGGGATAGAGGAGTAGGTGAAAAAGATTGAGGAGTAGGTGACATATTAGTGTGTGTATCATTTACATCTTACTGTTTGTTTAACAATGAATAATATGGTTCAGTATAATCAAAAGAATTAGTTGATCGTATGGACTTAAGAACAGAAGGAAAAGAACAATTTTCTGAGGACATAACAAATGGAAAAACATCTTCATGAAAAACTACATCTCTAGAAATGTGTATTCTCTTTGTAGCAAGACTCATTACCTTGTATGACTTTGTCCCAGATTGATATTATATGAAGATATGAGGTGTGGTTCTAGGTTCTAATTTGTCCCTATGGACTTTTGGTACTGCGGGGTAACAAAGACATCCAAAAGATCTAAGTTGATTGTATTTTGTTTTTTCTTTGTATAATATTTCAAAAGGGCATTTATTCCTGAGGTAAGTGGAAGGGAGTCTATTTATAAAATGTGTGGTTGTAAGAATGCATTCACCCCAGTATTTTAGAGGCAATTTGGATTGGAAAAGAAGAGCTCTTGCTGTTTCAAGTAAATATTTATGTTTTCTTTCAACTATATTATTTTGTTGTGGTGTGTATGAGAAACTTTTCTGATGTGTGATGCCTTTGCTTTGAAGGAAATTAGTTGTTTTAGTATTGCTGAATTCCAATACATTATCAATTTTAATGCATTTGATGGCAATTTTGAACTGATTTTCCACCATGTTTGTAAGTGTGTCCATATGGGCATACTATAGTCATCCACAAGAGTGATAAAATACTTGCAATCGTCATATGTGGGCACATGGTATGACCCCCATAGATCAATATGCAAAAGATCAAAACTGCCTAAGAGTGAGTGGTGCTTTGGCTAAAAGGTAATTTGGCTTGTCTTTCCATAATACAGATGGTACACAGAAAAGGTTGTTTAGGGGTTTCTTAATCTTTACAAAGGGTACATGGCCAAGTCTATTATGCCACAGTAAGTCCATATCATGTATAGTCTATTTAGTAGATGCAACATCATACAACACATTTGTATTATTAGAAGAGAAACATACATGAGCGTCAGGAACTTGATCAGAAGAAAAATGATCATTTGTGGTATTAAATACACTAGACTTTGCAGTACATGGTTCATTAAAAGATGAAATTGGAAAAGAGAGATTCTTATGAGACAAACAACTACATATGACAAATGCAGTAACACTATTAGTCTTCTTAAAGCATTTTCCATTCATATAGTAAATTCCATCCTTGCTATTACCAATTACCTGAGGCCTCTTCACTGACGGGGCTTGTAATATACTGGTTACATTAGTGAACAATACTATGCATTTCATTGAACAAGAAAAAGAATGAACTGAAATGAGATTATACTTGAAATAAGTAATATGTAACACTTTGTTTTAAAATAATTTTAGATGAAATAGGACATCACCACATTCTGTCACCTTGACTCTATACCCATTAGATAGTGAGACAAGTATGGGGTAAGGTAATGTTTGGATATTAATTAGGGAATTTTTATTAAAAGTTATGTGGTTTAATGCTCATGAGTGAATGATCCATAATTCATACCAAAATCAATAGAAGAAGTGCACAATATTGTACCTGCAAAGCTACTAGAATCAGCATTGACCTTGGAATCCTCTCATGGACCATTGAGCTGAAACTGCTGTAGGAGATTCATAATTTGACCATATTGTTCTTATGTGATGACAGAGTTTGGATTGTTGTTACCCTGTGAGCATTCTTCCGCATGAGTATCAACAGGTGTTCCAGTTACATTAGCAACAATTCTTTTGCCCTTAAAGTTTTGATGATTATTCTACCTGGATTGACCATTGTTTAATGTGTATTTGAGAATGTTGTTCCCTGGATATCCATGAAGTTTGTAACATTTTTCTTTGGTGCAACCTTATTTCTTGCAATACTCACAAATTATAACATTTTTATTGTTGCCATTTCCTGAGTATGAACTATTTCCTCCATAGTTGTTGTTGCTACCGAAATTTCCATTTATTGTATAGGGCCTGCCTGTGGATCCCCTACAAGTGTTAACAGAATTCACATTCAAAGAGGTTGAGTCTAGATGCATACGACTAGCAGGCCTAGATACCCTATGCTTTTCTTCATGAATCAGTATAGTGAAATCTTGTGTTATAGAAAGAAGTGGATTCATCATGAGTATATTACCACTAATTACAGTGTATACTTCGTTTAGTCTTATCAAAAACTCTATCAGGCGTCTATCTTGCTCAACTTTGTGCATGTTATCTTTAGCACCACATGTGCACAATCTTTTGGAAGTCAAAGTACTCAATTCCTCCGATAATTTCTTCATTCTTGTATAGTAAACAGTGATGTCTAGCACACGTTGTGTTAAATCGTCAATTTCCTTTTGTATCTGGTACAACTTTGCACCATTGGTTTGATCATAACGATCTTCCAATTCCTTCCAAAGTTCACCAGAATTATTAACATACTCTACACTATCAAAGATTTCCTTACTCAAAGAATTCAGTATCCACGATGTCACCATGTATTACATTTTTGCCATTGTCGAAGCTATGGAGGATTCTCAACTGGATTTGTACAACTTTTATTGATGAAACTTGATTTATTCTTCACAAACAGAGCACACTACACACCTCTTCTCCAGGATCTGTGTCCATCTCTATCAAATTAAAATGGAACAAAAAGCATACCAGGACTATCTGATAGATGAACATACAAAGGACTACTGGTGTCAACTCCAAAATTAACTCATGCAGTAGAAGGAACATCATCTACCAGATCTACCATGCCGAAATCTTCAATAGAATTGAAGATGAAGTAAGGAGTACTAGGAAGTGGAAATCACTTAAGAAGATAAGAACGAAGAATAGAGGAAATCAAATCAGAAATAGTCTTGTTGGCTCTGATACCATATTATAAAACTCACAACAATGGTGAGTTTTCAGCTGAATATGAAACTGAGAGAAGCCATTGATGGAAATAAAGAGAAAGCAGTTGAGAGAATTGCAATAAGAGAGAAATGAAAATCTTGTACTGCAACTCATGAGTATATCGTTCTAAACATGTGATTAAGATGATTCTAGAAGTTAGAAAATTCTAACTAACTAACTGCTATCTTAACAAACTAGTTAATGACTAAAATAATGTAAGTTACTTACAATTCTAACTAACTATAGTTAAGCCTATACATACAACATAATTAGTTGTTAATAAAGTATACTTTCTTGTAATGATATTCTTTTTCTTTTCAAATTCTATTAAATTGTTTCTACACAAAGATGGGGTACAATAGGATTTACTTCAATACAAATTTTAAGTATATTGAAATCAAAAGTAGGCATTTGATAGTACTATCTGGTATATGGATGGAAAAAGTCATAATATGATGAGATGATTAACCCATTGATATTCTTTTTGATGTGGAGAATTTGGCATAAGAAAATATCGATTGGTGTAGTTTTGATGAGCTTGAGAATTTCAAATTCCATACATTGTTGTTGTATTAATGGTGTAAATGGATCTTTTTATCATTTATTCATCAACTGTACTACGTATTCTAGTATGTGGAATTTTTTTGCAAAGGTTGTCGGGATACATAGACCATTTGTACAGCTCAAGCATTTGATTGAATTATGGTGGAAGTAAGAGTGTGTGGCTAAGATTAAACCTTTATTCAAAGTCATGCCTTCCTTCATCATTTGACATACATGGAATATGAAAAGTTGATTAAACATGGGAACAATGTCAAAGCTGGCCATGATTTTGAGCATTAATAGGTAGTTGGCGTTGTTTGCTAAGCTAAGATATCCATAGATGATTGACATCCTAGTCTAGGGCTGATCAATTGATCAAATATCTAGAGGAATATACTCTAGTAAAGTTGTAGTGTGGAAAACTCCTAATAGAATTTTTTGAAGTTCAATACAGAAGGTGCTAGTAGAGGTAACCCAAGACCTACCTCTCTAGATTTCGTATCAAGAATTGGGAAGGAGATTTGGTGTATGCTGAAGCTACCGTGGGATTGTGGAGTCATTGAAGTAGAAATATTAAGGCTATTAAGAATGATTAGGAGTATTATCCATCTAATTGGGTAATACCTATATACACAGTGTTAAGATGTTCCACATTGGCACATGGATGATAATTTAGCCTTCTTATATGGATTTGGACAAACCTCCCATCATGAGCTATTTTTTGAGGTTGTTTTAGCCCCAAGTGCAATATCTTAACATGGATCAGAGCTAGACCCATCCCGATTTATTGTTCACCGATGATGATGGCTCCCATTTAGAAGTGTTTATGCTTCAATTGAGATCTAGGTGTGCGAGAGAGTGTTAAGATTAGAGGGATGAGATTTGGTCTGCTTATATGAACTAGTTTTTGAGGTTGAGTTAGAGCCAAGTACCATATCTTAACACATTGAAACGGATTCCTTAATAGCTAAGAAGATTTTGGAGGTACTACTACTATCAAATAGTTTCGTAATATACAAGAACTCCCACAAAATGTACACAAAGGAAATTTATTACTGGAAAAACACAAGTCCCATAATTTGAGAATCAGGAAATTTCAAAATAGGGCTTCTAATCATGGAAAATCAGTCACCGATTAGTTTTGTTACAACAATTATAAGGATATATCAAAATCAATAACACATTCAGAAGCTAAAAACAATCATAATTTTTTTGAGATTTGTACTCCAAAAATATAGGCTCTGCGGTTAATTCAAGAGAGGAGATCTAAATTTCTTCATGATTCTATCCGCATTCAACTTCAAGATAACTATGTCAGTTAAAGACACCATTAAAAAAAATTGGGTGCAGAAGATTTCGAAAAACATGATGAAGACCAACGTGAAAAACAATTTCCTATTAGTTTGTTTTGTATTTATAATTTCTTTTAGATTTTGTATTATTTACTCAATTTATATTCAAACCATTATGCATGCTTTTAATATTTATATTAATTAAAAATCTCATGTTGCATAGTCCATGAATCCTGTATGTGTTCTTAATTTGTATTCATCATTATATATTCATTAAAAATCTCATGTTGCATAGTCCATGAATCCTGTATGTGTTCTTAATTTGTATTCATCATAAAGGTATGCTAACTAGTTATGTATTTTATTTGTAGGAAGAACAACTTTCTATTAGTTTGTTTTGTCTTTGTATTTTTTTTCTTCTGAATTTTGTATCAATTCTCAATTTGTATTCAAACCAGTATGTATATTATTAATATTTGTATTTATTCAAAATCTCACGTTGCATATTTTATGAATCTTGTATTTGTTCCCAATTTATATTCATTCCAAAGGTACAACATATATTCATTTATTGTTTTTTCAGTTTTATTTTCACTTTTCCATCATATTATCTTTTTATTTTATATATCATTATACAAAATATGATATAAAAACTAGAATGAATACAAATAGAAATAATATATCATTTTAAATGAATACGACTTAGGAAAGGAAATAAATTTTTCAAGGGAAAAATAAATACATAATGAAACAATACATGAATATAAATATGTTTCTTAAATAATTAGAAATTCATTTGACATACATATTGGAATGAATACAAACTAATAAAGAAATACAAGTTTCATTATACGAAACACAACATGAAAACTTGAAAGAATACAAATAAAAATGACATACATATTGGAATGAATACGATTTAAGAAAGGATACAAAATTCTGGTAAATAAAATAAATACACTGTGAGAAAAGTATGACAAATAACATATAAAACTATAAGTGTTCAAATTTATAAATTTTAAAAAATCTAATTTAGTAGGTAAAACTCTAAGGTATTATCATAAAATTTCATAACAATAACTAGTTTTGAAAAATAAGGAAAGTAATGAAGATTTTCAGCAACTTAATCTAATTTGAAATATTCTCCTCCTCGATTTTCTCTAATTTGTTATTTCTTAATTATATTATGTTAAGTTAAATAAAGAAAAAAAATACTTAAATCAATCCATAACAATTTAAAATATTGTCATTTTTAATAATCATTGAAAGTATTGCTAAAGGATCCTATTAAATATCAAAATATTGTTATTTTGAAAAATATCACATTTATTTATCAATAAAATTGTAACGACCTGTTTAGTCGTTTTGAGCAGTAGAGTATTTCTGGTAATAACTGTATGAGTCGACGGATCCCACGACGGACCGTCATGGGCACGACGGACCGTCGAGGGGGTCTCATTCCAAAACACTTAGATTCTGAAAAATTGGGTACTGAGATCGACTCTCTGAACTTCACGACGGAATGGTAGGATGGACCGTCGTTGGCACGACGGACCGTCACAAATCTTTCAAAAGAATTAACTCTCTGAACTTTGTGACGGACCTGCAGGACGGACCGTCACAGGCTGCGTAACCCTGACTGTGTCGGATTTCTGTTAAAAGTTTTAAAGGGGTGTTTTGGACTATTCATGCTTATAATTATAAAGTTAGTGGATTAATGTTAAAAATTCAATTACTTGGGGGTTAAAGGAGATAACCTTGAAATAAATAGTGGGTTACTTATATCATCTTTGATACTTAATTGTATGATAATTAGGGTAAAAGAAAAAGGGTTTTGAATAAGAAAAATAGAAAGAACCGAGAGAGAAAGGGAGAAACGATCGATCGATTGAGAGAGGAACGAAGAGGACAACAGAGCATTGGGGAATTAGCTTGCTTGATCACGATTCTTCGGTGGAGGTAGGTTATGGTTTATACTATCTCATAGTAAACTCTTAATAGCGAATGATATGTGTTGGGTAGTATTGTAAAGTCTTCTATATGCTTAATTATGTGCTTGCATGATGTGATTATGTAATTGTAATGGATTGGGAAGATGAGGCTGTGAATCTTAAATCTTAAATTCACTTTGTTAATGATGATGCCTTGGTATAAAAGAAGGCTTGATGAACTAAAGTAATGAGTTTTAAGTCTTCCGCATTATATTCTGTTTATTATGTTGAAATGTTGGGGTTTAGATTGGTTGGTTCACTCACATAGTAGGATAAGTGTGTGTGCCACTCACGACTCGTTTTGGATCGTGACTAACTTGGTATCAGAGCATTAGGTTCGTTGGTCTCATCACACAAGAACGAGTCTAGTAGAGTCTTAAGGAACGGTAGGGGGATGCCTTTAATTTTCTTTGAGAGGCTATAAGACTTTAGGAAAATTCCATTCTTTCTTTCTTTCTTTCGTGCTATTACTTGGATCCAATTGGTATCTAGGTGATACAAATTGGTATCTGACCATCTTTTCTCTATTTCGCAGATGGTTAGAACTAGAGCAACAACTGCGCCAACACCAACACCGGCAAGACAAGATGCGTCTGAGCCAGCCACTGGGGCTGTAGCTCGAAGAGGAGTAGTGGCAAGAGGCCGTGGTAGAGGTCGCGGGAGAACGTCCTCTAGAGGAAGAGGACAAGCACCTGACCCATCTAGTACTAGGGCGGTGACTCCTCCACCTACTGAGGAAGTAGTAAGAGAGGGCGAGGAAGGGGAAAATGAGCAAGTGCAGAATGAGGAATTACCACCCCAACCTACCCCAGAGATGATTAATCAGGTTCTTGCTTATCTTAGCGGGTTATCTGATCAAGGCCAGACACCTCCAGTGTTTTCTGCACCAGCACCTCAGGTTCCGGAATTACAACAGGCAGCTGCTGTGGCTCCCCGCATGGATGCCTCATTGGAAATAGACACGTTTCCTCGTTTGACTACAGGGCCTATAATGACAAGTGATCAGCATGAACTTTTCAGTAAGTTCTTGAAATTGAAACCTCCAGTCTTCAAGGGTGCTGAATCTGAGGATGCCTACCATTTTCTGGTTGATTGTCATGAGTTACTACATAAAATGGGCATAGTGGAACGATTTGGCGTTGAGTTTGTAACCTATCAGTTTCAGGGAAATGCCAAAATGTGGTGGCGGTCATATGTTGAGTGTCAACCCGCACAGGCATTGTTGAATTGGGCGTCATTCTCTAGCTTATTTATGGAGAAGTATATCCCCCAGACCTTGAGGGATAGGAGGAGAGATGAGTTCTTGATCCTAGATCAAGGCAGGATGTCAGTTACTGTGTATGAGGCTAAGTTTCGTGCATTATCCAGGTATGCCACCCAGCTTTGTTTCAGTTCACAAGAGCGGATTCGCCGTTTTGTGAAGGGGTTGAGGTCAGATTTGCGGATTTCAGCCTTACAGGTAGAGGCTACAGCAAAATCCTTTCAGAAAGTGGTAGACTTCGTGATAGAGGTGGAGGGAGTGAAGCCAGATGACTTCACCATGGCATCGACATCTAAAAGGTTTCGTAAGGGAGGTGAGTTTAATGGTTCTTACTCTAGAGGGAAGGGTTCAGGAGGTTATCCAGCCCGACCTATTCAGTCTTCACTGCAGGCTGTAGTTGGGGGTCCACCGCAGACCGGTCAACATTTCTCTGAATTTGGAGGTTATCCCCAGACTTCGTCATTCTCACAGAGACCTATGCTTGAATCCAGAGAGTGTTATGGATGTGGGGAGACTGGACACATTAAGTGGTATTGTCCAAAACAGAGTTACAGACCTCCAATAGTCAGAGGTAGAGGTGGTCATGGAAAAGGTCGTCATTCTGGAGGACGTGGCGGCCGAGGTAATGGTGGTCACCAAAACGGCCGGAGTGACGGGCAAACATGAGCCACTATAGCACAACATGGTAGGGGCAACGGGCAGACAGGTGATAGGGCCCATTGTTACGCTTTACCCGGGCGGTCTGAAGCGGAGACATCTGATGCTGTTACCATAGGTAATCTTTTGGTTTGTGATTGCATGGCTTTTGTATTATTTGATCCTGGCTCCACATTTTCATATGTATCTTCCTCATTTGCTACTGGTCTTAATTTACATTGTGAATTGCTTGACATGCCTATTCATGTTTCTACTCCGGTGGGTGAGTCTGTGATTGTTGAAAAGGTATATAGGTCTTGTCTTGTGACTTTTGTGGGGAGCAATACTCATGTAGACTTGGTTATACTAGAAATGGTTGACTTTGATGTAATTTTGGGTATGACTTGGCTTTCTCCAAATTTTGCAATCCTAGATTGTATTGCTAAAACTGTAACGTTGGCCAAGCCTGGGACAGATCCGTTAGTGTGGGAGGGTGACTACACTTCCACTCCAGTTCGTATCATCTCCTTTCTTCGTGCTAAGAGAATGGTTAGTAAAGGGTGTTTAGCTTTCTTGGCACACCTCAGGGATGATACTACCCAAGTACCTTCAATTATGTCGGTTTTGATAGTCTGTGAGTTTCTGGATGTGTTTCTTGCAGACCTTCCTGGCATGCCACCGGATAGAGATATTGACTTTTGCATTGATCTGGAGCCGGGTACTCGCCCCATTTCCATACCCCCTTATAGAATGTCTCCATCAGAGTTAAGGGAGTTAAAGGCCCAACTTCAAGAGTTGTTAAGTAAAGGCTTCATTAGACCAAGTGCATCCCCTTGGGGTGCTCCTGTTTTGTTTGTGAAGAAGAAGGATGGAAGCTTTCGGATGTGCATAGACTACAGACAACTGAATAAGGTAACTGTTAAGAACAAGTATCCTCTTCCTCGCATTGATGATTTGTTTGATCAGTTATAAGGTGCTTGTACCTTCTCAAAAATTGATTTGAGATCTGGTTATCATCAATTGAAAATACGGGCAACGGATGTGCCCAAGACTGCTTTTCGGACCAGGTATGGGCATTATGAGTTCTTAGTAATGTCTTTTGGGCTTACGAATGCCCCTGCCGCTTTCATGAGCTTGATGAATGGGATTTTAAAGCCATATCTGGATCTCTTTGTCATTGTATTCATTGATGATATACTGGTATACTCAAAGAGTAAGAAAGAACATGAGGAGCACTTGAGAATTGTATTGGAAATGTTGAGGGAGAAAAAGCTTTATGCCAAATTCTCCAAGTGTGAGTTTTGGATAGATTCAGTGTCCTTCTTAGTGCACGTAATTTCTAAGGATGGAGTGATGGTGGATCCATCTAAGATTGAAGCAGTGAAGAGTTGGGTAAGACCTACTAATGTTACAGAGGTAAGGAGCTTTGTTGGTTTAGCTAGCTACTACCGTCCATTTGTCAAGGGATTTTTCTCTGTTGCTTCCCAATTGACAAACTTGACTAAGCAGAGTGTTCCATTTGTATGGTCGGACGAGTGTGAAGAAAGCTTTCAGAAACTCAAGACCTTGTTGACTACTGCACCAATTCTTACCTTGCTAGTGGAAGGCAAGAATTTCATTGTTTATTGTGATGCATCCTATTCTGGTTTGGTTTCAGTGCTAATGCAAGAGAAGAATGTAATTGCTTATGCTTCAAGGCAATTAAAGGTGCACGAACGTAATTACCCAACCCATGATTTGGAGTTGGCCGCGGTAGTGTTTGCATTAAAGCAATGGAGGCACTATCTATATGGGGTTAAGTGTGAAGTCTATACAGATCATCGTAGCCAACAATATGTCTTTACTCAGAAAGATTTGAATTTAAGACAGAGGAGATGGATGGAACTACTGAAGGACTACGATATCACTCTTTTGTACCACCCAGGAAAAGCTAACGTTGTGGCAGATGCGTTAAGTAGAAAAGCAGGGAGCATGGGAAGCCTAGCTCACTTACAGGTTTCCAGATGCCCATTGGCTAGAGAGGTTCAGACTCTGGCTAATGACTTTGTGAGACTAGAAGTAAATGAGAAGGGAGGATTTTTGGCCTGCGTGGAGGCAAGATCTTCCTTTCTTGACAAGATTAAGGGAAAACAGTTTACTGATGAGAAACTGATTCGGATCCGAGATAAGGCGTTGCGAGGAGAGGCTAAAGAAGCAAAAATCGATGAGGAAGGTGTTTTGAGAATTAAGGGAAGGGTATGTGTACCCCGCTTCGATTATTTGATTCACACTATTCTTACAAAGGCGCATAGTTCAAGGTATTCTATACATCCTGGTGCAACCAAGATGTATCGTGACCTAAAACAACATTTTTGGTGGAGTAGAATGAAGAGTGGCATTGTTGATTTTGTTGCTCAATGCCCGAATTGTCAGCAGGTAAAGTATGAACACCAGAGGCCTGAAGGGACCCTTCAGAGAATGCCCATTCCTGAATGGAAGTGGGAGAGAATTGCAATGGACTTCGTGGTCGGTCTTCCAAAGACAATGGGTGAGTATGACTCTATTTGGGTAATTGTTGACAGATTAACTAAGTCTACTCATTTCATTCCTGTCAAGGTGACTTACAATGCAGAGAAGTTAGCCAAACTGTACATCTCAGAAATTGTTCGATTGCATGGAGTTCCACTTTCCATCATATCAGATAGAGGTATGCAGTTTACTTCTAAGTTTTGGAAAACATTGTATGCTGAAATTGGTACTAGGTTGGATCTTAGTACTGCATTTCACCCTCAGACCGATGGTCAGTCTGAGCGAATGATTCAGGTTTTGGAGGATATGCTTCGTGCACGTGTGATAGAATTTGGTGGTCATTGGGATAACTTCTTACCCTTAGCAGAATTCTCATACAATAATAGCTATCACTCAAGTATTGGTATGGCCCCATTTGAGGCACTGTATGGGAGGAGATGTAGGTCTCCCATTGGTTGGTTTGATGCATTTGAGGTTAGACCTTGGGGTACTGACCTTCTGAGGGAATCATTAGATAAAGTAAAATGCATTCAGGAAAAGCTTCTAGCGGCTCAAAGTAGGAAAAAAGAATATGCAGATCGAAAGGTTAGAGACTTGAAGTTTATGGAGGGTGAGCAAGTCTTGCTGAAGGTTTCGCCCATGAAAGGGGTGATGCAGTTTGGTAAGCGAGGTAAGCTAAGCCCAAGGTATATTGGTCCATTTGAAGTTCTGAAGCGCGTGGGAGAGGTAGCTTACGAATTAGCCTTGCCCCCAGGACTGTCAGGAGTGCATCCGGTATTTCATGTGTCTATGTTGAAAAGATACCATGGGGATGGAAACTACATCATTCGTTGGGATTCGGTTCTGCTCGATGAGAATTTGTCTTATGAGGAGGAGCCTGTTGTGATTTTAGATAGAGAAGTCCGCAAGTTGAGGTCAACGGAGATTGCATCCATCAAGGTTCAATGGAAGAATCGGTCGGTTGAAGAGTCCACTTGGGAGAAGGAGGCTGATATGCAAGAAAGATACCCACACCTGTTTACAGATTCAGGTACTCCTTTTCGCCCTTGTTTTTCTTCTTGTGATCGTTCGAGGACGAACGATGGGTAAATTAGTATCTATTGTAACGACCTGTTTAGTCGTTTTGAGCAGCAGAGTATTTCTGGTAATAACTGTCTGAGCGACGGATCCTACGACGGACCGTCATAGGCACGACGGACCGTCGAGGGGGTCTCGTTCCAAAACACTTAGATTCTGAAAAATTGGGTACTGATATCGACTCTCTAAACTTCACGACGGAATGGCAGTTTGGACCGTCGTTGGCACGATGGAACGTCACAAATCTTTCCACAAAATTAACTCTCTGAATTTTGTGACGGACCTGCAGGACGGACCGTCACAGCCATGACGGACCGTCACAGACTGCGTAACTCTGACTGGGTTGGATTTTTGTTAATAGTTTTAAAGGGGCGTTTTGGACTATTCATGCTTATAATTATAAAGTTAGTGGATTAATGTTAAAAATTCAATTACTTGGGGGTTAAAGGAGATAACCTTGAAATAAATAGTGGGTTACTTTTATCTTCTTTGATACTTAATTATTTGATAATTAGGGTAAAAGAAAAAGGGTTCTGAATAAGAAAAATAGAAAGAACAGAGAGACAAAAGGGAGAAATGATCGATCGATCGAGAGAGGAACGAAGAGGATAACAGAGCATTGGGGAATTAGCTTGCTTGATCACGATTCTTTGGTGGAGGTAGGTTATGGTTTATACTATCTCATAGTAAACTCTTAATAGCAAATGATATGTGTTGGGTAGTATTGTAAAGTCTTCTATATGCTTAATTATGTGCTTGCATGATGTGATTATGTAATTGTAATGGATTGGGAAGATGAGGCTGTGAATCTTAAATCTTAAATTCACTTTGTTAATGATGATGCCTTGGTATAAAAGAAGGCTTGATGAACTAAAGTAATGAGTTTTAAGTCTTCCGCATTATATTCTGTTTATTATGTTGAAATGTTGGGGTTTAGATTGGTTGGTTCGCTCACATAGTAGGATAAGTGTGGGTGCCACTCGCGACTCGTTTTGGGTCGTGGCAAAAATGGGCTTGCCCAATTTACTTTAAAAAAGAAGAAACAATATTTGGAAAAAATAAGACCGATCATAAGCAATAATACTACCACAAAAATAACTTTTAGCGACATTAAGTATCAATATTAATATACAGCGTTAAAGTCTTTATGAGCATTAGTTAAGTGTCATTAGAACTGATGTTGCTAAAGACTTTAAGGATATATAAAAAGAGTTCTAATTGCCACTAAAAATAGATATTTAGCGATAATTAAAAAATAATTATCGCTGCTAATCATTTTTGATGTAGTGTAAGATCATGAATATATATGTTTTGTGCTTAAGAGTCCTTCAAAGAGCCACTAGAAAGTAGTTAGGAGATGGAAAATAAAAAATCTTGATATAAAGCACTTTTGCACCAGAAAATTTAGGAAGTATGGTAGACACATGAGCATATATAAATCCTTGGGTGGAGGTGGGAGAACGGTCATTATTATTTTGAGAACAAATTTGAATGTTGATTGGTGTGATATTGCATTTAAGATAGAGAGATTCTTTAATTGTTTTCTTAAGTTGGACTTTATAGTTCTTCCTAGAGAAACTAAAACCAACAACCCATATGTTAAGAGAATGCAAGAAAGTAAATGGAAGTCCAAGAATCATAAAGAAGTTGAGGTAAAGATACAAAAGGAAAATATCGATATTAATGTAGATTTTAAGTCTAAAGCGGATGGTTGCATCAAATTATGTTTAGTTCGGTATATCCAAAATGTAATTGAAGAGAAACCACCTTACCTAGCATTAGAAGAGGCATAGAGGGTCAACAACCAATTGAAATTCTACTTTTGGGGTGAATATATATTAGATGTATGGAAAATTATTTATTTTGAGTTTACAAATAGATTCAGGCACCAAGACTTACCCCACTTGCCCTAAGTGTGGTAAGAACCATTCGGGCGAGTGTCTTGTAGGAACAGAGGGATGATTTAGGTGCAGTCAGTCTGGTCACAGGTTGAGGGATTTTCCTTCTAGACAACTTCAACAACACTAGCAAGTCTCCCAACTCAGCACGGTAACTCATCTGGTATAGTCGGCGGTCAGCGCCTGAACATGTATTATGATCTTCAGGCTCGCCAACATCAGGAAGGTTCTCCTGATGTCACTGGTACGTTACTTGTCTTTGACCTTGATGTTTATGCATTGTTAAATCCAGGGGCTACTCTTTCTTTTGTAACTTCTTACATAACAGTCTAATTCACTATCAGTCCAAGAACTCTCTCGGAACCTTTCTCAGTCTCTACTCCAGTTGGTGACCCAGTTATAGCTAGACGGGTATATATAAATTGATCTCTCACAGTCTCCTAGAAAGTCATCTCAGCAGATCTAGTAGAGTTTGAAATGGTAGACTTCGATGTCATTCTAGGCATGGATTGGTTACACTCATGTTATGCCTCAATCGCTTGTAGAACTAGGATTGTTCATTTTCAGTTTATAGATGAACCAATCTTAGAATGGGAGGATAGTAGATTAGCGCCTAGGTCGATTTATTTCTTACCTTAAGGCCAGAAAGATGAAATCTAAGGGTTAACTCTATCATCTAGTTCGGGTTAAGGATTCTAGCCTTGACACCCCAACTCTTGAGTCAGTTCTAATAGTTGGTGAATTTTTAGAATATCTTCCCTGAGTCCTTCTCGAAAGGGAAATCGACTTTGGAATTGATCTTCTTCTAGACATTTAGCCTATTTCTATTCCTCTTTATAGAATGACTCCAACAAAGCTTAAGGAATTGAAAGAGCAATTGAAAAACCTACTAGATAAGGCTTCATCAGACCTAGTATTTCATCATGGGGTGCACCAATGTTGTTCGCAAAAAAGAAAGATGGTTTCCACAGAATGTGCATTGACTATAGATGGTTGAACAAGGTCACAATCAATAATAAGTATCCCATCCCCAGGATTGATGAATTATTTGACCAACTTCAAGGTGATAGCCATTTCTCAAAGATAGACCTCAGATCGGGTTATCATCAGCTCAGAGTCAGAGATAGTGACATTCGAAAAACAGCCTTGAGAACTTGGTATGGTCATTATGAATTTGTAGTTTTGTTGTTTGGACTAACTAATGCTCCTGCAGCTTTCATGAATTTGATGAATAGAGTTTTCAAACAGTACTTTGACTTGTTCGTTATCATCTTTATTGATGATATTCTCCTTTACTCTAGGATTGAGGAAGAACATGCAAGTCATTTGAGAGTTGTTCTTTAGACTCTCAAGGATCGCCAGTTATTCGCTAAGTTTAGTAAGTATGAGTTCTGGTTGCAATCCATTGCTTTTCTTGGTCATATTGTATCTAACGAAGGGATCCGAGTGGATTCGCAGAAGATAGAAGCAGTGAAACAGTGGCCCAGACCTACCTCTGTTGCAGATTTAAGAATTTTCTTAGGTCTAGCAGGTTATTAGAGAAGGTTTGTGGATGGATTTTCGTCCATATCCTCACCATTAACTAGGTTGACTCAGAAGATGGTCAAGTTTTAATGGTCAAATGAATGTGAGAAAAGCTTTGCAGAATTGAAAACTATATTGACTTGAACTCTTGTCTTGACTCTACCATAGGGTTCAGATGGTTATGTGATCTATTGTGAGGCATCCATAGTTGGCCTAGGTTGTGTGTTGATGCAGCGAGGCAAGGTGATAACTTATTCCTTTAGACAACTTAAGGTTTATGAGAAGAACTATCCAACTCATGACTCAAGCTTGCAACAGTGGTGTTTGCACTCAAGATATGGAGAAACTACTTGTATGGTTTTCACATAGATGTGTTCACTAACAATAAGAGCCTTCAATATGTGTTCACCCAGAAAGAGTTGAATCTTCGCTAGAGAAGATGGCTTGAATTCCTCAAGGATTATGACATGAGTGTGCATCATCCCAGTAGGGTGAATGTAGTAGTAAAATCCCTTAGATGATTATCTATGGGTAGTGTAGCCCATGTTGATGAAGAAAGGAAGTAGTTAGTGAAGGGTGTTCACAGGCTTGCTCGCTTGGAGTTCGCCTTATGAGCATATTAGACTATGGTGTAATAGTTTAGAATGGGGTAGAATCGTCTTTTATAGTGGAGGTTAAGGAAAAGCAAGACAGTGATCCAATCTTGCTTGAGTCTAAGGTTGCAGTCCATAATCAGAGCGTGGAGGTTTTCTCCCAAGGGGGAGATGGTGTACTTTGCTACCAGAGTAGATTGTGTGTTACTGATGTGGGTGAGTTGAGACAACATATTCTTGCAGAAGCCCATAACTCTCAGTATCTTCTTGGTGCCACTAAGATGTACCACGAACTGTGGGAAGTCTATCGGTGGTATGACATGAAGAGGGGTATAACAAACTTTGTGAGTAAGTGCCCCAATTGCCAGCAAGTCAAGGTAGAACATCAGGAACTAGAGGGTATGACTCAAGAGATCGATATTCCTACTTGGAAGTGGGATGTGATCAATATGGACTTTATCACAGGATTACTGCGTACTCGCAGACAACATGACCTCATTCGGGCGATAGTTGATAGGAGGACAAAGTCTTCTTGTTTCTTGGTGGTCAGGATTACAAACAAGCTTTACATTAATGAATTTGTGAGGTTGCATTGGTTTTCTTTGTCTACCATCTCAGATAGGGGTCCTCAGTTTACCTCTTATTTCTGGAAGTCATTTCAGAAAGGTCTTGGTACTCAAGTTAACCTTAGTACAACATTTCATCCACAGACGGATGGGAAGGCAGAACATACCATTTAGACCTTAGAGGATATGTTGAGAGCTTGTGTGATCAATTTCAATGGTAGTTGGGATGATCACCTTCCTCTTATTGAGTTTGCCTAGAATAATATATACCATTCCAGCAATTAGATGACCCCTTATTAGGCTTTATATGGGCGTAGATGTAGATGTCCTGTTGGTTGGTTTGAAGTAGGTGAATCATCTTTGATAGGGACAGATTCGGTTCTTTATGCTATGGAGAAAGTGCAACTCATTAGAGATAGACTTAGGACAGCCCAAAGTCGTTAGAAATCTTACGCAAAAGTAAGGAGAAGGGAACTAGAGTTCCAAGTTGATGATTGAGTTTTTTAGAAGGTATGACCTATGAAAGGGGTGATGAGATTTGGAAAGAAAGGGAAGATCTGTCCTAGATATGTAGGCCCTTATAAGATCTTGAAAATGGTTGGCGAGGTGGCATATGAGTTAGAGTTGCCAACGTATTAGCAGCGGTGCATCCAGTCTTCCACATCTCACTCTTGAAGAAGTGTGTGGGTGACCCAGCCTCTATAGTGCCATTAGAGAGTGTTGCGGTGAAAGATAGTCTTTTTTATGAGGATGTTCCAGTTGATATTCTTGACCGTCAGGTTCGAAGGTTGAGAAATAAAGAAGTCGCTTCAGTCAAGGTCTTGTGGAGGAGTCAGTCCGTAGAGGGAGCTACTTGGGAAGCAAAAGCAGCCATAAAAGCCAAGAATCCTCACTTCTTTCCTTCTGATTCCACTCCAGCTTGAGGTAACAGTTCCTCTTCAGTTTTCCAGTCATTCATGCGTGAATTAAGTCTTAGAATCATGTTCCCTCAAGTTGTACTTGCATTTTATGCATATTTGCATGTTATCCGAACTCAATTCAGTCAGAAACTCAGTTCTCAGTATTTAGTAGTAGGGTTTGCAAATCTCACCCTCTAGTTCAGCTAGTTTAGTCTTCATTCGAGTACAAATATTCCTAAGGGGGGATATAATGTAACACCGCCTAGCCAAAACAGGCCAAAAACTATCTTTACAGAAAAAAATCTGCAGGTGCAACCAACGATGGTATCGATGGACCGTAGCCTGACCCATGGTCCGTCCTACACAATCGTCGATGGGATCAGAGACTCCTAAAAACTCAACGGGGAAAAATTGGCTAAGTCTTGATCGGCGGACCGACCTACGGTTCGTAGGTAAGACGACGGTACGTAGCCTGTGACCGTCGATCGACACCCCCTTCACACACTCTCTGACAAGAGCTATAGATGAGCATCGACGGACTAGCCTAACCCACGGTCCGTCCTGCACAACCATCGATGGGATCAAAGACTCCCAAAAACTCAACCGGAAAAAATTTTCTAAGTCTTGATCGACGGTAGACCTAGGGTCTGTAGGTGAGAGGACGGTCCGTAGTCCATGACTGTCGATCGAGACCTCCTTCAACCACTTTCTGACACGAGCTACGGATGAGCATCGACGGACTGTAGCCTGACCCAAGATCCGTCCTACACAACCGTCAATGGGATCAGAGACTCCCAAAGTTTAGCCTAGAAAAATTGGTTTAGTCTTGAATGACGGACGGACTTACATCCGTAGGTCAGACGATGATTCGTCAGTCCTGGTCGTCTTTTGGTCCGACAACAACTTATGCAGGGGTCTTTTGGTCTTTTCCCACTTTGTTTAAACCTTAAGTTACATCGTTTTGACACTAAATAATCAGATTTAGTTAGTTTAAGCCTAGAAACATA